>NC_047519.1:9847660-10447660 GCF_902827115.2 Pseudochaenichthys georgianus | reverse complement strand
CAGTTAATTTGGGGGTACAGAATTCCCTTTTGTGTAACCCTGTCTCCTAAAAATCACGTCCATTCAGCAAAACGTCATTCTCAATTACAATCCTCCCAGATTACAGTCACCGTTAGTAAGCTTATTTAGAAACATTTAAATAAAAACAGGTTGATAGGTTCAGTAAAAGATCATGGTTTAGGTTAAATAAGTATGTTTGTACTTCACTAAAGTCACATGTGTAAGTGGACTGTAGACGATTGTTATGAACGTTACAAACTCCTCCCTATGTGGACTTTGTTTAGAAACACATTTGTGATAGGCTACTGCTAAAAAACAACCCGTGTTCGAGAGTAATTTAGCTTCCCTCGAAACATAATGAGAATGCATTTCTGTTCCATGGAAACATTTTATGAGACCAGCCCATTTCGTGTTATACCCTTCAGATCAACAAGGAAAAACGTAGCTGGAAATCTGCCAAAATAGGACTTATATTGCATTAATTATGGAAGGAAGTAGCAATAACAGCAACCAAATCACTTTTAATGTACATAAATATGAGATTGTCAGTTCATTTTTTGAAAAGGGGGAACCCATCCCTAAAGTAAAGGCTGACATCCCAACACTTGCAGTGAGAAAGACATACATTACTTCGTTTTTCAAATGTCATGACCAATACACTTTTTATTGTTTTGCCACTATCATAAAGCTTTCCAATAACATCGGAATGTAAGACGGTATCTGTTTCTCAAACAATATGTTTATTCATTTTTCATTCTTTTAAACAACAAGACACACCATCCCTTACAAAACTTACGACAACAAAACATTATTGTTTTTATCTTTTCATCCTATTTTGATCTAGTAGATTTGATTCGACACTACAAAATGATACAGCACCAGTGTCGTAATCACCATTTAATGATGAACTAAATCCCCAAAATATATGCAACCAACACTCTCCAGTGTGCTGTGATGATCATTGTTTGTGTAATATTAGCTAACAGGTGCCTTTAAACAGCCAATACTCACAGCTCTGTTGGTTCTGGGAAGGACTTTCTAACAAACAATTTCACCTGAACCAAAATCATACCTAAAATATTGACATTAAATAGTCCCTGCCTTCTCACAGAGAAACTGTCACATGATGTTTGGCAGTTAACGTGCCTGGTCTAGATCAATATTCATGATTATAGTCTTGAACTGCTTACTTATTAACTTTGAACATAGCATATTCAAGAGGAGGAATACACTGTAAATACTGTATATTTCTGCTAAAGTTATATCATTTCGCACAAAGTAGCTGTATCTCAATTGACCACTGGTCATATAAGAACACCAGACCCAAATAATGTCCAACCTTTGTCACAGAGGAACACATACAGTATTAACCCTTAATTTTAAACAATCTACAACAACACAAACAAGTCTAAAAGGACTTACCTGTAGAAAATATGATAACCAACAGAGTAATTCTCCTAGACCTGACTTTAAACTGCTGTTTTCGTCTTCCTCTTCAGCTCCTCAAGAAAATAATAGGAGACTTCCTGGGCAAAGGTTGCAGGACATACCATAATACCACCCTCCCTGCTCCATGCCCTTAAGACAGAGATGTTAATGAGTAACTTTATTAGGTTTGTCATCCATTTCCTTTTCACTATTCCAATCAGTAGTGAATGTAAATGCGTTTTTATCTTCATTTAGTATCTTAATAGTGAGTGAAACCGTTTAAATGTACTATTCCTAAATAGAGGTCAATCATTATAAATTCAGGACAAAAAAGACCATTTAAAGTAAATGGTGCATCTATACTCGAAGGCCAGATTTATTATGGAAGATCAATTCTGTCAATGGATTTTTTTCTCATATAAAGCCTTTTTTCTTTCTTGAACCACCTCCAACTATGGCTATGGCTTTAAAAGCACATACTTTATTACAAAAGAACTTAATCTGATTTATTATTAAAGCGCACTCAATGTCATCTTCTCTCACCGTCAGGGCCTTCAAGGTATTCAGAGAATACCCTGAAAAACTCAGATAAAACCAACAAAAAAATCGATTTAATTATATAAATAACCTTTTATAAAATGTAAATAAAATTAATAAATGAGGATCGTATCTATGTTGTTGATCTGTAATATTACAGTGTTACTTTGATTTTGTTTGTCTTTCTCAGTCCATGCACTACGCATTTGAGTGTGTGTCTAGAGAAGGTCCAGTTGTGATAGACACGGTTCTACACTGCCCTTTGAAATAGGGAAAATATCTTCAAGAGAGCTCTATTTTAAGCCTGAGAGTGTGAATCATGAGTCTCTTGGCACCTCATTATACACCTTGCATTTCCCTTCACCAAAAATAGAGCATTGCTTGCCAAAGGCTCCCCAGGGATATCCATCGAACAGTAGTGGCGTGTGAGCCTTCAGAAAAACACAAGCTTTCATCCTTTCTATATTTAGTGTGAATGCCGTGAGCTTTGTCACACCGATGATGGCCCACAGACCCTTTCAGGGTTAAGGAATAGTGGATAGGAGAATTCAAAAGGATTTAGTTGAAGAGACTGCGGTGCTTTGAGAATCCGACTGCACTATTGACGTATTTATGATGCGCCAGCGGACGTCATGAATGTGTGTCTGCTGCTCTGGGGAAACTACAGTTTCTATACAGCGGACTACATTGATGTATAATAAGAACAACAACTATTGTAAACACAGCACCGTATTCTATCTAGATACTTTGCACCGCGCTCTGGTGGTGTTGTTTTATGCTTTATAAACGTGGACAACAGAGAAACATATTCTTCGTTACCAAGGATGGAATTTAAATAAAAAGGAAAGTGCAACTTATGCTCGTCACCCTCTCCCTCCGGTCCACATTAATACAAATGATCCCAATACGTATGATTGTATGAAAAGATCCTACAATAAATACAAATGTATTTATTATAAACTTGTTAGTCCTTAACATCTATCACTGTGTATATCACCATTCAAACATCTTTTAAAAGTTGAACAACTCCACACAGCTCAGTAAACACTGTGAAATGTTGACTTTGTCTGATCATTTCAGTAAAAACTAACGTTCATATTTCTCTTTTTGATTATAATACTGATGAACGTTCAAAACAAAGCATGTTGGTTGATTTTGGACCCCCTCACTATTTTTTAAAACTTTAATTAAATGTTTGATAAGTGCTTGCAGATCACAGTACAGTATGCTCGTTCAGTAAAACACGTAAACAGATTCATTATTTTGTATTTTTATTGAAGTACTTTATCTTATTCAATTCAGAATATGATTATATCCGTGACAGTGGGTGTAGTTTTTCTCATACTAATATTCTGAACAATCTGTGCTGTTGTATTTGTTGTAAAGTGTCTCTACTGTAGGCTATTTTTATTATATGTACAGCACTTTGGCTCGACCAAAAATCGTTACATTACATTACATTGCATTTAGCTGACGCTTTTATCCAAAGCGACTTACAATAAGTACATATAAATAAAACTATAGGTTACTTACGTAACCCCAGTCTTCAGAGTAACATGTAGTGAGATGTCTCACTATGGGATGCGCCTCATCGCGGAGCAAACAGAAGCATTAATCTCATTACGCCAATCCTGATTGGCTGGTGATCTTGACGTCAGCGTCAGGGAATCACCCCCTATAAGTAGCTTGCGCTACGTCGAATGCGTCATTCAAAATAAGCACCTCGTCTCGCTTCACCATAGCAAGGAGGGCCGTCTGGTGAGACATCTCACTTCATGTTACTCTGAGATGTGGGGTTACGTAAGTAACCTATAGTTCTCATTCATAACACTCCGTTCGATGTCTCACTATGGGATATTGTAGCTCCCGTATTGCCAGACGAGCTTATCTCGAAGATCACCGATCAACCAGAACTTAACAGGTAGAGCTCTGACTCAACAAGGTGCCCAGCACTGCTCGGGCCACACTAGGAGCAGAGACGTCTAGCTTGTAAAAGCGGACAAAAGTGAGTGGCGAGGACCAGCTCGCCGCTGCACAAATGTCTTGGATGGAAACACCCTTGAGCAGAGCCCAGGATGTAGCCAGACCACGAGTCGAATGAGCACGCAGACCCGAAGGTGCCTGCAAACCCTGACTCGTATAGGCCAAAGCAATTGCCTCCACAATCCAGTGGGAGAGCCATTGCTTAGTAATAGGCTTGCCCTTCTGAGGGTTAGCCCAGGACACAAAGAGTTGGTCATAATGACAAAACTCTTTTGATCTGTCCATATAGGTGCGTAAAGCACGGACTGGACACAGCAAATCCGGCTGCTGTTCCCCGGAGGAACACAGCGGCGGAGGAAATGCCTCAATGTCAATTGGGGTACATGAACCAACCACCTTTGGCTTTAGCAATAGCAGCCAGGTACACTTTGATAGTAGAGAAAGCTCTGTGTTTATCAATCAAGTCCTGTAGAAATGATAAAATCACCCCGACAGGACATTGAAAAGAGATGTGCCCTTTTTGAGGCACCACTCCTCAAACACCCTCCACTTACAGTCATAGAGGGACCTGGTGGAGGAAGCTCTCGCACTCTGAATAGTGTTTATCACCTTCTGAGGGAGTCCCACTGTATTCAGATTGTACCACTCACGGGCCAGGCCCATAGTGCCAAACGCTCTGGGTGTGGGTGAAAGATCGCCCCCCCAGCCTGAGACAGTATGTCCCTGCGTAGTGGGAGCTGCCATGGCTGCCAGCACAGCAGCTGATATATCTCCGCCAGCCAGTACATTGCAGGCCAGTGCGGAGCTATCAGGATAAGTGTGTGGCGTTGTTCCCTCACTCTGGCCAGAGTTGGGGGTATCAGAGCCAGGGGTGGGAACGCGTACAGAAGGCCCGGAGGCCAAACGTGCGCGAGCGTGTCCACGCCTAAAGGAGCGTTTAAATCGCGCATTGAAAAGAACAGCTGACATTGAGCATTTTTTTTCGATGCGAACAGATCTACCGCGGCTCTGCCGTAACGCACCCACAGCTGACTCACAATCTTTGGATGTAGGGTCCAGTCTGCATATACAGTAGTGGTGCACCTCTGGACAGTAGATCCGCCGCGAGGTTCATCACTCCTGGTACGTGCGTCGCTCTCAGAGAGAGGAGACGTCTGCTGCTCCATAAGATCAGTTTGCGTGCCAGCATGTGTAACTGGAGAGAACTCAAACCCCCTTAGCGGTTTATATACGATATTGTGGTCGTATTGTCTGTCCTCACGAGGACATGATGTCCTCTGAGAAAAGGCAGAAAGTGTTTTAGGGTGAGGAACACCGCTAAAAGCTCCAGGTAATTTATGTGCACCCGCTGGAGGTCTCTGCTCCAGAGACCCCTCACCGGACGACCTTCGTAAATACCTCCCCAGCCTGTCAGACATGCGTCCGTGGTGACCACCTTCCGTGAAAGGACAGCACCCATAGGCACGCCCCGTACTAGAAAAGTCAGGTGCAGCCAGTGGCGCAGTGCCATTACGCATTTCACAGTAACCATTACTCTCCGCGCGCCATGACGCGCGGGGTTTAGTTTTAAAGCGGCTACCCAGCGCTGAAACTCCCTCATGTGTAAGCGTCCCAGTCGTACAACCAGGATGGCTGACGCCATGATCCCCAGTAACCGCAGGCATGATCTGAAAAGAACATGTTTGCGCAGCTGGAAATGAGCGAGACAAGCTCTGAAAGCTTTCACTCTTTCCGCTGACAGGCGGGCTGTAAAGGGCACCGAGTTCAGGTGTAAACCCAGGAAGAGTATAGTCTGCGCGGGCACAACATGCTCTTCTCTGTGTTTATTATGAAACCCAGGTTGAGCAGGTGCTTTACGAGGACATTTGTCTGCGTAATAGCCTCCTGCTCCGACTGTGCGAGAAGCAGCCAGTCGTCTAGGTAGGTCGCCAGGCGAATACCCTGTTGTCTTAACGGGGCTATCGCGGCTTCCGTACATCGTACAAACATTCTTGGACTGAGAGACAGGCCGAAGGGGAGTACTCTGTATTCGTAACAGATCCCCTGAAATGCGAACCTCAGATATTTCCTGTGTGGGTAATATACTGGGATGTGGAAATACGCATCTTTCAGGTCGACTGATGTAAACCAGTCGTCTTGTCGCACAAGCCGCAGCAGAGATGTGTGAGTGAGCATTCTGAATTTGTATCTTTTCAGATATTTGTTCAGAACCCTCAAATCTAGTATTGGCCGAATTCCGTTCCCTCCCCGTTTGGGAACGAGGAAATACTTGGAATAAAAGCCGCTCTGACTCTACTCGGCAGGTACTATAGATATAGCCCTCTTTTCTAGAAGTGAGAGGATCTCTCTCTCTAGAATATGGGCTGACTCTCCTCGGGCTTGTGAATACAGAATGCCCGAGAAGCGAGCGGGGGTGACAGCGAATTGGAGTCTGTAGCCCCGTGTTACTGTCTTGAAAACCCAAGCAGATGTTTTGAGCATCTTCCACTGTATGCTCCTTAGAGCCAGCGGAGATGTCACGTCTCTTACCCTCTGAGTCTCTATTTGTTGTGTTATGGGGCCCTCTAGTGTCTGAACACGGTGGTACCCTATTTCGACAATCCCCACCGACACTGCGCATGCGCGTGACGGTGGTGCCTTCACAGACCCGTCTATTATCCGCCTTTTGAGAGAGGCTGTAGCTGCTCTCAGAAGGGGAACAGTTGACGGACTGTTTATTGTTTTCAATGTTTTTCTTTTCATTTTTTTGAGCTGCGCCCTTGGCCTGAAGCCTGGATGCGTCAGCGGAAAATGGTTTATGTGAGAAACAACAACAATATTGTGACATGTGTTTTTGCAAACTTGAGGATGGTGTTGAGGCATCTCTCGAGGCAGCGGGAACACATCTAGAGCTGGCGAACCGTGGACTTCCAGCTCTGTCACAGAGGGGAGAAGGAGGGGCTGTCATGCCGCTCGCTTCTTCTTCCTCGACTGCTGGCCGAAATTCTGGGTTGGCTGCGCCTGGGCTGCAGCCGGAACCGGAGATTTTCTAGGCCAACTCGCCCTTGTCTCCTGCCTGGGCTGGGGACTCGGGGCGGGCTGCGACCTCTGCTGTTTCGGTACTTTGAACCGAGCAGGGTTCGAGGCAGCTTGGGCGAAGGACTGCCGCTGTGAAGGCAGCGGCTGGACCCTTCGAGGGAGACAGAGGTGGAGGGCCTCGTCCTCCTTCTTTTTCGACTCGCATGTCCTCTGCATGGAGGCGAGAGCAGAGCCGAAAATCCCCTCGGGAACGATGGGCATGTCTAGCACGTCCTCCTTTTCCCGGTCTGGGAGGTTGATGAGGTTGAGCCATCTAGCTCTTTCCTGCACCACCATGATCCCCATTGCCTTGCCCGTGGCCTGGACGGCGCAGCGTTGAACACGGAGACAAATGTCTGCGATCGCGGCCATTTCGTCTAGAACGGCCGGTCCAGGATTGCTTGACAGATCCTCACAGAGCTCCGCTTGGTATGCGGTTAGCAGCGAGGTAACGTTCAAAGCCCTGGCGGACAACGCTGCGGCTCTGTATCAATCATGGTCGACTGGAATCGGTCCGCCTTCGCTGGCAGCGTGGGGTTCCTGCTTGGTGACGGGACCAGCCTCGGTAGGAGGTGGGCTGCCACCAGCGGTTCCATAGGCGGTATGCGGAGCAGGCCGAGCCTCTCAATATCGTCACAGTCTAGGGAGGAGGCACCCTGGATTGGGGCCTTGTTGCTAAAGGGCCAACACCTCATCCAACATCTCCGGGAAGACCGGAAGGAGTTGCCTCTTTGTCCTCGTTGCTTGGGGAAAATGTTTCCCCTCGTAACGGGACCTGGAGGTCTCCTTGGCCATTTCGGGCCACGGGATGTCTAGTCTGGACGCGGCACGCTGACACACGGCCTGCAGGTCCATGCTCAGACAGGGCGAAGCTGGTGTGCTATCGCCCGGGAGAGCAGCCATCGCTCCCAGCTTTGCAGCCTGAGCCGATGACACGAAGATATCGTCTTCTTGCTCATCCGAATCAGACAGGAGGAACTCAGAGGCATCCTCTTCGTCCTCCATATAATCCAATTCCAGGGCATCCTCCGCGGGCGAAACCATGGTGAGGTCCAGCCGGGAGCCCCAGCTTGGTAAAGCGTGGGGCTCCGTTCCCACGTTTTTTGCCGCCACCGGGTCCCAGCCTGACACGGCGCAGGACTCCGGTTCCGCAGCTGCCGCTGTTGATGAGCCCCAGACCGACACAGTGCGGGGCTCAATCTCTGCGGCGGACGCCCCCGCATCTTGATTGCCAGTCGGCAAATCAACGGACATGAGGGGGCACAATGCCCGCACGAGCCGGGGTTGTCAATAGCCTCCTGGGCGTGTTCCAGCCCGAGGCAGGACGAGCAGACCTGGTGTGAGTCTGTGCCTGCTATTTTCAACCCGCAGCCGCAGAGCCGAGCCTCCAAGTTCCTGTCTCCTCTGGTGTGAGGGGGAGAGGCGTCCATCTTGTTCGCCGCGTGGCGTGGAGAGGACCCGCGCGTAACAGGTAACCGGAGAAAAAAGAACGGTGTAGATCTTTTTTCTCTCAAAAATATGAACTGGTGTGATAATATTTCTTTTAATCTTTTCCTCCTCTGTGAGGGAAAAAGAAAAAGCGTCCTCGCTACCGTGGTGTCGGTAGTGAGGGAAAAAATCGAAACCTTACCTTAATTCCCGAGGAAGAAACGGCGAGGTCGATTATAATACTAACTGGTGTGTTAGTACAACCCAGTCTCACGGCATTTCGTGTTCACCAACACGATTTGTAATCTATTGATTCGTGTTCACCATCACGATTTGCCCCTTTTTTTCGTGTTGCACAGCACGATTTTAAAAGCAATGTATTTCTACTGGTAACGTGTTTCGTTCCTGCAGGCTGCAGCACGTCTTTTTCTCCGGTCGGGTCGTGGAAGACCGGAAGCTGTGTGGTTCATAAAAACGTTCTTACTCAATATCAAGCCACAATTATTGCTTTTATTTTAAATCGTATAATTTCGGACTTTTGTTGCCGTCTGTGAGGAAAATAAATGGGGCTCAGAGCCTCAGGATACTGAAATCTGTATTTTTAAATATTTTTTTCCTTCTAATTTGTTATTCTTTTTAAAATAACACACTGTTATTTACTCACCAATAACACACAATTATCCTTGCTTTTATTTATTGGTTTAATTCCATAATCTCGGGATTTTTTGGTGTCCGTCAGGAACTGAATTTCAAAATAAAAATAACCGGAAACAGACGTAGGCCTATAAGGGACATTTCGAGCATCATTGCGATTGTCAACATTTCTGAGTTTAGGATGGCCAAAGACACTACACTACCCATAATCCCCAGCTATCGTTTAGGACTACAGTTCCCGTAAGGTTACGCAGAGCGTCAACCAGCTGTGTGAAATGGAACGAAACCACGCCAGACTATCCAAAACTGGAATCGAACATCCCTCCAGAACTACACATGCTGGCTATTGTGTTTCGCAAAATGTTCTATGGGACGTCTCTACTGAACGTTTTCGTTTTTCCCACAATTAGAAGTTGCCATTATTAAACACATTGGTGTTATCAAATGTAAAACATATAATTAATAAATGGGTGAAAATCACTTGTGTCCATAATGCGCAGCATTATATTAGTATACCCACATGACAGCTCATTGCTACTTTGTAATTCTACTCCACTACAATTCAGAGGTTAAGCTGGTATTTTTACTCCACTGCATTTATTTGAGTTACTTTGCAGATTCTGATTAATTATGTGAAATATAAACAACCCTTAAATCAGACTTTAGTTACACCTTTGTAAAATGCAGGTAAGGTGATTGTCAAGTGCCAACAATCAGGAGAGATATTTGATAGTTGGTGCTTGAGAAGACTAAACATGTATCTGCAATTGACATGAATGGAAACAAGTAATAAAGTATATTCATTACTCGTTATTCTCTACTAATAGTTAATTAAAGACTGTATATTATGGCTATTTTGCACATCCCTTTCAAGATTTTCAAAGGTTTATTGACATATCATACACAACTACGGTGTAGTTATGCAATGAATGAAACACTTGGGTCACAGGTTCCTCAACAGTGCATTACAAGACATCTATCAATATGTGTGTACCTCCACCATTAAACTGTCATATTCTGCACATTTCTTATTCTATCTACATACATAAGAGTATAATTAATGTGTATAATATCAGTTAAAATAAGTGCTTCAACATAGTTAACATTGCAGGAAAGCAATATATTAGACGTTAATTACTTTGTCAGGCTTAATATGTAATATTTAATGTTTAAATAAAGGTTAATCCGTTTTTCTGTTTTGCAGCTCCTCCTATTAATATCTGTGTACATCCTGCACTAAACTGTTTTATTGTAGAGATCACTTATAATATCTTCTTGATTTTTTATATTCTATATTTCTATATTTATACTTTCCCCCTATGAAAGTATGTACTCTTAATATTTTTGTAATCAAATATAACACATACAAACAATAATTCAATAACGTGCTTTAACCACTAGGAGGTGTACACAAGGTGCACACAGCCATAATAACTTTGTATTATTAGTGTGTATGTACAACATCTGAAGATGTATAGTTTTATGCATGCTTTCACATCATTTTACAGCATATTGCTATACTATTTCAGACTCAGTATTTACATTCTTACATTCAAAGAAAATCAGTAATATCTTTAAAAACTACAGTCCTTTTCTGTCAGCTGTGCACCGTTATGGTGTAAATATAATCTATCTATGAATTATATCAAATGTAAAAGTCAGCCGAATTAGTGTTGATACTGCAAGGAGACGTATTGTGTGAAGAGAAACTCAAGATGTTGTTTAATTGTTGATATATTTATGATCCACGTCAAGTATTCAGTTTCGGCGCCATTTTTTCCAAAGGTCTTCTCATCAGGGCTCTCTAAATAAAGAACTACGGCAGATCTGTAATATGTAATGCAGCCGAACCGTGTATTACAATGCCGTTATGTGATGACTTTCAAAGAGAAAAGCAAGAGCACTCGGAATTAAGTATTATTTTATACTTTTAAAATGTTTTCCGGATTTAATATAATATAAACACCAAATCCCAGCATGCATTGCGGCTAACACATCCAATCAGCTAGCTTAAAACCATAGCTGTGGATCTTGGGTAATCGCTCGAAATGCCTACCTCTGTTTCCGGTTATATTTATTTTGAAATTCAGTTCCTGACGGACGCCAAAAAAGCCTGAGATTATGGAATTAAACCAATAAATAAAAGCAAGGATAATTGTGTGTTATTGGTGAGTAAATAACAGTGTGTTATTTTGAAAAGAATAACAAATTAGAAGGAAAAAAAGATTTAAAAAATACAGATTTCAGTATCCTGAGGCTCTGAGCCCCATTTATTTTCCTCACAGACGACAACAAAAGTCCGAAATTATACGATTTAAAATAAAAGCAATAACTGTGGCTTGATATTGAGTAAGAACATGTTTTTATGAACCACACAGCTTCCGGTCTTCCACGACCCGAGAAAAAGACGTGCTGCAGCCTGCAGGCACGAAACACATTACCAGTAGAAATACATTGCTTTTAAAATCGTGCTGTGCAACACGAAAAAAAGGGGCAAATCGTGATGCTGAACAAGAATCAATAGATTAAAAATCGTGTTGGTGAACACGAAATGCCGTGAGACTGGGTTGGTTAGTATTAGCAGTCTTCTTGCGAAGCAGGAAGGGTAGCCGGCGAGCGCCCGTCGACCGAAATTTAGTTTTGGGTTCAGTCTGTGGACTGTTAAGCTAGCCTGGCTACCATAGAGATGTGCTCTGAAGCGAGAAGAAGTGTTTGAATGACGCATGTGACGTAGCGCAAGCTACTTATAGGGGGTGGATTCCCTGACGCTGACGTCAAGATCACCAGCCAATCAGGATTGGCGTAATGAGATTGATGCTTCTGTTTGCTCCGCGATGAGGCGCATCCCATAGTGAGACATCGAACGGAGTGTTATGAATGAGAACTTGATTTGATTTGATTTGACAGTGGGAATCAAAACCGATATGCTACAGTATAGTAATACAATATAAATCCCACTTGTTGTACCTGGCAGAGAAAGAAACACTCCAGCCTTTTATTTAAACTTGTTTAAAACATATCTAAAAAATATGTGTGTCCCGGCCCGGGCCATAAATGCAATTATGCTGTCAGTTTCAGATAAAGCCACAGCATCACAATTCTTCTGTATTCTACAATATAGTTATTTTCACCTCCCGTATTGCTTTCCACCCACCAGCTTTTATGGAGAAAATAAGTTAACCAGAGGCATATTTCTCACTATTTTATGCAAACAACAGGCTACTGTGTGTGTGAGGAATCAGCTGTTTATTTCATATGAGTTCCATTGTGGCAGCGTCCATCACTGTTCTCGCTGGTTGCAATACACAAAGACAGCTAACTGTAAGCTTGTCACTCAGAGGGGGGAGGGCACTGGTGAACGGTATGGTCAATGTTTGTTTGCTTAAAAATGTTTGCAGTCGCGAAAGGTCTAAGCAGACTTGGACAAAAAAAAGGATCAGTATATGTGTCGAGGGGGAACTAGACACCCCTAGTCCTTTACAGCCATGGTCCGGTCTGACAGCGATCAGAGAAAGGAAGAGACAGATTTGTGTTCCTGAAATGTATTAAAATACGCGCATATTTAATGAGATTATGGCTCATTTGCATGGGGGGGGGGGGTGCTGTGCCCCTAGAAATAGAATACAATTCTGTGGGACACACTGGATAATAATAATAATAATAATTAAAAAAAATTATACTTTTATAATTTGTAATACTTTTTTTTGTTTTATTTTAATCATTTCGCGACCCCCACTTTGGGAAACCCTGCCCTTCAGCCGTCCAGCCGTGAAGACAGTCTTGAGATTTCTTCTAATGCCGTTGCCATGGCAACACAATGCTCACTCTATTTCAGGACATTGAGGAAAGAAAAGGTTTAAAAAAGGTATTATACCTTTTTTAAACCTTTTCTTTTAAATATTAAGCTTCTTCACTATTTTTCCTATTCTTCCAGTTTAACATTTCACTTTCAGGTTTTCAACAAAGTCATTGCAAATCATTTCACTTTTCTGCATTTCTCCGCTAAGTTCAGCAACACACTTAATAATAATACTAATAATAATAATAACTTGAATGTATATAGCGCCTTTCATAACCTCAAGGTCGCTTTACAAATAAACATACAAGGACAAGACATAAAACATAAACATAAATCAGGGGGCAGAGATGGAAGTGTAAGTGGGGAGAGATTGAGTTATTGTTGGAAGGCGATGTTGAACAGATGAGTTTTAAGGGTTGATTTGAAGATGTTGAGAGAAGGGGCGTTGCGGATTTCTGCAGGGAGCCATTCAACTAATACAATATTTCACTTTTTCTGCATTTTCAGCTTAATTCAGCAACAAATGTACACAGTTTACAGCATTCACATGCATTTTCAGCAGGAAATGCATTTTCTAGTGTTTTCTCATTCACAGTATAGGTAAATATTCTGTAGTGTAGATCATCTGATTCTTGCTTTTTTTGCCCTGCCTCATGCAATCGCCAAAAGTCTTTGAATGGGGCTGCTGGAATTTCAAAAGCTTTGGACATTTTACACATATATTTTGTTTCTTTCATTGGCTTTAATCCATGAGACTATAAGGTTCTTCTAATGACGTAAAATGTTAAATCAACATGCTACTTTTTTATCTCTCTCTATTAGATGCTCACCACTCTCGCATACATTGCTCTTGTCAGTCCCCAGAGCTAAAAATACATCAGCATTCTGCAAGTCCCCTTCTTCAGGATGAAAGAAATTGCTAATGAATTGCTCTTTGGTCCCAAGTCATTGGTGCGTCGTGTTTTAACTCTACTCTTAGGAATCAGATGAGCTCTCTAAACCCATAACCCTAACCCTAGCCCATCACATTTGTAATACTTACTTTATTAATAAAAAAAAGCAATCAATTTGCAGTAGCCCTTTCACTTTATAATTACATCCATTCCAGGCAGTTAAATTAAATATTAAGTTGTAATCAATTCATCCAGTATCAATTGTTTTTCTTGAAACACATTTGCCACTGTGTTCAATTGATTGTATAAAATATTTTTATTTTAGAGCCTTTTTTTGGGTTGTTATTTTATTTCTCAAAAAATATTCTCCGATTGGCAAGAAAAATTACAAATCCAGCTATCAAGCTGTCGCTATATATACTCACATGGAGGTGTTATATTCTAATAAGACTTCATGTGATGTAGTAGTAAGGTAACCAAACTAAATGGCTTGCTAATTCCCATGTTGTTTACTAAAGCAGCTCCAAAATACTGAATGAGTTTATGGAAGGCACACTGAAAAAGTAATTTTTGCATGTCCCCTTTAAGGATTTTGTGTTGGAAATGTATAGTAAAGAGGGTGAATATCTATACGACTTAATCAAAAAGATCCTTTAGAAATAGCTGGAAATGCTTTGAAGAGAGGCTGATCACAGGCAGTGGTGTCAAGAATAAAATAGCTCACTGAGAAAATGATTGATATCTCCCAAAGGACATCTTTTCACTAAAACCACTCAGTGTAATCTGCGTTTCTATGATGGCCGGTTCTATGTGTGTTCCCTGTCTACACATATAGCACTTCGCCATTTCCATTTCACAGTTAGCTCTTACCAACCCTCTAATTGTTTCATCTCCACGAATTTCAAAGCATAAACGATACTAATGGAGGATCCACCAGTCTCTCTACTCCAGGGATGCAGATCTAACTCAATATGCAGATGAGTGTTCAATGAGAATACAAATCTCATTATAATCTTTTACAGTTTTCTAATGGTTCATTGTCAGACCTGGAGCTGAACCAATTGTTACTCCTACACCTCTTTGTTTCTTATAAACCTACAAGGAGTGGATTATTCATGTGATTGAATAAAATCCTTTATCTTACCAAATACATGCAGTTTTGCTTTCACTGTTGTCTCTCTCCATGAATTTCTTTCCATGTGATGGTTTTGCCTGCCTCTCTGCAGAAAAAGATTGAAGAACTAAAAGCCAGCACCAAATCTGAACTGTCTGACTTTA
This sequence comes from Pseudochaenichthys georgianus, assembly GCF_902827115.2. Lineage (NCBI taxonomy): Eukaryota > Metazoa > Chordata > Actinopteri > Perciformes > Channichthyidae > Pseudochaenichthys > Pseudochaenichthys georgianus. Next base: position 10,432,603 of record NC_047519.1, on the reverse strand, counting down.
ACGGCCCGTCCACACAGCGGCGTGCGTTGACGCTTCCCCATTCACTTTGAATGGGGTGACGTCACTTTTAGCCGAAATGCATCGTGGGAAGCGACGTGGAGCGTAGCTGGCGTGGCTCGCTGCAAAAGTTGAGCAATGTTCAACTTTTGACGCCTCGGCGAGGCCAATCGAATCATATGCCAGTACAAGCTCTAGCCAATCAAACCGCTGCTTGTGTGTCAGGGGCGGGAGATTCATGTGGTTGGTTGTTGGTCGAGTTTCAGACACGCCCGCCGGCAAGCGTCAGCGCACGCCGCTGTGTGGACGGGCCGTCAGTCTCAATGAACCGTCTAACAGTTTCCTCTTCAGCTGATAGTGGCTTTAAAGTGGGGCTAAAGAGAGATAGAGCAAGCCCTCTTTATCAGAGTGCCTCAGTGGGATATGATTAATACAAACTCATGCTTGGCAATGTAGAAACCTTTAAGGCACAGTTTCCCAAGAACTCAAAAATACCTATTACTATTTGTGAGGGATTAATTTTGTACTCCTAAGTGTCAAAGAATAATTCTCCTTACTCCTAAGATATTTGACCTTTCGGCCTGTTGACGTTTTACGACCAAGCCGAAGTCTGTTATCTGTCTTAAGGAATGGGAACGGTCAGCTGTGGCTGACCTTACCAGTTTTATGACCGGTCAACTCTCGGTCATAGGAGCCATAGAGTCAGATATTGTGATTCAGTGCCCCCCAGGTGTTCACAGATGCTTTCCCCAATATGGGGGTTGACTCTGAGTGAAGCTAATTAAAGGTCTGCCAAGATGAGAAGAGATTCAGAATTGACATGGCAACTCACCGGAGCAGTCAGAACCTTTGACTGTGTGACTTGTGATGTGAATTTATCTGGCCGATGCTGGTAATAAACGCCAGTGTTTGACATCAGAACTCCTGCTCGTCCCGTGTCTCTCTGAGTCCTGACTCTCCATTGCTACAGAAGTTTCCCTTACACTATTTATTAGTGAAGATTGTTATATTTCACAAAGGCTCCGCCCTCTACTGGACTCTATGAGTACTACTCTCAACCATGCTATGCGAGCATTCACACACACACACACACACACACACACACACACACACACACACACACACACACACACACACACACACACACACACACACACACACACACACACACACACACACACACACACACACACACACACACACACACACACACACGCACTGAGTTTGTATAAACGTAGCCGGCCAATCAGGGCGAGCCTACCTGCATGCACGCGCAGGCACACAGTATATAAAGCGGCCACGCCTCCTGATCCTGTCATCTTTTTCTCTTCAGCGAGCGAGCAACACCTGACAGGGAAAGTCAAACGTTTGAAAGAAGAAGAAAGAGTTATCATACCTTCATGGAGTCGCCACTTCTCGAGACCCGGGCCTGTCCTTCTTGCCCTGGCTTAATAGCGGGCGCTGATCCCCACCACCTCTGCTTCGAGTGTTTGGGGGACCAGGATATGGCCGAGGCGGCAGGGACGCCGGAAGTCAGTCAGAGTTGGGGGTGCGGGGTGCAGGATGCGGTTGCGGGTCCGGGGGGGGTGGGGTAGTGGCGCTTACACTGTAGGTGCACTGCATAGTCCATGGAAATCCACCGCCCAGGACTGTCCGCCAGGACTTCCCCCTGGTGATGACCATGGCGGCGGAGCGTGGCAGTCCATCTTCTCCCAGCAGGCAGCAGGCTGGGCAGAGAACCTCTGCCCCGCTGCCACGTGACAGTGACAGGGCGGCTGCAAATAAACACGGGTGTGTGAGGCGTCTCGCTGATTGCTCTTCCGCAAGATGCCCCCATCTCACCGGATCAGAGCGATTATTTGGCCGCAGCATCGGCCAAATTAATTGCCTGGTCTGCCCATATTGGAGACAGGGAGGCTAAATTGCATCTCCTCTGCCCAGTGCGTGCGCTGGCGTGATATGTAGGGTGCACGGCTTCCATTAGGCGCACTGAACAGCTGTTTGTGTGCTTTGGGGATGGTGTGGCCGGTAAAGCTCTGTCCAAGACCCGGGAAACATGGTGTGCAGTAAGCCCCATACAGGGCTGGAGGACTCTCCCCACTATCGTCCATGCACACTCTACACGAGGTGAGTGTGTGTGAGTGTGCTCTACCCAGCCAAGTAAGCTGCGGCCCCGACTTCTACACGGTCTCAACCGGATGAGAGGAAGTTGGGGTGTGGTGGCTGTTAACCAAAGGCCGGTCAGGGGCAGTGTGATGGGTCGATGTTGTCGTACGACAGGGCCTTTATCCATCAGGGCTCCACCCACTGTACCCATAGAGTCCAATAGACGGTGGAGCCTGTGTGAAATATAACGGGGGGTTACGTATTGCAACCCTGGTTGTATAAGCACAGACGGAGCCCTCTACCTAGGGGCCCTGTTGTCACAATCCTAATGTCATGTCACGTTTTTAGTTTAGTCTGTCTTGTTTTGGGTGTTATTTTGCTGTTCTGTTCCCACCTGTGTCTTGTTATCCTGTCGTTAGTTCCCTGGTGTGTCTGATTGTCTAATTGTGTTCACCTGTTGCCCTTGTGTTTCTGCCTCCCCTGCCCGGCTGTTTCTCGTCTCGTGATTACCCCTCCCTGTATTTAGTCTTGTCTCTTCCTGTGTTCCCCTGTCGGTTCATTGTTTGTTTGTCCTCCCTTCACGTCACGCTTCTTGTTAGTCTCTCCTGTCTCCCTCCTTGTTGGTCACGGTCAGTGTTGTGTGTTTGTGCTACCTGTGACCGGAGACAGAGGACAGCCACGGTCAGATAGCAGGAGACAGAGGACAGCCACGGTCAGATAGCAGGAGACAGAGGACAGCCATGGTCAGATAGGAAAACATTCAGGAGCTATCTGGATCAGTCTTATGCGACAATGGAAACTGAACTAAAGAGAACATTTGAAACTTTAGCAGTCTGCGTGATCTGCCTGTAGGGAGGGGCGGGCCGGCCCTGCGAGTAAAGTAACGAGTAAAGTAACGAATTACTTTATGTAGATAGTAACGAAGTAGTGTAATATATTACTTTTTTTTAAAGTAATATGTAATATGTAATATATTACTTTTTTTTAGTAACGACCCCATCTCTGCTCGCGAGCAGAGGTCGCGTTAACCGAATATTTTCCGTCTATGACGGATTTTTTTTAACAATGACGGAAAAATCTGAAAGCAGTCCGAACAAACTCGGAACAGCGCCAACGTTTCCCCACAGCGAGGCTCCAGTGTTAAGCATGCCTGCCAAAAAGGAATGAAATGTCTGTGAGTTTTGGCAGTGGTCCCGCGAGGTGCAGTGGGCATGCATAACACGGCGCTGACAGTTCCCCGTTGACGGTTCACGACTGTGCTCTCTCCCCCCCCCCACACCCCCGTTGACAGTTCACGACCGTGCTCTCCCCCCCCGGTTGACAGTTCTCTCTCTCTCTCTTCCCCCCAATTCTCAAAATGATGAGGATATGTTGCTGCTACCATGTTAGTCTTCACAACATTTCCTTTTTCCGCCTTGTGCTACTGGAACGCAGTCAACTCAGATGTGATGTCTCTCCCAGTTCTGACCTCCAATGTAAATGGAACGCAGCATATCTTTACAACTCATTGATACCATCAAAGTTTTCATCTTGCGCTGTCATTAAATGCATGCTTCCTTCTGTGCAGTGATTGATAGGAAGAAAATAGTTCCTACATGTAACTGCTCACAGAAACGTCGGTGGGGTAACTATTTCTAGAAATAGACTTATATGTGAAAGTTTCAGCAAAAAAGATTCGCTCCTCCTGATCCATTTATATAAAAACCGGTCTGAAAATGAACTGATCAGATTTTGGCCACTTTATGATGTCATAACGATTTATAGGCTTGTGTAACCATTAGCCAATCACCAACCAAGGCTGTTTGTTGCTTTCCTCCACATAGCAGTCCATCGATTAATTGGCTGAATCACTGCATAATAATGTTGAGTCTTTTGATCCAGATTTTGTTGGTGCTCTTTGAAGAACTGTGTAAATAAAACACTATGGATGCAATGTGTATAGGAACATCATAAAGAATATAAACTGATCCCCTTTTATGGGCATAGATATGTCTCATAATTATTTGTGTGAACATAAAAATAATTTGTGTGTAAATATGTGATTTGGAAATGTAAAACACCATCCACAAATACATTTAAAAGATTTGCAAACTCACAAATAAATGTGCAAGTGTAAAACGGATCTGCAAATACGCTAAATATTTTCACAAATAAAAAAAAGATCTGTGATTATCTCTTTAACATTGACAACTTTCGATCAGGCATTTGTGAATCCATTTTGTATTTGCCGACCAAAAATGCGCTTGCGGATCTCAAATCTCTGCTCGTGGATCTCACATTTCTGCTTGTGGATCGTCTTTTTACACACACGGAATTTTGAGACATATTTTTCGCCGGTCTCGGCTAAAATGAAGTGAAGAAACATTTACATTTTACATTTATAATCCCGCTCAAAACCAGGACGGATTGGCAGTTGGCGCATGCGCAATTCATTTGCAGTCTCGACGCAGGGGAGTGTGGTTGTCTCCTCTCTGCTAACTGCAGCAGCTGCTCTGCTGCGGCCAGGCAACTGTCAGTCTGAGCGCCTGTGAGTACTATGGGAGGGAGGCGGGGCTCACGGCAGCTCGTTAACTGCAGAACAATACGTGAGTCTCCAAACACCAGAAAAGTCCCTAATATTATAAATCGTTAGATTAGTCGTTAGTCGCTTTTGACACAAATAAGTAGCCGGAGGGTTTGGAAAGCCGCCAAATGTAACGAGAAAATCGCCAAGTTGGCAACACTGTCGCGGAGTCTGTCTACGCGCGCGTGAAAAGTTTCTGACACTTTGGGGCGGAGCCACTGGACTTTGATTGACAGCTGCCAGGAACCCCGGAGTTGCCAGGTTTGATAAATGCCTGAACTACCAAGAGCCGAGGAGTGACGGCTGCAAGATCAGTTGGACGAGATTGAATGGTAAAGTTGTCCATAAAAACCTATTACATTCGTAAAGTGTACAGCTAATATATATATATATATATCAATTCATTTGATATAAAAAAATTACATTAATTCTAGGAGTGCAATACTTTTACAAACACTATAGTAATAATATGCATTCATTATGACAATATCATACTATTACTATAGGAGTGTTCTATAGTGTGTTCAAAAAACAACTACAGAAACACTATATATTATACTATTTAAAATAATATAGGAATACTACAAAGATCTAGATACAGAGTATATTGAAATGTTATAGGGCTACTATAGCTAATAAAATGGCACTACAGAAAAAACTATAGTAATACAATAGCTGCTGAAAAATACTACAGAACACTACAAACTTAAACACTATACAACTCTTATAGTATACTATAGTAATACTAGTTCATTTACAGTTCATTTCTTAAGGGAGGTGCATACAGCAGACAGTATAGTAGCAGTTTTCGACAGATACAGCCCACTCAAAAATATATTGTTTTATATAAAATTAATTAATATATATATTAGCTGTACACTTTACGAATATAATAGTTTTTTATGGACAACTTTACCATTCATTCTCGTCCAACTGATCTTGCAGCTCTCACTCCTCGGCTCTTGGTAGTTCAGGCATTTATCAAACCTGGCAACTCCGGGCTTCCTTGCAGCTGTCAATCAAATTCCAGTGGCTCCGCCCCAAAGTGCCAGAAACTTTTCACGCGCGCGTAGACAGACTCCGCGAGCGAGTGACGGCCCGTCCACACAGCGGCGTGCGCTGACGCTTGCCGGCGGGCGTGTCTGAAACTCGACCAACAACCAATCACATGAATCTCCCGCCCCTGACACACAAGCAGCGGTTTGATTGGCTAGAGCTTGTACTGGCATATGATTCGATTGGCTGACGCCTCGCCGAGGCGTCAAAAGTTGAACATTGCTCAACTTTTGCAGCGAGCCACGCCAGCTACGCTCCACGTCGCTTCCCACGATGCATTTCGGCTAAAAGTGAATGGGGAAGCGTCAACGCACGCCGCTGTGTGGACGGGCCGTAAGGCTGACACTCCCGCGAGGGAGCAAGAGGGCTGTCTCTCTCACGAGCGAGCGCATAGCCGCTCGCGGGGGTTTAATCTGCGCGCAAGGGTCATTTCATGCGCGTGTAAAAGCACATTTTCCGCTCGTGAGTAGCTTGTTTTGCACGCTAGAATATTGACCCAAATCTGACTCCATAGTTCTACTGAAACACTCCCCACACGCACACACACAGTACACCCGCGACTGTTACAATGAAGGCTCGATAATCAGCTCACGGCATATAGGCAGGGGTAAAGTGCTATTTTCTATGAGTGGGGGGCGGACCTCACCTCCTATAGGGGGGTCCGGGGGGATCGTCCCCCGGGAAGATTTTTTTTTAAATATTGAAGTTAAAAGCATCAATCTGGTGCACTTTGAGAACAACATTAAGAGATCTATGGATACCTCTCTCAACACGCAGATGAAACACAACTGTAAGCAGATTTTCTTTTTCTTTATGGATATTTTACAAATCACTCCCCTTTAAAACTGTATTCTTGTTTTACTGCCATATAGTATTTCATAACTGTTTTTCCTTTATTCTCTTGTTTTTTCTTTCTAACGATAATGATCATATGAAGGTGTGCCGCAGAAATAATCTTTTGAATAATTTGTGACCAAACCGTTTGAGACCCACTGAGATAACTTAGACTAAAGTTAACTATTTAGACACTTGGCAGTCCTTTAGCTCACCTGAGCCTCTCATTCTGTCAGGAGAGAGCTCTCCTCCAGCTTGTTGTGGAACAAATATCTCCTTATGTCTGTTAGTACAGCTAGCTAACCAGATGCTAACAACACGGTCCCTGCTGGCACCGGTCCCCCTCTCTCCCTCCCTCTATCACACTAAATGCGCTATTGCCACACACACACAGAGCCAAGCTTGAATGACACAAGCACACGTTTATTTCCATGCAACTCTCTGATTGGTCTGGTGTCTTGCAACAGAGGCAAGACATTCAAGGCATTCAAGGCATTCACTGAACACGTGAAATTACAGTCCTGCCGTCCTCTCTTGTGTCATGATGAGGTTCACGTAAAGCACGGTTAATGTATTATATTATTGAGGGAGATAATATAAAGCCCTGAATGCCCAGGCCAGGCGACGCCACTGGATTGACTATTGGCGCATTTCCACCGCAGGCCTCGCTCGACTTAGTACGGTTTTGTTTACTTTAATGCTGCACTTCCATTACAGTTTAGGAACGTGCCCAGTACGTCGACCGCGGTCGACCGGGGGCAATGCTGGTAGATCGCGAGTCATTCATAAAAAAAAAAAATCCAGCCCGTTAAAATAGACAAAATAGGTTTTGATCCCTCCTCCCTTGGCCTCCCTGCCACTTAATTCAGGAGTTTACTTGATTGACAGAAAAAGCGACCTATCGCTTTCCAGTCTGTTAACCCAGAATGCAAAGCGATACAAAATCAGTCAAGTGCCGGGAAAACTCAAATTAAGTTAAAGAGACAAACAAGAGACGAACAACAAAATGAGTGTGGGACTATGGGCTCAAAACAGTCTCATAATACACACATGCACACAGAAGGATTCAAACTTGTATTTCCGGATCCATACTTGTGTTTTTCAATGCACACACAAATGTATTCCGTTTCATATACATGTAAATAAAATCCAAATACAGAAAAAAGTTTTACATAATTATGTATTTTTGATCCTCACTTATTAGTTTCCCGTTTAAATCCCCTGAACCTACAAACAAACAGCTTTCTGTGCACGGATCGCTTTGCATTCGTGTGTGGGTTTTTTGAGACTCCCCTGACGGTCAGCCGATTCGTACTTGTACTTTTTTATATCTATAGCCAATCAGATGTCTCCTTCATTCTAAGCCAATCACATGAGCGCGCCCCCACGAGGGTAAGATTACTTCATATACGCATTTTGCGCAGTCCGGTCAGCTCGTTAAACAGACGGAGGAGCATCAGGTGATCATGCAGAGCAGCGTGTCTCCATCAGACTCAGCAGCTGATCTGATCTCTCTCTCGCGTCCGGCTTCACTCGCGTTTATGTCCATATCGATCAGATCTAGCTCTCCTGATCAGCCTTTATAGAGAGCACCGATCAAACTATTAAGAGTGAATATCGGCCGATAATGACCGGCGGGGCTCCCTCCGTTAACAGGTCAATGTCGAGCACTGGCTTCGTAGTGCACTGATCGATTAGGCTAAGCTAACCTGTAGCTGCTCCCTCCACACTCACAACAACTTCATACAGACATAAATAAAGCAGCTGTATTCGCCATACAGGAAACACACATTTAAAACGGTTTTGCCTGCCGTTTTTGTGTACACAAGCATTCATCAATGGTTTGGAAAGTGGCGCTGTACCTTAATAATATAAAGATGCTTGTATTTGCTGCATTTCCTGTTCGGAAAGTGGCGCTGTACTGAGAGTGGAGGGTGTCCTGAGATTAGCACCTGCAGGCAGGCTCCATGGAGCTGTCAGCTCCGGACTGCGCAAAATGCGTACATGAAGCGCTACGTCATGAACGCAAGAAATCTACCCTCGTAGGGGCGCGCTCATGTGATTGGCTTAGAATTGAGGAGACATCTGATTGGCTATAGATATAAATAATTACAAGTACGAATCGGCTGACCCGATCCGTGCACAGAAAGTGGTTTGTTTGTAGGTTCAGAGGATTTAAACGGAAAACAAATATGTGAGGATCAAAAATACATATGTAAAACTTTTTTCTGTATTTGGATTTTATTTACATGTATATGAAACGGAATACATTTGTGTGTGCATTGAAAAACACAAGTGTGGATCCGGAAATACAAGTGTGAATCCTTTTGCGGATCATGAAATACAAGTGTGAATCCTTCTGTGCGCATGTGTGTATTATGAGACTGTTCTGAGCCCATACGGGACCGAGCAAAAAGCTAAAGACATACCACTTCCACCCAGAATGGGAGGAAGAATATTTGTTTGTGATGTCACATTGAAAGGTTATTTGCCTTATTTGTAAAGCAAGCGTCGCTCTGCCAAAGAAAGGTAACGTGGAGGCATTATCGGAGTGTTCACAAAGCATATGACAGCGACTTCCCTCCGAGTAGCGAGTTGAGAAAGAGAAAGGCCATGTATTATTGCTACAAAAACATTATCTCGCAGTCTTAGTGTCGCCAATTCGTTTCTAACATGCAAAAAGACAACAAAAAATGCGTCTATGGTCGGTGTATTTTCGACCTTTCCAATCCAGACGAGATCTCTCTCTCCCCCGTCTGTGTGCGAGGGGGCGGGGCAGTTTACACACACTCGGCTGCTACATGTAGCAACACACGGAGGGGATGGCGGAGAGAAGCACTCCAAGGTGTGGTTAAATGTTACCCGTCTTGAGGTGGACAATGCTCGTTGCCTAGAGCAGGGGTTCCCAAACTTTGCCATGCCAAGGACCCCCATAGCATTATCCTCTGGCAGGGACCCCCCTGTTGCAATATTTTTAATGATGTGTACATTATGATGGCAAATGTAAGAAATTAAACATACAGCTTCTTAATAAATATTCTTAATATATTTTTCTATTAATAATTAATAATCAGATATTCTTCTATTAACAGTAGCCTAAACATTTTTAGTTTTTTATCTTTTGTTTTTCATTCATTACATTCATTGTGTCTTCTGTTACAAATATTCTTAACAAAATATTAAACAGTAATATCAACAGTACATATTTTTTAAGTGATTTCCGTCTTAATAATGTAACGATCACAAAGGGAGTCGGAAACAGGCTTCTAGTTATTAGGCTTTAATAACTCTTCTTATTCACAAATGATCACAGGTTCATGTACAGCTTTGTGGGTTCAACCTCACACTAACACTAACTCCCACACATACCCATATATATATCAGTGTCTACGTCACAACGTCCCGCCCTCCCCCGCACATCAACCAGCATCACTGTGCAGCTCTATGATTGGCAGAGAGACGGGGGATGCCTGAGTGACACCCTCAGCATCCTATACAGGGTCGCTACTACCCCCCCACTACAAAATTCCTCGCCCACGAGGAACAAATAAAACCCAGCACAAACACTATAACTACACACTGTACTTTGACTAGGAAGGTCTGGGTGGACTACCATCCCTTCCAGTGAGACCAGGGCGCATTCTTGCCCTCTACAGGAACCCGAGGGGTCTCACTATAACTTTACTACCAAACAAAGTCTCTGAAACGACCCGGGGGTCGTGACTGCCTTCTCGGCAGGGGGACTGGGGTCAGGAGGACAGGGGTTGCCGGTTCTGGCCCAGGCGACGAAAAAATGGGGGGACACTCAGTCCCTGATGGGGGACTGCTGCTCTGCTCGCCGGGGGACCTGACTGGGGGTGTCGAGGGGACGGCTGTGGGCCCCGATGTTCCTTGGGCCTGTGGAGAAGCGACTCCTCTGTACGGAGCCAACCTGTCTCTGTGGAGCACAACTTTTCTCCCCTTTGGTGGCAGTTGCACCCTGTAGACCACTTCCCCCACCCTCTCCAGTACTCTGCAGGGACCAACCCACTGACTGTCCAAGCGGCCAACGAGGTATTTGTTTTATGTTTTCATTTTCTTATTTTCATTAATGTGTGCAGTGTAGCACAATATGCTAATATGTTTGGCTATGTATACGTGTCATTCGGTGTTGTAATTCTCACGGCGTAAGGGAAGAGGGGAGGCTACAGGATGAAAACTCCAAGAAATAAATGCCCGTTTTAAAGAACCAACCTGTGTCTGTGTCGTGAAAAGAGCTACAGATCTCTTAATGTTGCTCTCAAAGTGCACCAGATTGATGCTTTTAACTTCAATATTTAAAAAAAATTCTTCCCGGACCCCCCTAGAGGAGGTGAGGTCCGCCCCCCACTCATAAAAAATAGCATTTTACCCCTGCCTATATGACGTGAGCTGATTATCGAGCCTTCATTATAACAGTCGGGGGTGTACTGTGTGTGTGTGTGTGGGGAGTGTTGCAGTAGAACATTCCACTGTAGCCACTGTGGGCTAAGCCCCGAATGTTTTCAGGTCCAGGCGACGCCCCTGGTGTGGACGGTCGGAGCATATACTGCGTTAGCTTAGCCGATCTCCATTTAGACAAGGTTTTTCGCCTGGCGTCTGTCTGCAGACTTGTCAAAGCATTAATTCATGGTTTTTACTAACCGGTATCAGTATGTTGTTACTTCGGCATCATTTTGAAACGTGTATTACAATTGAATCACGGTCAAATATGTTCAAAACGGTTGAGTCCCTCAGCAGCCAACGAAGGATTTTCCACTTTAATACCAACGACGGTAGCTGTGAAGCACCTCTGGAACAGCAGCTCAGGGTCTGGCGGCAGGTTATCACAGTCAAGCTTTCTGCTCATGAAGTGTTTTCTGAATCCCTGCGGACCAGAGATGCAGGCCGCTCCCACACGACTCGGCCCCTCACTGGGATCTCCCACTGAAACACAATAGATTCCACATAGTTCAAAATCAGCATGTGTTTTCTTTACCAAATGCCAAACCCAGTGTTTCCCCTATATACAAATAGCGGCGGCGCAGCGCCACTGTATGTACTGGCAGGGCCGATTTTTGGCATAGGCGACATAGTGCGCCAGATCTGGAGAGCGCTGCGCTGGTAGCTCTGGGAGGGGAAAAAACATTTTGGACCGTTGGCGCTCATCCTAATTTTTGGCCTTGATGTAACAACATTCATAATTAAGTAAATGTAACACCCTTTTCACCCCGGTTACACTTTTCATTTGCCCTGTACGATGGGCGCTGTAAGTGATGAAAGGCTTCTCCTTCCTATTTATACCGGAAGGAGGCCCGAGGGTGGGCGTGGACTACAAGTTTTCAGTGCTGCGCGGGGCACAGGGGATTACCCAATAGCGATAGCCTTAGAGGGCGAAGCCATATATGAAATAGAACACTAATGTTACCACAGCACACCACGCACACACACACTTACCTGGCGCTCTGAGGGGCAGGCCGTTGTCAAGACGACTGGGTTTGGTGGCGATGAACAGGTAACAGAGGACGCATACAGTAATGAGGAAGGCAAGGAGGACCACCGCGGCAATGGATAGACCAACCAGAGCACCAATACTGAGAGGAGGGAAGAAAAGACAAGGAGATGAGAGAAATAAGAGGAGATAAGGACAGGAGAGAGGAGACAGGAGAGAAGGGATAAGTGGAGACAATACAAGTAGAAGAGGAGTGAAGTGGAGAGTGCAAAGGTAGAAAGGTAAAGCGGCAGAGGGAACAGAAAGGGGATGGTTGACAGGAGGAGAAAGAAGAGAAGAGGAGAACATTTGAGAAAAGAAAAGAGGAGAGGAAAAGGAGAGAAGAAGAGAAAAGAGCAGTAGAGAGGACATGATGATTTGAAGGATGGAAAAGAGAATATCCAAAAGGGGAAGATCAAATATATTAATAATTTGGTTTAGCTCAGTAAAGGGTATAATGTTCAATATTGCAGGTAAATCCTATAAGCAGCCATGGAGTTGAGTTATTAGCACTTTTTCTTTTTTATTGTAGAATAGGTTTTTCATCCACACATGACACTAAAACAAATGGAGCTGTTAATGTATTAAGAGAAGATAAGATGAGCCATAATTAATCTCCAGATCAGAAATGCACGTGTTGCAACAGCACAAGGACTGAAATGAACAAATTAACTAATAAGGAAAGAAAATAAAAAGGAATAAATATTAAATTAAACAGAACATAAATAAAAGCAAAGCATGTGACAGCTGGGATGGATTGGATTTTTTAATCATGAGATAATTTATCAGTCAGGTGGTGCTGCTCACATTACACACACACACACACACACACACACACACACACACACACACACACACACACACACACACACACACACACACACACACACACACACACACACACACACACACACACACACACACACACACACACACACCCACACACACACACACACACACACACACACACACACACACACACACACACACACACACACACACACACACACACACACACACACACACACACACACACACACACACACACAGTATTTTATTTCACTATACAGTATTTAATTTTACATTCATATTTTAGCTCATATTATTCTATTTTACTTCTCTCCTGCATTACTTGCACATTAGCCTTGCAACATTCCAGTGCACTATTTGATTGCTGTTCTGTTATTTCTTGCACTATTTACATTTTTTTAATGTGTTTTATTGTTTAATGTCTTATTTATGTTGCGTTGTTGGAGGACCTTGGGACTTTTCATTGCCATAACTACACTGTGCATAGGACAATAAAGCCTTTGAATCTTAAATGTAGAATTTCCAATTGAGTTACAAATAAGTAAAACACTGAAAATAATGACACTTTTTCAAATGTAAATTTCCCTCACCTCAGCCACCACATGTATCCGTACTCATAGGCAAAAAAGCTGTTGGGATCATCACAGCAGTACTTGACATCATTAAATCCGCAACAGTACACAGCAACAGCGGCATTTCCCGCTCTGGGGCACGAGAATCTGTCCACAAACGCACCGTCAGTGTTGGAGTAGCTGCTGCATTCAGCGCTCATTCTGCTGCGAGAAAAACAAACACTTGTGGTCCGTGGATTAATAAAATGGGAGAGCAGAGCCACCGGTGTGTGCTCTGCAGTGGAAGGACACACAGAGGGTGGGAGGTGGCCACTTTTCAATCTGAAGAAAACTGGAGCTCTTTTCCTCTCTCCCCCTTATCTTCCTCGCTCTCTCATTACTCATTACAAACACACGCGCGTGCACGCCAGCATGCACTGACACATGGCGTTAAACTCTGCTTACTTAATCTGCTTTAGTTTTTGGACAGTATAAGCTTATTATGCTGTTTGTTAGTCTGCAAAAGCATAAAGACAGGAGCACATGTATTCATGTTAATCACAGTATTGAAATCAAATCAAGTTTTATTTATATAGCACATTTATAAACGATTTTTGGTCGAGCCAAAGTGCTGTACATATAATAAAAATAGCCTACAGTTGCAATAGAGTCTGTCTGCAGACCGCAGCAAGGAGGCGTTTCCTATAGGGGCGTTTCCTATAGTGAACGACGGGAGCCGGCTCTCGCCCGCGAACGAGACATTTTTTGTTTTGTTTTTGCGAAGGGATCTAGATCGGCATGAAGGCACATTATGCAATGTGCAATGTGGACATTATCCCGCTTATTACACATGGCCACATTCTCAACAAAGTAACGACATGACTCCCAATAATAATTGAAATGCTTTTATGGATTTAGAAAAAGATTTTATTGATTTAAAAAATTGTTTTCTGTATTGATTTAAATTGACATGCATCCGCTAAGAAAAGTAGTCCGTTGTTACTGTTTGAACTAACGTAACAACGGCAGGAACTGCTTCTATAGTGTTTTTGAGGAGCTTTTTGATTACAGATTTGAAAACATCGTTGCTTGCTTTAAAAGTAGCACAATTCATTATGTCAAACCTTGAAAGATATCCCTGCCCTAATGCCCTATGTCTGGACCGCTGCGTAAAAAGGAGGGTTTCTGATTACTTCTCTTCCTACTTTTTGTCCCCCTCTTCTCCCCGCTGTAGCCTAGCAGTTGATCTCAAAGCACGCTCCCCTCTCCTGCAGGGAGAAAAACTATATTTATATACTTTATATAGGTTGATACAGTAGCCCCTTTTTTTAAATAGTTTTTATAGGTGTTGCCATCTGTTTTGTGTAGCGTGGTTCTACAAGCAAGTCAATGCATTAATTGGGTGGTATCAGAGAGTTACACGGGTCTGTAAATGCAATGAAAACAATTGGCCACAGCAAATAATTTATATTAAACATGTAATTTTTACTTTTGAATACTTTAGTACAAAGGATGTCTTGAATAATTTAAGTGATATATGTGTACACATATAAATCATTAGTCAAAACAGCGCTACATTTGATTTAATTAAAAGGTATAATATGTGGTAAACTGAAGAGCCCTTTGGGAGCCGAAAGAGCCGGCTCTTCTTGGTGAGCCAAATGATCCGGCTCAGCAAGAAGAGCCGGAATTCCCATCACTAGAACAATGACTTCTTCTGCAAGGATTTATAAAAGCAGCTGGATAAAAAAAGTTAGGAAACGCCCCTATAGGAAACGCCCCTATAGGAAACGCCTCCTTGCTGCGGTCTGCAGACAGACCCATCTCTACAGTTGAGACACTTTACAGCAGGGCCGTATTCACCATATACATTGGGGGGGGACACATCCCCCCCAATATTCAGATACACTCAAAATGTCCCCCCCAATAAATAGTAAAAAAAAAAAAAGTTTTGATTTTTTTAATTTAAATAAAATTGCTATTCTATGACTTCTTTATTTTGGTTATTTGTATACTTGAAAATCTATATTTTCTGTTATTGTGAGCTTCACCAAAATGATATTTCTTTTCATATGTAAATTGGTTCCTTATTTTGTACCCGCGGGTGTATTTCGCTGTTGCACGTCTGAGTCCACCTTCAGTTAGCTTGATGCTCCAAGCAGGTCAGTCATGTTTTAATTTGCCCTCCATCAGTTCTGGTATCTTTTCTAGTTAGCCCTAAAGTAATCTATATTATTTTATTTCGTAATGGTAATGTTAATGAACCCTCCGGTTTAGCTTCTTTGTGTAAGTAACTTGTAGTTCTGATGTTAAAACCGAACTTTTCAGGAATAGTAGCTAACTAGCTGTGGGCTAGCTGGTTTCAGTTGTTAGCCAGGGTTTGGCCGGCTAGTGTCAGTATATAATATAGATATCAATATAGATGTTTTTAAAGTAAATTCAGATTGAACATAGTAAAAAAAATGTAAATGATAGTGTCTGTGCAAAAAATAAACCATTACTTATTGTGAAAACCACCCTTGAATGATGGGATAGTAGACTAAAAGCTTTAGGAATCCAAACTATAACAAATAATAAGTACCCTGTATTAAGATTGATGCAAAACAAGTATTTCCAAGGCACACCTTTATATGATCATTATAGTTATACAAAATAAGAGAATAACAGAATAACAGGTATGAAATCCTTCCAACTCATACTACAGTTTAAAAAGGGAGTGATTTGTAAAATATGCATAAAGAAAAAGTAAATCTGTTCAGTTCTGTTTTACATGGGTGTTGTTGAGATGTATCCATAGATTTAGTCCCTAAAGTTGCTCTCAAAGTGCACCAGATTGATGCTTTTAACTTCAACATTTAAAAAAAAAATCTTCCCGGGGGAGCATGCCCCCGGACCCCCCTAGAGGAGGTTAGGTCCCCCGCCTGCCCACACCCCCCGTCAAATTGTCCCACCCACATTGAGGATGCTTCCTACACCCATGCCTGAGACACAGTTTCGTGACTATTGTTGAGTTTTCCCCCCACAGGCAGGGGCATGGGGTTTAACAGGTTTTAAAGTATCCAATGTGTTAGTGATTTTTTATGTATTTTCCTTTAGAATGGCAGGAAATTAGTATTCAAATTTGTATTGAATTTTTGGTCCCCCCCAATGTTGACTCCATGAATACGGCCCTGGCGTTCATGCTCAAACCCGCTTGAGGAATGAAAGGTGTGTGGAGGCATATCTGTGACATAGGAAACAAGTCCGTGCTGTCTAATCAACCGCCAGGTTGTAAAGACAGCCGGTTTGTGCCGCGAGCCCTGTTGCCTAATAACCGATAGGCTATGAGGCAACCGCTTATGTCATCCGGAGGAGAGCTCTCCTGAACCGGGGGAACAGGGAGATCTCCTTAGGCGGCTGCCTTTCCGATGATCTCCAGGAGTTCCTGGAGAATACCGTCTATACGGCAGAGCCTAGATGGCGGATAGTGTCAGCCCGGCAGCCGAACCCACAGGCCCGGCCGCCGGGCTGACACCGGGCTGACACCGGGCCCCGCCCTGTCTCCCCCGTCCGGAGGAGAGGGAGGATGGGGCCGGGGAAACCACATAGTGATCCGTGAAGGGAGGGGAAGGAGTCGCCTGACTGCTGCCCGCCACTCGGATCCAATAATCAAGGGCTTGGCCAATCATCCCTGGCCGCAGCCGCGAGAGCGTTCGCTCTCTGCTGTCTGTGGGCCAGAGGAAGACGGACACAATGAGTGCGCGACACCTGGGGATTGAGAGCCGCGTTTGCTTGCTCCAATCCCCGGCAGGACTCACCTGTATCGTCTGTGTAAAGCCGCTTCCTCCCTGGAGCGAGCCAGCCACAGCCGGTCGTAATTCATATGTCGGCTAACCCCGAGCCCCGCCCTCTCTCGGAGAGGGAGAATGGGGCCAGGGGGAAATGTTTGCTTTCTAGTAAACAGCTCTGAAAAGAGCTTGTGCCTGTACAGTGCTTCTGCAACGGAGTGCTGAAGAAAAATGGGAGCAGTTGGACGGGCCATCTTCCTATTTATACGGAAGTGAGGCCGGAGGTGGGGCCCAGGTGGGCGTGGATTAAATCTGTCAGTGCTGCACACGTGCAGTGGGATTACCCAATAGCGATAGCCTTAGAGGGCGAAGCCTCATACGAAATAGAACCATCAGTCTATCCTCGGTTATAGCTCCTCCAGAGAGCCTCCTCGTCGCTCGATCCTCGGTCCTCGAAGTGCAGTTAGAGAAATTAGATGTCCTTCAACATGACGCGCTGAAATTCATTTCCGGGTCACTACCGGAGGACCGAGGAGTCGAGGAGTCGAGGTGGGGGATTTGATGAAATGAGAAAGGGCCCAGGTCTCACTCACAGCCTCTTGTTATTAGCCAGCTAATAAATACAACCACATACACAAAGAAAAGCAGCAATTTCAACATGTCCAAGCATCCTGTATCATAGCCATGCTAATAATGTTTGTAATAAACTAAACCGTTTGTAAATCAGTCAAGATTTCAGCGAGTTAAGAGTATTTTTGTGCAGATCACTCACCTTACAACAGCTACCATAACGCGAATCAGAGTAACTGTTGACTGTAGCAAGATGGCGGCCGGTCAGCTACGCTGGAAAATCTCCCATGAGCCATCTAGTGTTTATATATATCTATGTAGGAACCTATGTGTGTTGTGGAGAGGTTCCGCCGGAAGGCCCATACCGTTTTTGACCACACACGGACACACACACACACACACACACACACACACACACACACACACACACACACACACACACACACACACACACACACACACACACACACAGACACACACACACACACACACACACACACACACACACACACACACACACACACACACACACACACACACACACACACACACACACACACACACACACACACACACAGGACCGAGCATCGAGGAGGCTCTCTGGAGGAGCTCTAACCGAGGATACACTGATGGGTCCTCCATGGTCCTCCACGGCTCCTTCGTGGATGCATTTCCGGCAACAGAGATGTTTCAAAGAGGCGTGACGCACGGCCGGACTTATCTCAGCCAATGACAGCTCTGCATGCTGTGCATCCCCTGGATATTATTTTATTAACTGCTTTCATCGCGACGCGATGTTTCCAGAGAGAACAGCTGTCAGGTCCTTGCAGAAAGCAGAGCAGTGTGTGTAATATATATCACTCCAGGCCTACTCTCTTTATTTGATGTAGTTTAGTAGTGTGGGAATCTGACGTCATTGTCACCTGACGGTGTCACCTGATGCGGTCACATGACCGGTGACCAGGTAAACAGGAAGCCATAAAAAGTTTGCCGTCAGTTCAAAAAAAAGTCTCTCTT
The DNA here is from genome assembly GCF_902827115.2 of Pseudochaenichthys georgianus. Lineage (NCBI taxonomy): Eukaryota > Metazoa > Chordata > Actinopteri > Perciformes > Channichthyidae > Pseudochaenichthys > Pseudochaenichthys georgianus. The sequence goes on along the minus strand of NC_047519.1, from coordinate 10,413,844 downwards.
GGCTGCTTGTCACTGGTCTTCTCCCTCTCACAAAGGTAGGAATAACAATTTTAAGGTGGTTTTATGATCTTTTAAATTAACTTATGCAAGTGGCTCATTTAGTTTGGTTTTATTAGGGCGAGTGCAAGACGAGAGTTTACCATTGACGGAGGGAAACTCTCCCGACAGGCACAAGACCGGGTCTGTTATGAGTCATTTGCTTTTAAATGGCGTTTTTAATTGTGTTTTAAGCAACTTATTTATGTGTTTTACAGAGCTTAATGTACACAACCGGCCCAGCTACCCGGGGTATTAGTGACCATTTCCCCGGCAGGATTAAGCTGAGTTGGAAATCTACTCTGTGGAAGACCAGGCCAGCCACTGTCCTATAGTGTTTCTTGTGTATTTTCTTGTGTATTTTCTTGTTCATTTTCCTCATGTGCAGTGTATGGCAGTATAATCATTTTATTATTTGTGTCGTAGGTTGCGCTCCTCTGCGGTGTAGGCCTGGGCCCGGGTGGAACGCTGCCTGCCTTCAGTTTAGGGACTGCACGGTGTGACACTTTCTTTTCTGTATGCTAAATATCTCACTGTTATTATTTTATAGAGATTGTGGTTTAAATATTGCATGCTTATGTTGTTTTGGTGTGTGGCTTTTCTTATTTTTGTCCCTCACGATTAGCAGGCACTGCAACCCAGCGGACCGGGCCTGCCCAACTGAGGAGGGTAACTTATATATGTATTGAATTATATTTGCCATTTTTATACTTTACATGAATCGATATTTTAAACGGTTTCCAAACACTTGTTAAATAAAGCTGTGTTATGTTTTTGGAATTCATGCCTCTGTCATAATTGAACCGATTTAGGGGAAGCTTTAAAATCAATCCACGACTTACATTTAGGGTCCACGGGTTCCTCCTGCCCCTTAGCAGGAGGTGGCGTTGTCAGTGACTAGCTTTACATATGGCAACCTCAGTCACGGTTACCACATTTTGGCGTTGTCGGCAGGATTGACTTAAAAGAGGCATGAATTCCTGTATTTTTGGTTTCTTTTGTTTATTGAGATAGCGACAGTGGCTGGCGCTGGACAACGGGACGAAGGCCCTTGGACGTGGATGAGCCTGTAATGGAAACCAAAGGCCATTGACAACAAATGTGACCCCATTGCTGTTTAACTGTATTGCATATATCTCAAACACTTGTTTCTCATTTTTTTTGCAAAGTTATTAACCAACCTACAAAAATGAGTGTTGATCAAGAGGTGGGGGAACTGTTTGCTCTGCGTGAAGAGGTACAGAGACTGCGTGTGGCTAATGAGCATCTACTCCAAGAAAGAGGTGCCAGTTCAGATGCAACTACTACCAGTGTGAATACAGGTGGCTTACCTCCGAGCAGTAATGTAGCATCACCCAACTTGTCTACACTCCAAGTTGAGCGTTTTGTGTACATACAAAGAGAGAAAATGTCCCTACTTTTCAGGCTCCAGCTCTAAGCTTGACATGTCCATATATGATTGGATAGAACAGTTGTAGTCATGTTTGAGAGACAGGCACATGACTGCTAGAAAGGCCCTCTTTCTTTATTATCATTTGGAGGGGGAAGCAAAAACTGAAATCAGATTCAATCAATGTTTATTTATATAGCCCAATATCACAAATGTTACATTTGTCTCAGTGGTCCTCACAGTGTGTACAGAATATCAGTATGACAATACGACACCCTCTGTCCTTAGACCCTCACATCGTACAAGGAAAAACTTCCGAAGAAAACCCAGTTTAAAGGGAAACATGGGAGAAACCTCAGGGAGAGCAACAGAGGAGGGATCCCTCTCCCAGGACGGACAGACGTGCAATAGATGCCGTGTGTAAATTGAAAAGATAATACATTTGCAACATAGGTAGTCCAAATGTTTGGAAATGCATGTGTATAATAGGAAGATGAATCCACGAGGATATCCATCCAGGACCGATGATCCAGGACCACAGCCACGACTCGCGATCCAGGGCTCGCGATCCAGGACACAGGACCGCAGGATCATCCGTAACTCCGGATCCCGGCGTATATAGACACCAAAAAGAAAGAAATCTGGGGAAGCTGGGTTATTCGGAACATGAGAGTACACAGATATAGACAGAGAGAAGGAAGAAGTAAGATGTCCCCCGACAAACTAAGCCTATATCAGCAAAACTAGGGGCTGAATCTAATCAGCCCTAACTATAAGCTTTATCAAAAAGGAAGGTCTTAAGCCCACTCTTAAAAACGGATAGGGTGTCTGCCGCCCGAACACAAACTGGAAGCTGATTCCACAAATGTGGAGCTTGATAATAAAAGGCTCTGGCTCCCATTGTACTTTTAGAGATTCTAGGAACAACCAACAACCCTGCATTCTTGGAACGCAATGCCCTAGTAGGACAGTAGGGTATAATGAGTTCTTTAAGGTAAGATGGCGCCTAACCATTAAGGGCTTTGTAGGCGAGAAGAAGAATTTTAAATTCTATCCTGTGTTCTATAGGGAGCCAGTGTAAGGCAGCCAGAACAGGAGTAATGTGGTCCCTTTTCCTAACTCTGGTTAGTACACGAGCCGCAGCATTTTGAATCAGCTGAAGCGACTTGACTGACTTCTTGGTACTCCCTGATAATAAAGAGTTACAATAATCCAGCCTAGAAGTAACAAATGCATGGACTAGTTTCTCTGCATCGTTTTGAGGCAAGATATGCCTGATTTTTGCAATGTTACGTAGATGGAAGTAGGCGGTCCTTGAAATTGATTTTATGTGGGCGTTAAAGAATAAATCCTGATCAAATATAACACCAAGATTCCTTACAGTCTCACTGGAGGCCAAATTAATGTCATCCATAGTTAGTATATCTTTAGATAATTTGTTTCGTAGATTCTTCGGGCCAAGTACAATAACTTCAGTTTTGGTCGTGTTTAACATCAAAAAGTTTAAGGTCATCCACGTTTTTAAGTCCTTAAGGCAGTCTTGATTTTTATTTAGATGATTAATTTCATCAGGCTTGATTGATAAATATAGTTGAGTATCATCCGCATAACAATGAAAGTTTACAGAATGATTCCTTATAATATTGCCTAACGGAAGCATATATAATGTGAACAAAATAGGTCCGAGCACTGAGCCCTGTGGCACTCCATGGCTAACTTTGGTTTGCGTGGAAGATTCATCGTTAACACGTACAAACTGAGAGCGTTCAGATAGTGTTACGTTCCCTCTATGCTAGGGGTAAGGAAGGGAAACGACACGACCAGTTTGTAATTGGTATTGGTTACCGGTGGTTTTATTGGTAACGGCAAACTGAGCAAAACGTTGCACACAAACAGCTTGGCCCAACAACGGGTCAAGCTGTCACTAGTTCACAAAAGGGTCTCCAAAAGAGAGCAGCCCAGTACTATACAAAGGAAAGAAAATACCTCACTTCTAAAGTGGAAACAAACAACAAAACGGGACTGTGAGCAAACACAGCTGGTGCGGGTCTACAGGTGCTAATCACCTGGCTCTACGCAATATACACACAGGAATGCTGATCTACAGGTGCTAATCACCTGGGTCTAAGCTGTTTCCCAATGTAACTATCCTAAGTGCGGTTCTACAGGAGCTAAGCAACCTGGATCTACGCAACACACACACAGAAACCCTACACTAAACACAGAATACCACGACACACTGCTAACCAGTGTGCTCGCACAGAACCCTACAGAACACACTGCTAGTCAGTCTACAGAAGCACAGAATACACACTGCTAGTCAGTCTACAGAATCACAGAATACACACTGCTAGTCAGTCTACAGAATCACAGGAGGAAGGCTTTGTCACAATGAGGGTTGAGGCGTCTGTCACACAATACAGAGCCTCCAGATTGTTGTCCGTGCTCAGCCTTTATACTCCTCCCCAGCAGGTGTGCGCCGGCTGTGCGCTGCGATTGGACGCCGTCAATCCAATCCCCATCTTCAGAGGCGGACCAGGAGATGGGCAGCCAATGAAGTTGGCGCAACCACACAGCTCATTTACATGAACACACACACAGCTGAAAACACTCAGGCAGATTAATGAGCAGACAAACAGCATCCGTAACACCCCCCCCCCCTTAAAACACAAACCCCACAGGGTTTTTGTGAATCATAACACCATGACCACAGAACACATCACTCCAGTCTGGATAGAGCATCTGCAAACACATTTTCTGAACCTTTCTTGTGGCAGATTTGCAGGTTGTAGTCCTGGACGATCAGAGCCCACCGCATGAGACGCTGATTGTGGTTGTACATGCGGGACAAAAAGACAATGGGGTTATGATCGGTAAACACTGCAACCGGCAAAGAACTAGACCCGACATAAACCTCAAAGTGCTGGAGAGCTAACAACAAAGCAAGAGTCTCCTTTTCAATGGTAGAGTAGCGTACCTGATGTTTGTTGAACTTACGGGAGAAATAGCAGACACGATGATCAACTCCCGCCGCATCTTCCTGCAGTAAAACAGCACCGGCCACCACTGCACTAGCATCCACCTCGAGTTTAAAGGGCTTCGCAAGATCGGGAGCAGCGAGCACAGGAGCGTGACTCAAAAGTGTCTTTATACACTCAAATGCATGCTGGCACTCAGGGGTCCAAACATAATCCACCTTGGGACTTATCAACCTAGTGAGGGGTTGGGCTACAGTGGAGAAGTTGCGGCAGAAGCTGCGGTAGTAACCTGCCATGCCGAGGAAACGGCGGAGATCACTCCTGGTGCCGGGCACCGCACATTCAGCCACCGCAGTAACCTTAGCCTCCACTGGTCTGACTTGGCCTTGCCCAACCTGCTTTCCTAAATAGGTGACCGTAGCCTTACCAAATTCACATTTGGCCAGATTCAAAGTAAGAGACGCCTGTGCGAGCCGGGTGAATACCTGCCCCAGGATCTTCATGTGCATCTCCCATGTGGGCGTGTACACAATGAGATCATCCAAATATGCGTTACAATTGCTTATTCCGGAGAGGACAGTATTCACCAATCTTTGAAATGTAGCGGGAGCGTTACACATACCAAACGCCATGACTGTGTATTGCAGAAAACAGTCAGGTGTAGCGAAAGCGGAAATTTGTGAGGCACGGTCCGTTAAAGGTACCTGCCAGTAACCTTTAAGTAGGTCCAATTTACTGACATACTTGGCGGAACCTAAACTGTCGATGCAATCCTCCATTCTCGGCAATGGGTAGCAATCTGTCACCGTAACAGCGTTCACCTTACGGTAGTCCGTAATAAAGCGCGGAGAACCATCAGATTTCGCCTCTACCAGACACGGCGAACACCATGGGCTAGAGCTCTGTGTCGCCAGGCCATTTGCTACAAGATAGTCAGCCTCCTGTTTCATAAGTGCGCGTTTGGTCGGGTTGGCACGGTATGGATGCTGTTTAATCGGCCTCGCGCCCTTTACATCGATGTCAAGCGTTATCACATTAGTTTGTGTCGGGACATCATGGAAAAGGCTCGGGAATCGATCCACCAACTGGGTTATGTCATGCTGCTGGGCCTCCTGCAGATGACCTAACACAGTGGGCAATGTTTTTACCATCTCCGAGTAGCACAACCGAGCACCCGGCTGGTGATGTGAGCGCATTACCAAACCGTCGTCAGACGGGCCGGAACTATCTACCACTATTAACGCCGAAACAGATACTATTTGATTCTCCGAGCCGGCAGGCTGGCTATCAGCGGCGGCGCGGGAATGGTAGCGTTTCAACATATTAACATGACAGACGCGCGTTTTGCGCCTTCTCTCCGGAGTACGAATAACATAATCCGTGTCACCAAGACAATCGTGGATTTCATATGGACCGAGGAATTTGGCTGAGAGGGCAGAGCCGGGGATAGGTAATAGTGCGAGGACCTTGTCACCTATTTCAAAGTGCCTAGGGACAGCGGCACGGTCATAGTTACGCTTCATGACAGCTTGTGAAGCGGAGAGCGACTCTCTAGCGAGTGAATTTGCTCGCTGCAAACGCTCACGGAACTGACTAACGTAATCTAATACGTTTTTATCAGGAGGACTATCAGCCGAAAGAAACTCATCGTGTAGGATTTTAAGTGGACCGCGGGGCGTATGGCCGAAGACGAGCTCCGCGGGACTGAATCCTAATGACTCCTGAACAGCTTCACGGGCTGCGAACAAAACGAAAGGAATTCCCTCATCCCAATTTTTTTCTGTCTCCATACAGTATTTTCGCAGCATGCTTTTTAAGGTCTGATGCCACCGTTCTAATGCCCCCTGCGACTCGGGATGGTACGCACTAGATATCACATGTTTAACCTGCAGTGTTTGGAGGACCCTTTTTGAACAATTTAGATTTAAAATGTGTCCCTTGGTCACTCTGGATTACTCGCGGAATTCCAAATGTAGAAAAGAACTTCGTCAAGGCCTTAACTACAGATGTTGAAGTAATGCTACGCAGCGGAATCGCTTCCGGAAAACGAGTCGACGTACACATTATCGTGAGTAAATACTGTTGACCTGTTTTCGTACGTGGTAAAGGACCAACACAGTCTATCAACACCCGGTCAAAGGGCTCACCTATAGCAGGTATGGGATGTAACGGAGCCTGCGGAATGTTTTGATTAGGCTTACCGACAACCTGGCACACATGACAGCAGCGGCAGAAGCTAGAGACATCCTTCTTCAAACCTGGCCAAAAGAAATGCTTCAGGATTATTTGGTAGGTTTTTGTCACGCCCAAGTGTCCCGACCATTGACTTTCATGCGCTACAGATAGCACATGTTGACGGTATGGCACCGGCACGACTACTTGATGCACTACACCCCAGTCAGCTTCAGCAGTAGCAGTGAGGGACCATTGGCGCACTAGTATCTCCTTATCCAACACATAAGCCACCTTCAATCAATCAATCAATCAATGTTTATTTATATAGCCCAATATCACAAATGTTACATTTGTCTCAGTGGTCTTCACAGTGTGTACAGAATATCAGTATGACAATACGACACCCTCTGTCCTTAGACCCTCACATCGTACAAGGAAAAACTTCCACCTTCTCACCCCTTGCCTTGTCGTTACTCACCACCTGCTCGAAACACTTCGCAAGCGTCGGATCCGCCCTCTGCGCGGTGAGTAACCGCTCTCGGGTTACCGGGAGTGTGGAACCGTCAACGGCTGGGCTGGCAGGTTGCGCTGACGCAGCGGTCATAGCAGGGAGAACTGAATTCGCCACTACTGGCTTTTCCTCCGGCATTTTCTCATCTGTAAACAGGGTCCCAAACATAGTATCATTTAACGACACCTCCGAGTCACTCTTATGCGCCTGCGCGCGGGTGACAGCACAAATGGGGAAAATGTGAGCATTTGTGGCCTCAGACAACACAGTCTGAGGAGAATCCAATATTTCAAGTGCAGGAGTTACCTTACCTCCTGCGATGTTGTTTCCCATTAAAAGGACTATACCCCGTATAGGTAATGCTGGGCACACAGCAACAGGGAAAAATCCAGTAATTAATTTTGACTGTATGTGTACATTGTGTACGGGACGGGGCACGTAACCCATTTCAATGCCACATAATAGTGATCCATACCCACACGCTGACTTGTCCGAGAATGGCAGAGCCGAGGCAACAATCACTGACTGAACTAACTCGTACACCCTAAGTATGGCACGCTTCACCAGGTCATAATTTAGGCTGTCCTCCACTGAAAGAGCAGCAACCGCCTCCTGAGCTCTCCCGTGAAGTTTACACTGCACTAACAGAGCCCAGGCGTCAGCCGGCCACTGTAATGCCGCTGCCATGCGTTCAAACGCACCGAAATACGCATCCACTTCAGTCTCATGGAAAACCGGCACCAACAAAACATTTTTTCCTACATTGAAGGCAGGTGGATGAGAAGGAAGTGAAAAGCTTTCTCTAGGATTGCCAACAACACCGGATGCGCGCAGTTCGGAGTCTAGCTCCATCTGCCGGATCCGGATCCGGACTTCCTTATCTGCCTCGATTTTCCAACTGGAACTGCCTGTCTTGCTCCCTGTCTTTAGCCTCTAGCTGAAGCCGAGCGAGACGGATTTTTAGTTTATTCCCTTCCCGGGAATCTGTGCTGCCCACAGGAGAGGATGGACCTCTGCGAGACGGCGTGAGCGATGCCTCACACGACTCGCCCCCCTCGCTGTCATCACTCTTTTCCTCGGTACCTATACACTTCGCCGCCTGCCTCTGACTTAACGGGTCTTCAGCTACCACATCAGACACTGGGAGCTCAACCGGTACAAATAACTCTTTTCTCACCATCTCTTCCACCACCAATGCCTTCAACTCTTTCTTTAATATCTGCCGACTTACCACAAGACTGAAGTGCCGCACTATCTCCATTAGATCGTCCTTTTTACATCGGTCCAGCTGCTCATAGCACGGCCAGACCAAGAACGCTTCTATGTCAAACGATGCCATACCTAAGTGTACCGCCCACACGTTTTACCAAGCTTTTAGCCACAATACAACCACCTATAACCCCAGTAATTGAGTTAAAGATCCCGGACGAGAGCCCCCACGTGTTACGTTCCCTCTTTGCTAGGGGTAAGGAAGGGAAACGACACGACCAGTTTGTAATTGGTATTGGTTACCGGTGGTTTTATTGGTAACGGCAAACTGAGCAAAACGTTGCACACAAACAGCTTGGCCCAACAACGGGTCAAGCTGTCACTAGTTCACAAAAGGGTCTCCAAAAGAGAGTAGCCCAGTACTATACAAAAGAAAGAAAATACCTCACTTCTAAAGTGGAAACAAACAACAAAACGGGACTGTGGAAACACACAGCTGGTGCGGGCCTACAGGTGCCAATCACCTGGCTCTACGCAATATACACACACAAATGCTGATCTACAGGTGCTAATCACCTGGGTCTAAGCTGTTTCCCAATGTAACTATCCTAAGTGCGGTTCTACAGGAGCCAAGCAACCTGGATCTACGCAACACACACACACAAACCCTACACTAAACACAGAATACCACGACACACTGCTAACCAGTGTGCTCGCACAGAACCCTACAGAACACACTGCTAGTCAGTCTACAGAAGCACAGAATACACACTGCTAGTCAGTCTACAGAATCACAGGAGGAAGGCTTTGTCACAATGAGAGGGTTGAGGCGTCTGTCACACAATACAGAGCCTCCAGATTGTTGTCCGTGCTCAGCCTTTATACTCCTCCCCAGCAGGTGTGCGCCGGCTGTGCGCTGCGATTGGACGCCGTCAATCCAATCCCCATCTTCAGAGGCGGACCAGGAGATGGGCAGCCAATGAAGTTGGCGCAACCACACAGCTCATTTACATGAACACACACACAGCTGAAAACACTCACAGGCAGATTAATGAGCAGACAAACAGCATCCGTAACAGATAGATAGGACCTAAACCAGCCTAAAGCAGTTCCCTGTATGCCAACTAAGTGCTCTCGTCTTTGCAATAGGATATCATGGTCGATAGTATCAAATGCAGCACTGAGATCGAGCAAAACAAGAATAGAGACAAGTCCCTTGTCTGAGGCTATTAGAATGTAATTTGTGACTTTAACCAGAGCTGTCTCTGTGCTATGATGTGTTCTAAAGCCAGACTGAAGATCTTCAAATAAATCATTGTTTTTTAAGTAATCACACAACTGTTTTGCGACCGCTTTCTCAAGAATTTTTGAGAGGAACGGAAGATTAGAAATAGGTCTATAGTTGGCTAAAACCTCTGGATCGAGGTTGTGCTTTTTAAGAAGCGGTTTAATCAATGCTACTTTGAATGATTGTGGAACATAGCCTGATAATAAAGACATATTCATAATATTTAATAAAGAAGTGCTAATTAATGGAAAAACTTCCTTCAACAGCTTAGTTGGAATTGGGTCTAACATACACGTTGATGGTTGAGAAGAGAGAATCATTGAATGTAATTGTTCAAGGTTTATGGCTGAAAAGCATTCTAGTTTACTATCTAGTGTAATATTAGAACTTACGTTTCCGGGAGCTGTTGATAACACTATACTGGTCAAAGGCAAGAGGTCATTAATTGTGTTTCTAAGAGTAACAATTTTATCATTAAAAAAGCACATAAAATCATTACTACTGAGTGCTATGGGAATAGAAGGCTCAATCGAGCTATGGCTCTCTGTCAGCCTGGCTACAGTGCTGAAAAGAAATCTTGCATTATTCTTATTCTCATCTATTAATGAAGAGTAGTAGGCTGCTCTCGCTTTACGCAGTGCTTTCTTATATTCATTGAGAGTAATATGCCAAATTAAACGAGATTCTTCAAGTTTAGTGGAACGCCATATCCTTTCAAGTTGTCTAGACTTTTGCTTTATTTTGCGGGTTTCGGCATTATGCCATGGAGCTAATCTATGTTGTTTTATTTTCTTCTTTTTCAAAGGAGCAACAGAGTCTAATTTTATTCGCAGCGCATCTATAGCACTATCAACAAGATGATCAATTTGGGGTGGTGTACATTTTGTATAAGTTTCCTCCCCTACATGCAGACATGCTATCGAGTTAAGTATTGGTGGAATCTCTTCCTTAAATGTGGCTATAGCACTAACAGATAGGTTTCTGCTGCAAGAGCTTTTGACTAATGCTTTGTAGTCTCGTAATAGTACTTCAAAAGTTACTAAGAAATGGTCGGATAAATCAGGATTATGCGGTTCGACTAATAGTTGCTCAATTTCAATACCATAAGTCAGAACAAGGTCGAGAGTGTGATTATAACAGTGGGTTGGTTTATTTACACTCTGACAGAAACCAACAGAATCTAATATAGAGTTAAATGTAACAGTAAGGCTATTTTTATCATCGTCAACATGAATATTAAAGTCACCTACGATAATTACTTTGTCTGTTTTAAGAACCAAAGTTGATAAAAACTCAGAGAATTCTGATAAGAATTCTGAATAAGGACCTGGTGCACGATACACTGTAACAAATAAGATTGGCTGCAAAGTTTTCCAGGTCGGATGCGTAAGACTAAAAACGAGGCTTTCAAAGGAGGTATAATTAAATTTTGATAAGTAAACTTGAGTCAAAGATTGCTGCAACTCCACCTCCTCGGCCCGTGCCTCGAGCAATATGAGTGTTGATATGGCTGGGTGGAGTGGCCTCATTTATGCTGACATATTCTTCATGTCTCAACCAAGTTTCAGTGAGACAGCATATATCAATATTATAATCTGATATTAAATCATTTACCAATATTGCTTTAGATGCTAGAGATCTTATGTTTAAGAGACCACATTTAATCTTCCTGTTTTGTTGCACTGTAGTAGTTGTTACATTTACTTTTATTAGGTTATTATGCATGACACCTCTATTAGGTTTTACCTTAAATTGTCCTTGGGCAGACACACACACCGCTAATATTGGGTATTTTATTGGGTTCGGGATTCCTATGGATGACTGCCTAGGAGAGAGCGCAGAGAAGCGTGTAAGACTGCGACTCCGCCTCCTGGTCTCAACTCTAGTTTGTCATGGATTAAGTCCAAAAAGCCCTGAAATGTTTGCCGAAATGAGATCTGCACCTTCCAAAGTAGGATGAATGCCGTCTCTCTTAATCAGACCAGGTTTTCCCCAGAAGGCTGTCCAATTATTTACGAAGCCCACATTGTTTGCTGGGCACCACCAAGACAACCAGCGCTGAAATGATGACATGCGGCTATACATGTCATCATTGATCAGATTGGGGAGGGGACCAGAGAAGATTACGGTGTCCGACATTGTTTTAGCATAACTACACACCGACTCCACATTAAGTTTGGTGCATTCTGATTGGCGTAAACGAACATCATTATCACCGACGTGAATAATAATAATATATATCGTACCGTGGACTTTTTATCGCGATATTATCGTACCGTGAGTTTTTGGTATTGTTACATCCCTAGTATTTACAGATACTACAGTATTTACAGAGCTACAGAAATGGCACAAAAAAAGCACGCCGTGGTCGTTTGGTGAGGTGACGACGTTCATCCATCTCGTTGCGGATGACTAAATACAGCGGGAGCTCATGTTGTAGTCCATGTGTAGCCGGTGCTACTGTTTTCTGGATTAGCTGTCAGATAATTTCTTCACGTGGCTGGGCCACTGGCCCTTTAAGACACCCCCCCCCCCCCTTCTTTAGTCAGCTGGTCCTTCCATATAAGGAAAACGCGCAGCTGTACGTAGTTCAGCATCTCCCGCCACACTTTAAATGCCCACTCACTCCTCACCCAAATCAGATGTGACTATTACGAGTGTTCTTGTTCCAGTTATCGTTGTCTGGCTGATAGGCGTGTATTCCCCCTATACGAGGTATGTGAAGCTGCTGTTAGGACTTGTAACATTCAGTGTACCACTAAATTGTTAACATGTGGCCTGTAAACGCCAGGCTTCTTGACAGCCCCAGCAGAGACTGTGTAGAGAATCACCGTTGCGGAGGTGTCCAGTGAGGTAATAATTGAGTGAATGCGTTTGCATCAGAGGTAGGAGATTAATTGTATGTACATTGAAGGACATTCATATAAGTCTTTATACAATTTCTAATCTCCTTTCTCCATTTATTTTAGGATTAGTTTGCTACCGTTTTGCCTATCTTCTATGTTTTGCTTATTGACTAGTTTGTTGTATTGTGTACAAACTAGTGATTTAAATTTGTAAAGCTACAGCACCCTCCTTGTAACGACCCACCCTGTCCCACAAGGTCTAATACTGTCTCTGTGCTTATACTTCTTCAGTGACGATCCTGGCCATACTGTGGAGTGGAGCATGTGGTTTGCTGGGCACTTTTTGCATGCAGATATGGGTGATTTGCAGTGAGTGTTGATCGAATACAGCTACACGTGGTGATATTGTGGTTTTGGGGAAACCCTCAGCAGTTGGCCAGAAGAATCACTTTTTAACTATTTAACTATCACTATATGTGTGATATTGTAATTATTCTAGTTATTCTCTCCTTGTCAGAGCCAGCCTTCAAACGTGGGACTTAGGTGTGTCGACTGGGAAAGCTGAATAAGTTTGAATCTGCATTTTATATTACTGAACTTTTACTTGATTATTTATATAATAAACGTTTGTAAACATTTGAACTTGAGGCCGCGTCCCTGTCCATCCTTTTATTCTTATCTGCGTGATTTGTCCTAAGGACTCGTATTGGGGAACCCAGGTTAGCGTTAAGTATCCTAACCCCCTTTTATTATCGCAGCCCCCCCTCCCCGGTGGGGCAGGTCACACATGCATTGCAGGATGGAACGTTTTTGCTAATGCTCTGTTCTTTGCTTGAAAGCGTTGTGTCCCTATTGTAAAGCTCACTTCTAACAAACAAGCCTATTTTATCCTTACATTTATGTTTGACAACCCATGCTTTTATGGAGCTACGGTTAGCGCAGATAGCATTAGCTAGAGCAGGGGTAGCCAACACGGGCAGCGGGCACTTAGTCGCCCACTGGGGCAACGTGAGTCGCCCGCGGGGCATGTTCTAAAAATAGCTCGCCAAGCAAATCCAAAATGTAAAAAATACACAATGCAAAAATAATCTACCCTGCTATGCATAAACGAAACCTCAATCAGAGCGAACTCTATCTACTTACTACAACTCTTTATCTAACACCCCTCCTCCCCCCACAATGAATATCGACCAATCACGTTCTTGCTTGATTTGCGGGACCATCGTTGCAGTCGGGAAGAAAAGCAATGTGGAGCAGCACCTCACACTTCATAAGGAGTGTGACCGTGATTTTCCTTCTGGCAGAATCTACACAACACATCAGGCCCATTGAACAGCCTATACAACACATGAGGGGCAGAGTTTTACTCTGTGTTGCAACTTGCATATTTATTTATTGCACTTGACGCACACACACGCATGGCGTAATTTCCACTGGGGACAGGGGGGACATGTCCCCCCCACATTTCGAAATCCCATTTGTATCCCCCCACTTTAGAAATATGTTTATTATTATTTTTTAACGCAAGGCGTCATCCCCACGGAGGAGCACACAGCCTCTGTGAGTGAGAGAAAGAGAGCGAGAGAGAGAGAGAGAGAGAGAGATAGCCAGAGATAGCCAGAGATAGCCAGAGCTATAGGAGAACACACCGTTATCTATTTAATATAGATAAAGTAAGAAATCATTCCAATGTGTACTATAGGAAAGTACAAAAAACTGTTTAAAAGGAGAGTGATTAGTAAAATATGCATAAATAGAAAGAAAGAATGCTAACTAGGTAACATAAGATAAGAATAAACACGTTTAAATGATTTGTTATTGGTTGTGATCATATTCTAAAGATGTTGGGATTATTGAAAAGTATACAGCTCCTTTCATCTGAGTGTTGAGAGCTGTATCCATAAATTCATGTTGTGCTCAAAGTGCACCAGATCCCGGGGGTGCATGCCCCCGAACCCCCCTAGATGATGTGAGGTCCACCCCCAAATAAATCAGGTTAAAATAATTAAATTGCATACATTTTCTTTTAGTAAACACTGAAAACGGGTCCCACAGACCCAAACAGCACACAGAGGTTAAAGGTAAGCATAGGATAATGTTAAAATGTGCTAAATATATACACTGCAAAAAACAAAAAAAAGAGGAGTAAAAGTAGACCCCGACTTGTTTTATTTTTTTAAAGTAGCTCTCATCCTAAAAAAGGTTGGTGACCGCTGAACTAGAGCTATTGTTTGCTGACACCATATGTGCCATTATTTACGTCCAGTTTTCTAGAGTTGTTGTTGCTATTTAGTATTGTGCTGCAGTAGTTTGTGGAATTAACAAGTCATGTATGCTGTTCTAGATGCCGTTGTGATTAGCGAGGAGGAGTCCCGAACAACGAGTGATGGCAGTGCTCCGGAGCACCGTTCAGCTCGAGCACCAGCAACGCAGACAGCTAGGTAAGAAATAGGCATAGCAAAACGACTGGAATTGTGATTTTTTTTTTTAAACTTTAGCTCATCGTCAGTAAGTAAAATAAGCAATACCACTGTGTGGAAAAGCTCTGTTACAAGTAAAGTAACGTACCAAAAGTAAAAGTAGTAAGAATCACTATTAATATTGCAGCTAGTAAAATTGTGTGTGACATCCTAATATATTCTTGTATATTCTTCATTGTTAAGTATTGTGCCGCAGACACATGGACCTGCACTGCTTTCCACTTATTCTGGACTCTGCTTTGTTTTAGATTTTTGCACTTTAAACTGGTCTCATATTTATTCATACTTATATTCATTTGTAATTATCCATCTACTTCCTGACTGTATATTTGTACATACTCATACATATATTTATATTCATTATCAACAGGCTGGACATAATGTATTTCACTTTCACAATCATTGTAAACGTCTAGGGCCAGAACTGTCTTTAGTTCATCCTTACTGTTGTTCTGTTTATACTTATATATGTCATTCTTATATCCTTATGTGACCTGTACCTGTCCTGTGTTTTTCCATTCTTATTGCTGCTATAACACCTGAATTTCCCTACGGTGATTCAAAAAGGTTTATCTTTTCATATTGTCTTCCAGACAAGAGGAAACGAGGAGAGGAGCACCTCACAGTCCTGAGGGAGATGCACAGTGCAGATCTGGCCCAGCAGGAACGGTACCTGCAGCTGGCCTTAGTGGCCTTTTACACTTGCATTTATAGTATAGTTTTGCTGTGTTTTACACTTTTGTATTTATGTTTATAGTTTGCTTTGTTATTTGCACTTGTTTGATGATTAAACTGTTTTTGTTTGTAACAAGTCTTTTTATCGAGATTTCCTCTGTGTTAATAGTAGATCTTCTAAACAAACAAAACAGACTACTAAAATGTATTAAATACTTGAAACACTTTGGTGGTATAGTGACCGTAACCCTAAACACATTTCTAGTTAGCGAACGTTAGCTTACCTTGGTATTGTCGTTTTGTAGTGATCAGAGTAGCCTGTCGTTTGCGCTGCTGCGTAGGATTGCCAAAACTCTCCTGTTTTTATCTTCTGTATTTCGTCTTGCTATACCCAGCCTTTTCTGAAACAAAGTTTGCCTCCTTACTGTGATAAAAATCCACATACCAAGAACATAGTAGACGATCGCTTCCATATCCTCCATTGTTATAGTGTTTGTGAGTTGTGTCGCCTTGAAGATGACGTCACCGCAGTTTTACTCAGCGTCACTCCGCCCGCCGAACAGCCGATCGCCCTGCCTACACTGCGTTGTTACTATAGTTACTACCCCAGTTACGAACTGTAATGGAAACACAGCTTAAAGTGAGCCGGGCCAGGCCGACCCAAACCCGGCCACACCAAAACCTGCAGTGGAGAAGCGCCATTAGTTTGCTTACATTTTGGTAATAATAATAATACATTTGATTTATATAGCACACTTTAAAGACAACGTCATCTCAAGGTGCTTCACAAAGCTATGGTAGAGCCCCCCCATGCAAAAAATGCACCAGCCGCCACTGTTCCAGACATCTGTTTTACCTGATGAAACACAAGTAGGTGAAGCAGAGGAAAATTGATACATGTTGTATGAATCGTATCAATACTTAAATAATTCGAGGGATCTGTAGTGTTGATGTTTTCCGGGTCAGGGTTAGGGTTAAGCTTTTAGTGGCTAGGAAAACATGGATAGTTTATGTGCCTGCAAAAGTACGGCTCAGAAATCAGGTCACAATGTATGCCCAGTTTTAGAAAGAGTGAGGGATCTGATCATATACATATCTTGCCTGTCAATCATATCTGCCTGTTGACATTCAGTGTATTTGCTGAGTATTAAATCAGCTGCTCCTTTACAACCCAACAGGCAGCATCCACATTCATTTTGCTCTTGGTTAAACCCAAAATCTGTTCAGCTTTTGCACTATGATATGATATGTAATGGAACGTGTCGAGGCCCGCAGCAAATGACCTGTTGTTGTTCAACATGTCTGCCCTGTCTAAATGAATGAGGAACACACCAGGCCTGACTGCTCGCTCTAATCCCAGATTATCTCTGCCAGTCCAATCCAGAATAAGGGAAAATATTGGCAGAAGAAAGGGGATTATTTGACGGTGGCGAGGGATTGTGGAGGGACGTGGTTGTTAGAATGTACACTTTTTGTTCACAACATAACACACATACAGATACGCATCAGGGTTTCCGCTAGGATTTTTTCTCGCCGGTCAAATGTCCGGGCAGAATTTATTTTACCGGACTAATTTGAAACTTACCGGTCATATTTCAATAATAATAAGAGTTGTGTAGCAGAGTTTCCGTTAGCATGTAATTACCGGACTATGAGCAGATATGCTTCAGTTTAAAACTCAGTTCACGGGCTCATTTTTATATTGCTTCAGTTTATAATCGTAACAGATCGAAAAATTCAGATTCATTTTTCAATAAATGATTCCACAAACAAACAACATAATTATTACATTCAAACAAACTACTTGTAGTAGATAACGTACATTATTCAAAAGTTTACATTACATTTGAATAATAACACGGGAGAAACGGATCCTCTCTTTTCCTCTCTCCCTCTCCCTCCCTCTCTCTCTCCTGACAGCACGTCAGTTTCTCATGCAGTTCCTGCAGCCCGCTAAACAGAGGGCGGGGCTTCAGGTGTTCATGCAGAGCTGCGTGTCTCGGTCAGACTCAGCAGCTGATCTGATCTCTCTCTCGCGTCCGGTTATACTTCACTCGTGTTTATGTCCATATCGATCAGATCCAGCTCTCCTGATCGGCCTTTATAGAGAGCACCGATCAAACTATTAAGAGTGAATATCGGCCGATAATGACCGGCGGCCGATCGATCGGAGCCTCCCTAATTATTACCAGACATGTTGACCGTCAGGTTTTGAATTTACCGGTTTTTAATAAATTTTACCAGCTAAAAACCGGTAATTACCGGCTAACGGAAACCCTGATACGCATATAGAGTGACAAATGCCGTTTCAATTCACTGTGCACGTTTCACACTGAGGTTGCATTACTTGTTCATTTATGAGACATGTCACCATGGTGACATGAACCATGACTCTGACACACAGCATGATCTTCATCCCCCATCGCACTCCTCAACCGAACTCTGCTATCCATCTTTTTATCTAACCTCCATCATCATTCCACCGACAACAGATCGGTAAACACAAACAGAAAACGGGGACCACCCCTCGTGCAGCACAGGTGCCACGACACTGCACACCCCAGCACTTTTATTCATTCTGATCCATATTTTATTTCTTTGTTCATCGACCCTGCAAGTGTGAAAGTGAATCGCCTTGAACAGCTTGACTTTTTCGATGTGTTTTTCACTAACTGAAAACAATTCAACAGTTTAGGAGCATGAGTGCTGTGCATGACATTGTCTGGAAATAGATTGAAAAGGTTATTGAATATCGACAGGTGCCGAGTGAATGGGCTTCCTTGTTGCTAGCGGTTCACAAGATCAGACGTTAGAGCACTAAAGCAGAAAGGGTTTGGGATACTAGTTTAATAATTAGGTTAACTTTTTTCTGAGGTGGAGTCATTGCTCATTTAAAGTGTTTCAATAACAATTACATTACATTGCATTTAGCAGACGCTTTTATCCAAAGCGACTTACAATAAGTGCGTTCGACCAAGAAGATACAAACTTGAAGAAAACAGAATCATATAAGTACATCAGGTTTCATGGAGCTAAAACATTTCAAGTGCTACTCAACTGGCTTTAGGTAAGCCAAGCAAGTGCTTTGTTAGTAATTATATCGCTCGAAGTGGAGTCGACAATGTCACACTGGCTTTAAACAGATTCTTACACAGGCGTATGTCAGAATCTCACTCTATGACCGGCTCTATCAAAATTAGTCATTTCAACCCAGAAACACATTTTGAGTTACCAACACTGTTGGAAATACTAAGCTTTCTGATAATGTCTTTATTGTTTTCGTTCTCCATATATTTAGCAAAATATGCTCTCAAGACACGATTCTTAGAAAAATAGTGGCTTATTTTCAGTACATTCATTAAATAGTAAAAAAATTAATTGTATTTGTGAAGTATGGTGTTCATTAGAGCAACTTAGTGGCTAGTGCCGCAACAAAATGCCAATTGTAATAGAAGTGCTGGAAATGTTGAGTGAGGAATGCTTGTGAAAAAGGCCTTCGAAGTTTGCAGACAAGTTTTTAGCCCATTATTTTAAGAGGTGTTTCAAGGCTTAGGACCATGTTACAACCCGCCTCCCTACTTAATAGTAGTGGCTCGTGAGGCAGTCCGCAACATAAAACAAAAATACACAACACGTAGGCACTAAACTGTGATCGTACATTTATTGCCACAATCATAAAACATTACACTGGAGGACAGGTAAAACAAACAAAAAGACAGAGGGGACTTGGGCCAACCACACCACGGGCCGTAGGATCCAGAGCCTTCCTCCGCTACCCACAATCCAACAGAACCTAACGGGAGATATAAAGCCGCGAAAACCTAATACTAACACGTCCTCCAGGAAACACAACAAAAAGGCAAAAGAGCTCTGACACAGCAGAGACATCCGGAGTAGTGATCGGCCCCCTCCTTCTCCTTCAGTCTCCTCTTTTATGCTCGGCTGATTGGCAACTGGGAACACCTGCGCCGAGCTCGGCTGAGTGGCAACTGGGAACACCTGGGGAAGGCGGAGCCAGGTGTACCTGCACAGCAGAGAGAACAAAGAGGACAACAAAAGGGGGGGGGAGTACGTAACAGACCACCAATGGATTGGCTATGATTCTGAAATATTTGTTTGTCTATAAAATACTTAGAAGACTAACCCTCTCGTAGGGTTTAACAGTCAGCAGACAGAAGACGGAGATGCATCCATTGTATCGATTAGTCTAACGACATTTTTAGATTGATAGATGTTTTTTTACTTGAATAAGGAAAAGTCGGCGTAAGAAGGTTGGTGAGTGTGATTGTGTTTATGTGTGTGCTGTGTGTATTTTTGTGAAACACACTGCCTGTAACACCTCTGCTCTTTAGTCAGATCCTGCTGTGTTGCTATTGGCTTGTAATTCATTATTCCAGGCTTAGGAGGATGGAGTGTCAGAAAAGCCCGTCTTTACAAGCTTTAAAAAATGTATTTATCGTCAAGCTAGCTAGCTACCAATGCTATCGTTTTCTGTTGGATAATTATTACAGACTCTACAGTAAACCAAATGAGATCAACATAGGCTTATTTTCAGACCATTTACAGTGGTACATTTATTAAATAGTAAAAAAACAAACATGTATTTGTGAAGCGTGTTGTTCATTAGAGGAACTTTGTGGCTATTGGCATCTGCCAATGCCAATTGTTGGTAATAGAAGTGTTTGGAAAGTTTGAGTGTGGAAGGTCAAGTAACTGGAAAAACTAAATGAAAAATATGGAAGAGGATAGTGACCCAAGGAGGTTTTCCTCCTTGGGTCACTATCCTCTTCCATATTTTTCAGTATCAGGAGATGAAAAAATAGATAAGTGCACCATCAGGGTAATTCTACTGCAGTGCATTTTGACATATTTCGCATTGGTATGCACCTATGCATAGAACATGTAAGTAAAGAAGTACACAAAGTAAGAAAGAGCATATCTCTTGAGGCTGGCAACTCCATATCACCCATTTGTAGAACTAAATATCTGTATAAAATCAGGTGTGTTTTTATTTTGACAAAGTTCAACCCAAAAAGTAGACGAGATGAGAATGTCATAAACTTCAAAATGACAGCATGAAATGGAAAAAAAGACTTACATAATGTCACACTTTTAGTAGTCATAAATCTATATACAAACAAATGTGAGGTAATCATCTGAGAGGGGGATATACAATTTCCAGGTATTTTCCTCATTTCTGAGGATAATTCTCCTGCTCTATCAGACGGAAAAACTATTTGTATTGTATGCGCTCATTTTATTAGGGGAAAATCATTGGGCTTCCTCTCAAAGAAATATTCTTTGTTTAAAATAAGAGTAGCTTTTATTTTGTAGCTTTGTGTGTTTGCATGAAACCCTTTTCAGCATGTGACATAAAATCATTTTTCATCATCCTATAATAATAAGAAAGACTTGGGATCAATCATCCTTCATTTATATGATGATCTCTGAGATATACTGTAGACAGCTTTGGCAATACTATGTTTGAAATATGGTCAAGCCAATAAAGCCCCTTTGTATTGTATTGTATTGAGCTATAGAACATAACAGATCAATCCATCAATATCCACTCCACTCTCCCATGTCTGCTTTGTAAAGTCTTCTTACAACATAATATCCTTTGCCCATCAAAGACACTCCTGTGAAAACTGCACAGTGTCACAAATAAAGGCTTCATTTGCCACCGGAGTGTTGAGTGCAGATATGTAGTATAACAGCCTTGTATTAGATCTTAGCGTCTTTTTTTTAAATGCATATAAAAAATATGGCAATTGCAAACGACAGCACATCCTGTCACGACCTTAACACAAACTGGAGAAACCAAATGCACGACCCAGAGACAGTCTTGAATGTAGCAAAAAATGTCTTTTTAATTTAAAAGAAAACAGAAAATCCCTCTTAACAGAGTAGGTACTGGATAAAACAAGAAGCGCTCACAAGGAGGAAAAAACAAGCGTAACAAAAAGAGAATTTAAGATTAACTTAAGTCTGCAAAAAAGAACAAAACCTGACTAGACTGGAAATGATCCTCTCTTGGCTGAAGCCTGGCACGACCATCCATGGAAGCAAACAAGACGAACTGACACAGGACAGGGGGAGACAGGACTATTTAAACATAAGGTGAGTGGGAACAGATGGAAACAATCAGGGGCGGGGCAGACGCTGACAATAGAGAGGCGAAGTCACGCCCATCTACTTCCGGTCCATGGGACCCCGGAAGCGAAAAATTATACATTGAATTCAATGGAGAGAGAAAACGTATCTTTTGATCCCGTTTGAATTGTGCCACGAATGACACATATGATGTTTGTCAATCTTAAACAATCATTTCCATGTAAAAAAAAGTCACAGTTTGTCGTAAAACTGTTGAGATATAAGACTATGAAAAATACGCAACTAGAAAGACTACAAATCCCAAATCCCATTCTGGGTCGCGTAAGTGATGTCATAGGCGATAATGCTCCAAGACTGGTTGCGACTCGCAATTAAAGCAAAGAAGAAGAAGAAGATCTCATAACTGATTTATTCCCTCCAATAAATATAAGAGATTGCTCCAATAAATTCACTTTTAGAAGATGCATGTGTGCTTTGTACCAGGTTGGAATCACAAAAGTGATCATACCACTTGCTCGTTCTATCGCTTCCCGTCTGATGAAAGGACCAGGAGTCGTTGGACCAAACATATCAGGTAATACACATGTTTTGCATGGAACATAGTCAAGTTAGCTATATAGCTAGTAGCGAGCACGTTAGTTAGCATCACATTACTTAGCCTTGTCATTTGTATTAGCCTTAACATGAAGTAACCCCAAATGTTAAACAGTAAGAGTAGTCATGATGGTAAGTATTTTGTGAAACATTTGAAGAGTAGCCTATCGCCCCCTCCACCAGGTGCTAAGGGGGCGGGAGGTAGGCTAACGGCACATTAGCATCGGCGATCTTTTCTACTTAATGCTATCTGCTCAAATGGTTAACATTGAACATTAAAAGATCAGGCCGTGCAGGGAGAGTCGAAGGCAGGCAGGCAGCTTTGCATGACATTCTTCTGGACGTGTTTCATCGTGATGACAGTGAGGGTGAGGCAATCTGTTTGTTGGAAATACAGTAGTTGAGTGATTACTGATAGAAAATTATTAAAAGAGATAATTATTCAAAGTGTTGTTACTTTAAAGTGTTGTTACTGAGCTTTTTCTCTTTTATTTTCTTTACCTCACCTCACCTGTAACTGCTGAGACCCTGAGGAACATGCACACTGGACTGACCTGCTCTGGCAACCTGATTTCCACTGTACGTAATAGTATTTGGTTATGGTATATTATTTATATACATCAAAGGCACAATGCACCCCCCAGAGACACACATGTATTGAGTGTGATATTGTGCATAGGTCAAGTGAAATCATCTTTACACACTAGAAAACTGTAGGAGCGGCAACTTGTTTTGAAATTGAATTTTTAATATCCGATAATAAAGTTGATCTGTTTTCTTTATTCTTCTCTCTTCCCAGCTCCATCCATCACCGTGCTCTGTTCCTGCAGGTCCTGCTTGCTAATCAATGCTCATATGTTTTTACACAATTACAAATAAAGTTAATGTATTGTATGACATGAAGTTGTGCTTCATTCGGAGTCAATAATGCATTCATTCTGCCTTCATTCATTCTGCCTTCAACTGCACAATGACTGTGGACTGCACCAACATCCATAGCTGCCCCCCAGTAAGATGAACCAAGCAAAGAGGGTCACCATCATGCCCAAGGACATCCAGCTGGCCCGCTGCATCCGTGGAGAGAGGGCTTAGACTGACCTGAGACCAGCACACCCAAACACAACGGCTCTTTTAAGAGCCACCTACAGTTTCAAAGAGTTGCAATCCTACGTTATTATAATTATTAAACTGGTTCATGTATCACTTAGTTTACTGAACCGTGATGAATGAAAGAAATTAGTGAGGTAGTGGTTTACTGAAGTTACAAAGACATTAATATATGAGTAACAGGTCAGTGTAAACACAAGCTTCTGTCAATTATGGATCATTCAAACTATTTATATAAAAATATGTAATAAAGTTCTAAAACAAGTATTCGGTATATTCCTTGATAGCTTTTGGAGAAGGTTGTTTTTAAGTTTACTAAAATCTGTCGTTTCAACTGTTTCACTTTATAAAAAAGGAACAGGTGAGTTTCTTATTCTGTCAGTAAATTATCCAAATGAAATGTTGATCATTATTTTATTCAACCCTAAACAAATTGATTGTACCTTTTTAATAATGACCTTACATGGTCGGCAAAGTTAAATTAACTTCAGAAAATCAAATCTGTTCTGAGAAAAAACTAATAAATGTTTAAAGATAGGAACTTGCCATCCCACTGAGAATCAGTCCGTAGAGATTTAAAGGCGTAGTTGTAGTTCAGTCCAACATTTAATTTGGATTCATTTCGACAACAGTCAACTATTTTCATAAAGAATATATATATTTTTCAAAGTCAACTTTATTGTCAATCTTACTCAGTTTGTGTTTATAGACAGAGAGATCAAAAAGATGTTTAAATAAAATTATACAATTTACAGATATGTATACAAATATATATATCCTATATACACCATCATGTATAATGATGGTGTATGATGTAGAAGGAAGTGTGGTAGATAACAAGTAAATAGAGTTACAAACAGATCCATGTTACAGCAAAATATGGAATAACTAAGAAGCACGCAATATAATAATAATTACATGCAACAATTAAATAACTGCTCAGCATCTCCACCACAATCCCAATCTGCTGTGTCCTGTTTTCCTCCCCTCTGCATAACACCCCATCACACATACGAAACACAACGCAGAGTCAGAGGGTGTTAAGAGTATGTTTATTTAAATGTCCTCCTCTCTACTGGCCAACACAGGGAGGGAGCATATGCTGGGTGTATAATTTTTCCAGGAGGAGATTTCCATGCCATGCAGGGTCTTTGGGGATGAGGATGATGATTGCCTCCTTCTGGTGAACACAACAAAGTAGCAGAGACTCCGGTCTGTGATGTGCAGCTGCCCTTGGACCTGGTGCCAGTATGGGTGATTCTCCTTGAGAATATATGACCCACCCTCCTCCTCACAGAGACAGAAGGATGGTAACTGGACTGCCTCCGCGATGGTCATGTTCATGTCACCAAAATCCTTGAATCTACACACAGCAAATAAACTCAAATGACACAACGAGATGTAAAAGGAGATCACACATACAGTATAGACTACACTGTAGGCCTATAGTCGATATAAAACTGGCCGCTTCAATCTGAAGAGCAACTAAAACAAAACACGGGAGTGTACCTTGTTCTTGTGAACACTAATGTTATCCACAGCATACACAGAGACCACGAAGTTCTTAAGGAGAAAACTAGTTACTAAAACAAAACACGTTAGTGTACCTTGTTAGCTAGCTGACATTAACGTTACACATTGCACTCATATTACTCACCGAAACCTTGGAAAGCCGGTCCCGCATGCTGGCTCTTACAGACCCGACTAACTCCCCTTTCGTGTATGTACAGCTCTCAACATGCACAGACTTGAAGTATTTTCACCTCATTTTATACTTTTCGCCTCATTCTGAAAGAAACAGGTGAAATTTGCTAACGTGACGGCCGTCTTTGTGATGGTGACGCGTATTGTGCGAAACCAGAGACCTGTAGTTCACTGAGCGGTTTCACACCAAAAAATGTGTAACTTCACAGTTTTACGACACATTTTTATTTTTTTGACTTGCAAAATATTCTTTTAAATTGACAAACATCATATGTGTCATTCCTGGCACAATTCAAACGGGATCAAAAGATAACTTTTCTCTCTCCATTGACTTCAATGTATAATTTTCCGCTTCCGGGGTCCCATGGAGGCTCCCGGAAAGGGAGGGACTTCGCCTCTCTATGGCGGGAAAACACACAAAGGGAGGAAGTAACAGGGCCTGAAATGAGAGACAAGAGGTAAGTACAAAATAAAACAAGAAATGGAAAACGAGACATGACATGAAACACAGAGACTTGACCAAGCGGCAAACTCTGGGGAAGAGCCGGGACGCTAATACGGAAGTGTCTCAAACTGCAGTTCATCTAGTGGCCAGTAGCAGGCTGCAGAAGGGAGCAATTTCCATAGACCCCATGTTAAAATGCCCAACTTTACAGCAGAAATAAACATGTTTACATCGTGGTTCAAAAAACCATATTCTCTGTATAGTTTAGGGTTGCCAACCGTCCCGTATTAGCCGGGACGTCCCGTATTTGAGCCAAAATGGGCGTGTCCCGTACGGGACTTTGTTTGTCCCGGACTCCCGTGTAAAGGGAAAAATAAAAAATATGTTTCTGTTTGAGCGCAATGCAGTGTGTCTGGCTGCGTGCCTGTGTGTTTGTGTGCTGTATGCGAAGGGCACTAGGACCGCTCAGTTGACAGGGCAGGCACAATGCTCGCACGTGTGTGTGAGATTTTTATGGAACGCCCTTTGCGCCACAATTCGTTTATTCGCGAAACTACGCGCGAATAAACGGGGAGGTCCGTTTTATAAACGGGGAGGTCCGTTTAAGTTCAAAGTCTCAGTAACCAATGAGTGAAGAGCAAAACCAGACCAAAGCAATCTGTAGATGAAAAGTTCCTGACATTGTGAGGAATTACGTTATTCCAGATTCAGGGGACTATGTATTAATTTGGCTTTCAATATAATAAATATATCAATCAATATAACCTGCCTTCATTGTCTTTTAAAATAAAATCGCCTTACCTTATTTTACTGAAGTGAAGGGTATGTCTCCTTAAATCACCTTTTAAATGTACTTCTTATAACATGGCATGGTGTAACATATCAAAATGTTCAGTCTCTGGTCTTGCTAGAAATGCAATGTCACTCACCTTAGAGCACTGTCTTATGAGATACTTAGCTTAGAAATCAGATTTTTGGAAAACTTAAAAACTTGTGAAAACACAGATGTACTCATGTCATCAATTTTTTTTGGTGTTTCAGATTTGGTTTACCAACGTTTTTGGTTCACAAAAGTAGTGAAATATATGAATTACACTATAGACCTATATAAATGTGTTGTTCATGTCTAAAATGAAAATGTGTAAATTAGAATTTGGAGTAAAATAGTTCTATCACTCTACTTTCACCACAGAAAAGTTACATCAGGACTGATTCATGACTTCATATTCCATAATGAGGTTCATGTGATGTGTACAAATACAAATTGAGCATTACAACTTTTTTTTTCAACCAACTATTTATGTTAACATAAGAAACTGTAAAATCTCAATATTTACAATACAGGGTTCATACACTTTTTCACCAATGATTTTAAATGACTCTTTCATGTGGCTAGCATGCGCTGCCTCGCCCATATTCAAAATATTGAATATGTAACAACACAGTTTGCATTTAGCACGTCTTGGGTCAATGTCTTTTGATAACCACAATTGGTACTTATTCTTTAGAAGCCATACATTGTTGAAACTGCACTTCCCTGGCATCTTTATATCAAATAGTAGCTCCTGTAGACTAGAGGGCGTGATTGTAAACATCTCTCACCAGCGAAATACTGCCACAGTTGCCATTTTACGTTTCATTATACGATACAGTATTTATTATCATTATAGTATTACTATTTTGGCGATTAGATAACATATAAATTATATTTGATGCAACTTTAGTTATATTTCCATGACTTTTCCAAAACTTTGGGAAAAATATTGCATTCCATGACTTTTCCAGGTTTTTAATGACCGTACGAACACTGACAATATCAGAACTTTCTCAACCAACTATTCATTATAAATGTAAAGACAGGGGGAGCAGTGCCATGGTCTTTGTCTGTCTTCCAAGACAGTGGGTCTGGCTGCTGTGTAGGTGATGGTGCATGGGCTGCTGGTGGCTGTGTCGGAGGGAGGGAGGTGTGCTAGGCGAGACTTCTTTGCTGGCTGGGTTGATCGTGATGGCTGTGGTGGAGGCCTTTGTACCTAGGTGTATCTTAATCTTGTGGCAGGCACAGATGGAGGTGGAGGCTGCTGTAGTGATGCTGGTCCTCTGGTCCTTGGTGGTGATGGCTCTGGTGAAGGCCCTGGGGCCACGGTAGATCTTGACCTGGGTGCAGGCACAGATGGAGGTTCTTGCTGCTAGGCGCAGGCAGCTGTGAAATCGGAAAGAAATATAGGACAATAATTACTACTAAGTTCATTAAAATATAAAGTTCAAGTGGAATGTTTCTCCCCTCTCTCTCTCTATTTAATGAAAGTACACTATTACTGTAATATTTACCTATCTTCAAATGGATCCTTGTTGTTGTTGCTGTATTCTCCAGGTTCTGATGCTCCATCTTCACTGCTGCTAGTGTTACAAGTCCGCTGTGCAGAGCTACATATTGCATTCCATGACTTTTCCAGGTTTTTAATGACCGTACGAACCCTGACAATATCAGAACTTTCTCAACCAACTATTCATTATAAATGTAAAGACAGGGGGAGCAGTGCCATGGTCTTTGTCTGTCTTCCAAGACAGTGGGTCTGGCTGCTGTGTAGGTGGGGGTGATGGTGCATGGCAGGGCTCGAGCTTAAGGACGTCCCGTCGTCGAAAAAAATAGTGTCGGGGAGGATAACAAATGAATTTTGGACAGTTAAATAAAAAATACCCTGCTAACTCTACTACAAACGGCGATGAAAATGAAACCTCGCCCTTCTCTACGAGAAAGTAAGGTAGGTCCGATTTTTTCAAGCTAGCAGCACACCTGTTGCTAGCTCGCTCCCTCTCTACCGACACCACGGTAGCGAGGAAGTTTTTCTTTTCTCTTCCCCACGGAGGGGAAAAGGATTAAAAAAGGAGCATACTGCCACACCAGTCAGTATTCTCCGGGAATAAAAGACCCACATCGTCCTTTTTCTCCGGATTAAGGACAAGGTGGTAATACCTTTTTTCCCGTCCCACCTGTCGAGAGCGGGCCCTCTCCACGCCACGAGGTGACAATAATGGACGCCCCTCTCCCTCACACCAGAGGAGTCAGGGACTCGGTGGCTCGACTCGGTGGCTCGACTCTGCGGCTGCGGGTTGAAGATCTCGGGCACAGACACACACCAGGTCTGCTCGTCCTGCCTCGGGCTGGAACACGCCTGAGGCGCTATTGACAACCCTGGCTCATGCGGACATTGTGTCCGCTTCACCGTAAAGAGCCTCCGCCGACGGCTAGCGAGACAAGCTAGTCTGTCGGAACAGGACCCCCCCCATGTCCATGGACCCGCCGGCCGGCAGTCAAGACACGGGGGCGTCCGCCACAGAGAGCGAACCCCTCTCCGTGTCGGTCTGGGGCTCATTATCAGCGATGGCCTCAGAACCGGAATCCCGCGCCCTGGCAGGCCGGGACCCGGTGACGACAAGACACGTGGGAACGGATTCCCGCGCTTTACCAAGCTGGGGCTCCCGGTTAGACCTCACCATGGTCTCACCCGCGGAGGATGTCCTCGAGTTGGATTATGAGGAGGACGATGAGGAGGACGCCCTGGCGTTCCTCCTGTCCGAGTCAGATGAACAAGAAGAGGACACCTTCATGTCATCGGCCCAGGCTGCAAAGCCTGGAGCGAGGGCTGCTCTCCTGGGCGACAGCACACCAGCTTCTCCCGGTCAGGGCATGGACCTGCAGGCCGTGTGCAAACGCGCTGCGGTCAGACTCAATGTTCCGTGGCCTGAAATGGCGAAGGAGACCTCCAGGTCCCGCTACGAGGGGAAGCATCTTCCCCAAACAGCGGGCAAAGGGAGGCAACTCCTCCCGGTTTTTCCAGAAATGTTGGATGAAGTGTCGGTCTCGTGGAGAGACCGGCCCTTCAGCAACAAGGTCCCAATCCAGGGTGCCTCCTCCCTGGACTGCGATGGAATGGAGAGGCAAAGGCGGACCGCTTTCAGTCCACAATGACTGAAAAGTCCTATAAAGCTGCAGCGCTGTCCGCCAGGGCCCTGAACGTGTCCTCGCTGCTAACCGCCTACCAAGCGGAGCTCTGCGAGGACCTGTCGGGTAGCCCGGGAGCAGCCACTCTGGACGAGATGGCAGCGGTCACGGACATTTGCCTTCGTTTCCAGCGCTGCGCCGTTCAGGCCACGGGCAAAGTAATGGGGATCATGGTGGTGCAGGAAAGAGCGAGATGGCTCAACCTCACCAACCTCCCTGACCGAGAAAGGGAAGATGTGCTGGATATGCCCATCGTTCCCGAGGGAATTTTCTGCTCCGCTCTCGCCTCCATGCAAAGGAGGTGTGAGACGAAGAAGAAGGAGGACGAGGCACTTCACCTCTGCCTCCCTCGAAGGGTCCAGCCGCTGCCTTCGCAGCAGCAGTCCTTCACCCAAGCGAACTCTGCCCGGTTTAAAGCACCGGACAAGCAGAGGTCGCAGCCCACCCCGAGTCCCCAGCCCAGGCTGGAGACAAGGGCAAGTTGGCCGAGAAAATCTCCGGTTCCGGCTGCAGCTCAGGCTCAGCCAACCCATAATTTCGGCCAGCAGTCGGGGAAGAAGAAGCGAGCGGCGTGACAGCCCCTCCCAGTGGCGGCCGGCCCATAGGGGCGCTAGGGGCGCCGTCCCACCTCTTCCCACATACTAAAAAAAATATGTAATTCAAAAAAATATATAAAAAAATATATATATATTTTATATTTTTATTTTTAATGAACAAGGTAAATATCATACAATTGGTATCACTAAAATGTATAATCTACAATAGATACTTTGCCAGTTACGATGTCTAAAGTTACTGATAAGTCACATGTTTCCTGCCTGGCCTTGCCCGTGGCATTAGTTTATCATTACCGGGCGGAGCCCCCGAGCCAAACAGCAGCAACCAGCACGTTGCAAAAGTCTCAATAGTAAACTGTGCCGCCGAAAAATTATTTCAGCCAATCAGCGCCGTCAAATATTTTGGTCACGAGGGCGCTCACGTTGGAGCCCACGTTGCTTACGTGAGTTGTTGTTTAGACTCGTGAGTGACCAAGGTGACGCAGTAGTTGGATGAGAATGGTGTGCGGGTGGAGTCGGCGGACCTCGGTCCGCACCCAATTCCGTGCAAGAGCTACTCTCCAATCCTTTCGAAAGGAGAAGTTTGGGAGATAAATTGATACTTAAAGACCTTGGACCGGACCAACCCGATTTGTATATTTCACAGCAAGCTCGTGAAAAAGACAACGTATCAACAAGGCTTCTCACATGGCTAGCTGGATGCAAACGATGCAAACAGGTAAATGCTATCTTTTGTTTCCCATGCTTGCTCTTCAAACAGCCGGGGACAGATACGATCTGTTCAGAAACTAGACAAAAGTTAAACAAGTACAAACCACAGACTGTCTGTGTCATGGAGAATACAGTCGCTGGTTTATTTATGTCTGTACTATAGGCCGTTGTTGTGAGTGTGGACGGTCGTATATAACCTTAGCTTAGCCAAGCTCCATTCAGAAAACAAGCATTCTAAAAGGTTTTTCGCCTGCCGTCTGTCTGCAGACTTGTCAAAGCATTAATTCATGGTTTTTACTAACCGGTATCAGTATGTTGTTACGTCGGCATCATTTAGAAACGTGTATTACGCAAATATTCGCATTGCATCCGGTCTGAACGCAGCATTAAAGCAAGCTCCGCGCTGCACTGGAAACGCGGCATTACATCACCAGAAGTCCTAATTTAAGGTGTCATTTCTCCCCAAAAAATTTTTTTTACTCACTATATCAACAGCCCCACCAAAAATATTTTCCACCAGCCGCCACTGGCCCCTCCTTCTCCCCTCCGTGAATGTGTTCCCGCCGCCTCGAGAGATGCCTAAACACCATCCTCAAGTCCGCACAAACACATGTCACATGTTGATTGATTCCTCTGTCATAAAACATTTGCCGCTGACGCATCCAGGCTTCAGGCCGAGGGCGCAGCTCAAAAAAATGAAAAGAAAATCAATAAAACCAATAAACAGCCCGCCAATTCTTCCCCTTTTGAGAGCAGCTACGGCATCTCTCAAAAGGCGGATTATTGACACGTCTGTGAAGGCACCACCGCCACGCGCACGCGCAGTGCCGGCTGGGGCTTTAAGGGCACCACCGTCACGCGCATGCGCAGTGCCGGCTGGGGTCGTAAAGGGCACCACCGTCACGCGCATGCGCAGTGCCGGCTGGGGTCGTAAAGGCTCCACCGTCACACGCATGCGCTGTGCCAGCTGGAGCTGTAAGGGCACCACAGTCACGCGCATGCGCAGTGCCGGCTGGAGCCGTAAGCGTGACATCTCAGCTGGCTCTAAGGAGCATACAGCAGGAGATACTCACGACATCTGCCTGGGCTTCTCAAAACAGTTACACTTTTTCTGTTTTCACTAGCCCAGAGAGAGTCAACCCATATTCTGGAGAGAGAGGTTCTCTCTCTCCTAGAAAGAGGGGTTTTATCTATAATGCCCGCCGAGCAGAGTCAGATTACGCAGACAAATGTCCTCGTAAAGCACCCGCTCAACATGGGTCTCATAATAAAACTATACCCCGCGCGCCACGAAGTGCGGAGAGTATTGGTTATTATGTAATGCGTAGTGGCACTACACCCGACTTTTCTAGTGCGGGACGCGCCTACGGGTGCTGTCCTTTCACGGAAGGTGGTCACCACGGACGCACGTCGGTCACCCGGTGAGAGGTCTCTAGAGCAGAGACCTCCAGCGGGCGCACGTAAATCACCCGGAGCTCTTAGCGGTGTTCCCCATCCTAAAATGCACACTAGTCTGGCTTACATTTCAAGTTTATTCTGTTTGTATAAATATGTGAAATGCTGGTCTGAGGTCATAATTGTTCATATTATTTAAATGCTAAAGCGCTAATGCTATGCTAATATTGTGCCTGTACAACAGCCATGTTAAAGTGAGTACAGTCGGGTTGTGTGTGTTATCTGAAGCCATTTCCTTATATTCTGTTTGCACAGATAATAAAGCTGGTTGGCAAGAAGGACGTCATATTCATTCGACCACACAACACAACGCAGAGATACATAAATAGAGAAAACGGATATAATTTGTAAATGAATTTATTAATGTGTTTAATAAATTCTGGCTAGGACAACCACACAAACGGCAGCAACTTTCCCTCTGCTTCATTCTTTTCTCCTGTTCAACAGGCTTATTATCTGATTACCAGCTCTGCACAGCGGACTTGTAGCACTAGCAGCAGTGGAGATGGAGCATCAGAATCTGGAGAATACAGCAACAACAACAAGGATCCATTTGAAGATAGGTAAATGTAAATATTACAGTAATAGTGTACTTTCATTGTGTGGGTTTAGTTAAATAGGTTGTAAGCAGGGCTCTTGACTAACTTTTTTCCCCATCCTCCCGGAACCGTCCCGAAATACAATCTAAGCCGTCCCGAAATTAATGTGGACCGTCCCGAATTTAAAAATGTTAGTTTTTCTACATTATCATTAGTTACAATCATTCAAAGTGACCTTTAACATAAATAAAACATCATACAAATCATTAGATGATAATTCATCAACCTTTTTATTTGAGTAAATAGTAAATCATTCAATCACATAAACAAAGGCCAAATATATTTAAACAAACGAGAAAATTACTCTAATATTGAATCCAATCAAGTCCCATCCAATTATCAAAAAAATCCAAAACTGTCCTGAAGACAGAACCTAGAGCAGGGGTCACCAACCTTTTTTAGGGTGAGGGCTACTTTCAAAAAATAAAACAAATCGGGGGCTACTTTTACTCCTCTTTGTTTGTTTTTTGCAGTGTATATATTTAGCACATTTTAACTTTTCAATAATCCAAACATCTTTAGAATATGATCACAACCAATAACAAATCACTTAAACTGGTTTATTTATATGTTATGTTACCTAGTTAGCATTCTGTCTTTTTATTTATGCATATTTTACTAATCACTCCCCTTTTAAACTGTATTTTTTGTATTGTCCTATAGTACACATTGGAATGATTTCTTACTTTATCTATATTAAATAGATGAAGGTGTGCTCTCCCTAGCTCTCTCTCTCCCTAGCTCTCTCTCTCCCTAGCTCTCTCGCTCGCTCGCTCTCTCTCTCTGTCTCGCTCGCTCACAGAGGCTGTGTGCTCCTCCGTGGCGATGACGGCTTGCGTTAAAAAATTATAATAAACATATTTGTAAAGTGGGGGGACACAAACGGGATTTCGAAAAGAGCGGGGGACATGTCCCCCCTGTCCCAGGTGGAAATTACGCCATACGTGTGTGCGCGTCAAGTGCAATAAACATATATGCAAGTTGCAACACACAGAGTAAAACGCTGCCCCTCATGTGCTGTATCGGCTGGCACGACTAGGCTGTGCAATGGGGCTGATGTGTTGTGTAGATTCTGCCAGAATCACGGTCACACTCCTTATGAAGCGGGGAGGTGCCACATTGCTTTTCTTCCCGACTGCAACGCTGGTCCCGCAAATCAAGCAAGAACGTGATTGGTCGATATTCATTGTGGGGGAGGAGGGGTGTTAGATAGATATAGAGTTGTAGTAAGTAGATAGAGTTCGCTATGATTGAGGTTTCGTTTATGCATAGGGTAGATTCTTTTAATTACATTTCCTTTTTTGTTTTGTGTAGTTTTTACATTTTGGATTTGCTTGGCGAGCTATTTTTAGAACATGCCCCTGCGGGCGACTCACGTTGCCCCTGCGGGCGACTAAGTGCCCGCGGGCACCGTGTTGGCTACCCCTGACCTAGAGTAACCACTAACCAGGATGACAGTCTGTAACACAGTCAGGAGACCTTTAAGAACGTCCCCGCCCCCTCGCACACAGACGGGAGAGAGAGATCTCGTCTGGATTGGAAAGCTCGAAAATACATCCTAGACGCATGTTGTAGTCTTATTGCATATTAGAAACGGAGTTGGTGAAACTAAAACTGCGATATAATGTGTATGTAGCAATAATACATATGACATATTTTTTAAATGTCTCCAGTACCGATAAAAAGTCCGATAACGTCGGAACTTAACGTTACCACTGTCTTTAATAATTCCGGCCCGGGGCCCGTTTAATACCGGGGCTCGGTACCCATCCCTACATGGGGAGAGGCGCAGCATATTGCTAAGGACTAAATACGATGGAGGGTTCTCTTCTCAGCCTTATTACCCATAGCCGGATGAAGAGGAGTAAGTAAATAAAGAGGCCAGCGCTCCAGGGTCTGGTTCTGCTGTGCGTTTTTGTGATTAACGGTAAAACATTTCAGAATTCTTCCACGGGATGCCATTGTACATCACTCAACCTGCGAAATACACACACTCAGTACATAGCTAGACCCGCGAATTTGCGGGCCAGGAATTCGCGGGCACAGCCAGCGGCACAGCTGGAGCTACATGTGTGTGTATTTCGCAGGTTGCTAAATGTTTTGTGCATGTGTGTTTATGTGGACAAGGAGATTTAATAACTGTGTGCTACACAAAACGTGCAGTCGGTTTCATTTTCATCGCCGTTTGTAGTAGAGTTAGCAAGGTATTTTTATTTTAACTCTCGTCCCAAATTCGTCCCAAAATTATTTGTTATCCTCCCGACACTATTTTTTTCGACGACGGGACGTCCTTAAGCTCGAGCCCTGGTTGTAAGAGAGAGAGAGTCTTGTCCGACCTCCCCATTTTATTTTGAGTTGTGCATTGTTATTTGTGCTTGAGAAACATTCCACTTGAACTTTATATTTTAATGAACTTAGTAGTAATTATTGTCCTATATTTCTTTCCGATTTCACAGCTGCCTGGGCCTAGCAGCAAGAACCTCCATCTGTGCCTGCACCCAGGTCAAGATCTACCGTGGCTCAAGGGCCTTCACCAGAGCCATCACCACCAAGGACCAGAGGACCAGCATCACTACAGCAGCCTCCATCTCCATCTGTGCCTGCCACAAGATTAAGATACAGCTCGGTACAAAGGCCTCCACCACAGCCAGCAAAGAAGTCTCGCCTAGCACACCTCCCTCCCGCCGACACAGACACCAGCAGCCCATGCACCATCACCTACACAGCAGCCAGACCCACTGTCTTGGAAGACAGACAAAGACCATGGCACTGCTCCCCCTGTCTTTACATTTATAATGAATAGTTTGTTGAGAAAGTTCTGATATTGTCAGGGTTCGTACAGTCATTAAAAACCTGGCAAAGTCATGGAATGCAATATTTTTCCCAAAGTTTTGGAAATGTAACTAAAGTTGCATCAAATATAAAGTATATGTTATCTAATCGCGGAAATAGTAATACTATAATGATAATAAATACTGTATCGTATAATGAAACGTAAAATGGCAACTGTGGCAGTATTTCGCTGGTGAGAGATGTTTACAATCAGGCCCTCTAGTCTACAGGAGCTACTATTTGATATAAAGATGCCAGGGAAGTGCAGTTTCAACAATGTATGGCTTCTAAAGAATAAGTACCAATTGTGGTTATCAAAAGACATTGACCCAAGACGTGCTAAATGCAAACTGTGTTGTAACATATTCAATATTTTGAATATGGGCAAGGCAGCGCATGCTAGCCACATGAAAGAGTCATTTAAAATCATTGGTGAAAAAGTGTATGAACCCTGTATTGTAAATATTGAGATTTTACAGTTTCTGATGTTAACATAAATAGTTGGTTTGAAAAAAAAGTTGTAATGCTCAATTTGTATTTGTACACATCACATGAACCTCAGTATGGAATATGAAGTCATGAATCAGTCCTGATGTAACTTTTCTGTGGTGAAAGTAGAGTGATAGAACTATTTTACTCCAAATTCTAATTTACACATTTTCATTTTAGACATGAACAACACATTTATATAGGCCTATAGTGTAATTCATATATTTCACTACTTTTGTGAACCAAAAACGTTGGTAAACCCAATCTGAAACACCAGAAAAAATGGATGACATGAGTACATCTGTGTTTTCACAAGAGTTTTTAAGTTTTCCAAAAATCTGATTTCTAAGCTAAGTATCTCATAAGACAAAGACAGTGCTCTAAGGTGAGTGACATTGCATTTCTAGCAAGACCAGAGACTGAACATTTTGATATGTTACACCCGGTTACACCATGCCATGTTATAAGAAGTACATTTAAAAGGTGATTTAAGGAGACATAAATACCCTTCACTTCAGTAAGATAAGGTAAGGCGATTTTATTTTAAAAGACAATGAAGGCAGGTTATATTGATTGATATATTTATTATATTGAAAGCCAAATTAATACATAGTCCCCTGAATCCGGAATAACGTACAATTTACAGCCTCACAATGTCAGGAACTTTTCATCTACAGATTGCTTTGGTCTGGTTTTGCACTTCACTGATTGGTTACTGAGACTTTGAACTTAAACGGACCTCCCCGTTTATAAAACGGACCTCCCCGTTAATCCGCGCGAAACTACGCGCGAATAAACGCGCGAATTGTGGCGCAAAGGGCGTTCCATATTTGTGTGGCATGTCAGCCTGTTCAGTCGTGTGGGGAAATGACCGCTGCCGGTGGAGGAGGTGATAATGAAAGAGGAGAAGAGAGAGAGGATGTGGTTCTGGGCCCTGACCCTTCTAAAAAGAAAATACTTTTGTCTTACAACAAACAGTGGAAGAAAAACACAGTTGGGTAAAGCCCGTGAGTGGAGATCTGTCTCGGGTCTTCTGCGTGTGTGAGAGAGTCAGTCAGCTGATTGATGGGAAAATGCTGGGAAAATGGTTGGTTGAAGGAGAACATTAAGTCTAATAATGATGTACCGTGCATGTTCGCATCATGTATACTTTGCATTACTTAATACCATTTTTCAAAAAAATGTTTTTTAACATTTTGGACAAAATAGCCAATTGTACATCGAGGTGCCCAGATGTCCCTAGTGCCCACCTATCCGATTTGAACATGCTGATGTACAATGTGAAGTAGTAGCCTAATGCAGGTATAAGATCATTGTGTTTGTATTGTGTTATAGGTATGCATAGTTTTCTATGCATTTTGAGGGTTTTGGGGGGTTTGACCCCTCGAACCCTAGGGGGCTGGCTCCCCCAAAAGAATTAAATAACATAACCCTAACCCTAAAACCGAAATAAAGTAACAAAAAAAAGTAACTAAATCTGCCAGAAACCCGAAAATCTTCGGACACATGCATGTCAGGGTTTCCGCTAGGATTTTTTCTCGCCGGTCAAATGTCCGGGCAGAATTTATTTTACCGGACACATTTGAAACTTACCGGTCATATTTCAATAATAATAATAAGAGTTGTGTAGCAGAGTTTCCGTCAGCAGGTAATTTACCGGACTATGAGCAGATATGCTGATGTTTAAAACTCAGTTCACGGGCTCATTTTTATATTGCTTCAGTTTATAATCGTAACAGATCGAAACAATTCAGATACATTTTTCAATAAATGATTCCACAAACAACAAACAACATAATTATTACATTCAAACAAACCACTTGTACTGTAGTAGATAACGTACATTATTCAGAAGTTTACATCAACTTTGAATAATAACACGGGAGAAACGGATCCTCTCTTTCCCTCCCTCTCTCTCTCCCTCCCCCTCTCTCTCCTGACAGCCCGTCAGTTTCTCAAGCAGCTCCTGCAGCCCGCTAAACAGAGGGCGGGGCTTCAGGTGATTATGCAGAGCTGCGTGTCTCGGTCAGACTCAGCAGCTGATCTGATCTCTCTCTCGCGTCCGGTTAAACTTCACTCGCGTTTATGTCCATATCGATCAGATCCAGCTCTCCTGATCGGCCTTTATAGAGAGCACCGATCAAACTATTAAGAGTGAATATCGGCCGATAATGACCGGCGGCCGATCGATCGGAGCCTCCCTAATTATTACCAGACATTTTGACCGTCAGGTTTTGAATTTACCGGTTTTTTATAAATTTTACCAGCTAAAAACCGGTAATTACCGGCTAACGGAAACCCTGATGCATGTGTCCCGTTTCTCCATTTCTGGAAGTTGGCAACCCTAGTATAGTTAGATCCCACCTTCATGAATATGGATTGGGGGGGTGACATTTTTCTCAACTCATCTGTTTAATTAATATTAAGCCTTAAAGCTTTTGCATAAATTAGGGCGTGGTCACTTTGATGGACACGTACATGCCTCACTGTCAGCTAACAGCAACTTGTCCACTCTGCTAGGCTACAACCATAGAGGCTACAACATTAGTTAGTTAGTTACTGTACTTGACCCTTTAGCCGTGTTCGTGGTGATTGTGCCTTTTAGGGAATATTGTTACAAATACCAGATAATTAAAATGTTGTGCTGTGCGCTTGAATGTACTAACAGAACTTCCAAGAAGTCTAAAATGATAATATTATACATGTTAACCCCATTCGCAGGTGTTTGTGTGCTTGGTAGCTTAGCTTGCTACTTATTAGCCAGCTAAGGACGTAACCCTTTATACATACATATACATTTTAGTTTATGATTCAGCCTTGGGTAAGACTTTTATAGTCTATGGCTATGACGCCCATAATGCTAAACGGGAGCAAATGTTAATAGGGGACCTAATTATCCCAGTGGTGGCCGCCGGAGCTAACGGAGCCGCAGGGGGCTAGCTCCAGCCGGCGTCCCGGAGCTAGCCCACTGCGGCTCCGTTAGGTCCGGGCGGTGGAGCAGGCGCGTCGGATTCATTTTAGAAGTGGGGGGGGGCAAAAAAAGTGCGTGTGTATGGCCCAATCCCAAACCACGCCCTACACCTACACACTCCCCCTCCATGACGGAGTGAAGTGACACATGAGGCTCCCTCCTGTCAGATGGAGGGAGTAAATACAGCAGCAAGTTAAAAAAATATGAGGTTATCATGAGGTTGTTAACATCACAATTTACCACTATCGTTTTGTGGTTTTGCAAAGAATTAACCACTCTCTGTTTTTGTACCATTCTGCGTTGAAGTACCTTCTCTTTGCTCAAATAATCTACTAGCGGTCTCCTTTTTTCCGATAGTTAGCTGTACAGCTTTACCCGCCTCAATGTCCCGACAACAAACCTCCATGCAGTCGGAACCAGCCTGTTTCTGTTCAACGGCGGCGGCGGTGGGGGCGGCGGAGATTTTGACAGTTTCTGCGGCAGTAGAGGTGCTGCTTT
This sequence comes from Pseudochaenichthys georgianus, assembly GCF_902827115.2. Taxonomy (NCBI): domain Eukaryota; kingdom Metazoa; phylum Chordata; class Actinopteri; order Perciformes; family Channichthyidae; genus Pseudochaenichthys; species Pseudochaenichthys georgianus. Next base: position 10,374,177 of record NC_047519.1, on the reverse strand, counting down.
TGGGTTCATCTGGCTTCGCTGTTTCTATGATTGATGAAGGTCCAGGCTCTGGAGATGTGGATGTCAGGGATGTGACCTTCCAGTTGTTAAATTTAAGTTTAGATTGACTGTATTTAGTTTTCTTCTGCGCTGGTTCTTCTGACATGTTTGCAAGTGTATATATTATTTCTAGGTTAATGGCTGACACACACAGAACAACGTAACAAATAAACAAATCTAAGCTTTTCTATTGGTTGTAATTTACATGGATACATTTGAATGGTGTGACAATGTCCTATTTGATTGGGTTAAAATGTACATATTCTTCCTGTTATGTCTGCCTGTTTTATTTTACCTAATGCAAAGTGACCTGCTCCATCGAAATCAGTCGCATTGACCCGAAGACACATTTTGATTCCTAGCTTTCTAATGATATCAGGATTGTTTTTGTACTCCAAATATTAAGCAAAATATGTCACATTATATAATGACTGTTACAGAGTCATCATTTTGAGAAAAAGGCCTTTAAAGTTTTCTCTTCTCTGGAATCCATAATTTCTCATCATCAATCATCATGATTGATTATTAGCAGAGAAAATGATCAAAATACTACGGAGGGAAGATATTTTCGTTTGGATTACTGCACTCACGAGAAACACCGGCTGTTGTTATGCCTGCTGTGACGTTAAGCTACTCCGTTCTCCACTTGTAATTATGCCGAAGCGTTGTATTTCTCATCTGAATTTGCCGAAACAAGTTTAATATTCTGAAAGCCAAAACCTTGCTTATTTGAAATCAGATAAAAACAAACTGTAACGGACCCTGCCGTGTTATCTATGATTACTATACACCTTACATTAATAATTTCAGCGGGAGGGAGGGGGGGCGGCGGCGCTGAGGAACAGCAGAGTGGCGAGAGCTGTCATCTTCCCTTTACAAGCTTCAAACATGCCTGTAGCTAGTGAGATTTAATATAACAATCAAAAATAACAAAATATACACAGCTAGATCAGATCACGTTTTAGATGCGACTTTAGAGTAGAGGGGAATTATTGAAACGGGATTTATACAGTTTTCCGTGGCACAGTTTCATGAAAACACATCAGCTTTTGGACGACAGTCAATATGGATTCAGGAAAGATAGATCAACATCTATGGCACTAATGGAATTAAGTGAGGAAATAGCAAACTGCATGGACAATAAAAAACAAGCAGTGGGAATATGTATAGACTTACAAACAGCATTTGACACCATAGATCACAATATTTTACTGATAAAACTGGAACGGTATGGCATCAGAGGGGTGGGATTAAACTGGGTGAGAGATTATTTAAGCAACAGACAACAATTTGTTGAAATTGGTGAACATAAATCAGAATACATGAACATAACTTGTGGAGTACCTCAGGGGTCCGTGTTGGGTCCAAAGCTGTTCATAATATACATCAACGACATTTGCAGAGTATCAAATATATTGAAATTTATTTTTATTTGCAGATGACACTAATATTTTTTGTTCCGGTGACAATTTGAAAGAGCTAATGGAAGTGATAACAGCAGAAATGATTAAAGTAAAACATTGGTTTGACACAAACAAATTATCATTAAATATAAGAAAAACAAAGATTTTTCTATTTGGAAAACATAAAACAAATCCACAGAATTAATACTAGATAACATACACATAGAAAGAGTATGAAATTAAGTTCCTTGGTGTGGTTTTAGACCACAAAATCAGCTGGAAACCTCATATCACTCATGTAAAAGCAAAACTGGCTAAAACTATCGCAATATAAGGGAAAATCCAGATACATTCTGGACTATAACTCATTGTATACTCTATATAACACACTAATATTGCCATATCTGATTTACTGTGTGGAGATTTGGGGAAACACGTACAAAACCAACCTACAGCCGTTATGTACATTACAAAAAAGGGCTATAAGAGTTATCAATAATGTTGGATATCTTGAACACAAAAATGTATTATTTTTGAAGTCACACATATTGAAGTTCATTGATCTGGTTCAATTTAAAACAGCACAAATCATGTACAGAGCCAGACATAATCTACTTTCTAGGAAATTAAAAACATTGTTCATAGACAGAGAGGGTGGGTATAATTTGAGAGGAAATCTACATTTTAAACAACTCAAGGTCAGAACAACTCTGAGAAGTATGAGTATAACAATCTGTGGGGTGATTTTATGGAATGGTTTGGAGCAGCAGTTAAAACAAAGCACAAGCATAATTCAGTTTAAAAGGATGTACAGAAACACTTTTTTGGAAAAATATGAGAATGAAGAAAGGTGATTGAAGATGAGAAATTATTGTATATGTATGTATAAATGTAAATCTAAGTAGGAATAACTTGCATAATGATTTAAAGGACAATCATTGATCAAGTAAGGGGTGGGAATTAATAAGCATTTGCTTCCTCCTACTCCCTTTCGGACACATATGATTTATTATTATTATTAATATGAAGACTTTTTTTGTTGAATATACAAATATTACCATGAATGTGGATAAATACTGTATTATAACAATACGGTATACTGTTTTTCACATTTGTTATTTTTTCTTTGATATGTTTTAATCTGTTCGATTTAAAGACTGAAAAAAAAAAATCTGCTGCTGCGAAAATGGGGGGCAAGGCCGAAAAGTGGGGGGGCCAATGGCCCCCTGGCCCCCCCGCTTCCGGCGCCCTTGCGGTGGAGTCCGTCTTTTCTTAACGTGTGAATGACAAGCATTAAGAACAACAAAATATAGGTAAATACGGTAAAAATTCTCTTGCAGATTGTCTCATTTGATTATGAATGTAACGTTTATATAGGGGAACTACACTGTTACTGCAGTAACTTGGTATGCATATATATTTCATGTTAGCTTAGCTTCTTAGCCTGAGCTAGCTCTGTTTACTTCCAGTTCGGAGGCAGCAGGTCCCGCCTCGTTGCCCTTATTTGGAGCAGGCGGGATTAGACTCTGACGTCACAGTCGAGCCGTTAGTGGCCGACTCCGCCTACTAAGGGCTTCTCGGCAACTTTGCAGAATCCTATGGGTGACGTCACGGACACTACGTACATTTATATATACAGTCTATGGACTTGACTATAGATGAAATTACATAAATAGAAAGACATGACATGACGTGAAATAACATGAAAAGACAGACACATAAACATAACTAACTAATTTGACGAGACACAACACATCCTCAGGGATTACACCACAGCCTCCTAGCAGATGTGGCATCTAGGTTTACAATTAGAGTAATATCATCCATCATGTGAAATCCTGTTATGTTAACACAACAGAAGAGCCTCTGGTTTTCCTAATGTGTCACACTAGGGGTATTGTTGTTAATCAAAATGAAATAAACTGTTTGCATTGTGCAGGACTTAAACGTAATAACAAGATGAAGGTTTGTGTCCTTATAACTTTATAATTCTTCTCCTGATAGTTTTCCTCCTCTGGTCACTATCCTCTTCCATATTTTTCATTTAGTTATTCTAGTTACTTGGCCTTCCATTCCCCTCATGCGCACAATAGAAGCCATGTCTCTGCTTTCCGTTTGACCTAAAATCTGTAATGGTGGGCTTTAATAAGCTTTCTCCTTTCCCCTCTTCATATTTAATGTGCTCACCATTACTGAGCAGGAGAAATATGGAGCAAATGATGGACATAAGGTCTATTTTATAACAACCCTGTATCCTATGAATAGTTTTCTGTTGAAAATTAGTTGTATAAAAGGTTCAAGTTAGGGTAGGTAATATATTCAAACCCTTTCAATGTGTCTTCCGACCAATTAAAGATATAAAACGCTCTAACACGAAGATAATATTTATTCGGCTATTGCGGACCTTTAATACATGTAAACCCATGGGCACGGGAAGGGGGGTGCTGAGGGCGCTGCAGCACCCCCTAGCGGCAAGCAGGGGGTGCGGAGCTCCCCTGTCTGAATTATTATTTGACAGTTATTGCTGCTCCCGCTGTGCATAATCTGTGTAATATGTACCCAATAAATTCCACATTGTTGGTAAAATAATATTTTGGCCTGCCAGTGCCCCGAATGTTTTTTCTGTAGCCCCGGACAACTCTACCTCAATACTATAATACATTAACCGTGCTTTACGTGAACCTCATCATGACACTAGAGAGGACGACAGGAATGTAATTTCCCGTGTTCAGTGAATGCAACAGAGGCAAGACACCAGACCAATCAGAGAGTTGCATGGAAATAAAAGTGTGCTTGTGTCATTCAAGCTCGGCTCTGTGTGTGTGCTCTGTGTGTGTGTGTGTGTGTGTGTGTGTGTGTGTGTGTGTGTGTGTGTGTGTGTGTGTGTGTGTGTGTGTGTGTGTGCGTGCGTGCGTGCGTGCGTGCGTGCGTGCGTGCGTGTGTGTGTGTGTGTGTGTGTGTGTGCGGAAATAGCGCATTTAGTGTGTGTGAGAGAGGGAGAGAGAGAGAGGGACCGGTGCCAGCAGCAGGGACCGTGTTGTTAGCATCTGGTTAGCGAGCTGCACTAACGGACATACGGAGCTGTTTGTTCCACAACAAGCTGGAGGAGAGTCCTCTCCTCTCAGACTGAGAGACTCAGGTGAGCTAAAGTGTTGAGTGTTTAGATAGTTAACTTTAGTCTAAGTTATCTCAGTGGGTCTCAAATGGTGTGGTCACAAGTTATTCAAAAGATTATTTCCGCGGCACACCTTCATATGATCATTATCGTTATAAAAAAAAAACAAGAGAATAAAGGAAAAACAGTTATGAAATACTATATGGCAGTAAAACAAGAATACAGTTTGAAAGGGGAGTGATTTGTAAAATATCCATAAAGAAAAATAACATCTGCTTACAGTTGTGTTTCATCTGGGTGTTGAGAGATGTATCCATAGATCTCTTAATGTTCCTCTCAAAGTGCACCAGATTGATGCTTTCAACTTCAATATTTAAAAAAAATCTTCCCGGGGGAGCATCCCCCCGGACCCCCCTAGAGGAGGTGAGGTCCGCTCTCCACTCGTAAAATAGCACTTTACCCCTGCCCAGCGCCATATAGATAGAAGAGTTACGACAACGGAAGTCCAAAAACGGGTATCGTCACGTGGTTCATGTAGACGAGGATTGTTCCCCGGAAGTTCATGGCGGGCAATGTGAATGCATTGATAACAGGAGATAGAACTACGATTTTTGGTAATCATTAGTGAATAAAGGTTTTGATTTGCAATATTTATACAATAAATCGATATGTGTATGTATTTACATCAATATGTTAGGCTAACAGTGCCTTGGTTAAAGAGCCTGTTGCTGTTTATTTATAGCTTTGAATTCTTTCAAACCAATATTATCTTCTTAAACTTGTATGGTAGTCAGGAGCATCACTTTCTAATGTTTATTGATATATTTAGCGGGAGGGGATCTAAAGTAATGCTTTACAATTCAGATTAGATTAATTTCTACCATTTTCTTAAATTCATGGTAGTTTCAGTAATCCCATGGTAATTGAGGACACAAGTTATCTAAATGACTAATGTCATCTTTATGGCTTTCAGAGAGGACAGGAGACCGACAGGTGACTATCAAAGGACTAGCAGCAGCAGCAGCAGCAGCAGCAGCAGCAGCAGCATATGATGATGTTAAATGTGTTGCTTTAGGAACATCCATTGCAAATACATGGAATTCAATAAACATTGAATAGCATATCATGCAGTTTGTCGGTGCCTTTTCCTCCGTGTTGTCCTGGTTTGCTGTGCTGCCTCCTAGTCGCCACCATGGTTTGCTGTGCTGCCTGGGGATGCTCAAATCGCTCAGAGAAAGGAGTACGAATGTACGGCTTCCCCACTGACACAGAGCGGAGGAAAAAATGGCTGGCTCAAGTCAGCAGGAGCAATTTCACGACCAACAGCAACAAAATATGTGATTTATATACAAACACTGCATTTGCACTTTTTCACAAAACGAAAACCACACCATTGGGAAAGCTTAATGTTTTGTTTAATACAAAAAAACAGGGAAAGGCTTGAAAAACACTGAGAGTTGAGACTCAGGGTGCAGGGTGAGGGTCTCAGTGCAGGTATTCAGGCTCCATTGAATCCCCCTCTGGTTATTGTGCTGAAAGAGGGAGTAACAGACAGGAGAAAGGGTTATACACACACAGCACACCTATTGGATGGGAAATGCCTTGGGGAGATAAGGTGTTTACTTATATAAAACAGTAGTATTAAACGTACCTTGTGTTTTCACTCTCACTTAAGTCCCTCTCCCTTTGCCATCAATCCAAAATCAGCTGAGCTGCAACATTATACAGACAGGTAATAATCAACAGAATCACAAGGACACAATATGGCTCTGCTAAAAACACTCACTCTTACACGCACCAAAGTTATATTTATCTAATATTTAACTCCCTCCACCCCCGCATACAATCCCGTTCAGAAGCCCCTCTTCTCTAATTCAACATGTTGGACGAAATGACATTAAGAGAACGGAATTTACAATTAAAAGGCTGTTCAACGTGTGTTGCTAACTTGCTTCGGTATGCTAGCTTAATCTGTTATCTGTAAACGTTCCCTACATCTACTAATTTAGGGATAATCCACTGACATCCTTTAATACACATGTTAATTGTAATCAGATGTACTGATAATATCCGCAATATAAATCTTTAAACTTCTTCTTACCTTTAAAAGTCCGTCACGAACGGTCTATTATGCTGCAACTCCACAGCTCTGCCAGCCTTGGCGCTAACTTCCGGGGAACGATTGAGAGGCTCCACGATCCGTCATTGCTGTAAAAAAGTGGTCCATTGGAGTGAACGGAGATGTCGTAACTCTTCTATTATATGGCTCTGCCCCTGCCTATATGCCGTGAGCTGATTATCGAGCCTTCATTGTAACAGTCGCGGGTGTACTGTGTATTTGCGTGTGGGGAGTGCTTTTGTGCGCATGGCCGTATCCACCATTGAGGTCACTGAGATCCGGACCTCGGTAATATTTGTCGAGCTGTGTTTACAAAACTTGTGAAATAACTGCACTAAACGGGGTTCTTTGTAGTACTTCCATTTACTGACGATGGGGGCGCTGCATAACTACGTAGCCTCGGTTAAAGCAAACAGAAGAAGACGACAATTATCAACAAACCACCGCAGCCCGGACCCTTACGGCCCGTCCACACTACAGCGTCGACAGCATCGAAAGCGTCGACAGCTTCAATCTTCCCATTCACTTTGAATGGGGTGACGTCACGTTGCCTCGCTTTTTCGCCGAACTGAATTGTGGGTAGCATAGCGGTCCACCGGAGACGCCGGAGTAGCCAGCGCCAGCCAATCAAATCCCGTTTCGGAAAATCTGACAGCTCAAGCCGTAGCCAATCAAATCGCGTCTAAGCTGGGAGAGATATCCCGCCGTTCATTTCTATATTTCAAAAAAAGATGGAGGAGAAAGTAATTATCGCTGTAGCAAATCACCCGGTTTCGTATGACCAGACCCTCTTCACCTACCGGGATACAAACCGGAGGAACCAGGCATGGAGGGAGGTGGTAGAGACAGTGGGTGAAACTGGTAGGTTTTCGCCTGTTTGGGGAGTTTATATATATATTGCTCCCATAAAATCCCCGGGGGTTTTTGCTTTGTATGTCGGGGGCGGGAGATTCATATGATTGGTTGTTGGTCGTGTTGCTTGAATAAAATCCCCAAGCTTCAGACACGCCCAGCTCCAAGCTTTTTTTGAAGCTGTAGTGTGGACGCTCCATTACGGTACGTCCACACAGCAGCTGTAGACGAATCTTCCACCGCTTCCAACGCTTCTCTGCCCATTTGAATGGGGATGACGTCACTTTGCCTCGCTTTTCGCCGAACTGCATTGTGGGGGAGCGAAGCGAAGATTTCCAGGATTTCCAGGATTCAAAAGTTGAGCAATGTTCAACTTTTGAAGCGGAGTAGAAGCGCTAGCCAATCAAACCGCGTGTAAGCAGGGAGAACCAGACCGCAGTTCATTTCCTCATATTCCAAACGAGAAATTACGGTAGCAAATAACCCGGGTCTTTACGATCAGAACTATTAACGGGATACAAACCGGAGGAACCAGGCATGGAGGGAGGTGGCAGAGACAGTGGGTGAAACTGGTAGGTTTTCGCCTGTTTGGGGAGTTTCGCATAAAATCCCTGGGTTTTTTTGCTTTGTATGTCGGGGGCGGGAGATTCATGTGATTGGTTGTTGGTCGCATTGCTCGCAAAAAATCCCCAAGCTGTCAGACACGCCCAGCTCCAAGATTTTCATGATTTTTGAAAAGCTGCTGTGTGGACGTACCGTTATACATCCATGCTTGTACCGGAGCAGCGAAGGAGTGATGAAGTATCTAGAGACCTGAGTCCAGCGGGCTGCTTGTGTTTCTGCTCCTCACAGAACATCATAGGACCAGCAGATCCTGTGTGAACGCTCTACGTTAGTCAGTGGACGTCCGACAACATGCACACTAACTTATATTGCAGCTATAGGCTATACCTTGGTTTAAATTGCGTGAATAAACTAGCTAGAGAGCTAACGTGAATTACATTCATCCAATGTCAGAAGGATTACCTTTTAACAAACGTTGTAATGCTTTTCTTTCATTTCAATTTGAGTAAAACATTGAAGATATAACATTGTATTGTTTTCTTTTTACACTGACTCAGATATAATGAAAAGACTACGTCAGTCAAAGCTCAGCTTTGGTAAGGAAGAGACAGGACAGGCAGAGAGAGAGAGAGAGAGAGAGAAAAAAAGTGATGGAAGTCGGGGAGGAACTGCATTACATTACATTACATTGCATTTAGCTGACGCTTTTATCCAAAGCGACTTACAATAAGTAACTGCAGGTACAGTCACACAAAATAATGTAGGCCATCTATTTATATATCTATAACAATAGTCTTCATTTACAATAGGCATAACATACAATTGTATAAAACACCATTTGCTTACATCTTTGTTCTCTTTTGAGAATCAAACAAAACAGATTTAAATTTTAAAAAATGCAAACAAACAAGTGAAATTAACTAAATTGCTGAATTGCTGTTAATTCACTGGCAGGAGCGACAAGTGAGAAGGAGCAAAAAGTGAACAAGGAGGGAGAGATTGAACACAGAGAAAGAGTAGAGGACAGAGAGACTAAAGAAGATGGAAGAGAGGGTTATGGAAAGGAGAGAGACATGTAAAATGAATGTTGACAATGTTTTGTGATCATTTTAGCCTCTTCTGCATGTCCAGATCATTAATAGTAACAATCAACTTATTCTTATGTATTACACTTTCAAAAATAATTTATGCTGACATTGTCAGCCCACTGACATGGTTTGAAATCAATATATTATCCAATTTGTGACCCCTCACAGGACTTAAAAAGCACCTAACTAGATCATGAAAATCCCAAAAATCTCGGGGGGTATCCCCCGAACCCCCCTAACATGTTTGGACCTCGGTATTTCGGAAATCCTGGATACGGCCCTGTTTGTGCGTGCTCTATAGTGCCCGTAATAGTGTTCACTGGAGTCCAGCACCTCAGCACCCACACTCAAAATACCTTCCTGCGCCTCTGTACAGTAAGCCCGTCCACTCATTCAATTTGGTCCACTTGAAATGATTGGACATCCTTTCTGTCAACTGCCTTCCTACACACACTCATGCACTCATCGATCTATTTACAGTTCAATACATTTGGTAATCAACGATTATTTTCCGCATAGCTCCTAGGTGGATTCGTCATGGATGTAAAAAAGTTAACATGGATACAGTGTTGGAGGCAGGGTCAGTTCATTCCTATAAAAGTTGCTCAAATGGCCTGACCCGAGAACAAAAAATAACCAGATCTTTATAATATATTCCGGAGATCTCCTGCAACCAAGGGGCCCATAGAGTGTGCACACTTGCGTTTTCCTTAAGCCCTGCCTCCAATCTGCTCCGTTACGGCCAGTCTCGGCTCAGTCAAATTAATGGAGAGGGGAAATAACTCTTGATTTCACTTTTAGCACATTCTTAAACTTTAAAGCCCTAATGATTATAATATGGGCTATTCAAGTGTTCTTCTTGGTAAGTTGATTCATGTAATACAATTATTATCTGCTGATTTACAGACGTCTTTTTTCCTGTTTAAGTCAATGGGAAAAATTAAGTTCTCAACGCATGGCTATCTTCCTGGGGGCTTGGGGCTTGTCCTCCAGCAGATGAGTCTCAATGGATTCAGACGAAGGGGCTGACCAAGACATTTTCAAATCCCTTTTTAGTCACCATATTAACCTCCCAAAGCCATCAGACCTGGTTTAAAATTAGAAGCCCAAGAAAAATCTATGATCAAGTTGTAACCCATACTATAGAAAATATTGTGTGCATATATTGTATAATATATGTTACAGGATTCAATTTACATGGGTATTTGATGTTCCTGAAGCACTCTGAGCTAAACTAGGAGAGTGGTTGTACAGAACATGCTAGTACATTACAAGGGAGAGGATGCTTATTAATTAGAAATTAGACAGGTTGCTGAGGGGAATATATTGTAGTTTATTTAGCAGTAATCCATATACAATGGCTACGGCACAAAGCCATTTTAATAACGTGATTAATGAACTGTGTTGTTTTCTAATCAAAATATCTTTCTGACCAACTGTCCTTGTATTTGCAACCTCATTAAATTCAGTTATGGGTTGTTGTCAAATAGTCAATAAATAGCATTTTATGTATTTTTTCTATACACTCTTTTTTAACCTCAGAGAAAGACTTACTGTAGGAGAGAATTTGATTACAACGGAAGGTGTTCTAGTTGTGCATCTGCCACGGTTAAACTACAATTTTCCATGGGTGGAATACTAAAAGCGCACATCGATACTTTGCCCTGTGCGTTGTTATCATGGTGTTTCGTTACAACAATATATTAGTACAATATAAACAGTAAATATACATACAGTATGACTTAATTACTAAGATAGAAACAGATAGAAAAAAACAAGAGTGAAAATAAATGTTTGTCACTTTAAAAATGGTTGCTCGTGGACATCCTAACCCAAGTCGACTCATATCAATAAACATGAATCCCAATTAGTGTGAGTGTATACAAATATTTGACTAGATTTGAATTTTTTTTTGTCACTCAAAATGTTTCAATTTGTAGGAACTGTGGAGCGCTGATTTCTCCTTTCCTTTCTTAAAGGGATTATATTGTGCTTTTGGGGGTTCCCCTTTCATGGAGAGTGTTTTATAGGTTTATGTCCATGTAAATGGTCTGCAAAGGCTAAAATCCCAAAGTTCCTTCCAGAGGGAGTTTCTCTCCCACACACTCCCCCCTGCCTGAACCACCTTCATTGAACTCCTTTGTTGACCTCCATATTATATTGACATCCCAACAGGGCCGCCTCTCACGCAGAACACGCACAGTTCGTAGGGCCTCATATTACACCAGGGGCCTCATCTTATGCGCAAATGCGGTGCAATTATGCAAGCCACGTTTCCCCGCCGTGAGGCCCGAGGTCCGAGCCAATTGTAATGCTAGAAGTATGAGAAAAATAAAGACTTTTTTTAACATTAAAGTATGTAAACATGTCACAGTAGAAGCATAAAATACAAATATGAAACCTGACAATGAGCAAAATATGTCCTCTTTAAAGATTGTTGATTGTGCTAAACTACAAAATAAAGGAAGCATTAAAGCTCCTTGCTTTATTTAGAGAATTAGAACAGCTCCTTTCTTGGATGCCACTCCTTATGCGTACTTTTCCTAACTCAGGAACCCTCCTCAGCAAAAAGACTATTTGAATGCAACCCTGGATATAATTTCCATGGATATGAATGGAAAACAGAGGTTTACACGAAGTGGAGTTTAGCAACTAATAAATGGAAACATTTTCAGGTGGTAACTAGACTCCCATTGGCCAATAACGTGACTCCAGCACCTGCTCTGAATAATTATTCTCATACAACTGTTCTGTGGGCCTTCTATTGCTGAGTGAATCCACAAGGATGCTTGATTACAAAAGGACTGCTAATCGGTTGCTTGTAATGTATTTATGTGGAAAATAATACACACTTGCTCTATGTATACACGTCAAGTAGTTAACCAATACAGCTCTTCACGCCTACTAATGTTGTACATTTGTCTAATCTTGGTCTTTCTAAAGGAAATAAAAAGTGGAATCTCATGATCAAATACATTGAGAGATATGCTTCACTCCCTGTGATGAGAAAAATATGCATAACAATGCTATGGTATATGAAATAATGTTCATAATTAAAGCACGAGAGCGTTCTCTCATCTACCAGGCATTCAAAGGGAAGAGAGCCCTTCAAGTCAGCATGGCGGCGAGTGGGTGTGAGAACTTGATGTAATTATGATTAGTGGGCAATCACATACCCTGACTGTGTGTGTATGTGCTTAGCTCTGTGTCACCACCAACTTGTCCAAAGCTTGTTCTTCATCTGCGTGAGACTTAAAAACAGGTCAATATCTCAACAGGATTGTAACCCGGTTGTAGTTGTTTTGCTGTTATTTACCTCAAGTCAATTGTGTGCATTTTTTCAGTTTTTTGTTGTGGTCTGGAACAATCCGCTGTCCAATTGTTCAGAGAGCTCTCTAATCCAGCCTTAGATGTGAGTCGTGCAGTGCTGCCTAATAGGATCGTAGTATTAACCCTGATGACAATACCGCCAGCTGTCGCAGAGCCCCCTGTTGGCCACCAGGAGCACTGTGTTTGGGGGGGAGTTAGAGAGACAGAGGGGGAGGTGACTGACAGAGAGACACAGATAGCCAGAGACAGAGAGAGTGTGAGGCTCTTGTGTAATATTCAGGGAAGCAGTTGGGAGGAGGAAAGCAGAAACTCCTGAAGTGCTTTGTTTTTTGACCACTACCTCTTTGAATCTTCACGCCCCTCGGTTAAGAAAACACTTTTTATTTTATTTTTCACTTTTTCTTTCTAATTTCTTGCTCTCTCAATCCCACCTTCACCTTCACCAGCCTGCGTCCATCGGACTCACTATATTCTATTTCCTCCAGAGTTGGCTCTGCGCTGGTTCTATATGGCTGAATAAGCGGTTAAAAGAGGGGGGGGGGCTTGCTCCGGTTGTTTTCTGTGTGAGGGGTGGAGAAGTTGCAGACCGGACCAGGACAAGCAAGAGGAGGAGTTGGTGGAGGAGGATGGCGGTGGCTCTGGGTGAAGTGTGGGGGCGGGTGAAGAATGTCTGCAAACAGAACGGACTGCTCATCCTGTCCGTGCTGGCTGTGGTCATTGGCTGCCTGCTGGGCTTCTTCCTCAGAGGCAAGCGGCTCTCCGAGCAGGTCAGTTGGTTAAAAACGCCCTGGTGGTGATTGTGAAGCCTGGTCTTCCCCCCTACCCACCCACTACCCACCTGCTCACCGGCCCAACCGCCCTACCTCCCCTCTCAAGTGTCCGTGACCCTTGACTCCTTAAATGATTCAGACGCTACAACTCCTAATGCAAGAGATTACCCAATTCCCTGCGTTCACCTCGACTCCCTGTGCTAAACACCCAGCATTTCCAGTCACTCACAAACATGTCTCTTTGTAATGGCCACTGAATTGACTCCCAATCGATCCTCGAAAAAACATCCCATAACTAGACTCTAACCTTTACCTTAACCCCAGACCGGATTCTAATTTGACCCTCAAAACCCCAGCCAGAAAATTAACTCAGAATTGACTGTTGTCCCACGATGGCAGATAATTAAGTCTCCATATCAATCATTCAACCATCCCCAATACATACAAGCCCGTCTAATTAAACCCATATGGATCCACAGTTGCCCCGATAACCAATAAAGTGCAAGGCAGGACGACGTAACTACTAGATTGCAAATGTAATTGACTTTTTGGTATGATGGCTATTCAATTTCATCAAAGAAACTGCCAGGGTTCTTTCACACTGAAATTGCAAATTAAAGAAATATGCCTTTTTTTAAATGAGATATGAAGAAAAAACACTACATCAAAATAGTTTGTTTTCTCCTAGAATGGCACTTAATTGGCCGCTCCTAAAGCCAATTTGTCTCCTGCGGCAGGCAAATTATAATGGAAAATTAAGCCCCCAAGAGCAAGTTTTTTTTCTGCTTTTCAAAAATGTAAAACAGTATCTCATCAGTCATGCCTATAGCCACGCAAGCTGGACTCTGTGGAAAGGGATTGCCGGTGAGGAGATTACTTGTCAATCACTCACAGAGACAAGTCAACAGCATAGCATACGTGTTCACTTATATAATTCACACATGGCTGACTGGGAAGTGGAATTAAAATGGGTTGAATTCAGAGAACGCTAAGAGGCTAAAGATGAACAGAGAAATTACATTTCTGCATGCAACTGGGTGATTTTAACCTGTTAGAGGTTGTGAGTGCATGTGGTAATTTGTATGAATGATGTTAGATGTGTCTAGGTATTGCAATCAATGTTTGATCATGCCGGTGATGTCCAATTAATTTTATTTTTATTTATATGACACACTGGACAACCCAGTCTCACGGCATTTCGTGTTATAGTCACAAAATGTATTTAATCTATTGATTCGTGTTCACCAAACACGATTTTCGCATTTTTTCCTATCACACAGAACGATTTTAAAAGTAATGTATTTCTATTGGTATGTTTAGTGCCTGCACCACGTCTTTTTGTCCGATTGGGTCTTGGAATACCAGAAGCTGTGTGGTTCATAAAAACATGTTCTTACTCAATATCTTACCCTAAGTCTAACCCTATCCCTTTTATTTTAAATTGTATAATGTCGGAGTTTTTTTACCGTCTGCAAGGAAAATAAATGGGGCTCAGAGCCTCAGAATACTGAAATCTGTATTTTTTGTCACTTTTTTTCCTTCTAATTTGTTATTATTTGCCGCAGCACGAAACATACTACCAATAGAAATACATTGCTTCTAAAATCGTTCTGTGTCAGAATACTGAAATCTGTATTTTTTTAAATCTCTTTTTCCTACCAAATTGTTATTTACATTGCTTTTGCGAAATGGTGTTGGTGAACACGAATCAATAGATTCATTTTGTGACTATAACATGAAATGCCGTGAGACTGTGTTGCACTGGAACATCAGATTAAGACTTCCTGGTCATTTTGATCCATGTGTTGATTGCTAAAGCACTGCTCTGATAAAGCAGCCATCTATTAGATATAAGGCCTATGAGGAGTTGGTGTGCATGTGAGCAAACTAGTACAAGTAGAACATTTTAATCTCCGACAATTGCTGATAGAACTTATAGCGCAGGGTAAGTGTGATGCGCCAAAGGTAATAACAATGTATCCCCTCATGGTATACAGTATATATTTAGGTCAATTCCACATTATTGTATTATCAATAAAGCCACCACTGAGGGTCACCAAGCCCACTGAGCTGAATTCCTCACAATAAGCTTGCAATGACTCATGTGGGTTTATAATTACCAGTCCTACCACTATATGGTATAGGCACCAGCAACAAAATAAAAACATAAAATTGTGTACAAGCTGCTTCAAGCAAATGCGAGTCTCCTTTCTTCAATTTCGTTAGAAGAATATCAGAAAAAGTCTTTGACTGAGAACTTGCCTCACAATGCTCTCAAAATGGTGACGGCTAATTTGGCGGCTAGCAGCTAACAATGCTAGCAGTGCAAACAGTGCAAACAAGGGGAAGTGATAACAGTGATAACTTCAGAGCGAACTGGTGGGTTAGCATAAGGCTTTCCGCAACTAGGGACAGTGTTTATCTGCATTACCTTGCGAATGAGCACAGTGTGAAGCAGCAGCCAGTAGCTCGCAATTGGGACAAACCACAGAATCTCACAAGCGGGAACATGCTAGCATGACTGGAATAGCTTGTAAACAAAGCACGGAGAAGCTCAACTTACACACACACAGAGAAAGGGTTACTTGCTCAAGACTCCATTACACTCCTAAGTACATTTCTTATAACATATATGAAATATGATAGTCTATTAGGCTGGAAACACACCAGGCAGTGGCACAGTGCAGCTCACTACGCTAATTACATTTGTAGTTGTGCAGGTAGCGTGTTCATGCGAATCGGCAGAAATAAATTATTGGTAACGTAAGTCGACATGTCACAGGAGCCACACAACTCCTGGCTGCCATATCTGATTTACTGTGTGGAGATTTGGGGAAACACGTACAAAACCAACCTACAGCCGTTATGTACATTACAAAAAGGGCTATAAGAGTTATCAATAATGTTGGATATCTTGAACACAAAAATGTATTATTTTTGAAGTCACACATATTGAAGTTCATTGATCTGGTTCAATTTAAAACAGCACAAATCATGTACAGAGCCAGACATAATCTACTTTCTAGGAAATTAAAAACATTGTTCATAGACAGAGAGGGTGGGTATAATTTGAGAGGAAATCTACATTTTAAACAACTCAAGGTCAGAACAACTCTGAGAAGTATGAGTATAACAATCTGTGGGGTGATTTTATGGAATGGTTTGGAGCAGCAGTTAAAACAAAGCACAAGCATAATTCAGTTTAAAAGGATGTACAGAAACACTTTTTTGGAAAAATATGAGAATGAAGAAAGGTGATTGAAGATGAGAAATTATTGTATATGTATGTATAAATGTAAATCTAAGTAGGAATAACTTGCATAATGATTTAAAGGACAATCATTGATCAAGTAAGGGGTGGGAATTAATAAGCATTTGCTTCCTCCTACTCCCTTTCGGACACATATGATTTATTATTATTAATATGAAGACTTTTTTTGTTGAATATACAAATATTACCATGAATGTGGATAAATACTGTATTATAACAATACGGTATACTGTTTTTCACATTTGTTATTTTTTCTTTGATATGTTTTAATCTGTTCGATTTAAAGACTGAAAAAAAAAAATCTGCTGCTGCGAAAATGGGGGGCAAGGCCGAAAAGTGGGGGGGCCAATGGCCCCCTGGCCCCCCCGCTTCCGGCGCCCTTGCGGTGGAGTCCGTCTTTTCTTAACGTGTGAATGACAAGCATTAAGAACAACAAAATATAGGTAAATACGGTAAAAATTCTCTTGCAGATTGTCTCATTTGATTATGAATGTAACGTTTATATAGGGGAACTACACTGTTACTGCAGTAACTTGGTATGCATATATATTTCATGTTAGCTTAGCTTCTTAGCCTGAGCTAGCTCTGTTTACTTCCAGTTCGGAGGCAGCAGGTCCCGCCTCGTTGCCCTTATTTGGAGCAGGCGGGATTAGACTCTGACGTCACAGTCGAGCCGTTAGTGGCCGACTCCGCCTACTAAGGGCTTCTCGGCAACTTTGCAGAATCCTATGGGTGACGTCACGGACACTACGTACATTTATATATACAGTCTATGGACTTGACTATAGATGAAATTACATAAATAGAAAGACATGACATGACGTGAAATAACATGAAAAGACAGACACATAAACATAACTAACTAATTTGACGAGACACAACACATCCTCAGGGATTACACCACAGCCTCCTAGCAGATGTGGCATCTAGGTTTACAATTAGAGTAATATCATCCATCATGTGAAATCCTGTTATGTTAACACAACAGAAGAGCCTCTGGTTTTCCTAATGTGTCACTAGGGGTATTGTTGTTAATCAAAATGAAATAAACTGTTTGCATTGTGCAGGACTTAAACGTAATAACAAGATGAAGGTTTGTGTCCTTATAACTTTATAATTCTTCTCCTGATAGTTTTCCTCCTCTGGTCACTATCCTCTTCCATTTTTCATTTAGTTATTCTAGTTACTTGGCCTTCCATTCCCCTCATGCGCACAATAGAAGCCATGTCTCTGCTTTCCGTTTGACCTAAAATCTGTAATGGTGGGCTTTAATAAGCTTTCTCCTTTCCCCTCTTCATATTTAATGTGCTCACCATTACTGAGCAGGAGAAATATGGAGCAAATGATGGACATAAGGTCTATTTTATAACAACCCTGTATCCTATGAATAGTTTTCTGTTGAAAATTAGTTGTATAAAAGGTTCAAGTTAGGGTAGGTAATATATTCAAACCCTTTCAATGTGTCTTCCGACCAATTAAAGATATAAAACGCTCTAACACGAAGATAATATTTATTCGGCTATTGCGGACCTTTAATACATGTAAACCCATGGGCACGGGAAGGGGGGTGCTGAGGGCGCTGCAGCACCCCCTAGCGGCAGCAGGGGGTGCGGAGCTCCCCTGTCTGAATTATTATTTGACGGTTATTGCTGCTCCCGCTGTGCATAATCTGTGTAATATGTAGCCAATAAATTCCACATTGTTGGTAAAATAATATTTTGGCCTGCCCCCGAATGTTTTTTCTGTAGCCCCGGACAATTCTACCTCAATATATAATACATTAACCGTGCTTTACGTGAACCTCATCATGACACTAGAGAGGACGCAGGATGTAATTTCCCGTGTTCAGTGAATGCAACAGAGGCAAGACACCAGACCAATCAGAGAGTTGCATGGAAATAAAAGTGTGCTTGTGTCATTCAACTCGGCTCTGTGTGTTGTGTGTGTGTGTGTGTGTGTGTGTGTGTGTGTGTGTGTGTGTTGTGTGTGTGTGTGTGTGTGTGTGCGTGCGTGCGGTGAGTGCGTTTGCGTGCGTGCGTGCGTGCGTGTGGGTGTGTGTGTGTGTGTGCGGAAATCGCGCATTTAGTGTGTGTGAGGAGAGGGAGAGAGAGAGAGGGACCGGTGCCAGCAGCAGGGACCGTGTTGTTTAGCATCTGGTTAGCGAGCTGCACTAACGGACATACGGAGCTGTTGTTCCACAACAAGCTGGAGGAGAGTCCTCGTCCTCTCAGACTGAGAGACTCAGGTGAGCTAAAGTGTTGAGTGTTTAGATAGTTAACTTTTAGTCTAAGTTATCTCAGTGGGGTCTCAAATGGTGTGGTCACAAGTTATTCACAAAGATTATTTCCGCGGCACACCTTCATATGATCATTATCGTTATAAAAAAAAAACAAGAGAATAAAGGAAAAACAGTTATGAAATACTATATGGCAGTTAAAACAAGAATACAGTTTGAAAGGGGAGTGATTTGTAAAATATCCATAAAGAAAAATAACATCTGCTTACAGTTGTGTTTCATCTGGGTGTTGAGAGATGTATCCATAGATCTCTTAATGTTCCTCTCAAAGTGCACCAGATTGATGCTTTCAACTTCAATATTAAAAAAAATCTTCCCGGGGGAGCATCCCCCCGGACCCCCCTAGAGGAGGTGAGGTCCGCTCTCCACTCGTAAAATAGCACTTACCCCTGCCCAGCGCCATATAGATAGAAGAGTTACGACAACGGAAGTCCAAAAACGGGTATCGTCACGTGGTTCATGTAGACGAGGATTGTTCCCCGGAAGTTCATGGCGGGGCAATGTGAATGCATTGATAACAGGAGATAGAACTACGATTTTTGGTAATCATTAGTGAATAAAGGTTTTGATTTGCAATATTTATACAATAAATCGATATGTGTATGTATTTACATCAATATGTTAGGCTAACAGTGCCTTGGTTAAAGAGCCTGTTGCTGTTTATTTATAGCTTTGAATTCTTTCAAACCAATATTATCTTCTTAAACTTGTATGGTAGTCAGGAGCATCACTTTCTAATGTTTATTGATATATTTAGCGGGAGGGGATCTAAAGTAATGCTTTACAATTCAGATTAGATTAATTTCTACCATTTTCTTAAATTCATGGTAGTTTCAGTAATCCCATGGTAATTGAGGACACAAGTTATCTAAATGACTAATGTCATCTTTATGGCTTTCAGAGAGGACAGGAGACCGACAGGTGACTATCAAAGGACTAGCAGCAGCAGCAGCAGCAGCAGCAGCAGCAGCAGCATATGATGATGTTAAATGTGTTGCTTTAGGAACATCCATTGCAAATACATGGAATTCAATAACATTGAATAGCATATCATTGCAGTTTGTCGGTGCCTTTTCCTCCGTGTTGTCCTGGTTTGCTGTGCTGCCTCCTAGTCGCCACCATGGTTTGCTGTGCTGCCTGGGGATGCCTCAAATCGCTCAGAGAAAGGAGTACGAATGTACGGCTTCCCCACTGACACAGAGCGGAGGAAAAAATGGCTGGCTCAAGTCAGCAGGAGCAATTTCACGACCAACAGCAACAAAATATGTGATTTATATACAAACACTGCATTTGCACTTTTTCACAAAACGAAAACCACACCATTGGGGAAAGCTTAATGTTTTGTTTAATACAAAAAAACAGGGAAAGGCTTGAAAAACACTGAGAGTTGAGACTCAGGGTGCAGGGTGAGGGTCTCAGTGCAGGTATTCAGGCTCCATTGAATCCCCCTCTGGTTATTGTGCTGAAAGAGGGAGTAACAGACAGGAGAAAGGGTTATACACACACAGCACACCTATTGGATGGGAAATGCCTTGGGGAGATAAGGTGTTTACTTATATAAAACAGTAGTATTAAACGTACCTTGTGTTTTCACTCACTTAAGTCCCTCTCCCTTTGCCATCAATCCAAATCAGCTGAGCTGCAACATTATACAGACAGGTAATAATCAACAGAATCACAAGGACACAATATGGCTCTGCTAAAACACTCACTCTCACACGCACCAAAGTTATATTTATCTAATATTTAACTCCCTCCACCCCCGCATACAATCCCGTTCAGAAGCCCCTCTTCTCTAATTCAACATGTTGGACGAAATGACATTAAGAGAACGGAATTTACAATTAAAAGGCTGTCAACGTGTGTTGCTAACTTGCTTCGGTATGCTAGCTTAATCTGTTATCTGTAAACGATCCCTACATCTACTAATTTAGGGATAATCCACTGACATCCTTTAATACACATGTTAATTGTAATCAGATGTACTGATAATATCCGCAATATAAATCTTTAAACTTCTTCTTACCTTTAAAAGTCCGTCACGAACGGTCTATTATGCTGCAACTCCACAGCTCTGCCAGCCTTGGCGCTAACTTCCGGGGAACGATTGAGAGGCTCCACGATCCGTCATTGCTGTAAAAAAGTGGTCCATTGGAGTGAACGGAGATGTCGTAACTCTTCTATTATATGGCTCTGCCCCTGCCTATATGCCGTGAGCTGATTATCGAGCCTTCATTGTAACAGTCGCGGGTGTACTGTGTATTTGCGTGTGGGGAGTGCTTTTGTGCGCATGGCCGTATCCACCATTGAGGTCACTGAGATCCGGACCTCGGTAATATTTGTCGAGCTGTGTTTACAAAACTTGTGAAATAACTGCACTAAACGGGGGTTCTTTGTAGTACTTCCATTTACTGACGATGGGGGCGCTGCATAACTACGTAGCCTCGGTTAAAGCAAACAGAAGAAGACGACAATTATCAACAAACCACCGCAGCCCGGACCCTTACGGCCCGTCCACACTACAGCGTCGACAGCATCGAAAGCGTCGACAGCTTCAATCTTCCCATTCACTTTGAATGGGGTGACGTCACGTTGCCTCGCTTTTTCGCCGAACTGAATTGTGGGTAGCATAGCGGTCCACCGGAGACGCCGGAGTAGCCAGCGCCAGCCAATCAAATCCCGTTTCGGAAAATCTGACAGCTCAAGCCGTAGCCAATCAAATCGCGTCTAAGCTGGGAGAGATATCCCGCCGTTCATTTCTATATTCAAAAAAAGATGGAGGAGAAAGTAATTATCGCTGTAGCAAATCACCCGGTTTCGTATGACCAGACCCTCTTCACCTACCGGGATACAAACCGGAGGAACCAGGCATGGAGGGAGGTGGTAGAGACAGTGGGTGAAACTGGTAGGTTTTCGCCTGTTTGGGGAGTTTATATATATATTGCTCCATAAAATCCCCGGGGGGTTTTTGCTTTGTATGTCGGGGGCGGGAGATTCATATGATTGGTTGTGGTCGTGTTGCTTGAATAAAATCCCCAAGCTTCAGACACGCCAGCTCCAAGCTTTTTTTGAAGCTGTAGTGTGGACGCTCCATTACGGTACGTCCACACAGCAGCTGTAGACGAATCTTCCACCGCTTCCAACGCTTCTCTGCCCATTTGAATGGGGATGACGTCACTTTGCCTCGCTTTTCGCCCGAACTGCATTGTGGGGGGAGCGAAGCGAAGATTTCCAGGATTTCCAGGATTCAAAAGTTGAGCAATGTTCAACTTTTGAAGCGGAAGTAGAAGCGCTAGCCAATCAAACCGCGTGTAAGCAGGGAGAACCAGACCGCAGTTCATTTCCTCATATTCCAAACGAGAAATTACGGTAGCAAATAACCCGGGTTCTTACGATCAGAACTATTAACGGGATACAAACCGGAGGAACCAGGCATGGAGGGAGGTGGCAGAGACAGTGGGTGAAACTGGTAGGTTTTCGCCTGTTTGGGGAGTTTCGCATAAAATCCCTGGGTTTTTTTGCTTTGTATGTCGGGGGGGCGGGAGATTCATGTGATTGGTTGTTGGTCGCATTGCTCGCAAAAATCCCCAAGCTGTCAGACACGCCCAGCTCCAAGATTTTCATGATTTTTGAAAAGCTGCTGTGTGGACGTACCGTTATACATCCATGCTTGTACCGGAGCAGCGAAGGGAGTGATTGAAGTATCTAGAGACCTGAGTCCAGCGGGCTGCTTGTGTTTCTGCTCCTCACAGAACATCATAGGACCAGCAGATCCTGTGTGAACGCTCTACGTTAGTCAGTGGACGTCCGACAACATGCACACTAACTTATATTGCAGCTATAGGCTATACCTTGGTTTAAATTGCGTGAATAAACTAGCTAGAGAGCTAACGTGAATTACATTCATCCAATGTCAGAAGGATTACCTTTTAACAAACGTTGTAATGCTTTCTTTCATTTCAATTTGAGTAAAACATTGAAGATATAACATTGTATTGTTTTCTTTTTACACTGACTCAGATATAATGAAAAGACTACGTCAGTCAAAGCTCAGCTTTGGTAAGGAAGAGACAGGACAGGCAGAGAGAGAGAGAGAGAGAGAGAGAAAAAAGTGATGGAAGTCGGGGAGGAACTGCATTACATTACATTACATTGCATTTAGCTGACGCTTTTATCCAAAGCGACTTACAATAAGTAACTGCAGGTACAGTCACACAAAATAATGTAGGCCATCTATTTATATATCTATAACAATAGTCTTCATTTACAATAGGCATAACATACAATTGTATAAAACACCATTTGCTTACATCTTTGTTCTCTTTTGAGAATCAAACAAAACAGATTTAAATTTTAAAAAATGCAAACAAACAAGTGAAATTAACTAAATTGCTGAATTGCTGTTAATTCACTGGCAGGAGCGACAAGTGAGAAGGAGCAAAAAGTGAACAAGGAGGGAGAGATTGAACACAGAGAAAGAGTAGAGGACAGAGAGACTAAAGAAGATGGAAGAGAGGGTTATGGAAAGGAGAGAGACATGTAAAATGAATGTTGACAATGTTTTGTGATCATTTTAGCCTCTTCTGCATGTCCAGATCATTAATAGTAACAATCAACTTATTCTTATGTATTACACTTTCAAAAATAATTTATGCTGACATTGTCAGCCCACTGACATGGTTTGAAATCAATATATTATCCAATTTGTGACCCCTCACAGGACTTAAAAAGCACCTAACTAGATCATGAAAATCCCAAAAATCTCGGGGGGTATCCCCCGAACCCCCCTAACATGTTTGGACCTCGGTATTTCGGAAATCCTGGATACGGCCCTGTTTGTGCGTGCTCTATAGTGCCCGTAATAGTGTTCACTGGAGTCCAGCACCTCAGCACCCACACTCAAAATACCTTCCTGCGCCTCTGTACAGTAAGCCCGTCCACTCATTCAATTTGGTCCACTTGAAATGATTGGACATCCTTTCTGTCAACTGCCTTCCTACACACACTCATGCACTCATCGATCTATTTACAGTTCAATACATTTGGTAATCAACGATTATTTTCCGCATAGCTCCTAGGTGGATTCGTCATGGATGTAAAAAAGTTAACATGGATACAGTGTTGGAGGCAGGGTCAGTTCATTCCTATAAAAGTTGCTCAAATGGCCTGACCCGAGAACAAAAAATAACCAGATCTTTATAATATTCCGGAGATCTCCTGCAACCAAGGGGCCCATAGAGTGTGCACACTTGCGTTTTCCTTAAGCCCTGCCTCCAATCTGCTCCGTTACGGCCAGTCTCGGCTCAGTCAAATTAATGGAGAGGGGAAATAACTCTTGATTTCACTTTTAGCACATTCTTAAACTTTAAAGCCCTAATGATTATAATATGGGCTATTCAAGTGTTCTTCTTGGTAAGTTGATTCATGTAATACAATTATTATCTGCTGATTTACAGACGTCTTTTTTTCCTGTTTAAGTCAATGGGAAAAATTAAGTTCTCAACGCATGGCTATCTTCCTGGGGGCTTGGGGCTTGTCCTCCAGCAGATGAGTCTCAATGGATTCAGACGAAGGGGCTGACCAAGACATTTTCAAATCCCTTTTTAGTCACCATATTAACCTCCCAAAGCCATCAGACCTGGTTTAAAATTAGAAGCCCAAGAAAAATCTATGATCAAGTTGTAACCCATACTATAGAAAATATTGTGTGCATATATTGTATAATATATGTTACAGGATTCAATTTACATGGGGTATTTGATGTTCCTGAAGCACTCTGAGCTAAACTAGGAGAGTGGTTGTACAGAACATGCTAGTACATTACAAGGGAGAGGATGCTTATTAATTAGAAATTAGACAGGTTGCTGAGGGGAATATATTGTAGTTTATTTAGCAGTAATCCATATACAATGGCTACGGCACAAAGCCATTTTAATAACGTGATTAATGAACTGTGTTGTTTTCTAATCAAAATATCTTTCTGACCAACTGTCCTTGTATTTGCAACCTCATTAAATTCAGTTATGGGTTGTTGTCAAATAGTCAATAAAATAGCATTTTATGTATTTTTTCTATACACTCTTTTTTAACCTCAGAGAAAGACTTACTGTAGGAGAGAATTTGATTACAACGGAAGGTGTTCTAGTTGTGCATCTGCCACGGTTAAACTACAATTTTCCATGGGTGGAATACTAAAAGCGCACATCGATACTTTGCCCTGTGCGTTGTTATCATGGTGTTTCGTTACAACAATATATTAGTACAATATAAACAGTAAATATACATACAGTATGACTTAATTACTAAGATAGAAACAGATAGAAAAAAACAAGAGTGAAAATAAATGTTTGTCACTTTAAAAATGGTTGCTCGTGGACATCCTAACCCAAGTCGACTCATATCAATAAACATGAATCCCAATTAGTGTGAGTGTATACAAATATTTGACTAGATTTGAATTTTTTTTTGTCACTCAAAATGTTTCAATTTGTAGGAACTGTGGAGCGCTGATTTCTCCTTTCCTTTCTTAAAGGGATTATATTGTGCTTTTGGGGGTTCCCCTTTCATGGAGAGTGTTTTATAGGTTTATGTCCATGTAAATGGTCTGCAAAGGCTAAAATCCCAAAGTTCCTTCCAGAGGGAGTTTCTCTCCCACACACTCCCCCCTGCCTGAACCACCTTCATTGAACTCCTTTGTTGACCTCCATATTATATTGACATCCCAACAGGGCCGCCTCTCACGCAGAACACGCACAGTTCGTAGGGCCTCATATTACACCAGGGGCCTCATCTTATGCGCAAATGCGGTGCAATTATGCAAGCCACAGTTTCCCCGCCGTGAGGCCCGAGGTCCGAGCCAATTGTAATGCTAGAAGTATGAGAAAAATAAAGACTTTTTTTAACATTAAAGTATGTAAACATGTCACAGTAGAAGCATAAAATACAAATATGAAACCTGACAATGAGCAAAATATGTCCTCTTTAAAAGATTGTTGATTGTGCTAAACTACAAAATAAAGGAAGCATTAAAGCTCCTTGCTTTATTTAGAGAATTAGAACAGCTCCTTTCTTGGATGCCACTCCTTATGCGTACTTTTCCTAACTCAGGAACCCTCCTCAGCAAAAAAGACTATTTGAATGCAACCCTGGATATAATTTCCATGGATATGAATGGAAAACAGAGGTTTACACGAAGTGGAGTTTTAGCAACTAATAAATGGAAACATTTTCAGGTGGTAACTAGACTCCCATTGGCCAATAACGTGACTCCAGCACCTGCTCTGAATAATTATTCTCATACAACTGTTCTGTGGGCCTTCTATTGCTGAGTGAATCCACAAGGATGCTTGATTACAAAAGGACTGCTAATCGGTTGCTTGTAATGTATTTATGTGGAAAATAATACACACTTGCTCTATGTATACACGTCAAGTAGTTAACCAATACAGCTCTTCACGCCTACTAATGTTGTACATTTGTCTATCTTGGTCTTTCTAAAGGAAATAAAAAGTGGAATCTCATGATCAAATACATTGAGAGATATGCTTCACTCCCTGTGATGAGAAAAATATGCATAACAATGCTATGGTATATGAAATAATGTTCATAATTAAAGCACGAGAGCGTTCTCTCATCTACCAGGCATTCAAAGGGAAGAGAGCCCTTCAAGTCAGCATGGCGGCGAGTGGGTGTGAGAACTTGATGTAATTATGATTAGTGGGCAATCACATACCCTGACTGTGTGTGTATGTGCTTAGCTCTGTGTCACCACCAACTTGTCCAAAGCTTGTTCTTCATCTGCGTGAGACTTAAAAACAGGTCAATATCTCAACAGGATTGTAACCCGGTTGTAGTTGTTTTGCTGTTATTTACCTCAAGTCAATTGTGTGCATTTTTTCAGTTTTTTGTTGTGGTCTGGAACAATCCGCTGTCCAATTGTTCAGAGAGCTCTCTAATCCAGCCTTAGATGTGAGTCGTGCAGTGCTGCCTAATAGGATCGTAGTATTAACCCTGATGACAATACCGCCAGCTGTCGCAGAGCCCCCTGTTGGCCACCAGGAGCACTGTGTTTGGGGGGGAGTTAGAGAGACAGAGGGGGAGGTGACTGACAGAGAGACACAGATAGCCAGAGACAGAGAGAGTGTGAGGCTCTTGTGTAATATTCAGGGAAGCAGTTGGGAGGAGGAAAGCAGAAACTCCTGAAGTGCTTTGTTTTTTGACCACTACCTCTTTGAATCTTCACGCCCCTCGGTTAAGAAAACACTTTTTATTTTATTTTTCACTTTTTCTTTCTAATTTCTTGCTCTCTCAATCCCACCTTCACCTTCACCAGCCTGCGTCCATCGGACTCACTATATTCTATTTCCTCCAGAGTTGGCTCTGCGCTGGTTCTATATGGCTGAATAAGCGGTTAAAAGAGGGGGGGGGGGCTTGCTCCGGTTGTTTTCTGTGTGAGGGGTGGAGAAGTTGCAGACCGGACCAGGACAAGCAAGAGGAGGAGTTGGTGGAGGAGGATGGCGGTGGCTCTGGGTGAAGTGTGGGGGCGGGTGAAGAATGTCTGCAAACAGAACGGACTGCTCATCCTGTCCGTGCTGGCTGTGGTCATTGGCTGCCTGCTGGGCTTCTTCCTCAGAGGCAAGCGGCTCTCCGAGCAGGTCAGTTGGTTAAAAACGCCTGGTGGTGATTGTGAAGCCTGGTCTTCCCCCCTACCCACCCACTACCCACCTGCTCACCGGCCCAACCGCCCTACCTCCCCTCTCAAGTGTCCGTGACCCCTTGACTCCTTAAATGATTCAGACGCTACAACTCCTAATGCAAGAGATTACCCAATTCCCTGCGTTCACCTCGACTCCCTGTGCTAAACACCCAGCATTTCCAGTCACTCACAAACATGTCTCTTTGTAATGGCACTGAATTGACTCCCAATCGATCCTCGAAAAACATCCCATAACTAGACTCTAACCTTTACCTTAACCCCAGACCGGATTCTAATTTGACCTCAAAACCCAGCCAGAAAATTAACTCAGAATTGACTGTTGTCCCACGATGGCAGATAATTAAGTCTCCATATCAATCATTCAACCATCCCCAATACATACAAGCCCGTCTAATTAAACCATATGGATCCACAGTTGCCCCGATAACCAATAAAGTGCAAGGCAGGACGACGTAACTACTAGATTGCAAATGTAATTGACTTTTTGGATGATGGCTATTCAATTTCATCAAAGAAACTGCCAGGGTTCTTTCACACTGAAATTGCAAATTAAAGAAATATGCCTTTTTTAAATGAGATATGAAGAAAAAACACTACATCAAAATAGTTTGTTTTCTCCTAGAATGGCACTTAATTGGCCGCTCCTAAAGCCAATTTGTCTCCTGCGGCAGGCAAATTATAATGGAAAATTAAGCCCCCAAGAGCAAGTTTTTTTTCTGCTTTTCAAAAATGTAAAACAGTATCTCATCAGTCATGCCTATAGCCACGCAAGCTGGACTCTGTGGAAAGGGATTGCCGGTGAGGAGATTACTTGTCAATCACTCACAGAGACAAGTCAACAGCATAGCATACGTGTTCACTTATATAATTCACACATGGCTGACTGGGAAGTGGAATTAAAATGGGTTGAATTCAGAGAACGCTAAGAGGCTAAAGATGAACAGAGAAATTACATTTCTGCATGCAACTGGGTGATTTTAACCTGTTAGAGGTTGTGAGTGCATGTGGTAATTTGTATGAATGATGTTAGATGTGTCTAGGTATTGCAATCAATGTTTGATCATGCCGGTGATGTCCAATTAATTTTATTTTTATTTATATGACACACTGGACAACCCAGTCTCACGGCATTTCGTGTTATAGTCACAAAATGTATTTAATCTATTGATTCGTGTTCACCAACACGATTTTCGCATTTTTTTCCTATCACACAGAACGATTTTAAAAGTAATGTATTTCTATTGGTATGTTTAGTGCCTGCACCACGTCTTTTTGTCCGATTGGGTCTTGGAATACCAGAAGCTGTGTGGTTCATAAAAACATGTTCTTACTCAATATCTTACCCTAAGTCTAACCCTATCCCTTTTATTTTAAATTGTATAATGTCGGAGTTTTTTTACCGTCTGCAAGGAAAATAAATGGGGCTCAGAGCCTCAGAATACTGAAATCTGTATTTTTTGTCATCTTTTTTTCCTTCTAATTTGTTATTATTTGCCGCAGCACGAAACATACTACCAATAGAAATACATTGCTTCTAAAATCGTTCTGTGTCAGAATACTGAAATCTGTATTTTTTTAAATCTCTTTTTCCTACCAAATTGTTATTATTTACATTGCTTTTGCGAAATGGTGTTGGTGAACACGAATCAATAGATTCATTTTGTGACTATAACATGAAATGCCGTGAGACTGTGTTGCACTGGAACATCAGATTAAGACTTCCTGGTCATTTTGATCCATGTGTTGATTGCTAAAGCACTGCTCTGATAAAGCAGCCATCTATTAGATATAAGGCCTATGAGGAGTTGGTGTGCATGTGAGCAAACTAGTACAAGTAGAACATTTTAATCTCCGACAATTGCTGATAGAACTTATAGCGCAGGGTAAGTGTGATGCGCCAAAGGTAATAACAATGTATCCCCTCATGGTATACAGTATATATTTTAGGTCAATTCCACATTATTGTATTATCAATAAAGCCACCACTGAGGGTCACCAAGCCCACTGAGCTGAATTCCTCACAATAAGCTTGCAATGACTCATGTGGGTTTATAATTACCAGTCCTACCACTATATGGTATAGGCACCAGCAACAAAATAAAAACATAAAATTGTGTACAAGCTGCTTCAAGCAAATGCGAGTCTCCTTTCTTCAATTTCGTTAGAAGAATATCAGAAAAAGTCTTTGACTGAGAACTTGCCTTCACAATGCTCTCAAAATGGTGACGGCTAATTTGGCGGCTAGCAGCTAACAATGCTAGCAGTGCAAACAGTGCAAACAAGGGGAAGTGATAACAGTGATAACTTCAGAGCGAACTGGTGGGTTAGCATAAGGCTTTCCGCAACTACGGGACAGTGTTATCTGCATTACCTTGCGAATGAGCACAGTGTGAAGCAGCAGCCAGTAGCTCGCAATTGGGACAAACACACAGAATCTCACAAGCGGGAACATGCTAGCATGACTGGAATAGCTTTGTAAACAAAGCACGGAGAAGCTCAACTTACACACACACAGAGAAAGGGTTACTTGCTCAAGACTCCATTACACTCCTAAGTACATTTCCTTATAACATATATGAAGATATGATAGTCTATTAGGCTGGAAACACACCAGGCAGTGGCACAGTGCAGCTCACTACGCTAATTACAATTTGTAGTTGTGCAGGTAGCGTGTTCATGCGAATCAGGCAGAAATAAATTATTGGTAACGTAAGTCGACATGTCACAGGAGCCACACAACTCCTGGCCACAATCTGCATTCAAAAGATAAACTACGCCCAAATTGTATGTATTGAAGGTAAATGAATGTCCGAATGCTGACATCCCTTCAATGACTATGCTAACATTAATGTCATTACTCAGGTATAATGTGTATTGTATAACCTAGCTTAATTTCTGATGTTAGCATGCTTGCAATAGTTAATTATCATCGAATACAATGACATTTAAGACCTCATGATGGCATCGATCATTGGCATTTATCTACTGTCTTTACCTAATTGTATTACAATCCACTTGAGTTGGGTCCATGTGGTGGACCTACTGACAGTCCAACATCCCAGCTAGCAGGACAAGAAATAGGACCAACCTAAACAGGGTATGATCATTTTATTACCTGCAGCTTAAGTATATTATGTTAAGAACTCAGGCACTTTTCACGAGTACAAAAAAGAGCATAGACATGACCAAGGCAAAATACAAGGAGCATTTTTTTTTTTTTTTTTTTTTTTTTTTTTTATGTCTTTATTAGGATCCCCATTAGCACTAGCATGAGCATTGGCTATTCTTCCTGGGGTCCTCACACACTCAAAACATACATAAACATACAACAAAATTAAAACAAAACAAAACAGCTCATAATTTCATGCTATTTACAGTGAAATGAAGTGAAACTAAAATGGTCATTCAATTATCGCCATCCTAAGGCCAAACAAAAGTAAATACAAATAAGTGTACATAATAATATATGCATACATAGCCACAGGCACAGTTCAAATTTACTTTGTAATACTTAAATAATTTTTTAGCAACCATTTGAAATGTACTTGAGAATTTTCCTGAATGATGTGAACCGGTAAAGAGTTCCAGCTGATCATGGCTCTGTACATGACTGTTTTCTGTCCCATATTTGATTTAGATTTAGGTAATACAAACCTTCCTTCTATTGTATGTCGTGTTTGATAGTTATGTTGTGCATATTGCGCTATAAATCTTTGTGATAATATATCTGGTGAGTGAGTCACTGTAATATTTCTGACAAAATTCAATAAAATATAAGTTGACCTCTGTCTGACAGTTAACCATTTCAGTGTCTCCAGCATTTCAGTGACTCTGGTTCTGTAGGAGCACTGCAGTGCACATCGTGCTGCCTTATTTTGTGCTACTTGTAGTTTGTTTAAATCTTTTTCAGCAGCACTAGACCATATAACCAAACAATAATCAAGCTGCGACAGAACCAAAGCATCCAAAACTTGTCTACTGACATCCATAGGCAAATATTTTACAATTCTTTTTACAAGTGACACACCCCTTCCCATTTTACATACAACATTATCAATTTGTTTAGACCAAGATAATTTATGATCCAGGGTTATACCTAGCAATTTTGTCTCCTTGACCTGTTCAATTTCAATATGGTTTAAATGTAGTTGCAATTTTGGTTCACCTTTTAACTGATGATTTGATCCTATTAATAACGATTTTGTTTTTCCCGCATTAAGTACCAACTTATTATTTATGACCCACTCTGATATCAGTAGTAGATCTTTATTCATAACATTTGTCAACTCTCTTGTAGTTGATGCTGCATAATATATTGTTGAGTCATCTGCATACATTACAATTTTAGCTTTTTCTAACACTAATGGTAGGTCATTTGTAAAAATAGAAAATAAAAGTGGTCCCAAACAACTACCCTGAGGTACTCCACAGGTGACTTTTTTCATCTTTGAGAGACTTCCATTAAAAAAAACAGTTTGACTTCGATTTGTCAGGTAACTTTCTAACCACTTCAGCGTTTCCAAATGAAAACCATATTGTTCCAGCTTGTGTAACAACAAAGAATGGTCAATGACATCAAAAGCAGAACTAAAATCGAGTAGTACTGCACCCACTAACTTCCTATTATCTAGTTCGCCCTTCCAGTCATCTGTCATTTGTGTTAAAGCGGTGCATGTGGAATGGCCAGGTCTATAAGCATGTTGATACACAGTATTAAGTTTGTTACCTTCAAAGTATTTTTGTATTTGATTGAAAATTATTCTCTCCATTATCTTTGCTAATGCTGGTAATAAACTTATTGGACGGCTATTTGTACCAGAAAATGGTCCAGCTGGATTTTTTGCAAGTGGAATAATTTTTGCTATTTTCCATGCCTGTGGGCAAATACATTTATCAATACTCAAATTTATAATATGACAGATGGGCTCTGCAACAAAATTAGCAACATATCTAAGAAATGTACCAACTAAATTATCCACTCCTGGTGGTTTATCATTACATTTACCTAGTAGACATTCAACATCTGTAATTGTCACTTTTTCTATTTTAAATGTACACTTCTTATTTTTCATAATTAAATCCTGTATTAGAAATGTGGAGTTACTATTTATAGTTTGATTCATATTTATCCTCAAATGTTTTACTTTATCAAGAAAATAATCATTCAGATGATTAGCAATTTGTACTGGTTTCGTCAAAAATGTCCCATCCACCTCAAGATATGTTGAGGTGGATTTCGGCTTACGGCCCATCATGCCATTCACTAAGCTCCACAGTTTTTTCTTGTCATCCTTTATCTCTTTAATTTTATTTCCATAATACAACTGTTTTTTCTTTTTATTTAATGCTGTAACATAATTCCTTAACCTTCTATAAATGTGCCCGTCTGACTCATAACTTGATGAGAGAGCTACATTTTTTGCATCATCTCTTTGTTTCATTAGATCCCTTAATTCCTCATCTAACCAGGGTGCTCTAAAGTTCCTTACAGTCTGTTTTCTAAGTGGAGCATGTTTATCAATCACCTGCATGAATAACAAATTGAAGACATCAAGAGCATCATCTGGATCGACTTTCTCAAAAACATGTTTCCAACATATCATTTGAACATCCTGGATAAATGACTCTTCACTAAAATATTTCATTGATCTCCTCACAATGACTTTTGGTCCAGCTTTTGGCACCTTTGTCTTTCTCACGATAATTATTAAATTATGATCAGAACACCCTACTGGAATTGATATTGCCTGAGAACATACATGGCTAAAATTAGTAAATATATGATCAATACAAGTTGCACTTTTTGACCCATCTTTCTTGATGCATATCCTAGTAGGTTTAGTCACCATTTGTACCAAGTTACATGTATTAATTATTGTCTGCAGCTTGTTTTTAAGGGCACAGTGCAACATATTCCAGTCAATATTTAAATCTCCGATAAAATAAATCTCTCTGTCAAGATCACAAACTTTGTCTAACATTTCACATAATTTGTCTAAATAAATTAAGTTTGCATTTGGAGGTCTGTAACAACATCCTACCAACAAAGGTTTCAAGTGAGGTAAATTAATTTGCAACCAAAGTACTTCAATATCAGCAGACATCAAATCATATCTCACTTTAGCTGGTATTTGCTTTTGAATGTATACTGCCACCCCACCTCCATCTGCATTCCTGTCCTTTCTAAATATTCTATATCCATCAATATCCACAGCAGCGTCATTAAATGTGTCATCTAAGTGAGTTTCAGATATTGCTAACAAATGAATACCACATGATAATATTTCCTCTATCTCAGACACTTTATTTCTTAAACTACATATATTGATGTGAGCCAATTTAAACCCTTTACTTGGTAACTTATTCAACATTAAGATGGCAATTTAAATGTTATCTCTTTTTCACTTCCTATCAAAATGAGAGCTGAAATAAAACATACATGTAACACAATTTCAACCACACACACCATCACATACATAACCCAACATTTATCTGCACATAGATTGCTATAAATGTGCATACTCACTCGCTCAATTAGACGAGCTTCACGGTAGCTCCCGAACATTTTAAATAATAGTATGAAATATATTCATGGTAATGTCTCGCAACACTAGATCTAATCAATACATCACAATTACATTTTAGGAAGAATAAACAACAATAGAGACAAGTTGAAATTTGTCTCTATTCAAAATCTAATAAACATAAATTCATACTCGCAGATGATGAAGTAAATAACTTCAAATAAATGAGTAGATAACTCATAGACCAGTGAATATTGGCCCACAAGAAAATAAAACAATTGTGGAGATCACCAAAACTGCAACAATTTCCATTTTCATAATACAATTAATTTCTTCTCCTATATGTATAATCATACCATCTATCTGGTGATGTCAATCAGTCATTTCCCACCTTCATTTCTGGTTTGAACTGAAACCGGGCTTATCACTGTTTTATAGAAATGCTCAGCTTCACTACAGTCCCGATAAAGTTTGGTTTGTCCATTGAAGGTTACGATGAGCGTTGCGGGGAACAATAGCCCATGCCTCACCTCAGCCTTGCGCAGCTTCATCCTGACGTCATTGAATAGGGCTCTCTTCCTGGCAACATCCGGAGTAATATCAGGAAATATCTTCACTCGCATGTCACGGAAAAGAATCTCTCCCTTGCTTCTTGCCAGCTTCAAGATAGCTTCCTTAGCTTGATATCTCTGCATAGTGACAATCATAGGTCTGGGTCTCAAATCAGTCCCCTGCCCAATCCTGTATGCAATCTCGACTGCCGGTTCACATGAGAGCTCACTTCCGAACACCTCCGTAGACCAGTCAACACCTCCGTAGACCAGTCAGCATAGACCTGACCATGACAAGAAACAAGTGCATAGACCTGACCAAGGCAATAGACAAAAACGAACTGACACTGAACACTGGGATACTGGGGAATTTAAACACAGGGTAACAAGACACAGGTGGGAACAATCAGGGGCGGGGCTGTCTGACACTGATGAGCACAGGAGACACAGAAGGGGTGACAGGTGAAAACAATCAGGAAATTAGACACACCAGGGAAACTAACGACAGACAGGAAAACACAGGGAAAAATACCAGACAATACACAGGGAGGAAAACATGACAAGGAGAAAACACCCACTACCAAACACACAAAACTAAAAACGTGACACAACACAAGAATCTTGACATATTATCTTAGTGCACTTTCAACATCATATTAGCAAAACCTACAAATAAAGTACAACAAGAACATGAAAGAGCTAATTGATTAGCTTTTATGCTAGTAAAACACATTAAGTTAAGCTCTGGTTTGCTTGTCTTTGCCAGTCAATGAGGGTTGAAATAAGTGACAAACTTCTACATATAAGGATTGCAAAGATTAGGGAGAATGTGGTTATCCATTTGAAACTTTGCTCCTTTCGGATTTTCTGTCACAAACACAGTGAGCTGGATCAACAAGCTAGCCATGAGTTTTGTATATGTTCAGCCGGAAAATAGGAACCAGTGTATCCTTCAACACCATGACTTTGAGGTTAATATAATTAAATTGCATGAGAAAACAGAATGCTAAATAGAAAAAAAACAGCTTTCAATTATGTGTGTAACATGAAGAGGGTTGTAGAGTCTATTGTGGGGGGAGCTGGGAAAACAAAGGTTAGGAGGTTCCTGCTCACACTGTGTTCATGAATACAAATTGATAATAATACAATATTGGCGGTTTGTAGCATTGGAGCATACAGGGTGTTCTATTGTTATGCATGCTTGCATATAAACATAGCATTCATGGGTGTGTTGACATTCCGGCAGTGGCTCAGTCGGGGCTTGGACTGGGAGCCCAGTTCACCTCCTGGGCCCTGCTGAGGTGCCCTTGAGTAAGGCACCGGACAACCGTACTGTGTTGACGCAGACTGGTGATAGATTGCAAACTCCAAATAATATGTTCCAATCAGAGAGTAACCGAACAAATCGAATTCTTACTTGAAATGTAAAAAGAAAAAAGATATCAACAATTCATCAAAGCTGCTTTCCCACTGGACAAAAAACCTACTACTAGCCACTAACATTGAGTGGCGCGGTTACACTCGGGGTTCATTAGCAGGACTTGCAGAAGTCACAGGTATTAATTAGTCCCTGCTCCTATCAGTGGTGATGGAAACATGAAAGGGGGTTGCACTGCTTTCAAACATTTTATGACACGATGCCATGACCCCCGTAGAAAATAAAGCCAGGCGACTCTGTGGACATAAAAAGTAAGTTTAGCTCCCTGAATACAAAATGAAACTAAGCTATTTAACAGCATAGATAAAGAACACATTTGATATCAGTTTTAAGAGAAGCAATGGTATTTTAATTGAAGGGGCAAAAGGAATGAAAACACGTCTTTGGCAAAAGCAGCTCTGTTCCTCACGGACTGAACATATTTAACAGTTTAAAAATACATTAGTGTGGATTGTTTTGGAAATAATCTTAAATGCTAGGTGCTCAGAAAACATATTTTCAGTCAGAAAAACTTGGCTTGACTGGCTTATATTTCTCACTATACAGTTAGTGTCTAAAACGTCAGTCCAACATACTTAGATTTAATTAAAGGCTGGATGCATGAAAATCACAAATGAAAAGACAACCTTCAGGAAATATGGCGTTTATATTTATAGAAATATGTCACATACATATGCTGCTTATTGACTTGGCGTGCGTGCGTGCGTGCGTGCGTGCGTGTGTGTGCGTGTGTGTTTGTGCATGTGTGAGTGCGTACACTGAATATTTTTTCACAGCCTGACTTACATCAACAAAATAACAGACTAATGTACCTGCCTCTATTCCACACTCACACTCACACAAACATACACACAAACAAACACACACACACACACACACACAAACACACACATACACACACACACACACACACACACACACACACACACAGCCATTTGACCTAAAAGCTTTGTTATTCCAAAACAAAATCAAAACGCTTTTATTGCTTCCTCATCTTGTGCAGTACTTTTTTTATTTCATACTCTTCACCTTTTTTTTTATCCTTGTGGATTATTCCCCTAATAAATTACAGTCATGTTACAATTTGTTTTTGATTTGAAATTGTACTTTTTTTTGCATAAAGAATACACCGACATTACCTAAATACCTAATTGTATACTAGATCCTTTCTTTATTTTACATTCTTACCTTTTAGCTATTTTGGTTAAATATAAATGACTAATTGTTCAAATGTTGGATAACCCATGACATTTTGTTATGCATTTCAAAAGTGTTGTTAAACCAACAATGTATATATTTTGGACTATGTGTACTATCTTTTGTCATCACCTCCTGTTTTGGGGAACATGTTAGCAAACAAAATACATTTGTTTGAATTTAAGTGTTTTGTCACAAGACAGTGTCTGACATTCACTCTACTTTCAAGGGGTCCTATTGTGCTATTTGGGGTTTTACCTTTCCAATAATAACAGCTAGCGCTCCAACACATTGTACATGATAGGGGGCGGGACATTCTGAGCGGTTGACCAATAACAACAGAGCCAGCCAGCTAACCAATCAGAGCAGACTTGGCTCTGATTTCAGACAGAGGGTGAAAAAAGGAGCTGGTGGTGAAGACCATTTTGAAGATTTTATTTGTGGTGCATTTAAGCAACCCAATATCCAGTTGGCTGAATAAATCAAATCTAAAAGACACAAACGTGGACACTGTATAAATAGTTATTTGCATTTGCCGGGTTCACAGATTCGATAATAACATAAACCTTAATCATAAATAATCTTTTTATACATTATAAATCATGCTTACTGTGATAAGTTTGCAATCTCAAGCAATCACTTTGCTGCATTGCATGTTCACTGGAACCAGTCCAGCACCACGGGAATTACACACATGAAAAAGAAGAAAAAAATCACATGACTAAAACATGATGAAACATGATGACATCACACAGAGACCCTGACACTCCACACAACAACATCTGTAATACAGATGAGGGCTCACAGAAAGCATTCAGTACAATAACCAAGCCTTTAATATGGAGAATTATATTCAGAGTTTGTTTTTCATCTCAGTGGGGATGTGAACGCAGTTAAATATGTTTGACATTGTTTCAAGTTCAATATCGCTGTGACAGATAGTTTCCCTATTTCTAATGACTTTGTGTTCGTTATCAGATTGACAGGGGTTCTGGGAGAAGTTTCCAGATTCATTCATTTAAATGATCCGGATATAAAAAGCTTTAGGGGCTTCATATTTCTAATGTTTAAATAAAACAGTTCATAAATCAGGCTCTTACATGAAAAACTGAAAAAAGAATCCATGTTTATTTAGTCCATTCATGCACTAAGAGAGAAACACTTTCTCTTGATGAGTGTTGGAGGTCCCCATGAGGGGAATCATTCATTTTAGGGTGAAGACTTGGTTAGGGTAAGGGT
Source organism: Pseudochaenichthys georgianus (assembly GCF_902827115.2). Lineage (NCBI taxonomy): Eukaryota > Metazoa > Chordata > Actinopteri > Perciformes > Channichthyidae > Pseudochaenichthys > Pseudochaenichthys georgianus. Next base: position 10,335,665 of record NC_047519.1, on the reverse strand, counting down.
AAGGGTTAGGCATGTGTTGGTTATGGTTAAGGTTAGGATAAGTCTCCAGGAAATGCATGTAAGTCAATGTAATGTCCCCTGAGGTGATGTATTCATGGTGTGTGTGTGTGTGTGTGTGTGTGTGTGTGTGTGTGTGTGTGTGTGTGTGTGTGTGTGTGTGTGTGTGTGTGTGTGTGTGTGTGTGTGTGTGTGTGTGTGTGTGTGTGTGTGTGTGTGTGTGTGTGTGTGTGTGTGTGTGTGTGTGTGTGTGTGTGTGTGTGTGTGTGTGTGTGTGTGTGTGTGTGTGTGTGTGTGTGTGTGTGTGTGTGAGTGTGAGACACATATTAACAATGTATTAAAGCAATGCTTTCTTCAGCGTTTTCTATTGCATGATTATTTATGTGTAATATATATACACCTGTGTCTTTTTTTTATTAATTATAAACCTTTTTTTTCATTGGCTTTAGGCATAGCATCAATCAACAAAATGTGGAATATGTTGAATCTGAAAACATAATGCCAACTGTATGAGCACCCTTAGAACAGAAGAAGGCTGACGGGCCCATTTACAGAGATGTGAGGTTGTTCTTCTAACTTCAGTTCATGAACTTTAGGTAACAATTTGAAAGTAACAGCGAAGCTAAAAGGATGATGTTTTGGTTTAAGCAACATGTTGATATCTGTTTCTTAGTTGTTCTGACATTCACACACATTTTCCCATCAGAAACAAACTTTATTTGGATTGCAGCACAAATGTCCTATCTTGCAACATTAAAGATGCCCAATTCTGCTTTTTGGGGCTTCTCTCTCCTGTGGTGTGTTATATAGGTTGTTGTGCATGTAAATGGTCTACACTCACACTTCTATTGGCTAGCGCTCTGACACATTGTACGTGACAGGCTAAGGGGTATGACATCTCTAAGCGGTTGACCAATTACACCAGAGCCAGCCAGCTAACCAATCAGAGCAGACTGGGCTCTGGTTTCAGACAGAGGGCGAAAAGAGGTGCTGCAGCACAGGCAGTATGAGAAAAATAAAGAGCTTTTTGAACATTAAAGCATGGAGACATGTCTAAATATAAATATATATACCTAGAAATTAGCCTAATAGGGCCCCTTTAATGGGCTCTTGATTTGACCATGCTAAACCCTTCCACTGATTTTCATGAAAATGTGACCCACCCACACAGACGTACAAATAGCATATTGATAGATTGAAAAAAGACTGAAGGCAATTTGAGGACTCTGGCAGACTATTCCAGCAATAAACAGCATAAAAGCTCAAGGCAAGTTGGGACGTTAAATGAGCAACAAGAAGCCAGATGGTCAAATACTTTTTCAAAAAATCTAATATGTTTTCATATGAATGCCATGGTCATTCTTTATATACAACTCACTGCACAGATGTTATCTAACGTTTCATAGCATCTGTCAGAACATTGGCTACAGTATTCAGCGCTGCAACAGATTCTTTTTTGAAAATAAGAGGTCTGCTTTCATTTTGCAATATTATAAGATGCTTTATATGATAAAAACCTAATTATTGTAAACATTGTTATCATAAATGTTTTAATACTATATCAATACATACAAAGGGAACAAAATGGATTGCTATGATGGAGGTATTGATACCTCTTGTCTTTGTACTGTGGGATAAATATATGAATCTGGTTACTTTATTTTAGCAAAGAGTCAGTTAGAAAATATGTTTACAGGCAAAGTAGATTCAAGTGTTAGTAGTGCTGGTAGATCACCTTTTGGCTAACTGTTTTGCATGTTTCTTGTATTTGTTTTAAACTAGGCTAATTTGCTGCTAGCTATGAATTCTTTACATATACACATCAGAGTAGCATTGATCAACTCGTCTAATGATTGAAAAAAGAAAACCAATTTGTCTTAGTTCCAATATGTCCAACAATAATGAGTAATGAAGGTCTTATTTTTTCCCTAGGCATTATTGGCAGCAATTCAATGATCTCTCCTTGATGAGCAGTAAAAGGTTGCATGACATTGATTTGTATCTACCTCAGTGCATTTATTTACCGGATATGTGGGATATGATATACATCCAGTTCAGAGATGTCAAACATAAAAATATATGTATATTAGACAAATGGATAGTGCCAAGCGTTGACCCCTGTGGAACACCAATCTATACACTCAGAAATTCAAATCATGCAAAGTGAAACCTGTGTTTTCAATGTTTCTAGTTTTATAGTGGCAAACTAATTGGTTGACAACTTGCTGTGAAAAATACAGTACACATCAAGCTAATATTGCAAGTTACTGAAGTAAGCAAAAAATATTTACACATGTTTTTCTGTATAACCCTGTGTTACAGTGTGTTTTTCTCTGATACCTGCAGGAGGTGAAGTACTTCCAGTTTCCTGGAGAGCTGCTGATGAGGATGTTGAAAATGTTGATTTTACCCCTCGTCGTATCCAGGTATGAGCAATATAGCCACACACACACAAAGACACACATACACATATAATGTGTGAGCCGATTGACAGACTTGATTAAAGATTGACAATATGTTCAGGAAGAAAGTAGATTTTCACAGAAAAACTACATTTATTCTGTGACAAACAAAGAATATATACATGCACATTGATTTTACAATCACTAACCCCTGTTGCATAGATGTTTAAAAGTTGGTGGTGTTGCATTCTTTATGCTGAAATTATTTGAACCAAACCTGCACAGGACAGATCTGCAATCATTCACCTCCACCCACTGTTCCAATGCGCTGCACAATCTATTTGCAGATAGCATATGATTTCCACTGGCAGTATTATTGCTTTGAAAATGTACTTTCCGAGATACAAGGGCTACATTCCTCACCTTTTCTTTTTGATTAGATGAAACATAAAATGTCAGCAGCATGGGAGCTATGGCACGTGCACACATCAAAGTGGGCTTGAGCCCCTGCCCTTTTTCTTCCTCCAGAGAAAGTGCCCTTTTAAAAAAAGAAGAAGAAATGAATATATATCTACTGCTGTTTGCGCTCAGTTTCCCTTTCCAAAAATATATTGATTGAATACAAAATAAAAATATCAGGTCGGAGATTAGACTGTGAAGTTCCGATGCTCTCTCTACCCTCCCTCCCTCCACGTCTCGCGCACAGCGGTGCGGACATCGGCAGTCACTTCCGACAGACAGGTAGCAGCACCTCCCACTTTACTGTTCCATGTTATGCCGGCTTTTCTTAGCTTGTTTGAAGGTGAGTGGTAATGAACAAATTATTAAGCTGCCAGTGCCTCGAGTTTAACACTAGAACCGCCAACGGGTAAATTTTACCCGCAGCTGTTTCTTGATTGTATATAACTTTTTTTCAATAAAATATTCATGTCTCCCAGTCCGTGACTTTTCCTGAACGTGTGTTATGTAGCACCCTCTGTTGTTAAAAATTGTCAATATGAAGTAAGATTGAAAAAATGGCCCAAAAAATTACATTTATACCCATCAGCGCCAGCGGGTAATATTTACCTCATAGAAGATGCAGTGATTTCTGCGCTATTGATCTCGCGCCAAAACATAAACATGACGTGTTGCTATAGCAACGCCTGTTGTTTACTGCGGTTCCTTATAGAGAGAGGGATAGATAGATAGAGAGAGATATAGATAGATATAGATGGATGGAGAGTGAGATAGAGACACTTTGCAACTCACGGTAGCGATCTTTTATACTACTGCACGAACTAGATATCAGATGAAAGCTGAGAGTCCACAGATTATATTATGTTTCATCACTGCGATCAAAACTCACTCTTAACCCTGTGTTCTAGTGTGTTAATCAAAAGAACATTGTACCTTGAAAATCAATGCATTCTAATAGCGGGTGCATTTTACCCGTTGGCGGTTTTAGGTATACAGCGACCCCTGGCGGTTCTAGTGTTAAAGCTAATTAGCTAAAAGACAATAACAAATATAGTTAACTAAGGTAGGCCACTAGCTAATGGATAAGTTAGCTCAAGGTTTAGCGAAGGCAATTTATCATGGGCATACAGGCTAATAATGTACTGTACTTAAAGGTCCCATGTCATGGCCATTTCCACTGATCATAATTCCATTGTTGAGGTCTACTAGAATAGATTTATACTGTGCAATTTTCCAAACTCACATTGGTTTCCCATACAGCATCTCTGTAAAGTGTGTGTATTAGAGATGTTAAGATTCACCGTTTCGCATCGGTGCACCGGCATAAACGTTCACGATGCGAGTGCACCGGTTGAAAGAGTGCACATCGGCTACAGTTTGGGTTGAACTCGCGATGCATCGATTGCGTAGCGTCTTTGCATCGGTAAAAAAACGATTCAAAATCCCCTCATCTTGTCAACGCTCAGCAGAGACGATCTTTGATATTTGCTTCGCCACTACGGAGGCCGAGAGTCTCAGTTATCAACACACATGGAAGTTGAGGAGAAAGAGAAACACAGCCCACCGAAAAATACCTACAAATCAAATGTTTGGCAATACTTCGGATTGTTCAAGAAAGACGGTGTAATAGTCCTTTATGCTATATAGTTGACCGCAGGTCATGGAGAGTAATAAGGTATCCGTAGACCTTTGTATGAGGTATCTTTATTACTTAACAGGTAACAGCCATGATACATAGATCCGTCCAGAAGCGGGCTTGCATACACACAGTATCACTCCGCAGCCGCACGCCATCAGTAACGTCCTGATGGTATATGTGCGCGGCACTATATACTACAGACGGTCAACTTGAAAATCGCTCGCAAATTGTTAACGATGCCGAGCCGCTTTAAAGTACACACGTAGTACGAGGAACTTAGCGACGCACATAAAGAGGCGACATGGGGTCTGCGGCTGAAAAGAGAAACCTGAAATTTAGACATTATGAGTGAAATCACTCAGTGAGGTGTTCTGTCAGAGAGTGGTGTTTAGTTTACAGCAGCCTGTGACGGCCAATAACACTTTAAATGTAGTCCTCACTGTAAGCAGTTATGAAATACCTGTTTGTGAAAGAGGTTATTTGTATTTTTTATTTTTATAGAACCCACTGCTTTCTGCTCACTGGTGAGTCAGCCGATGAGTGTTCAGCACATCAGGCTGGCAGCTGTATGGGCATGGCACCATGGTAGCTGTTATTTGCACATTGTTAATCATGAGCAATGCATCCTTACATTGTTTAACTGTGAGGTGTTATACAATTGTACTGTAGCCTACTCTGGAGAGCTTTTAAAGGTAACAAAATAAACGGCATGATGGGATGTGCAGCACCAAATATGTAAAGCACTTTTTTGTTAATGTATGATTTGCTGCATATAAGGAATAAAACAAAAATCCTCTGTCGTACCATATTGAAGTATCATTATTTTTGCATCGAGTTGAATCGCATCGTATCGCACCGAATCGCATAATGTTGAATCAAATCGTATCGAACTGTATCGCCACAGGGGTGAATCGTATCGTATCGCATCGCCTGGTGTTTCAAATGTATCGTTAATGTATCGTATCCTGGCAACGTATCGAGATGCGCATCGCATCGGCCTCAGTGATGGAGATGCACATCCCTAGTGTGTATTCACTCTCTCCACTAAACGGCTCGTTGCAGCTCTTGCCCCCCCTCCCTGTGAGCCCAGTGTGCTCCGATTGGTCGGGACCAGTCGGGACGTTGTGAATCGCGCTGAGCTCCGTGGAGGTGTGATTTCCTTGTTTAGCGATACACAGCGAAACACAGCCAAACTCACCCTGAGCACACACAAAGTCACAGCCGAAGTAAAAACAATAAGTGTGGCTTGATATTGAGTAAGAGGTTGATAAACGCTGTGAGAATGGGTCTGCAGAGAGAATTTCGCCGCGATCCCAACTGTCTGTTATCAGCCTGCAGCCAGGGAGGAGAGATCAGCAGAGTGTGTGTGAGGAAGTCCGTGGATTGGTCCATTTGGACCAATCAGCGGGGGCTTAACGTAACGGCTCCGCGGACGTAACGTAACGGCTCCACGGATTGGTCCATTTTGTTCCGGGTACGACATGACATCAGATGTCCCCGGAAGAATCAAATGGATGATGAGGTTTCATCAACGAGGCGTTTTGGGGAGGTATTTTCTGTGTTAGATTTTTACTCGCTACAGCGTGTGAGTGTGAGAGTATTACAATTAATTGGTCAGTAAGTCAGAGATGTGCAACTGTAATTAACTTTTTGTTTTAAAACCATGATTATGGGAAGTGCCCTTTTTATCACGTGAGCTCCCGCCCCCCAAAATGTCTGTGCACGTCCCTGGCTATAAATGTTCTGCTGAGAAGATGAAGAGACAAAACAGACAGCATCTGATTGAGAGCTACTTGAGAAAGAATTGATCATGACTTTGACCATTGATATATACCCTTGACAAGTCTTATTGGAAAACCAGTTCTGTGGAATTCCAAACCAGTCTCACAAAGAAACATGTAATAGCTACGTTGGCCCACAGGGCCAAACAAACGATCTCATTTTGTGATATTACTATATTATTTTTAACGGCCATGTCACGTGATCATTAACTCTCCCGGCGTAAAAAAAAAGCATGACGGACACCCAACACATTTTCTGTGTCTAAGTGTACATTCCTTTCAGAATCTACGTCCAGCGGATGTGTAGGATCTATAGTTTGATAGATATTACGAAGATCTATTAAAGTCTCGCCAGGAAAAATGTGTTTAGACTACGTATTTAAACTTTAGAGGGTGCTATGCGCGCAGCATCAATTGTCCGTGTCAATGTCACAACTAGTGAGGATTTTTTGTGAACATACTTTTTGCACTGGACCAAGCCATAACACGTTTTTTGTGAGACTGGGTTGGAACCTTCTGTTAAAACAACATTAGGCGCTTTAACACCGGAGTACTTTTCCCTGTACTTTTCCCGATTAGTTCCGATAGTTCCTGGGATTTTGCGTTCACACCAAAAAGACATGAGCATTGTTACCCCCTTTTTAGTGCCTGCTAGAGAGGTGGTACTTTCCTGGGGAGAAAAAAGTTCCAATTTCTGATTGGCTGGGCGAATTGCAAAACACAACCCGGAAAACTCTGGAAAGTCTTTTTAAGCCGCCATTGTATTTGCTGACATTAGCATTATTAGCATTAGCATTAGCCCCACGCACCAACAGAGAGAGAATAACTTATGGCAACACAAAAAAAAACATGGGAGCGGTGGAGTGATGAGGAGGTGTCGGCGTTCTGGCGATTTACTCCGGGGACTTCGGGTGGCAGTATACGCCATGAAGTTGTTTGCGGCCTGCCAGTAAACCCAAAGCAGAACAAGAAGAAGTGACGTCAGCGGCTTCATTTGCCTAATCCTTCCCCAGGAACTTATTCCGGTGTGAACGCGATCAGCTCTTAGTTCCATGGGGGGTACTAAGTGCTGGGAACTAAGTACGGCAAAGTACTTGGTGTGAAAGCGGTTATTAAGCCCCTTTAAGGAAATTGAAGGGGCTTCACACAAGAAACACATAAAAAGAGGATTTAAGTATACGGAAGTATAGAATAAAAGGCATCAATTAGATACACTTGTTAAACATGGCTTAGGCAGGATTTACAATGGAGGGCATATGCATGCGTAGTTCCACATTTATTTTTTATGAAATGCAGAAATATATAAGCCTCAATTCAAAAAGGCCCGAGTAATGAATTAGATATCAAAACCACAAAACATCCTTGAGGAACTTTTAATCGGAAAATACTTGAATACATTCAACATCCTAGAACAATTAAAGTGTGAGAATTTCAACTAATATAAAATTCTCAATTCCATTAGTTTGAAATCATGTTTTGTCCAGTCGGTGAATTATGCATAGCCCATAGGATTTAATTCCCCAGCTGTATGGTGATTATTGTAAATGAAAAGCACAAACTAGATTATTTTTATTTATTTTTTTCATTTTGTTTACACTGCACACAATTACCTTTTTCTACATGTAGGATTAAATGGTAATGTAGAAGTGCACCTGTTGCCCTTTTATACGTAGCTTTGGATGCGATCACAGAAGCTTGCAGCCTGCCAGATTCCCCTGTTTGACTATTTTTGGCCCAAAGCTCTCAGTTGCCTGCACGAGGTCAGCGATGGCCACCAATCCAAAAAAAGCTTCCCAAAACAAATCATGCAAACGCACCGGTTACATGCTGGGTGCTTTGTGCAATAAGCTACTTACAATCTATGCAACAGCAAAGGCTGGATGAGAAGTTAATCTCCCCCCCCCCCCCGTCACTCTGTGTCTCTCTCCCTGTCTGTCTCTATATCTCTGCGATTTGTGTCAGTTTTCTTTCATGTTTCTCTTTCTGTCTTTGTAATTTTTGAACATAAAAGGCAAAAGGTTAAAGATGTATTCTTGCCGAGTCCAACACTCCCAATATCAAGGATTGAGAGCAGGAGATAACCTGAGCGCAGGTTTTGCTGCCAAACGTGGGGCACGTGACGGCAAGAGACGTTAATTACAACTAATCTGAGACATTGCATGCAGGCGGTGGGTCAAAATGCCATCAAGTTAAACACATCACCTCAGCCCACGGTAATATATATAGTGACCAGGGCAACCACCCAGCAGGCTGCAGGAGCTCCTGTGTAATCTGAAACACACTCAATGTTCTTGGTGCCTGCCTGTGACTCAATGGAGGCAATAACATACAATGAGGGTGGTGCGTTAGTACTGATGTGCATATCTTTGCAACCCTCTGCACACATCGATTCAGTCTTGGTCGATATGCTGCTTTCCTTTCTCTGTATTTCTCTTTTGCCATGCCAAATGATGACAATTGAGAGTATTTCTATCGGGATTCACAGACCGGCTGGTTTACTCGGTGCATGGTACAGTAGAATATCCTCCCCAGCCCTATAGCCTGTCTGTCCCCATTGTTTCCCCTCCCTCCCAGCGCCATCTGCGCACCAGCCAAAGCAGAAACCAGATAATCCCATGAACGCGTCATGCCGAATCAATGGCCACTCCACTGACTGCCTTCTTATATTGCAGTGTTCTTTTATTTTTGGAAATATAACCACCTTTAAATAGAAGTAGAATTTGTAAAACATAGATATTTTTTCTGGTTTGTAAATTGTACATTGACATTTCGATAAATCCCTTCAAAGCTCTTATTTACAAATTATTTGACTGAGATCTGAAGGTCAAAAGGTGAAGAGGAATTGAATGATATGCAGCAGGCTACATATGGCTGATCCAAACCATGAGAAGTTACCGAGGTGTAAATGAGTCCTCCTTGATTACGATGGAGAAACAGTGGACACGAGTGCCTATTTCAAGAGTTGTCCTAGAGAGCCTAATTCCAGGGAATGTCTGTGTGTCCACTTGACCCTTGGATTGTTCTGAGTCTGTCTCTCGTGTCTTTAAGCTCAACACTCAGTCACACACATCGAGGAAGCGATAATTAGCAGGGAAGATGAGCGCTGTCAAAAGATTTGAGTGGGCATATCCTGCTGTTTGTGTACACAGTTTCTAGAAATAATAATATGATATAGTCTGAAACAGGTTTTATTTTGAATATGAATTGAAGTGTTCTCCTCTCAGAAATGACAGTAAATATATGGTAGTTATACAACCGTGGGTGTTTTGGTTTGCTTCCACAAGTAACACTTTAATTAAAATGTTCATGGTGGAAAATCATGTATGCGGTGTACAGCCTCCTCTAAGGATAGAAAACAATATTTAGCATCTATGATATTCGTGGTGTTGTATGTATTTCTAATTAAGATGGATGTTTATTTATATATATTTTTATAAATGGAGCGATATTTGTCTTTTCATCCCAACATTTCTGTCTTTGCACAGAAACAGAACAAACAGGTACTGTAGTACCCTGTGAATTGTTCACTGAATACTATGTACGCTAAATGTCATGGTGTCTTGGTGGGTTTGTGCAAATGCCACGTTCAAAGGTCAAGTTTGTAATGGTTAGTAAGTTGCCAGGCTGTGTTGTACAGGTTCTGTTGTGAGTATTCTGATGAGCATAATGGAACATAAAATATGTTTAAGTTAAGCCCCGAGCCTGTTTTTCAGGTCTCAGGCTCTAAAATGACATTCCCAGAACAAATGACCATATCTTCCCTTCTAAAAGGGTTAAATTAATAATCTTTTTTCTCAAAGCAAGGTTACACCTGTGAGTTGGATGTAGAAGTGTCAGAATCAATATAGATGTTTTTATTTTAAAGTAAATTCAGATTGAACACAGTAAAAAAATGTAAATTATTGTGTCCGTCCAAAAAGGAATCCAAACTACAACATATAATAAGTACCCTGTATCAGGATTGATGCAAAACAAGTGAAATTTGACCTTTTTAGAGAGATTTAGCAAAAACAAAACACTTCTGGGGTCATTTGGGTGGATTTGACCTATGGCCCCCCCTTGCTCGATTTTGCTGATTGACATCTCTTTCTAACCGTCAGAGCCAATGGAATCGAGGGGAACTCCCACATACTCCATATTTGGTCATGTGTGTGTGTGAGACGCATAGCCAAAACCGGAAGCTGCGATAATTCTGGTGGCTACCATTAGCAGCTAACTTTTACGATTTTTACATAAAAATGGATTATAAATTAAAAAAAAATATTCCTCAGAAACTTTATCAACCTATGGATTAACCGATTCAGCCGCGTTTTTTCTCATTTTAATGCCATTGAACACGTATTTTGATCAGATTGACAGCTATGGTGAGACGATCTCCCGTAAAAGCTACGTAAAGGTACGTGTTGTGATGTCTGTGTTTGCTTCCCCTGTCGCGAATTCGGATCACTCAGTGATGATACCTAAATAATCGGTGGAACCTCAGCTTTAATCGGATATCTTGTATGTGCAGCTACGATAAGTAATAAGGGTATCTTTTATCTTGAGTTCTGTGCCAAAGTGCGTTAGCATTTTTCGCTCAGGGGTCATTTAGATGCTTCTTATGAGACTTGTGTTTTGTTTTGGTAAAAATAGTTTGTATCATCAGTTAGCTGAGATTATTCCCGTTAATCTGGTATAACACATTAATAGCTTCTTAAATATTAAGATCCCCTAAGACACAGTGTCGTGAAAAAAAAGAGGACCCTCCGAGGGGGTCCTTGGGGCTTAACAGGTTAAATTATGTAGGCCGTGGGGTCACCAACCTTTTTTAGGATGAGGGCTACTTTGAAAAAATAAAACAAGTCGGGGGCTACTTTTACACCTCTTTTTTTTGTTTTTTGTAGTGTATATATTTAGCACATTTTAACATTATGATATGCTGACGTTTAACCTGTGTGTGCTGTTTGGGTCTGTGGGACCCGTTTGCAGTGTTTACTAAAAGAACATGTATTCAATTTAATTATTTTAACCTGCTTTATTTGAGGGTGGTCCTCACCTCCTCTAGGGGGGACCTCACCTCCTCTAGGGGGGTCCTCACATCCTCTAGGAGGGTCCTCACCTCCTCTAGGGGGGTTCTCACCTCCTCTAGGGGGGTCCGGGGGCATGCATCAATCTGGTGCACTCTGAGCACAAAGTGAATTGATGGATACAGCTCTCAACACTCAGATGAAAGGGAGCTGTATACTTTTCAATAATCCAAACATCTTAAGAATATGATCACAACCAATAACAAATCATTTAAACTGGTTTATTCTTATCTGATGTTACCTAGTTAGCATTCTTTCTTTCTATTTATGCATATTTTACTAATCACTCCCCTTTTAAAGAGCCTGTGACACCATCCCAACAACTGTTGTGCAATGAAATATTGGGCTACTAGTAATCTCGAACCGTCAGTTTAAAAAAGAAAAAGCGATACCGTTCCGTTAAATATCAATAATTTCGAACATCGCGGGGAAATTCCTCGACTCATTTTGAAGTTTTGGGGGAAGCCGGAAGTGACGTCAATGCGGGACCGCTTCGAGAGCCAAACATGGACAAAGTGTGTTGTCATGCGTAGAAATTGTGAATTACTGAGATTAGGCACGTTAATAACGTTTTAATGAAGTTGACTACAGTATATTCATATTTGTCAGTGCTTTCATGTCAATTCGGCGACATAAACATAAATGATCGTGGTGAAGATGATGATTACATTAGGATTAAAAATCGGGAGTGAGAGCTGCTGAATTTCCTCCCGTCGGATGTGATATAAAAACAAATCGATTATTTTTGTGGTTGTAAACTCAAGTGGATGAAACTACATTTATTAGTGCTTTCATGTCAATTCGGCGAACATATGATACATTAAATGATGAGTGAGGATGATCGTTTGTTTGAGCCGGTCTGCATTTCCTGATGAGAAAACAAACCGATGCTTTTTGTAGTTGTAGTACACCAACATGGATTAAACGTGTGGTTTTTTTACCACAATGTTGGGGAAATTAATGGATAAAATGCACGGATTATTATTATTATTCCCACTCCGATCGGGACACTAGGTCCACCGTTTCCCCGCAGCGAGGCTCCCCCCGTTGACAATTTACGTGGGCTGGGTGCAGTGGCGGACTGGCCATCGGGACGAATCCCGATGGGCCGGTACCGAAGTGGGCCGGTCGGATAAGTAACTAGCACATCCCCCATAGGCGGGGCGTGAGGCTCAGGTTTGAGAAGGCTAAATAACTTATTTTACCTGACGCTGCCCGCCTCCGGCGTCTATAGAAAAGAGATCAACTCAGTGTGCGGAGTTTAAATCTCTCAAGTCATATTACAGGATAAAGAAAATACAGTTTAAACTGCCGTATGCACTTATCATTCATATTACATCATCAATCAGATCATCGATCATATAATATCATAATATATCATATATTTCCTTATCTGAGTCAGCTTCTCCAGCCTCATCTGGCCGTGCAACACTCACAGTGTCACAGACTGGATGCAGAAGTATTATTTAACACATTATGTTGACGAAACACTCGAGACAAATGTAATTAAAGTCAGATCCACTCGTGTCTTAGACGTGAACGCGCTCTCTGCTGGAGAGAGAAACCCTGGCTTGATTTACCGAGTTGATAACCAGCGTCGTAGGACCGCTTAGCGAGATCTCGTTTGTTAGTTTGTTGTTGTTAGTTTGTTTGTTACTCAAACATATCCAGGGTCTGTTGAACTGGCTTCGTAGTACAGGGCACAGGTGGCGAGCAGCGCTAATGTCAAAGACACAGACATTATACATTATATTTGTATTTTACCAGGATGCAGTGACACAAATATTTACATATTTACATTTACTATCTACAGCACCCTGACATCCCCCACTCCCCCCGTTGACAATTTACTAGCGGTACCGAAGTGGGCCGGTCGAGAGTCCCGGGATGATTTTTAGTCCCAGTCCCACTGGCTACATGACCATATGATCGCCCATATTGACGCACCTCATTCCTAAACTTCTAACAGATACAACATAAACCGATCCTTCAGCCTCATATGAGCTCTCAGACACGTTCAACATTAACCTGTCATCGCTGTCTGAGCTTGCTGTTGTGTGCGCCGTCGTGCGTTTACATCTGACTGTATATATATAAAGGTTTACATGCAGATGCTGGGATCCTGAACGGTGCAGCTGGAGCGCTGTGCCCGCAATGACGTCACCCATCATTTGGCGGGACTTGAAGAATCCGCGAGAAGATCCAGAAAATTGTCAACATTGAAGGCAGATTAATGGTTATCAAAGTACAAATATCCAAAATCAGTTCAGTAACGGTTTTCAAGGGGACAATATGTACTCAAATTGATGGGTTTGGATGATGGGGGAAAACCGTGTCACAGGCTCTTTAAATGTCCTCTAGTACACATTGGAATGATTTCTTACTTTATCTATTAAATAGATAAAGGTGTACTCTCTCTCCCTTCCTAGCTCTCTCGCTCTCTCTCTCTCTCTGTCTCGCTCGCTCACAGAGGCTGTGTGCTCCTCTGTGGCGATGTCCCCCCTGTCCCCAGTGGAAATTACGCCATGCGTGTGTGTGCATCAAGTGGAATAAATATATATGCAAGTTGCAACACACACAGAGTAAAACTCTGGCCCTCATGATAGGCTGTGTTCAATGGGGCTGATGTGTTGTGTCGATTCTGCCAGAAGGACAATCAGCGGGGAGGTGCCACATTGCTTTTCTTCTCGACTGCAACGCTGGTCCCGCAAATCAAGCAAGAATGTGATTGGTCGATATTCATTGTGGGGGTGGGGGGACGAGGGGTGTTAGATAGATATAGAGTTGTAGTAAGTAGATAGAGTTCGCTATGATTTAGGTTTCCTTTATGCATAGGGTAGATTCTTTTAATTACATTTCCTTTTTTGTTTTGTATATTTTATACATTTTGGATTTGCTTGGCGAGCTCTTTTTAGAACATGCCCCGCGGGCGACTCACGTTGCCCCTGCGGGCGACTAAGTGCCCGCGGGCGACTAAGTGCCCGTGATGTAGGCTATACTGTAAGAGATCCTTTTTAATAATTCAAGATATCTTAACAAGTACTTCCTCTATCACTGTGATACTCAGAGAGCGTACAACATTAAAGAATATGACATTACAAGTAGGATCTTTTTCTTTTCCTCCGGTGCCACAGTTAAAGAAATCAAGTGTCAAAAACTGCAGCCCAACAAATGGCCACTTGAGGCTCGGTCTAAAAGAAAGTAAATCCCCATAAACCTCCATGTTAAAATCATGGATACAAAAATAACTGGATACAGGGTAGGAGGTGTTGCACTGTTTATTATTTTCAAAGTTTCTCACAAAGCAAAATGGCCTGACTTTCGAGAACAAAAATACCCTGTATCCGGGGATCATGGCCAATAGAGTGGCGAAGTCCCTCCCCTTCCGGTGGACCTCCATGGGACCTTATTTCGAAAAAATTATGTATTGAGGTCAATGGAGAGAGAAAGATTATCTTTTTCGATCCCGTTTGAATTGTGCCACGAATTACAGATATGATGTTTGTCAATTTAAAAGATATTTTTGCAAGTAAAAAAAAAAAGAATATGTCATAAAACTGTGAAGTAACACATTTGTTTGTGTGAAACGCTCAATGAACGAAATCTCTGGTCTCGCAGAACAACACACGTCACCAAGATGGCCATCACTACTGTCTTGTCAACAAAACGATTGACTACCCTCACTATCACCACAATGAAACACGTCCAGAAGAATGTCATGCCAAGCTGCCTGCCTTTGATTCACTCTGAACTGCCTGGTCTTTTTAATGTTTAATGTCAACCATTTGTGCCGATAGCATGAAGTAGAAAAGATCGCCGATCGCCGATGCTAGCGTTAGCATTTCTCCCCCGGGCTTAAATTGTGTATTATAGAATGATCACACCGGTGACAGTACTCTTCAAAGGGTTCACAAAATATGACTACTACTCTTACTGTTTAACATTTGGGGTTACTTAATGTTACTTCATATTAAGGCTAATAAAAATGACAAGGCTCTAATGCTAACTAACGTACTAGCTACTAGCTAGGTAGCTAACTTGATCCAGCCACTCCTGGTCCTTTCATCAGACGGGAAGCGAAAGAGCGAGCAAGACCCATTGCTGGTATGATAACAACCTGGTACTAAGCACACAGGCATCTTGTTAAAGTTATCTTATATTAGCCAGCGTCATATAGATAGATTATATCTATATGGCGCTGATCTTAGCTATCTCTTAGTGGAGGAAAACAATTATGACATCACTTACGCAACTCTGGGATTTGTAGTCTTTCTAGTTGTGTATTTCTCATAGTCTTATATTTCAACAGTTTTACGACAAACTGTGACTTCTTTTACATGGAAATGATTTTTTATGATTGACAAACATCATATGTGTAATTCATGGCACAATTCAAAACGGGATCGAAAGATAAGTTTTCGCTCTCCATTGACTTAATTACATTATTTTTCCGAAATAAGGTCCCATGGACCGGAAGTAGATGGTCGTGACTTCGCCACTCTATAGACAATGCACACGTACATTTTCCTTAAGCCCCGCCTCCAATCCACCCTGTCACAGCCGGTCTAGTGGATACGGAATTTAGTACATTCTACAACATTAAGGACCTAATGATTTAAATAAGGGCTATTCAAGTGGGTACTGGGTGGTAGATTTATCTAAAAAAAAAATGTACAACTTCATTTCATTTCATTTCATTTCAAACCTTTATTTAACCAGATTGGTCCCATTGAGATCATAGATCTCTTTTTCAAGGGAGACCTGCAACTTAAAGTTAAATGTGTTTAATTTTCTTGGAAATGATGCCATAGCCTGTTTTTTTTCTTTTATTTAACATGTCTCTGTGGCAGTATAAACTGTTTCACTAAAGAAAGAGTGGACACTTAACAGTAACTAGAGAATGCAATTCCTGAAGAAATTGCTAGTGGGAATGCTTTATTCTGAAAGCTGACGCTGAATTGCTATGCTGACATGTAATGTGTAAGAAGAAAGTGAAGAATTTAGATTGAAATGATACATGAACACTGGGGGCTTGAATGTGTAATGAGAGAAGAAAAGAAAGTAAAAAGGCTTTGAAAAGCAGCAGAATATTTGAACTGCAAACTTTTGAACTAACTTGATGGAGAATGATCTGTCGCCATGCCAACGGCATTTGATGACATCCCATAATATGCTTAGATGTGTTGATGGCTGCATCGTTACCAAACCTGTGAAGTTTTGGGCCGTTTGGAGCATTTTCACTGAAGTTATGAGAAAAACGTGTTTCATGGCGAGCATTGTGTTGCAACAGCATGTCCCGTAGATGTCTTCACGGCTGGACTGTTAGCACACATATGAAGTTTGAGCACTTTTTGAACATTTTCACGACATCATGTTTTATGGCCACGGCATTTGAAAAAACCCCATAATTGACGTAGAGCTGTTGAGGGCTGGACCGGTTATATACAAGCAAAGTTTGGCGGACGATCGGACCGTGTCCATTGAACTTACAGCGACATCGTGCTTCATAGCGAGTGGTCTGTCGCCATGGCAACGGCATTTGATGACACCCCATAATACGGTTAGATGCGTTGATGGCTGCATCGTTACCAAACCTGTGAAGTTTGGGGCCGTTTGGAGGAGTTTCACTGAAGTTATGAGAAAACCGTGTTTCAAGGTGAGCATTGTGTTGCCATGGCAACGGTATTTGAAGAAACCCCATAATTTACGTAGAGCTGTTGAGGGCTGGACCGGTGATATACAAGCAAAGTTTGGGGGACGATCGGACCGTGTCCATTGGACTTACAGCGACATCGTTTTTCATGGCAAGTGGTCTGTCGCCATGGCAACGGCATTTGATGACACCCCATAATACGCTTAGATGCATTGATGGCTGCATCGTTACCAAACCTGTCAATGTGACATCATCGTGTTCCATGACACAGGTGTTTATATTTGAGCTAACGACGACAGCTGTGTGTCACCAATAATGTATACAATAGGTGGAAAATGTAGAAGTCAGTATGATGTCTCCATCAGACAGAAAAGAATAGGCTCAGACAGTCTGTTAAACTCCAGTGACCACCTCGTTAGCTCAAACACGAACACCTGTGTGTGATGACATCATCGTGTTCCATGACACAGGTGTTTATATTTGAGCTAACGAGGTGTGCAGAGATCAAAGGTTTCCATTGTTCTGAATGAGAGATAAATCTCTTACATGTGAACGTTTTGTCGAAGAACCGTAACAGATATCTGTGAAATTTCAAAACGTTAAGCATGTCAAGGAAGTTGAGTATCTGAAGTGTAATGTTTGTGTAGTTTCGGGTTAATAATGTGGCCTTTTTGGCAGTTTAACTAAAGGTGTGCGGCTGCTACTGTGAGGAAATATCAGCCTGAAATTACAATGGGCTTTAATGGAGGCATGTTGAAAGTTGTTGTCACTTCATGCCCTCAAGAGGCATTTTGATTAATTATTTTTTTCTTATTTATTTATCATTTTTCAAGCGAGATGTTTTCCTACGTTTGTCATGAAAAATTATGTCTCAGGAATCTAGGGTTTGGGAAATATGGTAGTTTTAAAAACAAATATGAAGGCAAATTTCAAACTGTCCTCCACTCTAGCTGTGACATCACGTACTCTGCCTTAACGAGCTGCGCAATGTTAAAGTTAAAAATGTGATGAATTATGGGCTATATCTCTGGAATTATGAAAGTTATGAATGAATAAAGCAATAGCCATCGATTCCCGACCGAGCTGAACGTTTTGATGTTTGAACGGAGTTTCTGCGATGTGGAATGTGGGAGATACTCATACTGATATTCTGCACAAACTGTGCTGTTGTATTTGCTGTAAAGTGTCTTTACTGTAGGTTAATTTTTATTATATGTACAACACTTTGGCTCGACCAAAAATCATTTAAAAATGTGCTATATAAATAAAACTTGATTTGATTTGATTTGAGAAGAAGAGCGCCAAAATAACAGGAGGAATAATAAAGAATGTTGTGCGTAGAAGAACAGATAGTTGGAATGCTGTTAACACGTATTATTCATTTCATGATGTTGCAAGTTCATGGAAAAGTCATGGATTCCTGTTTGACTATGTTTGCCCATTAGTAGTTACTTCTAGTAGTGCCAAACAGCTAGATCCTGACATGATGAGATTTAAATTAGTCCTGAAGGATAAAATGGTGAGACTACCATGAAGTAGAAAATCCCTGCTGAAACAAAGACCAGTGTCATTACCACATGTCATGGATGACCCCTCTCCAAGGAGCCTCAGCCTTCTAATTTTCATCTTGACGAAGGATTACTGTAATGCTCTTGCTCAGCGAAGGTGGGCCGCTACCAGCGGTTCCGTGGGCGGTATGCGGAGCAGGCCGAGCTTCTCCATTCCGTCACAGTCTAGGAAGGAGGCACCCTGGATTGGGACCTTGTTGCTGAAGGGCCGGTCTCTCCACGAGACCGACACCTCATCCAACATCTCCGGGAAGACCGGAAGGAGTTGCCTCTTCGTCCGCGCTGCTTGGGGAAAATGTTTCCCCTCGTAGCGGGACCTGAAGGTCTCCTTGGCCATTTCAGGCCACGGGACGTTGAGTCTGGCCGCAGCGCGTTTACGCACGGCCTGCAGGTCCATGCTCAGACCGGGCGAAGCTGGTGTGCTAACGCCCGGGAGAGCAGCCTGAGCCGATGACATGAAGGTGTCCTCTTCCTGTTCATCCGACTCGGACAGGAGGAATGCCAAGCCGTCCTCTTCTTCGTCCTCCTCGAGGACATCCTCCGCGGGTGAGACCATGGTGAGGTCTAACCGGGAGCCCCAGTTTGGTAAAGCGTGGGGACCCGTTCCCGCGTGTCTTGCCGTCACCGGGACCCGGCCTGCCAGGGTAGCGGGATTCCGGTTCTGTGGCCATCGCAGATAATGAGCCCCAGACCGTCACGGAGAGGGGTTCACTCTCTGTGGCGGACGCCCCCGTGTCTTGACTGCCGGCCGGCGGGTCAGTGGACATGGGGGGGTCCTGCTCCGACAGGCTAGCTTGTCGTGCTAACCGTCGGCGGAGGCTCTTTACGGTGAAGCGGACACAATGTCCGCACGAGCCGGGGTTGTCGATAGCGCCTCGGGCGTGTTCCAGCCTGAGGCAGGACGAACAGACCTGGTGTGTGTCTGCGCCCGAGATCTTCAACCCGCAGCCGCAGAGTCGAGCCACAGAGTCGAGCCACAGAGTCGAGCCACAGAGTCGAGCCACCGAGTCCCTGACTCCTCTGGTGTGAGGGAGAGGGGCGTCCATCCTGGTCGCCTCGTGGCGTGGAGAGGGCTCGCTCTCGACAGGTAGGATGGGAGAAAAATATGTTACCACCCTGTCCTTAATCCGGAGAAAATGACGGTGTGGGTCTTTTATTCCCGGAGAATACTGACTGGTGTGGCAGTATGCTCCTTTAATCCTTTCTTCCTCCGTGGAGAAGAGAAAAGAAAAAACTTCCTCGCTACCGTGGTGTCGATAGAGAGGGAGCGAGCTAGCAACAGGTGCGTTGCTAGCTTAAAAAATCAGACCTACCTTACTTTCCCGGGGAGAGAAGGGCGAGGTCAATTTGAATACTAACTGCGTTAGTACTACCGTCTTCCTGCGAAGCAGAAGGAGTAGCCGGCGAGCGCCCGTCGACCGAAATGGGTATTTGGGTTCAGTCTGTGGACCGTTAAGCTTGTCCGGCTACTGTAGAGATGTGCTCTGAAGCGAGAAGAGGTGTTTGAATGATGCATGCGTCGTGGCGCAAGCTACTTATAGGGGGTGAATTCCCTGACGCTGACGTCAAGATCAACAGCCAATCAGGATTGGCGTAATGAGATTGATGCTTCTGTTTGCTCCGCGATGAGGCGCATCCCATAGTGAGACATCGAACAGAGTGTTATGAATGAGAACTGTCAACAGTCATACCGACTTCGAGAATTGACTTTTTTTTTAATAAATTATAAATAGCTAAATGTAAATCAGCCTTTAAATGGTGAAGAAACATACTACTCTGTAAAAGAGAACATGAAGATGGAAATGAAAGTGGAAAGTTTGGACAATGAACAGTTTTTTTCCTGCCGTTGGAGATATCCCCAACACTTACTCCATTAAAATTCCAAACATTTTGCAGACTACTAAAGGCGAAAAAGAGCAAAGATATATCTCATATCATCATGAACTTGAAGAATTATCTCCGATACTGCAGTTCATCTGAGCTTTACATAAAGGTTTCAGTGTCTTTTGGCTCCTTGCTTAGATTTTTCTGGCCTTTAGGGTGATAATATCTTTGTGATGTTTGCAGTGCTATCCACATTGTTTGAGACATTTGTAAAGTAACATCTGGATACATCCACCAGCGAGAGTGATGGAATAACACATTTAGTTTTTTCATCAAATTAAAAAAGTATTTTTGTAAGGATGTGTGTATGAGTGCAGTTTTTCTGGAATTAGTGGGTGTCATTAAAATAATCAATGCATTGGAGTTAAGTACAGAACCCATTAAATATTACCACGGGTGCTTATATATCCAAACAAAATTAACTGCTGACTGCAGCAACTGATGTGAATAATTTGGCCTGCCCTGAGATAAAAAAAAAAGAAACGTTGTCAGTTTAATTACTATATTTGTATCTGCTCACTTTGAAGCTTTTATCAGCATTTTTATGAAGTCACCTCAGAAGACCGTAGCACATAAAAAAACAAGACCGGCAGAAAAAAACAGCATTTCACTCTAATGTTTTTTTCATCAGATTTAAATGCACAGACTGAAGGGCAGGAGGAACAGGAGGGCATTATGTAAATCCCTAGAACAGCCAATGCAATATTTTCCCAGTTTTTGAGCTCCTGGCTGCAGTTTTTTCCCCAAAGAGCTGCAGTAAAAAAAAATGTGAACTCTGCACCAAACATCTGTACATACAATTCAATGTGAGCAGTTTGTCTACCATTTTCCAGAAGATAGATGTTCTGTTGAGCCATCACTCCACTACAGTGTGACTATCTACTGTTGACTGTTTGATTTTCCATTCTGAGATTGTCTTATCTGAGGGAAGATGAAAAGCCTCTTGGTTTTCACTGCTTTGGAGCAAGGTGTATTCACACACACTGTGTTTCTTCCTGACATTAACATTCCAGTCATATCCCAACACTTGATTCAAGCTTCCAACAAATAAGTCAAAGCTGGATGGAGTTTTTTGTGTGTCACGGTTAACACGTTGGATGGAATATCTCGGTCATGTCGGTCTATTTGCTGCAGTCTGTTATACTGGTAATAAGAATGTCATGATCAAATCCTCGCTAATCAAGCATGCATCCTTTGGTTTCATACCATCATTTACCATATAATAGCCCAATCTATGACCACTAATGCATTCAATCCAAGTCCTTCATTTGACATAGGCTGCAATTTATTGCCTATGTACAATATCTCTGGGATATCTTTTCAAGGAAAATCATTGACAGAGTTCACTAAAAAAAAAGGCATCATCTCAAGGTCAATTATGAAATTCATAAATAAAGAGCTGTTTGTAATGTAATTATAAGGCTTTATTAGCCCTTTTCAATAACAGGGAGGAAAGGGATTTCTCCTTGAAAGGTTTCGCTGTACTCAACGTAAGAAGAAAATGCCTGATTATAATACTTAATAATAATAATCCTAGTAAGTGCAAGGTCACCTGCAGATCCACATCCCCTAAGGAACAGGAGATTCAATTTGCACCTGGACTACCTGTAACATTTATAAAAAAAATGAACATTGATCGATAAACTAATAGAATAAATTAAGGCCATGGTGACATGACAGGGAGCAAGTGGGTATTATATTTTATTCTTTACTTTTGACTCAGCATGTCCACATTTGTACTCACTTGAACGGAAATAGCCTGTTTGTTATGGAAGACAATCGTGACTTATTTATCCTACAGAGGTTGTGGAGAGTGCTTTTTTGCGACTCAACAGAAGCTCTACCGCCGAATCACTTGAGTGGTTGCACTTCAAGGAAAATAAATACACTCACTGGCTTACACTGACGAGCACCTCTAAAGCTCAGTTGGTTTAATTAAAATAGAAAAGTGGAGTGTAAAAACTGCAAGTTATGGCGTTTGATTAACGTCCTAGCTTGTATTAAGCGTGCACACTTGAGAATGTATGTCTTCCTTTGAGACTCAAACAAAAAAAAGCAAATACTAATAAGCATATTTTACAAAATGTCAACGGGAACTTTAAAGATTATTTTAGTTTTGAAAGAAGAAAAACCAAATTCTTTCTCTTGAGAAATTAACATGCTGCTTAAGCCTCTTGGTCTGGAATGGAACAAATATATTTTTTGTGGCTAATGTTAGCATAGATTACGTGACATAACTGAGTCACTGTCTTTATTACCCGTTTCCATGTATGTTACTGTTACAATATTACTATTACGATACCAGCATTTACAATTATCTTGGACTTGCAACTTGTGGCTACTTTTCGGTAAAAGTTAGTCTTGCTTAACCTCCCGTTATCGAGTAAGTAAAACAAGATGGTCGTCATTCTAAACCTCGATCCTGAGCTAAAAGTGGACAAGGTACAAAGCATCATCACATTTAATATAAACATATTTATGGACATCAATATACTTTAGCTGGTTAATACTTTTATTCTGCAGTAAGCGCCCTCTTATGGTGAAACCCTGCAATTGAATAAATGGCTGGGATTAAGGAAACATCCAGCTGTCAGTTGGCCTCCAACTGGGAGGGGGGAACCTTAGTGGCTATATGGAAACAAATTTGACAATCACTTCCAATTACGTTATACTCAATTAAGGACATTGCAATTTTATTATTGTACGTAATTAGCACACAGGTCTGCCACATCCGATAAAATAACAGTCTGGAAGCTAGAAGAAAATCACACAAAGTTTCAAGACGAACAAACCCCAAGGCTATAGTTATGATTACAATTGTACTTGCCATGTTCAAGCACAGGTATTATTTTTGTTACAGACAGCTATGTACAAAAAGGACACTGGACTAGTTTGAAGTGAAAGACTCATACGGAGTGGAAGAACAGCTCATGTCCCAGGAGGTTGCATTCAAGGATCTCTCTAAAATACATTTTTAGCTTCCTCCGAAATAAAAGTGATTCAGCACTGATTAATTTACCATATTCTGAGACAGATTTGCTGCGCATCTGTGGGCACTTTACAGGTAAAACATCAGTGTGAAACCAATTATATATACTTTTAGTCAACATTGGGAAAATCAAAAGGTACTCCAATGTCTCAGCATTTTGGAGATACACACTTTAACATCCCTATGACTAACCATCCTTAGTGTGACTGTGAGGGAGAGGAGACGAAGGGGTTCCATTTCAGGGATGGTAAAAGGGGAAAGATGAGGTGGAGCAAAGACTCAGAAGACCCATCCACTTTTAGCAGCAAAAATATATTGTTATTCCAGCTGAAGATGAAGTAGAAAATAATTCCCGCTCCCTCTTGCTGCGGCTCTATTTCCTCTATTTCTATTTACATCTTCCCACGAATTAGATGTGTTCCATTTTGACCCCCGCTGAGAAGTAGCCGGTGTTAAATGAAAGCTTCACTTTTTGTTGATCCACAGTCACGACTTCTGTGCAGTGAAAATGGTAATTGGATCAGGATGACTCAAAGAGGCTTCTTGAGTTTAATTCGGTGGTGTCATCAGGTCAAAGCTGTATGGCATTGACATATGAAGAAAAAATCAAAGGCTTTTATTTTTTCTTCATGGCTTTGTGCCTGTAGGATCATTTTTGCAGGTGTCTTTTGAATCTAATGGTTCTAAGTGTGAAGTAGTTGTTAACGGAAGTTAATATTTTTAATTTGTTTCTATGACCTTGTGACTCTCAATTATGCAATTTAGTGCCACTTGTTTATTTGCTCAATAAAACCTTTGAATCCAAATTGACTCTAAATGAGTTGGCGGAACATCTCCCAACAGCATGCCAATGAGCTATCCAGTCTTTTCAAATTGTACACCTCCAAAAAACAAAAGCAGAACATAGTCATTCACAAAGGCCTTCGTGATTTCTAAAGTGAACCTCTTCTTTCTTGTCTTGTCTTTTTTGTCTCCTCATTCTTTCTCTTCTTCTCCATTCTTCAGTTTAATGTCAGGTCTGGCTGCTTTAGACGCCAAGTGCTCCAGCCGCCTGGGCATCATGACCATCTCCTACTACCTCTGGACCACCTTTGTTGCCGTGGTAGTGGGCATCCTCATGGTTTACATTATCCACCCGGGCGGAGCCGCTCAGAAGGAAGACTCTGATGGAAGCATGAAGCCGATGACCAGCTCTGCTGACGCTCTGCTGGATCTCATCCGGTAAGAGGCTGGAGCTAACATAATAATAATAATAATAATAATAATAATAATAATAATAATAATAATACATTACATTTTTTGTTAGAGCGCTTTTACAGGTGCTCAAAGCGCTTTACAAGTACACATTACACATTTTAGACATGTAAGAGTCATTACTGCGGACATTACCCACAGGAGCAAATGCGGGTAAAGTGTCTTGCCCAAGGACACAACGGCCTGACGCAGTGGCGGCCGAAGCGGGATTCGAACTGGAGTTCACCAATGCCCCTTGATCTGATGACCAACGCTCTAACCACTGCGCCAAAACCGCCCAAAACATGCCAGCTCAGAGGAAACTGTTATTAATCTAATCAGAAAGTACTAATTTAAAAGGTCTCTTATCTTGCAACATGTACTTTTTAATGTCCTTTATACATAAATATGTGTCCCTGGTATGTCAGGGAACTCACAAAGTGTCAGAAAACAAAACCCTCTCTCTTTTCCTCCTTACCCAAATCTCTAAAAACGGGGGTACAACGGAGCTGATCCAGATTTGCGTTCGAAATGACGTAATATTGGAAATTTGGACCCACGCCCACTATCAGAAACAATGCACGACGTGTTTTGTACGTAATATGGTCTTTGTTTACATGAGCAAGCATCGCTAACACTCAGAGCTAACCTGTAGCCTACTAGAGAGATTATGTGTAAAAAAGCAGGAAATAATAAAAGGAACTCACCTTGTGGTAAACCCGCGAGAGAAAAAGCATTTGAGCTCCATACTGTTTCAGAAATAATCCTTGATGTGTTTTGGAACATGATACGGTGTTTAATCACGGCAGCATAGCTGTATCTCAACCCAGTCTCACGGCATTTCGTGTTATAGTCACGACATGTACTCTATTGATTCGTGTTCACCAACACGATTTTCCCCTTTTTTTCGTGTCACACAGAACGATTTTAAAAGCAATGTATTTCTATTGTTAGTATGTTTCGTGCCTGTACCACGTCTTTTTGTCCGGTCGGGTCTTGGAAGACCGGAAGCTGTGTGGTTCATAAAAACATTTTCTTACTCAATATCAAGCCACGATTATTGTTTTTATTTTAAATTGTATAATGTTGGACTTTTTTTGCCGTCCGTGAGGAAAATAAATGGGGCTCAGAATACTGAAATCTGTATTTTTTAAATATTTTTTTCCTTCTAATTTGTTATTATTTTCTAAATAATAATAATTATTTACTCAACAATAACACACAATTATCCTGGCTTTTTTGCCGTCCGTCAGGAACTGAATTTCAAAATAAAGTAACCGGAAACAGACGTAGGCGATAGAGAGGCGAAGTCCCTCCCTCTCCGGTGGACCTCCGTGGGACCTTATTTCGGAAATATTATGTATTATGTAGGAAGGGGGGTAGCAATAAAGATAACACCATTAAACAGTTACACAACATCATGGGCGTAGGAAGCATCCTGAATTTAGGGGGGACATTTTTAACGGGGGGTGTGTGGGTCACCCCCCACGAAAAAAAAAAAATAGATTTTAGATAGCATGAGGAAAATGATTACATTTTGTAATTTCATCCAGTAGTGAAGAAAGGAAACATATTTGATTATTAATTCAGAGCCGTCTTTGAATGAATAAAAAGCAGTTTAAATGCCCATTTGGTACATTTATATGCAACAATAAATATTTGAGAGTGCATTGAGAGATATTGTTGTGGAGAGTCATTTATATATAAATCGCAAAATACATTTGTGAAGCCTTCTGTGAGCATTTATTAATATTGAGACTGATCTGACTCCATACAGATGTTAAGTTCACCTAGGAATTGTATCATTGACTTAAATGTTCAAATAAATGTTGCTCTTCCATCTATATTGGTCATATGATGCCCCTTGACTATAATACTACAGTTATTACCGGGGATAACTGTAGGCTATTTTTATTATATGTACAGCACTTTGGCTCGACCAAAAATCGTTTATAAATGTGCTATATAAATAAAACTTGATTTGAAATGTTTCCTGTTCAATATCCCCACTGATTTCCTTAACATTCTGG
Organism: Pseudochaenichthys georgianus; assembly: GCF_902827115.2. Classification (NCBI taxonomy): domain Eukaryota; kingdom Metazoa; phylum Chordata; class Actinopteri; order Perciformes; family Channichthyidae; genus Pseudochaenichthys; species Pseudochaenichthys georgianus. Next base: position 10,308,964 of record NC_047519.1, on the reverse strand, counting down.
GATGAGAGTCCACATCACAATTTACTCTAAACTGTCATTTCCCTTTCATCACTCACCTCAGCAACGGACCTCTCTCCACTGTCCCTGTGTTCTGCCTCTGACTCACTCTCAAGCGCCTAGATGTCAAGAGAGGTGGTGAAGTGATAATTATTTATTGAGCAGTATACTCTTTCACATTGAATCATAACAAGTCATACTGAATGTAAATACAACTGACTCTAAAGTAAGTCCCAGTCTGTGACATTGGACATTTTGAAGACTCAAAGTCCCAAGCAGTAGGTAGAATATTAGCTAGTCTATGTAATGTGCACAGAAAATAAATAGTTAACTGAATACTGGGATGGAAATTGCCTATAAGCACTCAGTAAAACATAAACACACACAAAAAGCTTCTGAATGATAAGAAGTATAATTCAAATATAATGCACATTACCATTTTGAGAGAGAGTACCGAAGTTAAAGAATTCAGAAAATAATCTCTTATCGAACTGAGGCTCCAGTAAAACACACTGACTGCATCTCTACATGGACATCATGGTGTTTACATGAGCACAGAGAGATCGGGTTATTCATTTTCCCTGTTTACATGATAAATACTAGTAACCTGGCATTTCGATGCCTTTTCTCATCTAAACTATTCTGTATTTGTGTCTCTCTATCATGACATAAAGACGAAACTCCTCTCCATAAGTGAGCCGCCGCCGCCGCCATCACTGTTAACTGATTAACTTCTACCAGCTGATGACTTACTTTCCTCTTCTTTGAAAAAAATGTTCTTATGTTCATGTTGTCTGGGGGAGAAAACATATCAAACCAAGAGATCGTCAGCTTTGATTTCTGCTGTATTAAAGGGAAATGGAAACACTTTTCAAACTGCTTTCCATGCGACAATATTCCCATTAGGAAATGTATTTATCTAGTCTATTTCCAATGTAAACGATCGAGATACGCGAATTTACTTTTTGAAATACGTGCCTAATGACCATGGGCGCTTCCATTGCTCCGGGACTTTTCCAGTGACGTCACTGAGTGGGTACGGCTTCCTGGGCCAACGCTCAATAACAAACAACATGGCGTGCAATGCACCAGTAGTTTACATTACAAGAAAACGGTCGTCGCCAGGAGTTTATTGTATTGACCCAGGCTGCACAAATGGATTTTATACGAAGAAGGAAGAAGTACATTTCCATAGGCTGCCACTAAAGGATGAGAAGCTGCTCAAAGTCCAGTCTGGATGCCTGGTTCAATACAAAACATCGGATTTGAAGCCAGGATCTGTTCCCACAATATTCGATTTCTCAACGTATGCAGTCGGGAACACCGATCGTCCCAGCACGTCGGCCGCGCAAGACAATGACAGTGTCAACAAACGTGAAGTTCGAGCCACCAAACGAGTTGCTTCAGCTGCCGAGAGAGAGGTAAATATTGCAGCACTACCAGATTACTAGCTCACACATGTATTTACTGACACAGTGTGACCTTATTAATTAACGCAATCGCGTCCAAACTAAATGGTAGCTATTATTATGACGTACAATAGAGAATTGGGGGTGTTCTATAGCTCAACTAATTAAACTGGCATACACACGCTCATCTGTCGAAAACAGCCCTAAAAAGGCTAGTATTGCGGGACTAGGTGTTCAATGGATGGTATTGCAGGACCCAGAGCGCACGGAGCACAGAGCGGACAGCAGATAACGGAATTGCAGTTGTATTGCTTATAGATTATCAGAACATTTCAAAGGGGACACAGCCCCATTGTATATTAACCTATGGATTAACTACATCATCGTTTTTATCGTTGTAATGCCATTGAAGACCAGTTTAGACCAGACAATGAGGAAGGTAAGCCGTTAGCCTAGCGTATGTTAGTACCTAGCGCCACTTGTTTTGATGTACGTTTTTGTTGATAACCTCGCGAGTTTGTATCTTTCAGTGTTGAGGTGGGCACCGTTCGATTCTGTGTCTCCTTGCGATCATAAACGATGTGTTGGATGTGCGGCTAGGATAAGTAATAAGGGAGCTAGGAGTGATTTTCGGTGCAGTAATAAGTTAGCATTGTTCGCTCGGGGCTAATTCAGAGGCTCACTGTTAGCATTGTGTTTTTTTTTGTTTTTTTATTCCGGATCGTATGCCACTCTATTCGACCGAATCGGTTCATACGCATAGGCCACGGGATGCCTGGTAACTGTAGATGCTTCCACATCAATGTCATTCCACATCAATGTCATTCAAAACGTCGATCTCATTGCAAAATTCCTCCATCGCTGCCATATCTGCTACGTTGTGTATGGATACCCGGAGCGAAGACCCATCCAGTGACGTCACCATGTGGGACTCCCCTAATGGCGGCGGCCTGGTCCCGGAATTCCCCACCCGGCCGGCGGATAATAAATTTTCTTTTGGCGAGTAATATCATATACAATAAATATTACGATCAATATCCATTGTAAAATGAATAAACTACCGGAATATTATAACTGTAATTGGTGTTTCCTTTCCCCTTTAACCATTTCCTGAACATTTGGTGTGTGTGCCTTACCTCCGTTACCGGCATCGCTTCATACAACAGATCTGAGCTGTCCAACTATGACAACAGTCCTTGAACATGCGCGCTATGTGAGAATCTGCCTTGGTACAAAGTAGCAGTGAAAACATGGTACGGAGTTTCATTGATTTGGGCATTCTCTCAATAAGCAAGTGGAATGGATTTGATAGTGAAGCACTGACACAGCGCTCTACAAAGTGCGGCGAGTGGAGAGACCGATTCACGGACTTTCCACATGGTAAAAGTGGGGGGGTCTAAACTAATCATTTGAAAAAGTGGGGGGGACTTGTCCCACCCTCATATAATGGCTGCGACGCCCATGCACAACATAACAGAAATAATATCGATAGCAGCTTCCCTAGCAACCACCTTGGTAACAATGAAAACGTTGTATAGACACAATTTCCTGAAGTAATCTTCGTAATAACTAGCAAACTAAAGATCATGTACATCCACTGCACACATAATCTGAAATAACAACTCATATTTCTCGCATCAAATGACATCAAAACGCATTTTAATGGCCAAACTAACTTTAAAATAGGCCTTTTCCACCGAGAATAAAACGAAGTTCGGCCATGTTTTTTTTTTCTGCAGGGAGAAATTTGAAGATCACGTGACATAGACGCCAGCCATTGGAATGAATGGTGAAAAAAAACGTAGGGAGCCTACAATTTCAGAAGCGTTTTTGTAGAAATACTACGTCCTACGTTGTGGACCAACGTAGTTATTACACGTTTTTTTGTGAGACTGGGTTGGATTACTCAAGATCCTCAACTATGGTTGAAGCTCGTGATTGGATGTTTTAGCCGCAATGCACGTTGGGATATGGTGTGTATGCGATATGAAATCCGAAAACATTTAAAAAAATAAATAATAATACTTTAAACCGAGTGTGCTTGCTTTTCTCTTTGAAAGTCATCACATAACGGCATTGTAATACACGGTTCGGCTGCATTAAATATTACACATCTGCCGTAGTTCTTTATTTATAGAGCCCTGATTAGAAGACTTCTAGACAAACAGGAAGAACTGCCACCGGAACAGAATACGTGACGTGGATCATAAATATATCAGCAATTAAACAACATCTTCCATTTCTCTTCACACAATACGTCTCCTTGCAGTATCAACACTAATTCGGCTGACTTTTATATTTGATGCAATTGGTAGATAGGTAGCGGTGCACAACTGATAGACAGGGACTTGTAGTTTTTTAAGATATTATTGATTTTAAGAATATAAGAATGTAAATACTGAGTTGAGAGAATAGTCATGGGTTTTGGGTGATGGGAGACACATCTATGGATTCAGAATTTCAATAGCTTACCATTAAATTGCGGATATACCTTTCTGTCTGTGATGTTTATCAGATATTAATGTGTAGAAGTAAAACATGTCAAATAATATAGCAATATCCTGTAAAATTATGTGAAAACATGAATACAACTACACATCTTCAGATGTTATACATACATAAGTGTCCTACACTAATAATAAAATGTATAATTTGTTGTGTTAACACTTTAAACTTGACAGGTTTTCAACCCGCACCACCTAGTGGTTAAAGCACGTCATTGCATTTTTTTGTTGAATATGTTATATTTGATGAAAAAAATATTAAGATTACATACAAAATAGGGGGAAAGTAGAAGGTCAATGATAGAAATATAGAATATAAAATATCAAGAAGATACTGTAAGTGATCTCTACAATAAAACTGTTTAGTGCCGGATGTACAAAGATATTAATAGGAGGATGTGCAAAACAGAAAAACTAATTAACCTTTATTTAAACATTAAAGAATACTTTAGGTTAAGGTCTTCTTTTAAATAAGAAAAAAACTTTTGGGTTTCTACAGATAAATATTAAGCCTGACAAAGTACTTAACGTCTAATATATTGCTTTCCTGCAATGTTAATTATGTTGAAGCACTTATTTTAACTGATATTATACATATTAATTATACTCTTATAAGATGTATGTAGATAGTATAAGAAATGTGCAGAATATGACAGTTTAATGGTGGAGATATACACACATATTGATAGATGTCTTGTCATTGTTGAGGAACTTGCGATCCAAGTTTTTTGATTCATTGCATAACTACACCGTATTACATATGATATATAATAAACCTTAGAAAATCTTGAAAACTTGAAAGGGATGTGAAAAATAGCCATTATACAGTCTTTAATTAACTATTAGTAGAGAATAACGAGTAATGAATATGCTTTATAGGGATATGCAGATACATGTTTAGTCTTCTCAAGCACCAACTATCAAATATCTCGGGTGATTGTTGGCACTTGACAATCACCTTCCCTGAATTTTACTCAGGTGTAACTAAAGTCTGATTTTAAGGGTTGTTTATATTTCACATCATTAATCAGAATCTGCAAAGTAACTCAAATAAATGTAGTGGAGTAAAAATACCAGGTTAACCTCTGAATTGTAGTGGAGTATAACATGTAGTAACAATGAGCTGTCATGTGGGTATATATTAATGCTGCCCATTATGGATACAAGCGATTTTCACCCATTTAGTAATTACATGTTTTAAATTTGTACACACCAATGTGTTCCCTATCGCCTAAACCTCCAGGGCTGTATCCGATATCTTCTACATATAAAGACGGAGAAAGTAAAGAATAGAGTTTATGTTTAAATTAGGGCTGTCAGTCGATTAAAATATTTAATCGGGATTAATCGCATGATTGTCCATAGTTAATCGCGATTAATCGCAAATTAATCGCACATTTTTTATCTGTTCTAAATGTTCCTTAGAGGGATATTGTTCAAGTTTTTAATACTCTTATCAACATATGAGTGGACAAATATGCTGTATCCAAATGTTTGTTCATTATGATCAATGACAAATATTCTCATGAATATTAAACATAACAACCTCTGAACATTACAAATATCCGCAATTCAACCTGGAACCTCTCTCATACAATACAAAGTGTAAGTGTAAGTGTAAGTGTAAGTGTAAGTGTAAGTGTAGTGTGTGTGTGTGTGTGTGTGTGTGTGTGTGTGTGTGTGTGTGTGTGTGTGTGTGTGTGTGTGTGTGTGTGTGTGTGTGTGTGTGTGTGTGTGTGTGTGTGTGTGTGTGTGGCCTAGCATTATCCCCACTATACTTGTGGGGACCTAAATCTGTTTACACAGTCACGTGTGGGGACTCGCCTCCCTTATGGGGACAAATTGGAGGTCCCCATGAGGGGAATCAATAATTTTAGGGTGAAGACTTGGTTAGGTTTAGGATTAGAGTAAGGTTAAGGGTAAGGTTTAGGCATGTGTTGGTTATGGTTAGGATAAGTCTCCAGGAAATGCATGTAAGTCAATGTAATGTCCCCTGAAGTGATGTATACATTGTGTGTGTGTGTGTGTGTGTGTGTGTGTGTGTGTGTGTGTGTGTGTGTGTGTGTGTGTGTGTGTGTGTGTGTGTGTGTGTGTGTGTGTGTGTGTGTGTGTGTGTGTGTGTGTGTGTGTGTGTGTGTGTGTGTGTGTGTGTGTGTGTGTGTGTGTGTGTGTGTGTGTGTGTGTGTGTGTGTGTGTGTGTGTGTGTGTGTGTGTTGTGTGTGTGTGTGTTGTGTGTGGAGACACTGTGATGGATCGTTGGAGCTATGTGCAACTCAAGGCATATGCTCGAACGGGAGCTGCCTGGACGCTGCAATCATGTTGCGTGCACTATCCGTGCTGAGTGTGCTGACTTTTAATACAATGTCCCACTGTCTGGCTTCCTGCATAAAGTCAAGTGCTCGGCGCAGTTGTCGGCGAAATGTCGCTCAACTGTTTTCATTGAAACAGCTCCTTATATCCGTTAGCGCAGCTAGCTAGCACCAGATGCTAACAACAACAATACACGTAAGGTGTGCACGTTCTCGCTCGCGCCACACATACACACACCCTCACGGTCCTCCCGATGGCCAGTCGGTGCCTGCCGGTGAGCGTGGAAGTGTGGTCTGCCGCAAGCGGACGGCAGGAGCGGGGCTGTCAGCATCAGCTTGTAGATGGTATTTTAAACTCGATGCGCTCTGAAACTACGGGACGGCCGAGGACAAAAAATACATATGCGTTAATCGCGTTAAAATAATTAGTGGTGTTAATTTTTTTTGTGTTAACGCGTTAATAACGCGTTAATAACGCGTTAACACAAAAAAAATTAACACCACTAATTAGTTATTAACGCGTTAACTTGACAGCCCTAGTTTAAATATTAACACCCCCCAAAGAGGCACACGCTCTTACGTTGAGTCTGGAGTTTCAATAAATTCTAAATCATCAGTAAAGTCTACGACCATATTTTTTTCTATTTTATGAATTTCAGTTCTTCATTAACATTCCTTAATTAAGACTTCACTTTCCTCACACAGTTCCACTAACATACATTCACTGTCGATTGTTATTTTTTTATATTCTTTGCGGAATTTGGCCGTGCGAAATGTCCTCTTGGTTTGCCGTACAGCCAATGCGTGATGTCATCGGTAAGCGTAACGGACACCGGGCTGATCTGGTAGATTTATAATGATTTAACAGAAGTTAAATCCTTTTCTCACTTATTCTGACAATGTACTTAACCCAATAAAAGGACCCAATAAAAGGAGTTGTTAAATAATAGTGAAGTCACGTTGTAATAACAATAACTAATCTCTCTCGTTCAGATTAATATTTTCAGGTTTTTTGAGTTTTCTTTTTCTGCTTTGCCAAACGCCACTGTGTCAAGTGTCCTATTTGAGTTGACTGGCCGTGCACATATGGTACCTACACCGGAAATACTGTTTTCACCCCAAGCTGTTTCCTGGCAACGCAATTCTGTTGATAGTTATTTCATATCGCATTAACACAATATCCCAACGTGCATTGCGGCTAAAAACATCCAATCACCAAGCTTCAATCATAGCTGAAGATCTTGGGTAATCAGTTCAGTGGGTGTGTATCGCACTTCTGTTTCCGGTGACTTTATTTTGAAATTCAGTTCCTGACGGACGGCAAAAAAGCCTGATATTAAACAAATAAATAAAAACAAGGATAATTGTGTGTTATTGTTGAGTAAATAACAGTGTGTTATTTTGAAAAGAATAACAAATTAGAAGGAAAAAAAGATTTAAAAAGTACAGATTTCAGTATTTTGAGGCTATGAGCCCCATTTATTTTCCTCACGGCAAAGAAAGTCTGACATTATATGATTTAAAATAAAAACCATAATCGTGGCTTGATATTGAGTAAGAAAATGTTTTTATGAACCACACAGCTTCCGGTCTTCCAAGACCCAACCGGACAAAAAGACGTGCTGCAGACACGAAACATACTACCAATAGAAATACATTGCTTTTAAAATCGTTCTGTGCAACATGAAATAAAGGGGAAAATCGTGTTGGTGAACACTAATCAATAGATTAAATGTTGTGACTATAACACGAAATGCTGTGAGACTGGGTTATGTATCTCGGTAGAATTCTGAGCAGGAATAAGCTCCCCCTCATCTTTTATTCTTTTCAAGCTAAGGACCCAGAATCATCACTTCTCTAACAGGGCTGGAATAGAGCGATATGAGGGATGTCTAAAATGCATGATCTGTTTGGTATTTTGAGCAAAACACACCATAGACATGTTTTTTATATATTTTTATCTGAGACCCATAATATATGCCAAAAAATAGCATGATCTTTAATTAGTACAAAGGGGTGCTGTGGTTTAAAACACTTTGGGAACCACTGTAATGTATGATGAGTACTTCATGCATTGGAGACCCTTCTTTAACCTTTTCTGTAAAGGTAAAAACACACCTAAAGGTTCTATAGATACCGACCTGGTAGCCCGAAAGAGGGAATTGTAAGATGAATTATAAGATGGGAAATCATGTTATTACAGTATGTGACTTTTCTCATGTAGGCTTCAAATACAATGCCAGGTACAAGGGTATTTGTTTCAGATGTTTTAATTCGAAGCATTTGTGCAGAAACCTTGAAATTCAGACAAAATAGGGAACTGCTTCAATGTTACACCCTTTTCCAAAAATTGTGTAAATTAAAAAGAGAGAGAAAGGAAGGGAAAAGAGATGGAAAACTTGGGACAAAAAAACGTCATCCAATCGCATCTACATTCTTGGGTTGTGTTAAATGTTTGTGTATTCAAGACAATTAGAGTTTACAACATTTTTCAAAGAAATTGCATTTGTTTATCGTTCAAGATAAACCTATTTTCTCTACTCGTAATGTCTCTGTAATGTCTGTGATCACCAATTCACCACAAGGACTTGATGGATGCTTTTTTATGGAATTGTATTTGTTTTTGGTTACTATTAGCCTACAGGAGACAAAGTATCGCTGAGAAGCAGTCTATTTAGTTAATGCCTTAAATATTCCGAGATAATCACTTTTGAATCCATTCCAACAATAATAATATTTTTCTGGACTTGCCATGTAGTAATTCTGCATGTATTTTTTCACAATAACGGAAAGATACAGGGGAAATAAACTAGTGTTTAAATTGTATTTCACCTATTAATAAGAATAACAACCTCAAATAAAAAGTGCTTTGATTTTTGAATTTGCTACTATAGCAAAATATTTGGAATTCAGCACAAATTGCCACTAACCTCGGAGAGATATGAAGGTTGGAAATAACAAACTTTATGTCAGCATGTTCAGAATTCCACACACACACAGCACCTGCATTTCGAGCTGTTTTATAACTATACATTTCACAAGAGCTGAAGACAGGGGAAATGCTTAAGGTCAGAGCACAAAGCCCGCGGCCTCGTGTGCCAGTGGGTTATTGTGCTAAGCTAATTAGAGCTGCTGAAGGTTGGAGTTGGTGTTTGAGGTGAACCGGGGTCAGCCGCACACAGAGAAACATGACGAGAGGCCCTAAGAGCGCTGTGTCAAGGTGACCGGCGCAGTGGGATTGCAAAGAGAGCTGCTCTGTAGTCATAATCATAATGCTTTTTCATCAAAAACGCACCATGAACAAATACAAATCATGTTTTCACATTGGAAACTTAGTTCTCTTTTTGACCTCTGTTTGTTTTGCTGTTTTTTTATATATATATATAAAGAAAAATCAAATCATACTTAGAATAACATGAATTTGAATGAATCCCTTTGAATGTAAAAAGAGAGAGTAATAAACTGGCCAAGCTCATGAAATCCAACTACGTACTGATCATAGGGCAGAGGTGCGTGTGTGTGTGTGTGTGTGTGTGTGTGTGTGTGTGTGTGTGTGTGTGTGTGTGTGTGTGTGTGTGTGTGTGTGTGTGTGTGTGTGTGTGTGTGTGTACACAGAGCACAGCTGTGCTTTGGATTTATCCTGCAAAGCTTCTTTAAAGCCCTCATCCATCATTCAGGCATACTATATCGGTACACCCGCTAACGGTCCCTACTGTCTGCAGCCGTGTGTGTTTGTGTCTGTGATAAGTAACCATATTGACCATACTGTGCATGAATACGTGCAAACTTGGATGTATTAGTAGCACGGGGTCATAGCGCTTCATTAGCCTGCTTTGCTGTCAGTCTCAGACACGGGATTGGCTGCTGAGTGGTTAAGTGGTTAAATCCATGCAGTTGCAACATATTGTCCACCACATATATCTATGTGCTGTTTAATTTATGATTGTGATTTATGTCTGTGTTGATGCGGGATTTACAGCCAGAGCTAATTCCATGCTGCAAATAGGGCTCATTAAACACCAAGTAAAGATGAAAGATTTGTACTTATTCCTTGTAATTAGAGAAGCAATGGTTAAACAAATGACAAAGAATTGGTTAAAAGATAGTAACTTACTAAATCCAGAATGGAAACAATAACTGTGAGAATAAGAAATAAAGTTCATATATCTTTGACGATAGATTGGAAGAATTGGTTAGATATAGAACACAAAACATTACTGGTGACTCATGGTAGGATGTGACAATTAATGTAGGTAAAGTATTAAACTTGCATCCGCTATTGTTATTTGTTGTACCTGAATCAAATTTTCTTGTTTAAAAAAATAAATGTGGCTCATTCGACAGCCCTTTGTTAAAGGCAGCGCACTCCTGTTCATCTATTGAAAGCATAACAATGCTGCTGTGCAAACCATCAAAAATCATTCCTTTATTCAGGGTTCGTACGGTCATTGAAAACCTGGAAAAGTCATGGAAATTCAAAATGCAAATTCCAGGCCCTGGAAAAGTTATGGAAAACGATGTTTATCCCAAAGTTTTGGAAAAGTCATGGAAATGTAACTAAAGTTGCGTCAAATATAATTTACATTTTATCTAATCGCCAAAATAATCTGCGGTCGCGAGCTGTTATGTGCCATCATGACGCGCATGGTGTTATTTTTTAATATATGAAGCGCGAGCTGTGTGCTCGAGTCTTCCTGCCTGTCGGTTGAACTCTGCTGCTCTGGGATGAGGGTCAGCTACATTATCTACGGTGCGTTCGTTAACTGTGCGGAGTCACTGTGGCACAGACTGCACCGCTGGTGAACAGCTGTTAGAACAGGCCGTTCAGGTGTTCAGAGCAGAGCGGCAGAGCGTGATGTGAACTGAAATGTTTTTCTGTCACAATATCATTAAGGAATCGTTGAGCTAGCTAGCTAGCTAGCATACATTGTCACTATCTGCTAACGTTAGCTTTAGCCTTCGTTTTCTAATAGTTTTTTTCATAGGCTATAAACGGAGGTGGTAAAAGTATAGATATTGTGCTAGAGTAAAAGTAGAAGTACTCAGATCTTGTACTTGAGTTAAAGTAGAAGTACTCAGATAAGTAGAAGTACTCAGATCTTGTACTCGAGTAGAAGTACTCAGATCTTGTACTTTAGTAGAAGTACTCAGATCTTGTACTTTAGTAGAAGTGGAAGTACTCAGATCTTGTACTTAATAAAAGTATAGTACTCAGATGTTGTACTTGAGTAAAAGTAGAAGTACTCAGGTCTTGTACTTGAGTAAAAGTAGAAGTACTCAGGTATTGTACTTGAGTAAAAGTAGAAGTACTCTGATCATGTAGTAAAAGTAGAAGTACTCAGATCTTGTACTTGAGTAAAAGTAGAAGTACCAGAGTGTAGGAATACTCTGTTACAGTAGAAGTCCTGCATTCAAAATGTTACTCAAGTAAAAGTAGAAATGTATTATCATCAAAATATAGTGAAAGTACAGTAGCGACAGTAAAAGTAGTCGTTGTGCAGATTGGTCCATTTCAGAATAATATATATGATATGTTTTATAATGATTGATCATGAAAGTGTTCTCAACGCTGGTAAAGGTGCAGCTAGTTTGAATGACTTTGTATACTGCAGGGTAGCTGGTGGATTTACTCCAGGTGGAACTAAAGTCTGATTTAACACTTGATTAGATTTACCATCATTCATCCACATCTGTAGAGTAACTAAAGGTATTAAATACATGTAGTGGAGGAAAAGTACACCATGTACCTCTGAACTGTAGAGGAGGAGAAGTACACCATGTACCTCTGAACTGTAGAGGAGTAGAAGTACACCATGTACCTCTGAACTGTAGAGGAGTAGAAGTACACCATGTACCTCTGAACTGTAGTGGAGTAGAAGTACACCATGTACCTCTGAACTGTAGAGGAGTAGAAGTACACCATGTACCTCTGAACTGTAGAGGAGTAGAAGTACACCATGTACCTCTGAACTGTAGTGGAGTAGAAGTACACCATGTACCTCTGAACTGTAGAGGAGTAGAAGTACACCATGTACCTCTGAACTGTAGAGGAGTAGAAGTACAAAGTAGCAAAACATTGAAATACTTAAATAAAGTACAAGTATCTCAAAATTGTACCCACGTATAGTACTTGTTGAGTTTATGAACTTAGTTACTTTACACCAGTGGCTATAAATATAGAAAGACTAAGCCTTGCACAGGCATGACAATACATTTTCAAAATGCTCAACAGTGCTGCCAGAATTATAAACTGACTGCTACACAATTAAAATAAATGCTTTTATATATTTCTATTAGATGTGACTCTTTGGCGTTTCTGTTATTATTGACACTGCTGCTTTCAAGGGGTCAGAGGTCGGGTCCTTGCCACCTTTTTCATACCAGCCTCCCTGACTACAGTTGCTTTAGCGTGTAGAAGCTAGTAAGCCTACTATTTGATTTGTTTTAGATAGGCACAACATGTTTCATATGCAGACCTTATTTTCCTGTTCCATGTTAAAATAAACCATTTTCAGTGGGAATTTTATTTTGGTCATGGAAAATGAGGTAAAGGTAATTGCGAAGTCATGGAAAAGTCATTGAAAATCATTGGTGAAAAAGTGTATGAACCCTGTTTATTAAACTAGTCAGAATTGGCACAAAGTGATATTTATTGTTTGAAATAAGTTAAATTGGGCAGTGAAGGAAAAAATGAACAATTACTATTGGAGTCAACCTGAACTTCAAAGTAGGTTGAAGGGAACATTCCATGTATGCACTGAGAAAACAGTCTCTGACTACAGATGTCATTACAGAATAAGTTAAGAATAAGTATTGCAGTGATGATGTATTTTTGTAGGCCACCCTAAATTTGGCTCCCGCATTTTAAAGCTATGGGATATTTCCATTGGATTTAAGAATATTGTTTGCTGTTTAATCTCCACATATTAACACCACTCTTATGATTTTTGAAGCGTTAATGGAGCTGCCAAAAGTAAAAAGCTAACATTTGGCGATGAACAAACTAAATGATGGCCTGTGTCACCACCGCTAAGCTAAAGGTGGCTAAAAAATGTTGTTAGCAACTACTGTTTTTATGACACATAGAAGCATCAGCCATTCACTAGAAGGCTATTTACTTACATATGTTATACCTTATTTAGGGCATCTAAACAAAATATCTACTATGAAAGGCAGCCAACCTGGAAGTGCTAAATGCTAACTTATTTCTGCTCTGGAACTCAATCAACCAAATTGATGTGTTAAGATTGATGTTGAGTGCAAAATTTGTCACAAACACCCCTTTATATAATTATTTATCATGGAGGGGCCTAGGGATTATAACCTGACTTGTACTAGTGTTCTCAGTCAGGAAACCACATTTGCACCTGATGAGCAAGCCAGATGTTACACAACATTATAATATTGCAAATGTATATTTGGTCTAGATCAAACATTTGCCATCTTATGCAAGTGTTATTAAATACAGTATGACTATCACTCCTGATATTCTACCGTTTCTCACCCATCTCATCAACACTTCTCTAACTTCTGGTCACTTTCCAAACAGTCTCAAGGAGGCAAGAGTAAACCATCTCCTAAAGAAACTCACTCTCAATCCGTCCGATGTTATAAACTACAGGCCTGTCTCTCTCCTCCCGTTCCTGTCTAAAACACTTGAACGCGCTGTCTTTAAACAACTCTCCTGTTATCTCCATCAGAACAACCTTCTGGATCCGCACCAGTCTGGTTTCAAGGCAGGTCACTCCACAGAAACTGCTCTCCTCGCTGTCTCTGAGGAACTGCACACTGCTAAAGCAGCCTCCCTCTCCTCTGTCATCATCCTGTTGGACCTGTCTGCTGAATTCGACACAGTGAACCATCAGATCCTCCTTTGCACTCTCCAAGAACTTCAGGATCTGCACTTTCCCTCCTCACCTCATACCTCACAGACCGCACCTACAGGGTAACTTGGAGAGGGTCCGAGTCCGACACTTGTCAATTAACTACAGGGGTCCCTCAGGGCTCTGTCCTTGGTCCCCTCCTCTTCTCTCTGTACACAAACTCGCTCTGATCCGTCATTAGCCCGCATGGTTTTTCATACCATTGCTACGCTGACAACACTCAATTAATTTGGTATTTCCCCCGTTCTGAAACCCAGGTTGTCGCACGCATCTCTGCTTGTCTAGCAAACGTCTCTCAGTGGATGTCTGCTCAACACCTCAAGCTCAACCTTGACAAGACTGAACTGCTTTTTCTTCCGGGAAAAGATTGTCCCACTCTTGACCTAACAATCAACATCGGCCCTTCTGTTCTTTCCCCGACTCAGACTGCAAGGGATCTGGGTGTGACCCTAGATAACAACCTGTCCTTCACTGCAAACATCGCTGCTACAACCCGCTGCTGCAGATACACGCTTTACAACATCAGGAGGATACGTCCCCTCCTGACCCAGAAAGCGACGCAACTTCTGGTCCAGGCTCTCGTCATCTCACGCCTAGACTACTGCAACTCCCTCCTGGCTGGTCTACCTGCATGTGCCATCCGACCTCTGCAGCTCATCCAGAATGCAGCGGCTCGTCTGGTCTACAACCTTCCTAAATGTTCCCACACCACGCCGCTCCTCCGCTCCATTCACTGGCTTCCAGTAACTGCTAGAATCCACTTCAAGACACTGATACTTGCGTACCACGCTGTGAATGGTTCTGTCCCTTCCTACATCCAGGACATGGTTAAACCGTACACCCCAGCATGTGCACTCCGCTCTGCATCAGCCAAACGGCTCGCTGCAACCGCACTGCGAGGGGAACCCAAGTTCCCATCAGCAAAAACACGTGGGTTTGATATCCTGGCTCCAAAATGGTAGAATGAGCTCCCCATTGACATCAGGACAGCAGATACCTTACACATCTTCCGGCGCAGACTGAAAACTCATCTCTCTCGACTTCACTTCGAGCGATAGAATTACTAACAAAGCACTTATATACTAACTAAGGACTGGCTTATCTAAAGCCAGTTGAGTAGCACTTAAAATGTTTTGGCTCTATGAAACCTGATGTACTTATATGATTCTGTTTTCTTCAAATTTGTATCTTCTTGGTCGAATGCACTTATTGTAAGTCGCTTTGGATAAAAGCGTCAGCTAAATGTAATGTAATAATGTAATGTATGATTTTGATTTGTGTTTAGAGTAAAATAGAAGATAAAGCAGTGTGTCAGGACCTCGACACAAACTGACCCAAATGCACAACCCAGAGACAAAGTCTTAAATATAAAAAAAGTATCTTTAATTTTAAAGATCAGGGGCCTCATGTATAACGCCGTGCGTAGGATTCACGTGGGAAGGTTGCTTACGTAGTAGAAATCCAAAAAATAGATACAGAAATATTCCGACATTTTCCGATTCACCAAACATTGCGTACCGGCGAGGAAAGTGCGTACGGCACTTCCTACGCCGCTTTCCCTTTATAGATCACAATCGACTCGAAATGCGGTGCAGCTTTTGCAGGCTTCACGTAACGCCCATATTTGCCTATAAATAGTCAAAGAAACGTCCATTCATTCATTCATTTTGACTGACTGCATGAAGAAGATAGCAGGAAATGACGACAGAACAGCTAAAAAAGACATCTCACACCGTGTCAGATTTTGGTTATTTTGGGGAGGTCGAGATAAATCGTATTGTTCAGTGGATGCAGTTTGAACCAGAATAGCAGCATGGAGGTCGGATTATCACCAAAATAAATAAATAAGTGGTCCGAAAAAGTCTAATGACAAAATAAATACACATAGCCTTCCTCAGGCAGTGTGTTTGCATCGGGAACAGGAGACCCCCCCTTGATGAGAAACTGTAAGAAATGATCGGGGAATCCCTCCGGAGTGGAGTCATGACGACTGGATCTGAATTATTTGTTTGTATTTGGTGGTTTGTGTTCCAGCTGTCGATCAGCAACTATATATCCATAATCCACCAGTTAAACGAAATACAACTAATGTGCTGTGTTATATTAGCTGTACAATTTACCACATATGGTGTTCTTAGTTTCCATACCTCCTGTGTTTTACGAGCGACTTATCAAGTCTTGGCAAACGACATAAAACACGATTAAACGTGATGGTATATAAAACCATGCTCGTATCTACAAAACGGCGTCAGTTTAGATGTAATTCTATCCTCCTGCTTACCGCATCATTTATGAGAAAACATTTCATAACATTAACACAACATATTCGAGGTGGTTTTAAATAACTGTCGTGGATATTTTAAACTTGTCAATACTGTAAAGATGTACAATGAGAGTAATCGATAATAAACTGGTGAAAGCAAACAGCATTGTCTTGTTGGTTATTTGAAGCTTCAAAGGCACAGGTCTTACAGAGTATAGGATAGTCTGCAGGAGTGTGCGCAATAGTCACAGAATAGCAAAGCTTATATACAAGATAGGGCGGGCAGACAGAGTTTCGTGTAGCATGGCGGAACGCCTCAGAAATCTGCTTTCACACGGATGTCTCATATCGCGATTAGACACCTGCAGAAAGTATAACGGTTATCAGCATATGGAAGTTCAAACTTTGTGTGAAGAGGAGTAGTTTCAACATAGTCTGCCAAATCAGCTCTGTGGCCTTGAAGCGCTTCATTAGAGTATGCAGAGAAAACAGCACATATCAAGAAATTGTACAGTCGTGTTGGACAATGCTTTTAGAAGCATTTGGTTTTAGCATATAAGGTAACATAAGAAATCGCCACTACATAACATATCCGTATTTATTTATTTCTCCAAGTTATGTTTTTGTGTGCACTGTGGAGTCTCAAACCGGCGTTTGTTTAATCATTTTAGGATTGGCTTTAATCCATTTTTGCAAATGAATTCTTCATATATGATAAATGAGAGGTAACGTTTTATTTATGGTATTATTTCCACATATTTCTCTCCATTCTTCCAACGGTGTTGCAGTTTCTCGTCTCTCCCGTGTTTGTGCTTAGTGCGTATGCATGGGTTAGAGTTTGCGTGGAGGACAGCACGTTTTCCCGTCAAGTTAGTATTTTATAAATTGCAAACATTGCATAGAAACTGGCGTACGCAATTATTTGAGCGTATATCCATTACATTGCATTTAGCTGACGCTTTTATCCAAAGCGACTTCCAATAAGTACATTCGACCGGGAAGACACAACTTTGAAGAAAACAGAATCATATAAGTACATCAGGTTTCATAGAGCCAAACATTTCAAGTGTTACTCAACTGGCTTTAGATAAGCCAGTCCTTTATTAGTATATAAGTGCTCTGTTAGCAGTTCTTTGTTAGTAATTCTATCGCTCGAGGTGGAGTCGAAAGAGATGAGTTTTCACTCTGCGCCGGAAGATGTGCAGGCTTTCTGCTGTCCTGATGTCAATGGGGAGCTCATTCCACCATTTTGGAGCCAGGATAGCAAACCCACGTGTTTTTGCTGATGGGAACTTGGGTCCCCCTCGCAGCGAGGGTGCAGCGAGCCGTTTGGCTGATGCAGAGCGTAGTGCACGCCCTGGGGTATACAGTTTAACCATGTCCTGGATATAGGAAGGGCCAGATCCATTCGCAGCATGGTATGCAAGTACCAGTGTCTTGAAGTGGATTCTAGCAGTTACCGGAAGCCAGTGAAGGGAGCGGAGGAGCGGAGTGGTGTGGGAAAATGTAGAAAGGTTGAAGACAAGACGAGCCGCTGCATTCTGGATGAGCTGCAGAGGTCGGATGGCACATGCAGGTAGACCAGCCAGGAGGGAGTTGCAGTAGTCTAGGCGTGAGGTGACGAGAGCCTGGACCAGAACCTGCGTGGCTTTCTGGGTCAGCTGGGGACGTATCTTCCTGATGTTGTAAAGCATGTATCTGTAGCAACGGGTTGTAGCAGCGATGTTTGCAGTGAAGGACAGGTTGTTATCTAGGATCACACCCAGATTCCTTGCAGTCTGAGTTGGGGTAACAACAGAGGTGTCGATGTTGATAGTCAGGTCAAGAGTGGGACAATCTTTTCCCGGAAGAAATAGCAGTTCAGTCTTGTCAAGGTTGAGCTTGAGGTGATGAGCAGACATCCACTGAGAGATGTCAGCTAGACAAGCAGAGATGCGTGCGACGACCTGGGTCTCTGAGCGGGGAAAGGACAGAATTAATTGGGTGTCGTCAGCGTAGCAGTGGTATGAAAAACCATGCGGGCTAATGACTGATCCGAGCGAGTTTGTGTACAGAGAGAAGAGGAGGGGGCCAAGAACAGAGCCCTGAGGGACCCCTGTAGTTAATTGACAAGGGTCGGACTCTGACCCTCTCCAAGTTACCCTGTAGGTGCGGTCTGTGAGGTATGAGGTGAGGAGGGAAAGTGCAGATCCTGAAGTTCTTGGAGAGTGCAAAGGAGGATCTGATGGTTCACCGTGTCGAATGCAGCAGACAGGTCCAACAGGATGATGACAGAGGAGAGGGATGCTGCTTTGGCAGTGTGCAGTTCCTCAGTGACAGCAATGAGAGCAGTTTCTGTGGAGTGACCTGCCTTGAAACCAGACTGGTGCGGATCCAGAAGGTTGTTCTGATGGAGATAACAGGAGAGTTGTTTAAAGACAGCGCATTCAAGTGTTTTAGACAGGAACGGGAGGAGAGAGACAGGCCTGTAGTTTATAACATCAGACGGGTTGAGAGTGGGTTTCTTTAGGAGAGGGTTTACTCTTGCCTCCTTGAGACTGTTTGGAAAGTGACCAGAAGTTAGAGAAGTGTTGATGAAATGAGAGAAAAACAGTAGAATATCAGGAGCGATAGTCTGAAGGAGGTTTGAAGGGATAGGGTCCAGAGGACAGGTGGTAGGGCGGGCAGAGGTAATGAGGGTAAGAACCTCACTTGGAGAGAGAGAGAGGGTAAAAGGAGGTTAGTGTGTGGGTGGAAGGAGGGTCTGGTGACCCAGCGGTGAGTAAAGGTGAGTCAGAAAAAGAAGAGCGAATATCATCAACCTTTTTTTAACAAAGTCGCTTGACAGAGTCGCTTGACAGAAGTGAGGAGGGGGGAGGGGCTTTTGGGAGGGTCCAAGAGGGTGGAGAAGATGGAAAATAGTTTTTTGGGATTGGAATAGGAAGATTGGATCTTATCTTGAAAGAAAGTGCTTTTTGCCTGAGAGATCGAAGCAGAGAAAGAGGAGAGGAGAGCCTGATAGGTTAGGAGGTCGTCATGGTGTTTGGATTTCCACCGTTTCTGCTCTGCTGCCCTAAGGACGGTTCTATTAGCACGCAGTGCGTCATTTAGCCAGGAAGCAGGAGGGGACTGACGAGCCTGCCGAGATGTGAGAGGACAGAGAGAGTCCAGAGAGGATGAGAGAGTAGAGAGGAGAGTTTCTGCAGCAGAGTTTGGAGGGAGGAATTGGAACGAGTCAGAGGAAGGGAGGGCTGAGAGCACCGATGAGGCAAAGGTAGAGGGGGAGAGGGAACGAAGGTTACGGCAGACAGGTGCAGGATGAGAAGAAATTAGTTTGTTATGTTTGGAAAGGGGTAGAGAGAATGAAATGAAGAAGTGATCGGATGTGTGGAGCGGGTTTACACAGAGGTTAGAAGTAGTGCAGTTCCTTGAGAATATGAGATCAAGGACATTGCCAGCTTTATGAGTTGGTGGGGACGGAGACAGTGAGAAAGCAAAGGCGGTTAACAGAGATGTTAGTTCGTCTATCTTCCCTGTCTGGAGGTTGAAGTCTCCGAGAAGTACAGCGGGAGGGCCAGTTTCAGGGATGTGTGAGAGGAGATTATCTAATTCCTCCAAGAAGTCCCGCAAGGTGCCTGGTGGACGGTAGAGAACAACAATGGTTAATTGTATAGGATGGGTTACTGTGACGGCATGGAATTCAAAAGTGGAAGGAGCGAAGTTAGGTAGCTTGAAGAGGGAAAAGCTCCATTTGGGAGAGAGCAGGTGACCAGTGCCACCTCCTCTGCCAGTGGGTCTGGGTGTGTGGGCGAAGGAATATGCTGTGGAGAGAGCTGCTGGGGTGGATGTGTTGAATGGAGTAATCCAGGTCTCAGAGAGAGCAAGGAAATCCAGGGTCTGCAGGGAGGCGTAGCCAGAGATGAAGTCAGCCTTAGGAACAGCTGACTGGCAGTTCCACAGGCCACCTGAAACTAGATGTTGGATCTCAGTGGAGCATGTGGGATAGACGAGAGAAGGCCGGTTATAGCGATTAGGAGATACACGGGGCCAATGATAATTGCGAGGAGACACATGAACAGGAATGGAGAAAATACACATGATTATAGCATGAGGGGCTAGAAAGCTAAAGAAAAGAAAATAAGACACCAGCGGTAATTAGCTTAATCAGAGGAGGATTTGCCTCCTCTTTGCCACCCTCGTGACTCCCGCAGGACTCCAATGTCTTTGTCAGTCTTACTCCCGCAGGACTCCAATGTCTTCGGCTGTCTGACGCTGACGCTAAAGGAAAGGGCTACCTAAAATGGACGCCTGATTGCTGAGGTCTCACAGCTGTGGGGCCACGCCCCTCTAATTAGTTACCTCTCTACAGCTGATGGGTGACAGCAGAGTGGCCCTGCCTATATTGTAATGCAGGGTTGAGTGTAGTGATGGCGAGATGAAGCCTTATGAAGCTTTGAAGCTTTCCAGCCAATTGGTTCGCAAAAGGGTTCATCTCATGAGGCTTCATCATGGGCTTCATTTGAACACAAACCCCCCTGTTGGTCAAAGTGTGTAAAACAGGCAGATTGGACTTCTCAACAGTGTGCTCTATCTCATACCGAGTTCCCAATGAGTAAAGCCTTAGAATAACTCTAAACAACGAACATTAAATCATATTTTCATGTTAACAATATTGTATTTATTCCAGTTTAATGATTGTGATTGAAAAGCCTAAGGAGGCTGGTAAACATTGCAAAGAGGGATTTGTATTCCTTAACAATATTCATAAACGTAACCATGTTGTAGCCTGAGAAAGGCTAAACCATATCAAAGAATACATTTATTAACTACATTGTCTCATTTAGCTGTAGCTTTTATAAACAACAAAAAAGACGTATTGACGAATCGTTGAACCAGGGACCCTGCGGTCATGAGTCATCTGCTTTCCAGCTGAGCCACAGCACACACACTAAAGCTCCCGGAAAAAACTGCAACATATGTATTCCTGTATTTATTGATGTTTTTATTCCTACATTTATTTATGCTTGTATCTATTTATTATGACATGTTCCGACCTCTATAAGTGAGGGTCTGAGCTCTCTTAATCCATCGTGTCCCCGGGCCCGCCGGGTACAGGAGGGGTATTATGGTTCTTGAATACATCAATGGGTAATATGAGCGTCGTGGTTCAACCATACTGTATGGGTTCAACGGTTCAACCGATCTGAATGGCTTCGTGAAGCAGTCACGTGGTATCGACAGGCAGCGAGGCTTCGTTTGTCATGGATGACGTCACTGGCCCAAAACGATACAAGCCTCGATACATGCTTCACAAAAAGCTTCGGGGATTACTCGACACACGCTCCGAAGCCTCGGCGCAATACGTAACATCACTAGTTGAGTGCCCCTACTGAGACCTGTGTAACAGGTTCACTTGAGCAGATCTGAGATTTAAAATCTCTCAAAAGCGCCGTTTTAGCTACAATAACTACAGAACAATTATACAGAGTAGAATAAATGAAACAGAGAAGTCTAATTAAACAAGAATATAACTTACAGTGGTTGCTGCGTCAATAGCTAGTGTCGTCACCCGGTCTAGATGCACACTGTGCATTTATCCCTTTATAAATGAGGCCCCAGGAAATTCCTTTTAACAGAGTAGGTACTGGAATTAACAAAAAGCGCTCACAAGGAGGAAAGACTATATATGCATAACAAAAAGAGAACTTAAGAAAGAAACTTAGCCTACAAAAATTGTACAAAATTAACAAAACAACAAAACCTGACATGAGTGAAAGCGATCTTTTTTTAGCTGAGGGATGGCACGACCATTCGGGGAAACAAACAGGACAGGGGATAGACAGGACTATTTAAACAAGAGGTGAGTGGGAACAGGTGGAAACAATCAGGGGCGGGGCAGACACTGATGATGGCGGGAAAACACAAACAGGGCCTGAAATGAAAGACAAGAGGTAAGTACAAAATAAACAGGAAATGACAGACAAAATATATAAACATAAACACATTTGACGAGACACAGCGTATGCTTTAGGGCGTGGCTAGCTTGTGATTGACAGGTCACTACCATGTCCCGCTGGGGTTCTGTCCATTTTTTATTGCATGTCTTCTGACGATGGTAGGAAAACACAACAACCATTGGCATGAAGATTCATACTCCTCAAAGGAAAAGTAGTATTAATACTGTATTTCCCAATCTGTTCTTTTTTCCTTTTCGTTTCTGTGGATGAGTTATCTCAAGCCTTCATCTCAGCTCGTGTATGAGGGGTGGTTGGGCATCCAATTTCCTAAAATGACACTACTCTACCTGTCCCTCCATCTTCAGGTTTCACCCCTTCTTTATCTTGGAGCACCTGAGTCATCTCTGCTGCAGTTACCTTTGGCAGGAAGAACACTCAATATAACTGTGCTCGGATGAAATAATTGTGCTCGGATGAAATAAGAGTGCGCTTATTAGGGGTCATGGTTAAAGGTTATAACTAACCAGTTGTCTGAGCAGCTTTCAGTGTGGAAAATAATGAAGATTGCGGAGATTCTTAGCAGCCACGGTCAATGGGGAAAAACACTTACCATTTGTGATAGTTCCTCTTTTCACTGGGAACATTTTTGAGTAAAACACTACAGATGGTGTACAGAAATGATTTAACAGACACTGGATACACAACATTATCATATACTGATCTGGAAAGAATTAAGAGACCAGTGAAAAATGATCAGTTTCTCTGGTTTTAGGTATGTTTTGGAGTAAAATGTGCATTTTTCTTTTTATTCTATAAACTACTGACAATTCTCTGCTGGAATTCAACTGACACTGGAAGGGCCATATATGTAGAGATTGAGATTTAAGGAAAATGTTGAGTGATCTCTTAGTTTTTTCCAGAGCGGTATGTTTTTTAACACGATATCAACCTATCTTTTTCCAAGGTTAGCATCAATGGTGACTAGTTACTTTTGGTTAAAGATTTTATTATGTCATTGTGAATTTTGACCTTCCATTAAATGTAATATTATTGCTTTGACAATGACAATTAACCTTGAAAATACATACATATATACAGTATATATATATATATGATATATCATAAGTGTATTTCTATATATATAGCCTCATATTCCTTCTAAAATATTTCTCAAAATTGTCTTCCACAGCAACATGTTTCCAGCGAACCTGGTTCAAGCCACTTTTCAGCAGGTAAGCACAAATGTTAATGTAAAAGACACACAGAAAAAAAAAAAGTACAATCAATAAGTACAAATAAAAGTGAAGAAAAAAATTATCTTTATCGGAAAAACATTGAACTGACTAAAAAAATTAAATAACGGCACGTCTACTGCAATCCACTCCCATGATGTGAATCTTCTAATTCAAATCTCTACACCTTTGACATGAGCCCATGTATAGATCATTATTATGTGAGGATCCGCTGCCCTGAACATCTCTGTTGGTGTCATGTCTGTGCTGATGTTGGCTCTGTCTTTGGTCTCAAGTATCGAACCCAGAGAGTTCCTGAGCTCATCCTCAAACCAACGGTGGCTCAGCTCCTGGATGAAACCACCACGCGCAGGGTCTATATCTACGGCATTCAGGACGACAATGGCACAGATATACAGAATTTCTCCCTGGATCTCACGCCACCGCCTGATGTCATCATGAAAACATCACCTGGTACCAGTGAAGGCATGAATGTGCTTGGGATAGTAATTTTTTCAGCTACCATGGGTAAGTGGTTGGCATATATCCCGAACAGACATCTTCAGAGTTAAGTTACATAATTGCAACCTTGGCAATTATATTCCTGCATAATTACGTTTATAATGGGCTGTGATTCCATGTGGAACGCAGAGAACAAAGAAATGGTGACCTCCATCAATTAACACTGTGGGTGCATCAGTGGAGGTTTATAATTGATGCATTTAACAAACAATGAATGCGATCTATGTTGTTGTGGTTCTCTTTTTCTATCCAGGAATTATGTTAGGAAGAATGGGACCCAACGGAAGCGCTTTGGTCAACTTCTGCCAGAGTGTGAATGAGGCCGTTCTGAAGATCGTTGCCATTGTCATCTGGTAAGAGTTAGATCTTGGAAGTAAGAAACACCAACATTAAGTCAATTAAGCAGTTTTGCTGATACTAGT
Organism: Pseudochaenichthys georgianus; assembly: GCF_902827115.2. Lineage (NCBI taxonomy): Eukaryota > Metazoa > Chordata > Actinopteri > Perciformes > Channichthyidae > Pseudochaenichthys > Pseudochaenichthys georgianus. The sequence continues at coordinate 10,284,487 of NC_047519.1, read as the reverse complement.
ACTATTGATAATTATTGTAGCCGAAGAAGAATTTGGAATTTCTCGTTTTTTGCTTGGCTTTATGGCTGGTAATATCAGTGCCTTTGTCAGTAAGTTCACTATGACATTAGTAAAGGCATTCATGTTCCCCAGAGGATGGAGGGTGCCCAGGGAATCTTTTTGACTTTGGTTGTCCCCTAACTTTATATGTTATGCATGTCAAAATCTGAATTCTAAATTTACAGACAATGTGTTCAGATGATCATGGCTCCTATGTTGGGATGATTTTTTTATGACATTTGATTTAGTCATGTATGTCCCTTCAGAGCTAATTGGTATATTTTTTGTAACCCCACATTTAAATGTATCCAATCTACACAAAATGACCAATACCTTTATAAATCAAATAGCACTCGGAGGACTCACGTCAATGGTGCATTCATGTGCTCCTGGGATGGTCCTATTCCCTGTATTGGATTGTATTCTAGCGTTTGGATCAAAGAACCACTAGCAGGAATATAGAAGTGTTTTTGAACAGTAAATGCATCATGAGTGCTGAGACTTGAAGAAGAAAAAAACCTCATTTAGAAAAGAATAGAACAGCAACAACAGGTTGTGGTTGTCTTTTAGTAAACAAATACTCTACCTTTCTTCTGTCCCTTACAGGTATTTCCCTTTTGGCATCGTCTTTCTGGTTGCCGGTAAGATCTTGGAGATGGATGACCCTTCAGCCATGGGAAAGAAGCTGGGTTTTTACGCCATTACGGTGGTAATGGGCTTGGTGCTACATGGCCTCTTCATCCTCCCAGCCATGTACTTCTTCATCACTAAGAAGAGCCCCATTGTGTACATAAGAGGAATTTTGCAGGCCCTTCTCATCTCCTTGGCCACCTCCTCCAGGTAAAATGAAAATATTTGATTTTTCCAAATTGAACATTGCATTGGATTTATTGATTTATAACGGTTGGGGCCATGTGAATCTGTTAGGCTGTTTTTCTTCAGAGCCAAACATGCTGTGTAGAATTCCCTTTTTTTGTTCCTACACTAGAGCGATACTGCAACTATAGAGCAAGTAAAATAAGTTCACTCAGCATTGCTATGCTAAAGTTTTTAAGCTTTAAAATATATCTTTCATTAAGAATTAACAATTTTCCAAAGAGAAAAAAAAATGTACATTCCCAATTTATCCAAACATCGCTTGATTAAAAACATTGTTGGACTTGAAAGGAGGATCTGACTGTTCATGAACGGACGGTCGGAGTGCAAAAAAAATGTCCACAGAGTTTTTGAAACACACTATAAATCTAACGTAAGCTGGCAGCTACTATCAGGCACCAGATGAAATAAGTGACAAATATTTATAATTTTCAACACTGCATATCTTTGTCTACCGTTCTGGCAGTGAGAGTTATTATATAAAACATTGTCACTAAATGTTTTATTCTTAACAGCCAGTGTGCTAACATTCTTTGGTTCTTTTGGAGTTCGTCATGAGGGAGCCACCGAGAGACAATACAAAATAACTGAAACCTCTAACCTCTAAATAAAATGTTGTATTTGCAGCATTCAGTTGTTCACTTACAAACCTTAGTCTCATTTTAAATCACAGCTAATCTTACATTTTGATCAAATATATCCATGCGTATGCACGTTGGCTCTTGCGCAACCATTTTGTGGATATTCATTGACATCTTCAATATTTGTATATCTACACATTATGTTCTTGTATTTGTATATCAACCCAAAGACTAGCATTTTCCCCCATCAACACAAAACTATATGTCTCTATACTTTTTTAGAATAAACATAGGAAAATGTATTAATACCAATTTGTTGCAGTTTTAGAAAACTGCAGGAGTTTCAGGGCAACAGCCCCTGTAAAAACATGTTGTGGTTCAATCGAACTCTGCTTGTCTCAAAGGAGTCTTCATATATGTATTATGTTAATATACCGTAATTAAACTAATGTAGTTTTTTTTTTCAGCTCTGCCACACTGCCTATCACCTTCAAGTGCCTACTTGAGAACAACCACATCGACAGACGCATCATCCGCTTTGTGTTGCCTGTCGGGGCCACCATCAATATGGACGGCACCGCACTCTACGAGGCAGTGGCAGCCATCTTCATCGCCCAAGTTAATAACTATGAGCTTGACTTTGGACAGATCATCACGATCAGGTAAGTACATTTAGACTGGGACTGGCTAAAATAAATTAGCTTTTGGTGGAAATGTAATGAAGCGTAAGATATGTCAGCAGTTGAGGGAAGGCAAAATATTGAAGGATATTTGCACAGTCGGATGAAATCCTCCTGGCTCCTCGGTCAAATATCGGAGATGAAATTGTGATGCCAATATTTTTATTAATTTTGTTGGATTACTTCAAAAAAACTGTGTGAAAAAAATGAACTAAGTTACTGACCTTGAACCTGGAGTCGAGGCTAGCTTTTCTCGCCGTTTGTAGTTTCAGTGCTAAGCTAAACTAGCAAGCTGCTGTTTGTGACTTCATATCAACCGTGCAGATAATAGAGTATGCAGGGTATCAATCTTCTCAGCCTTCTTTTGGAAATAGAATGAAATAATTCACACCAACTCTTTATGCACAGATTCTTATCTCAATATAAATTGAACGAATGAGGAAAACCTTTGATAGTGTGAGGATATAAGCTATAAATTGCATCTGAGTCAAAAAATAGAGCAGGCATACTTGTTTTTTCAGTGCAACATTTGAATGAATCTAACGTCACACATTTAGCTTAATTCTAAATTAATAACAAATATTATGGGATTTACTAGATACACATATATGTAAATGTCACAGATTACATCTCATATGAGCTCCTTAGTCTGATCTGATTTCTGCTAAATCGGTCTGGAAGCCCCGGGGACACAGACAGTCAGACAGACAGTCAGACAGATAAACAGTCAGACAGACAAACAGCCACACAGACAGACAGACAGTCAGACAGATAAACAGCCACACAGACAAACAGACAGACAAACAAACAAACAGACAGACAGACAGACAGACAGACAGACAGACAGACAGATAAACAGACAAACAGACAAACAGACAGACAAACAAACAAACAGACAGACAGACAGACAGACAGACAGACAGACAAACAGACAAACAGACAAACAGACACACACACACACACACACACACACACACACACACACACAGACAGACACACTGACAGACAAACAGACAGACAGACAGACAGACCGAGAGACACACAGACAGACAGACACACAGACACACAGACACACAGACAGACACACAGACACACAGACAGACACACAGATAGACAGATAGACAGACAGACAGACAGACAGACAGACACACACACAGACACACACACAGATAGACAGACAGACAGACAGACAGACACACACACACACACACACACACACACACACACACACACACACACACACACACAGAGACACACAGCCACACAGACAAACAGACAGACAGACAGACACACAGACACACAGACAGACACACAGATAGACAGATAGACAGACAGACAGACACGCAGACACACACACAGATAGACAGATAGACAGACAGACAGACAGACAGACAGACAGACACACACAGACACACAGACACACAGCCACACAGACAAACAGACAGCCAGACAGACAAACAGACAGACAAACAGACAAACAGACAAACAGACAGACAAACAGACACACAGACAAACAAACAGACAAACAGACAGACAGACAGACAGACAGACAGACAGACAGACACACACACAGACACACGGACAGACACACAGATAGACAGATCGACAGACAGACCGAGAGACACACAGACAAAAACAGTCCTCTTTCCACGACTCCCTATAACTTTTTTACCACAGGAGATCAAGCCCACCCAGGTCTAAAAATGGCCTGTCCTTCCTCTGATTTCATGTCCAACAGTAATAACATTAAGCAGACCTCTCCTCATGGCTGCAGTCTGTGCCCACTCCGTCATAATCCCTTGGCGGTAAAACCCATATGACCTGTATTACTCATCTCCCTTGTCACGGCAGAATTATAATAATTTTCCTCTCTCTGCGCCCTGTTCCCGTGCCGTTTGGCGGCTGACCAAGGAGCTGCTCCATCTGCATGCCAACACAACCCCTTAACCCCCACAACCCCCCCACCAGCCCTGCAGAGGGACAGTTTGTCAGTTTGTGATCAAAAGTCCGGGTGTGGGATAAAATATCCCTTCAATCATTCTCCCTATATTATTGCAATACTTAACTTAATTAAAAAATGTAATGCTACGATTTATACATTCTATGTCATTAGAAAATGTAAAATTACAATATCATTTTCAAAACGTATTTAAAGTTTTTGATTCAAACACAGCATCCAACACATTCTACTCCGACTCATCTAGATCCTAACCCTCTGTTTTCAAAACTATTGCGATATGTTAAGTTAGGAATTAATCTAATGGTCAGCAAGTCTTGTATGTTTCGCAAGTTTTGCAAATGTAGGGTTAGCATCTAGACACGGCCACAAGGTGTGGTTTTTAGCTAATTATTGTGTTGGTCGTTGTAAAATAACGTACTTTTTATCATTCTAAGTTGAGTCAGCTGTCAATATTAAATGTCAGCTGGAGACGAAGAGCACATTCAACTCTGAGATTAAGCAATAGTGTTAAAGCTAGTAACATCTGATAAGATCTGCTGGCAATACAACAATTGTAGCCAGCAAATTCCCATTCATATGCCACACATGAGGAGCCTGAATTTGTGTTAATCAAGTACAATAAAAAATGTTTAACCTCTTAAGCCCTGAGCCTGTTTTTCAGGTTTCAGGCTCGAAAATGCCACTAACACAACAAAGACTATATCTTCACTTCTAAAAGGGGTAAATTAATAATCTTTTCTCTCAAAGCAAAGTTACATCTGTGAGTTGGATGTCAGAATCAATATAGATGTTTTTATTTTAAAGTAAATTCAGATGGAACATAGTAAAAACTTGTAAATTCTAATGTGCGCCTAAAGAAAACCCATTACTTACAGTGAAAACCACCCTTGAATGATGGGTTAGTAGACTAAAAGCTTTAGGAATCCAAACTATAACATATAATAAGTACCCTGTATCAAGATTGATGCAAGTGAAATTTGACCTTTTTAGAGAGGTTTAGACAAATAAAGTCCAGGCGGACTCACCTCTGGGTAATTTGGGAACCATCAGTTCCATTTGACCTTTTTCACTGTAAAAATCATTTTATTACATAGAATTATCACTATAGGTATTCATTCCATCCAAATACAACTGCCGAAATCGCGTCATTTGTAGGAAACAACGTCTAAGGAACCTTAATATTTTATAAACTATGAATATTTTATATCCATATAACGGGAAAAAAAACTCATTTAACTCATTTAACACAATGCTAACAGTGAGCCTCTGAATTAGCCCCGAGCGAAAAATACTAACCTATTACTGCACCGAAAATCACTCCTAGCAACCTTATTACTTATCCTAGCTGCACATCCAACACATCGTTTATGATCGTAAAGACACAGAATCTAACGGTGCCCACCTCAACACTGCAAGATACAAACTTGCGACGTTATCAACAAAAACGTACATCAAACAAGTGGCGCTAGGTACTAACACGCGCGAGGCTAACATGGCTTACCTTGGTCTGGTCTAATGGCAATGGCATTAAAACGATAAAAAAGATGATGTAGTTAATCCATAGGTTAATATCCAATGGGGCTGTGTCCCCTTTGAAATGTTCTGATAATCTATAAGCAATAAAAGTGCAATTCCGTTATCTGCTGTCCGCTCTGTGCTCCGTGCGCTCTGGGTCCTGCAATACCAGCTTCCTTACATAGTAAACAATAAGTAAAGTCTGCTGCGTAATGTGCTTACGCTGGCTGGCATTCTTTATACTTTACGCAGGACCATATCTCTGGAACCTATTGGTCGATTTGGGTGATTTACACCTTCTTCTTAACCATTACATCCAATAGAATCGATGGGCAGTTCCCAAATCCACGTAAACATTACCATTGCGGACGTAATAGAGAAGCAAACTAAGCATATCTGAAAGTACAAGCCTGTACGGCAAAACTTTATACCCAGTATATTGAATTATCGTAAAAAATTCTACGTGACACAAAGACATTGGATTAACCTTGAGCGTCGTTTTTATTCTGTTGAACACAACTTTTGATCACAAATCAAAAAAGGTAAGACGTAATTATTGTAATATTTTTTAAACCGGATGTTGTTTACTTTCTCTTTTCTGGCTGATAACTCCAGGAATTCGGGGTCGTACAGTGATGACATTACATGTGTGGAATCTGTGGAGTCTCAGCTTTAATCGGATATCTTGTTTGTGCAGTTACGATAAGTAATAAGGGCATTTCTACCGTGAGTGCTGTGCAAAAGTCCGTTAGCATTAGTTAGCATTTTTTTGATTCAACCCAATTCAAAGGCTTGGTATTACTCTTGTGTTTCTTTTAGCTACAAATAGTTCATATTGTCAGTTAGCTGAGTTTCTTACCGTTAAAAGGGTATGGAACATTAATAGTTTCATAAATGTTAAGAAGCCCCGAGACATAGTCTCGTAAAAAAAACGGTGGGAGGGGTCCACTGGGGGGACCTTCGGGCTTTTAAATAATTGAATTAAACATTTCGCCACAGTTTTTTATCGTAAACTACAAATGTTATGCTAGAATGAAGAGCTTGACAGGATGGCAAACTGCCCCACTTTCCGTTGGTTAGCTCTCACCTATGATGAGTAATTGTTACAATATCAAACTAAAATAAATGCTCCTCTCCGCTCCATCAGCATCACCGCCACGGCAGCCAGTATCGGAGCAGCAGGAATCCCACAGGCTGGACTCGTAACCATGGTGATCGTGCTGACCTCTGTGGGCCTGCCCACCGATGATATCACTCTCATCATTGCTGTTGATTGGGCTTTGTAAGTAAGGGTTCATCTTTCCAACATGTGAAGCTCTTCGACTCAGCATGTGGCTATGACGTTTGAGTGTCTTTGTACTCTGTAGCATCTTAGCATGAGTATTTTTTATATTGTATATGCAAATACCAAATTATGCATGAGTACCATACTTGATGTATTTAAAAATGTTATGCCTTTACATTGCATAACCTAAACATCTCAACCGATGATGAAAAATATCAAATTTTCCCAAGCATCTTTGACACTGTGCATTACTTTTCATCCTTTTTATTATCAAGGGATCGATTCAGGACCATGGTGAATGTGATGGGGGATGCACTGGCCACAGGCATCATGGCTCATATCTGCAGAAAAGATTTTGTCAAAGAAGGGGAGCAGGTGAGAGCCTTCATCTTAGTTTGAAAGACCTAGAGAAAAGTTCAAGGAATGTGGGTAGCCCTGACTCTAGCTCCAAAAGTTAAGACTAGTGACTATTCACTCATTTTATACTGAGAAAACTGAAATGTTAACTTAAATTAAATGTTAACAATGTCAATACATTTCACAAAACTGTATTAGGTTAGTTGAAAGCAATAATATTAAGTTGAACTCAATTATTTTGTATTGAAACTTAATATTATTGCTTTCATCTAACCTAATATTGTTATGTGACATCTGCTGATGTAATACATTTATTTAAAGTCAACGTTTCAGTTTTTTCAGTGAAGGTAGGAACCTGAAAATTATCATAATAGGGCGTAAGTGCCATATCAACAGTCTTCAATCTAACTCAATCTAAAATATTGCGAAACAAAATATGTTAGTTAAAAGAACACACTGTTAACCTGTTCAACCCGGAAGCTGCAGGGGTTTTTTTTCACGAAACTGTGTCTCAGGGCTTCTTAACATTTAAAACCTATTAATGTGTCATACGCACTTAACGGGAAGAAAGTCAGCTAACTGACGATACGAACCATTTTTACCAAAACAAAACGCAAGTCTCACAAGAAGCGTCTAAATGAGCCCTGAGCAAAAAAATGCTAACACACTTAGCACAGAACTCTAGGTATAAATACCCTTATTACATATCGGATCTGCACAAACAAGATATCGATTAGCAAACTGAGATTCCACAGATTCTAGGGGTATAAGCATCATCACTGAGCGATCAGAACTCACGACAGGGGAAGCAAACACAGACATCACAACACGGAGCTTTACGGAGCTAAAACGGGACATTGTCTTACTGTATGCTGTTGTTCTGATAAAAAGTTGTGTTCAATGGCATTAAAACGATAAAAACGCTGCTGAAGGTTAATCCATAGGTTAATCCAATGTGTCTGAAATGATTACTGATAATCCATCTTCATAAATATGTCAATAATGGAGTTTTCATATATAGTTGCTATGAGAGCTACCAGAGTGTATGACAGCTTTGAATAAACCTCTCTAAAAAGGTCAAATGTCAGTTGTTTTGCATCAATCTTGATACAGGGTACTTATTATGTTATAGTTTTCCAAAAGCTTTTAGTCTACTATCCCATCATTCAAGGGTCGTTTTCACCAAGTATTTTTTATTTTTGGACAGACACTATAATTTATACTTTTTTACTATGTTCAATCTGAATTTACTTTAAAATAAAAAGATTCTATATTGATTCTGACTTTTCTACATCCAACTCACAGGTTTATCATTGCTTTGAGAAAAAAGAGATTATTAATGTACCCCTTTTAGAAGTGAAGTTGTAGTCATTTGTTCTGGGAATGTCATTTTCGAGCCTGATACCTGAAAAACAGGCTCAGGGGTTAACAGGTTAAAGCAAATATTAGTTCATGTGGAAGGGAATTCCAGTGAGTAGTACCATAATTACTGAAGGCACCATAAACTGATAAAGAATGTATTCGTGCTATATACTTGATGATCTAAGGGACACAAAACATCCCTATGGAGCTATGGATGTAAGCATTTTGTATTAAATATATATATTTGCTGATAAATACGTGATTCCTTCCTCTTTAATCATTGCGTTCTCCAGGTGCCTCTGATCTGTGAGACTAAGCCCATGATAAGTATCCAGCAGATGATGACCTACCAGAACCAGAAGAACGGATGCTTCCAGCCCCCTCCCCCGGGCAGCAGGCAGGACCACTACCACCAAGAGGTGGCTCGCCTCATGCAGCTGGAGGAGGGCTTCCGGCCGCTGGAGAAGAGGAAACACGCCCACCCGTCGCACCACAAGAGAGAGCACAGGGACAAGGACCACTGCTCCGTGGACATGAACGGGCTGGAAACTAATGTATAGAAAGCATAAGACATGGTGACTTTAATTTCACATGCTTCGAGAAGGACTGCGGCCCAGGGCGGGTGAATGCAAGACCACCCCGGGGCGAAAAAAAAAGACGATTTTTCTTTTTTACATAACTTAAATAATGACCCGCATTTGATTATGTATGTTTGTGTGTGTACATATTTATCAGAGATGTTTTATTTGATACAAACCATTTTTTGAGGTTTCACTAACATCCTCCCAGATCTGTGAGTCAGAAAAGGAGAATATACGGAAGAGGATTAGGGCCAAAATAGTTATCGATTTTTATCTGAAAATCTTAGAATTTGAGAAAAGAAATCAGAATTATGAGATAAAAACTATGAGATTTTCATATTGAATATATAATTTTTTTTTTCTTAGAGCTCCTGATCTGGTCAAATCTCAAAAACAAATTGGCCCTCATCATTTTCCGTAAGAACACTATAGTTAATATCTGAAACATTCAAAACTTACCCCTCATATCACTTTATATTCATTATGATCTGTTGTGTTTATTGTATTATTTTATTTTGTCATTCTGCTCTTTATAATGAAACTGTTGCCTGGTTGGAGCATTCTCCCAATAAATGTACTGACTCAAAAACGCACACAACAAAGAGAAATAGAGGAACAACACCACATCATTGATAAACCTCTACTCTGGTTCACATTTAGGAAATATTTCTGATTTTGGGCAAAAAAAAAGGATTATTCACAATTTCCCATATCTTTCAGCCACATCTTTCCCTATGTTCTCTGCCTTGTTGTCCTGAGTCATAAGTGCATACTCTGCCTCATACGTGCAGCGCTGCACGGTTATTGCCAGAATCCAAGACAAAAAGATGATGAAGGTCACGATGAAAGCGAGGACGAGTGTTTGCCCTTGTGTTGGAGACATGTGAAGATCTCTATGCACCCCATTGTATTTCCTCTTTGCCTTAAACGACCAAAGGAGAAGCATGTGGGACCAGAGCACTACAGAAGCAAATGCCCAAATACTCAAAACAACACAAGGTCATACTCGGAACTCTGTCCATGTATATGTGACATATGCTGTACATGTGTGTATTTCAAAGGACTTCAAAAAAGGAGATTTGACTACCATGTGTCAAGAGCTGCCATTCTGTATTTGTAAAAAGGAAAATTTCACTGTACTGTAGTATGAAAATGTACCAACTCTGTAAAAAAAAAAAAGGAAACGTCAAGAAATGAAAAATATATAAATAATGTACAAATAGTACTATTGGAGTTATTTTTTAAATGATTTTTTGGTATGAGGTTTGTGTTACAAGAGCTGCTGGTGCAATACAGATATGACATTCCAAGAGCTAAAAACTTGTTTATTATGAAAAGAGCTTCCATCTTAAAAAGGTCATACATGTTCAAATGTCATGTTCAAACATGAGTTAATCCCAATGTAAATGTAAGCCAAGTGAGCTGTTAAATAAGCAAAGAGACTTTAAAAGCCAGTGCAATCAGGAACATGGATGGCTTATTAAATGTCGGCTCAGGTGAATCCCTACAGTATATAGAGTGGCGAAGTCACGCCCACCAACTTATCTTTCGATCCCGTTTGAATTGTGCCATGAATTACACATATGATGTTTGTCAATCTTCAAAAATTATTTCCATATCAAAAAAGTCACTGTTGAAATATAAGACTATGAAAAATACGCAACTAGAAAGACTACAAATCGCGCCGCGTAAGTGATGTCACAATTGTTTTCCTCCACTAAGATATAGCTAAGATCAGCGCCATATACGTAGATAGAATCTATCTATATGGCGCTGGCTAAGATAAGATAACTTTAACAAGATGCCTGTGTGCTTAGTACCAGGTTGTTATCATACCAGCAATGGGTCTTGCTCGTTCTTTCGCTTCCCGTCTGATGAAAGGACCAGGAGTGGCACGATCAAGTTAGCTACCTAGCTAGTAGCTAGCACGTTAGTTAGCATTACAGCGTTGTCATTTTTATTAGCCTTACTATGAAGTAACATTAAGTAAACCAAAATGTTAAACAGTAAGTCATATTTCGTGAACCCTTTGTCACCGGTGTGATCATCCTATAATACACAATTTAAGCCCCGGGGAGAAATGCTAACGCTAGCATCGGCGATCGCCGATCTTTTCTACTTCATGCTATCTACACAAATGGTTGACATTAAATATTAAAAAGACCAGGCAGTTCAGAGAGCATCAAAGGAAGGCAGGCAGGCAGCTTTGCATGACATTCTTCAGGACGTGTTTCATTGTGGTGATAGTGAGGGTTGTCAATCATTTTGTTGACAAGACAGTAGTGACGGCCGTCTTGGTGACGTATGTTGTTCTGCGAGATCAGAGATGTAGTTCATTGTGCGTTTCACACAAACAAATGTGTTACTTCACAGTTTTACGACAATTTTTTTTTTACTTGCAAAATTATCTTTTAAATTGACAAACATCATATGTGTAATTCGTGGCACAATTCAAACAGGATTGAAAGATAATCTTTCTCTCTCCATTGACTTCAATACATAATTTTTTCGAAATAAGGAGGGACTTCGCCACTCTATTGATATGCACTATGGTCAACCTAAAGTTCCCATATCAATAAAAAGTTTAAAAGTAAATATCTTATACACAGGGTTACTGTTGGCCCTGAAAATGGGCTTCCTGGTTATTAGGTATTCTTAAAGTGGTTGCCATGCTGATATAAAGAAAAATCTCTGAGCAGGAGCAACAAGAGCAGCCTTGGAGCAAGATTGGGTATAAAAACACATTTAGCAAGGCATTTTCAGAAGACTTGTGTGCAATTGCCAACCCACTGACCAAACAATCACTACAGACAGATTGAAAGGAGTGACCAAAATGAATAAGTATCTAGGAAAATGTAGCTTGCTACTTTTTGGCAATTTTTCAGTATGAATTACAAAAAAGCAGCATGACAAAATAGATAAAATAATATGACAAGCAGGAGAACTAGACTTATCAGTACAAAAAAGAGAAAGCAACCACTAGAAAAAGGGAGGAAAAAGCATGAGCTTTGTGTTTGGGTTCGATATTGTTGTTGCAGTACCAATGTGTGTGGGGGGGTGCGTGGATGGGTTTTCTTTATGAAAGGTATGGGGTGGGGGAGCAGAAAAGGAGGAAAATATATACCATATTGAGAGAAGAAACACAAAAAAAGGCACATGGGTTGACCTTGGTCTGATAATGGCAGAACTTTATGATATAATTTATTTGATTTAATCATCCACTTTTTCTTACGCTTCATTCCCTTTATTACCTCCTTGGTGTCTTGGCAATAACTCTCCTTACCAGCAGGCGGCGGTAGTGTGTATTCGTCATTCAAAAGAGCCAACCGGAAGACAGACTGCGTGATATATACAAACATATATGCGTTCCATTTTCACTCTCGTCCATCACAGACTGTTTCACATAACGACTTATAATCGAAAACATGTTGGAAATACTGGAAAATTAAAAATAATAGCCGTCTGTGTGTGCCTTCTTCACTTCCGTTTCGCTTCTCATGCACTGATTCGCTAAGCTGAACAGCCAATAAGAGTGATTTATTTTGCAGACAGCCTCCCGATTCAACAGCGGAAGGTGTCGGCACGGCCGAAAAGACATGATGGTGCTGGACACACCAATCTGAGTAGGGCGACAGGATGCTCATCGACGGCCAGACATCTATCGACGGTCGAAATTGGCCCGGTGTGGCCTTTACATGCATAATAATAAATGCATTCATAATAAATAGGCCCTACTGGCTTGTGGAACCTACACGCTGGCTTGAAAATAATAATGTTAATAATGGACCTGCTCTTAACAATGTCTTTAAACACACACTCAAATGATCAAAGCCTTATACTGCCGATTGTGTTTTATTAATAATATTCCATTTATTTTCCAGACTGTTGACCTTCACTTCTCATAGCTCTGCATGCCATTGAGCTGATTTAATTCCTGAGATGTGTCACAAATTAGACACTTCTATTATTGTTTGTTTGGCAGCTCATCTAAACTCTCCTGTCATTTCAGATCCCGCCTTCCTTCCTTATTCATGTACTTTTTATTCATGTATTTTTTCTTTTAATGTTTCTTTTATCAATCAATCAATCAATGTTTATTTATATAGCCCAATATCACAAATGTTACATTTGTCTCAGTGGACTTCACAGTTTGTACAAAATATCAGTATGACAATACGACACCCTCTGTCCTTAGACCCTCACATCGTACAAGGAAAAACTTCCGGAGAAACCCCACAGTTTAAAGGGAAAAATGGGAGAAACCTCAGGGAGAGCAACAGAGGAGGGATCCCTCTCCCAGGACGGACAGATTGATGCCGTGTGTAAATTGAAAAGATAATACATTTGCAACATAGGTAGTCCAAATGTTTGGAAATGCATGTGTGTATTATCTTTTTTATATTTTACTGTTTTGAAATGCCTTTGTCTGAATGTCTTTCATTTTTGTAAAGCACCTTGCATTACCTTGTGTTGAAAGGTGCTATATACAGTGGCGCAAAAAAGTATTTAGTCAGCCACCAATTGTGCAAGTTCTCTTACTTAAAAAGATGAGAGAGGCCTGTAATTTTCATCCTAGGTACACTTCAACTATGAGAGACAGAATGGGGGGAAAGAATCCAGGAAATCACAGGATTTTTAATGAATTAATTGGTCAATTATTCGGTAAAATAAGTATTTGGTCACCTACAAACAAACCAGAAGAGGATTGGGAGAATGTCATATGGTCAGATGAAACCAAAATAGAACTTTTTGGTAAAAACTCAACTAGACGTGTTTGGAGGAGAAAGAATGCTGAGTTGCATCCAAAGAACACCATACCTACTGTGAAACATGGGGGTAAAAACATCATGCTTTGGGGCTGTTTTTCTGCAAAGGGACCAGGATGACTGATCCGTGTAAAGGAAAGAATGAATGGGGCCATGTATCGTGAGATTTTGAGTAACAACCTCCTTCCATCAGCAAGGGCATTGAAGATTAAACGTGGCTGGGTCTTTCAGCATGACAATGATCCCAAACACACCGCCCGGGCAACGAAGGAGTGGCTTCGTAAGAAGCATTTCAAGGTCCTGGAGTGGCCTAGCCAGTCTCCAAATCTCATCCCCATAGAACATTTTTGAAGGGAGTTGAAAGTCCGTGTTGCCCAGCGACAGCCCCAAAACATCTCCTCTAGAGCAGTGGCTCTAGAGGAGATCTGCATGGAGGAATGGGCCAACATACCAGCAACAGTGTGTGAAAACCTTGTGAAGACTTACAGAAAACGTTTGACCTCTGTCATTGTCAACAAAGGGTATATAACAAAGTATTGATGAACTTTTGTTATTGACCAAATACTTATTTTCCACCATAATTTGCAAATAAATTCTTTCAAAAATAAGACAATGGACTTCCGGTAGTGATGTTGTAGGAGAAAGTCGCACGGAGGAGGTCTCCCGGTTGCACTTCAACTTTAACTTTAATATATCTGTGTAAATATCACAATTCATTCGGGAAAGTGACGCATTACAGTTATAACTTCAAGTCAGTCGTGAAATGAGTGGTTCTAAATCTAAAGCGAGCAATACGCCGAACTTCTCTGCTACTCGTGGCGGTGCAACTCCTGTAGCTAGCAAAATTGCTAAAATGGCGGCAGCTAGCTCCGGCGCTAGCGACACACCGGACACCTTTTCAATGAGCCAGCTGGTTTCTGAACTGGAGAAGCAACGGGCCTCGCTCTGGAAAGACATGTCTGAGTTAATCCAGGAGTCTGTCAAACCTTTGCAGAGCTCGGTGGACGCGCTCCGCGAGACGGTGAATCAATTTAATAAACGCCTCGTTGCTGCAGAGACCCTGGCGGGGGATAACTTTGAGCGCATAACAAGCACGGAAAAAACAGTGGAAACACTACTGACCCAGAATAAGTCTCTTCTAGATCGCCTCGACGATATGGAAAACCGGTCCCGCAGAGTCAACCTCCGGATAATAAATATACCCGAGGGCAGTGAAAAAGGCCGGGACCCGACCGAGTTCATATCCGACCTGCTGATGGGAAGCCTCGGCCCCGATGTCCTCTCCAAACCCCCGGAGCTCGAGAGAGCACATCGCACACTAGCTCCCAGATCTGGACCGGGAGGTAGACCCAGGCCTTTTGTGATATGCTTTCATCGTTTTCAAGAGAGGGAGAAGGTGCTTCGCTGGACCAGACAACACGAGCTTAAGTACCGCGACACAACGCTGTGAGTGTACCCAGACGTCAGCGCCATCACTGCAAAGAAACGAGCTGCTTTCAACAAAATCAAGCAAGCCCTCTACCAGAAAGGAGTGAAATTCAGGCTTCTCTTCCCCGCTCGCTTGCAAGTCCCGTTTGAGGATGGAACGTTCACTTTTGAGACTCCGGAGGATGCGCACGCATTCTACAACGATCGGGTGATGGGCAAAGAGTAGGGGGCAGTATGGTGTTCCTGGCGGCCACCCTCTATTGAGAGTTTCCCCAAAAGACTGTATTCCTCCGTCTGCTTGGACTAAGCCGTCTGCTCCTGCTACTGCATGCTGCCCCGTCTACTCACTGCTATGCGGTCACCTTGCACGAGCGCCGTGGTGACCATGGAAACGGGTCGGCGCGTGAGTTGTGTTTACTCTCAGTATGTTCCGGGAGCGACGTGTATAGACTCCATGTATTTTTCTTTGTTATGATGGGGACTTTGTTTACTTCCAATTGCACGGTGTGGTCGCCGCATGTGATTTTATCACCATTTTTTTCTGTTCTGATTACGATGGTAAACATGTTATGTTTGTTCCAATGAGACGGTTAGGCTATCCTATATCAGGCACTTTATTTAATTATTGCTATTATTACCTCTTTTTGTTTGCTTTTATCTCTTGCCATATGCTATCCTGCAGTAGAGTTTCTTAAGTGGGATGTTTTTGTGTTTTTGAGGTAATTGTTTAGGCAAACTTATTGACGGCTTGTTTAAAGTTGAGGACTAATGTTGCTTCACTGTAATCATATATGTTCTTTAAAATGTGGGATATTTATTTTTTTTATTTTTTTTCATATTGTTTAACTGGTTGACCTCTGAGTAAGAGTAGGTTATGGAAGCAGAAAGGGATACCCTGTTGGCAGTGAAGATGTGGTCGCGCTTGGTTTGTATAAGGGAATGGGGGGTGGGAGGGTTGTTGATTATTGTTGTTTTTATTTTTATTTTATTTATTTTTGTATGTGTGTTTTTATTGTTTTTGTTTTGCTTTTTCCCCTTTTCCTTTGGCTCGGGAGTCACGTCAGCCATGGGAGAGTTAGTGCCCCTCGTCTCCTTATGATATGACGAATCTTCGCTTTATCTCTTGGAACCTGAAGGGTGCCAATCAGCCCATCAAACGAAATAAGGTAATGACTCATTTAAAGCAACTTAGGGGTGATATTTTCTTTTTACAAGAAACCCACCTTTGTTCCTCAGAGATTGGCCTTCTCAAGCGACCTTGGATAAGGGATGTATTTCACTCTAAATTCCCAGTTAGGGCAAGAGGTGCGGCTATCCTTATACACAAGAATGTCCCATTTGAGTTATCAAACTCCATTGAGGACCCAAATGGTCGATTTGTAATTATTTCTGGTAGACTGTGTAGTATGCCGGTGGTTATGGCCTGTGCTTATGCTCCAACATGGGATGATGATACATTTATTAAACATTTGTTCTCCTCACTCCCTAAAGTTGATGACCACTACTTAACTATCGGCGGTGATTTCAATTTAACTCAAAACCCCTCCCTAGACAGGTCTTCCTCTAAGCCCCTGGCGTTATCCAAGTCAGCTAAAGTCCTTGACACATATAAATCTAGTTTAGGTTTATTCGACCCATGGAGAGCTAAATCCCATTCAGTCGAAGCCTTTTCATTTTTTTCACACGTCCATCATTCATACTCTCGGATGGATTTTTTTCTCTTGGATAATTACTTTCGATCAGAGGTCCACTCATGTGATTACCATAGCATTGTTATCTCAGATCATGCCCCCGTATCTATTGATATTAGCTTTCCTAGTCGGGTCCCCTCATCCAGACAATGGAGACTTAACTCCCCCCTACTAGCCCACACTTCCTTTAAAGAATTCCTCCATACGCAGATCTCCTTGTTCTTTGATACTAATGATTCTCCAGAGATCTCTAGACCAGTGGCGGCTGGTGGAAAATATTTTTGGTGGGGCTATTGATAGAGTGAGTAAAAACATTTTTTTTGGGACAAATGACCCCTTAAATTAGGACTTCTGGTGATGTAATGGCGCGTTTCCAGTGCAGCGTGGAGCTCGCTTTAATGCTGCGTTCAGACCGGACGCGATGCGAATATTCGCTTCGCTCTAAACGCTCCTATCGCATCGCTCTAGTCGCTGGAGTTTCACCGCAGCTGTCAGCTGTGTTTACTCGCATCATTCAAACAAGACGCGCTGGCTCGGGAGCTACAACAACATGAACATATTTTACCGTGATTAAATTGTAATACACGTTTCTAAATGATGCCGACGTAACAACATACTGATACCGGTTAGTAAAAACCATGAATTAATGCTTTGACAAGTCTGCAGACAGACGGCAGGCGAAAAACCTTTTAGAATGCTTGTTCCCTGAATGGAGCTTGGCTAAGCTAATGCTATATATGCTCCGACCGTACACACTCACAACAACGGCCTACAGACATAAATAAACCAGCGACTGTATTCTCCATGACACAGACAGTCTGTGGTTTGTACTTGTTTAACTTTTGTCTAGTTTCTGAACAGATCGTATCTGTCCCCGGCTGTTTGAAGAGCATGTGAAACAAAAGATAGCATTTACCTGTTTGCATCCAGCTAGCCATGTGAGAAGCCTTGTTGATACGTTTTGTCTTTTTCACGAGCCTGCTGTGATATATACAAATCGGGTTGGTCCGGTCCAAGGTCTTTAAGTATCAATTTATCTCCCAAACTTCTCCTTTCAAAAGGATTGGAGAGTAGCTCTTGGGCGGACCGAGGCTCCGGCGACTCCACCTGCACACCATTCTCATCCAAATACTGCGTCACCTTGGTTACGAGTCTAAAAAACAAATCACGTCAACGCACGTAAGCAACATGGGCGCCAACGCGAGCGCCCACGTGACCAAAATATTTGACGGCGCTGATTGGCTGAAATTATGTTTCGGCGGCACAGTTTACTATTGAGACTTTTGCAACCTGCTGGTTGCTGCTGTTTCGCTCGGGGGCTCTGCCCCGTAATGATAAACTAATGCCATGGGCAAGGCCAGGCAGGAAACAGGTGACTTATCAGTAACTTTAGACATCGTAACACAATTTTAAACGAGATTGTATTGTAGATTATACATTTTTGTGATACTAATTGTATGATATTTACCTTGTTCATTACAAATTTAAATATAAAATATATTTTTTTTTTAAATATATTTTTTTTAAATATATTTTTTTTTATTTAATATTTATTTTAATTTTTTATTTTGTATCTGGCAAGAGGTGGGGCGGCGCCCCTAGCGCCCCTATGGGCCGGTCGCCACTGCTCTAGACGCACGCTATGGGAAGCATGCAAGGCATTTATGCGTGGCCAAATCATCTCCTATGTCTCAAAGGCAGAAAGGCGAGAGTCGGAGGCGCTCACTAAGGAGGTATTTAGAATTGATCAGTTGTATGCTTCAGCTCCTACCCCTGCTCTTTATAAGGAACGCCTTCAACTTCAGTCCAAATTTGATTTAATGTCCACATGTAAGACTCAGAAGCAGTTATTCCTCGCTAGACAACGTTTCTTTGAGACTGGGGACAAAGCGGGAAGATTATTAGCACACCAGGCGCTTGCAGCTACACTATCCAGATTGATCCCCAAGATCAAATCTACTTTAGGTGAAGTTTCCTCGGACCCGACAGAGATCAATAAGATATTTTGTTCTTTCTACACTAACCTCTATTCCTCCCAATGTCCTCCGGATGTTTGGGATGGAGATAATCATATAGATAGGACAGTTTTCCCCAAAATAAATGAGGATTTGTGTAAGGAGCTGGGAAGTCCAATCTCTATCAAGGAAGTACAGGAGGCAATTATGTCACTTCAGAACGGTAAAACTCCAGGCCCTGACGGGTTTTCTGTTGAATTTTTTAAGTTACTCCCTGGCATAATTGCACCAGCCCTCCAGAGAATGTATAATGAGTCTTTTTCTGAGGGCCGCCTGCCTCCCACCCTGTCGGAGGCCTCCATTTCGCTTCTGCTTAAGAGTGATAAAGACCCTCTTATGTGTGGTAGTTATAGGCCCATCTCCCTCTTAAATGTTGACCTAAAGATCCTGTCAAAGATCCTAGCCCAACGCCTACAACGGGTCCTACCAAGTATAATATCTACTGACCAAACAGGTTTCATGCTTGGAAGACACTCGTTTCATAACACAAGGAGGCTCTTGCATATCATTGGCTTATCTAGTTCATGCAGTCCGGAATTGATTATTTCACTAGATGCGGAGAAGGCTTTCGACAGGGTGGAATGGAGCTTCCTTTTTTTTGTGTTGCAGAAATTTGGTTTCAATTCAGAATTTATATCTTGGGTCAAAATGCTTTATGCCTGCCCAGTCGCCTCAGTCCACACAAACGGTCTCCAGTCTGCCCCATTTCCCCTTTATCAAGGTACCAGACAGGGCTGCCCTCTCTCCCCCCTCTTATTTGCCATAGCTATCGAGCCTTTAGCAATCTGGCTGCGTCAGGAGGGTGGATTTGAGGGTATCACCAGAGCTGGGAAAGTACATAAATTATCGTTATACGCCGACGACCTCCTTTTATACATGTCTAATCCAGCTGCCTCTCTTCCCGTGGTTCTAGACATCCTCGACAAATGTGGGTCCTATTCAGGCTATAAACTTAACCTCCACAAGAGCGAAGTTTTCCCCATCAATTCTACAGCTAAAAGTATACCCCCAGCTTTTTTCCCTTTCAAATATTCTACAGACGGGTTTAAATATTTGGGGGTGCATATTACTGACTCAATTGATCGCCTTTTCTCCAAAAATGTCTCTCCTCTCCTTGAGAGGTGTAAACTGGACTTTGTCAGATGGTCTGCACTCCCATTATCCCTAGTGGGTCGTGTTAATTTGGTTAAAATGGTTGTTTTACCCAAGTTTCTATATATTTTTCTCACATATCCCCATCCTTATTAAGAAGTCTTTTTTCAAATTGCTCGATCAACTAATAAGCTCTTTCCTCTGGGGCAAAAAAAATCCACGCATCAGAAGATCAGTGCTACAGCTCCCAAGGGCTCTTGGAGGCTTGGCATTGCCCAATCTCCTACACTATTACTGGTCCTGTAATATTTATAAACTTTTATACTGGTTTAACAATGCTGCAGAAGGCTTACGCCCTACGTGGGTGGATATGGAACTTGCATCGTCTAAACTCTCTCTTCACTCCCTGGTTTGCTCCCAACTCCCTCTGTCTATCTCCAACTTCACCTCAAATCCAGTGGTAACTAACACCATTAGAATTTGGATTCAATTTAGGAAGAGCCTAGGCCTCCATAGGGCCTCAGATCTCTCCCCCATTGTAAATAATCACCTATTCCTGCCCTCTTGCACCAATATGGCCTTTCGGACTTGGTTTGACAAAGGGTTAACCAAATTTAGGGACCTCTACAACCAGGGGACTTTTATGTCCTTCCCGGAGCTCTCGAAGAAATTCGACCTGCCTAGAACCCACCTATTTCGTTTTTTTCAGACGAGGCATTTTGTCCAGAATCAAAACCCCAAATTCCCGAGTCGTCCCCCAGAAACCCTGGTTGACTTGTTAGTGGCGCTTGATCCCGAACAAAAGCGGCTAATTTCTAGCATTTACAGCCTTATCAGTTCTGCTATTGACAGCCCAGGGATTCTTGGGAGCAGGAGCTTGGAATCACACTGCCCGATGATTATTGGCAACAAGTTTTACGGTTGGTTCACTCCTCTTCAATCTGTGCAAGGCACGGCCTTCTACAGTGTAAAGTGTACAGTGCACAAAGTTCACTACACTAACTTGAGGCTTTCTCGGATTTACCCCAATGTAACTGACTCTTGTAATAGGTGCAAACAATCCCCAGCCAATCATTCCCATATGATCTGTCTCTGCCCTAGGCTCACCACATTCTGGTCCGATGTCTTCAAAACTCTTAGCACAGCATGTAATACTACTATCCTTTCAGATCCTCTCTTGGTCTTGTTTGGTGCCCCCCTGCAGCCTGTTACCTCTAAAGTTATACAGATCGTTCTAGCCTTTGCCACCCTGTTAGCCAGGCGACTTATACTCCTCAATTGGAAACACGCTCAACCTCCATCTCATAGCAGGTGGGTGAAAGAAATGTTACTGTCCATTAAACTCGAAAAGCTTAGGTTTTCCCTCAACTGTTCCTTAAGTTCTTTTGAAAAAACGTGGAGACCTTTCTTAAATCATATTGAATCTCTGACATCCCTACCTGACTGTGACGACTGAGCCACCGCCCCCCCTTTTTTTAATTTTTTTTTTATTTCCATACTTATGTATTTGTTATATGTATTTTGTATTTTGTACATTTTGTGTACTGAGAAGTGTTCTCCTTTGGGTGGGATTGTGGGAGGGATAAAACGACGGGGGGAAATGGATGAATGGAAGTTATCTGTTGTTTTGTTGGTGTAATTGCTTCCAATAAAAAAATAAATTAAAAAAATAAATTAAAAAATAAGACAATGGGATTTTCTGGATTTCTTTTCTCATTTTGTCTCTCATAGTTGAGGTATACCTAGGATGAAAATTACAGGCCTCTCTCATCTTTTTAAGTGGGAGAACTTGCGCAATTGGTGGCTGACTAAATACTTTTTTGCTCCACTGTAAATAAACTTGCCTTGCCTTGAGCGGAGGTGATTTATTCGAGCTCATGCTGAGCTGCTAAAGTTGATCTAAGGCAAACCAGGCAGAAAAATCCTCAGCTAACACCACTGCGCTTCACCTCATCCCACTGTGCTTGTTACATATATCTCCAAAAGACCCATTAGCTTAATCCTAATGGGGAGTGAGGCAGCCAGCCACGCAGCTTGTCCAGCATCTGAACACCAACGTTGAGCCAGCTGTCCACCTGGCAGAGGGACAGGATGGGACGTGGGCTAAAGGGAGTTGGCCGGATAGGAACAATTAGGGACACGGGCTGGATCTGGCAGAAGGTGGACAGTGGTGGGTGGAGGGGGGGGGACCATCAGGGAGAGGTCGCAAAAATAAATAGACGAATAGAGACTGCGGTCAAGCCAGCCGTCTTTCACTTTTGCGCGGTCAAACCAGCCGCCCCTGTATTTCGAGTGCGCGATTAGTTACAGGTTTACGGTAATGCAATAAAAACAACCCTGGGAAGCTGGACGTTTCGTATGTGCAGTAAAAGGATGGTAAAGTAAAGGATGGCATGTGGTTCATTTATATTATTTGCGATTGAGGAACAGGGTAATTTATGAGAATAATGTTAGGACTTATTGCTTCATAAACTTGTTGCACAAATACTATGAACTACTTTTACTGTGTACTTTTTGAGTAATTTGAGTTTCAAAGTCCTCTCCAGAGAACAAGAAGGAGCATTTTTGTCAACTTTGATGTGGGATAAAAAACATTTCTTCCATAAGTAGTTTATGAAACTGCCATGTTTGTACTTAGTACTTCTTAGACTACTTGCACAAATAATATGAACTACTTTTACTGTGTACCTTTTGAGTAATTTGAGTTTCAAAGTCCTCTCTGGAGAACAAGAATGATCATTTTTGTCAACTTTGATGTGGGATAAAAAACATTTCCTCCATAAGTAGTTTAGGAAACTGCCATGTTTGTACTTAGTACTTCTAGGACTACTTGCAAAAATAATATGAACTACTTTTACTGTGTACTTTTTCAGTAATTTGAGTTTCAAAGTCCTCTCTGGAGAACAAAAATGATCATTCTTGTTCTCCAGAGGACTTTGAAACTCAAATAAGTAGTCCTAGAAGTACTAAGTACAGACATGGCAGTTTCATAAACTACTTATGGAAGAAATGTTTTTTATCCCACATCAAAGTTGACAAAAATGCTCATTCTTGTTCTCCAGAGAGGACTTTGGAACTCAAATTACTCAAAAAGTACACAGTGACGTCATCGATGACAAACGAAGCCTCGCTGCCTGTCGACACCACGTGACTGCTTCAGGAAGCGATTCAGATCGGTTGAACCCATACAGTCTATGGTTGAACCACAACGCTGATAATACCCATGGATGTATAACAAGAACCATATTACCCCTCCTGTACCCGGGCCCGGTGACACGATGGAATTAAGAGAGCTCAGACCCTCACTTATATAGAGGTCGGAACATGTCATAAGTATAAATGGATGCAAGCATAAATAAATGTAGGAATAAAAACATCAATAAAAACATCAATAAATACAGGAATACATATCTTGCAGTGTTTTCAGGGAACTTTAGTGTGTGTGCTGTGGCTCAGCTGGAAAGCAGTTGACTCATGACCGCAGGGTCCCTGGTTCAACGACTGAACAATACGTATTTTTTTGTTGTTTATAAAAGCTACAGCTAAATGAGATAATGTAGTTAATAAATGTATTCTTTGATATGGTTTAGCCTTTCTCAGGCTACAACAAGTTTATGAATATTATTAAGGAATACAAATCCCTCTTTGCAATGTGTACCAGCCTCCTTAGGCTTTTCAATCACAATCATTAAACTGGAATAAATACAATATTGTTAACATGAAAATATGATTTAATGTTCGTTGTTTAGAGTTATTCTAAGGCTTTACTCAATGGGAACTCGGTATGAGAGAGAGCTCACTGTTGAGATGTCCAATCTGCCTGTTTTACACACTTTGACCAGCAGGGGGTTTGTGTTCAAATGAAGCCCATGATGAAGCCTCATGAGATGAACCCTTTTGCGAACCAATTGGCTGGAAAGCTTCATAAGGCTTCATCTCGCCATCACTAGCTTCAGCCCTTCCAAAACACTATTAACGCGTGTCACGCAGAGACAAAGCAGCACTGCACAGTGCACACCCGCTGAGTCCTGGCAGTCAGAGGGAAGAGCGCTGCGGTAGCTTTCCTCAGCTCTATATGAAGGCCCTGATTAGAGATTGGATACACCTGGGAGAGAGACTGTACCTGGAGGGGGACAATCAGTGGAAGAGGGAGAGGGGGAGAAACACACACTACGGCACGTGACAAATGCAAGGAAATCCTATTCATTCACTCTACTGTGAACCATGATAGAGTGGTGCAGGAATGAGTCCTAAAACACAGACCACTGCTTGGTCCCACGTCTCAAAGGCTACTGTTTGTTGAATGTGTTTTTGGCTAGGTCTGAAATAATGTATATTGCTTAAGACAGGGGTTCCCAACCTTTTTTCCCAAGGGCCCCCCCCAAACGACTCCTGTTGGAAGTTGCTGATGTGACGTATTTTGTTAAAGGAGGATGAAAGCGTAATCAAGGAGCACTATTGGAGTGACTTTGATGGTTATTGGACTCAGGATTAATTCATTTGGATTCCTGCTGAATGAAGAAATGAAAGGACGGCGCAAGTGGAAACAATTCACAAAGGGATTAAACTGTTTAAAACACATGCTCAAAGTAAGCCGAATTTTGCCGTTGTGTTTATGTGGATTCAAAAATCGTAAATAATCTACAAAATGGAGGAGACCGATCTGATCGGAGCAACTGACAAATAATCCAACTGAAACCGGCATGGACAATGACAATGTTTTAAAAATGCGCTTATCCAGCAAAGCCTGGTTTGGACACTTTATGGGCAGAAGAAACATTTATATTAAAGAAACAATTATACATTTCTGTCTTTTTATGCCTTTAAAGGTGGGGTAGGTAAGTTTCAGAAACCGGCTTGAGATACACTTTTTGTTATATTCCATGGAATGCCCTTAACATCCCGATAGCAATGAACATCTGAAGTGCTTTGACAAAAAATCCATAAAAAATGTCATCTGTAGAAGCTGTAATACTGTAAAAAGTACAACCAATCGATTGGATGGCCTACCTGCCTGTCAGCCTTCCATCGGGGCACAAACTTATCTCGTGCCCTCATTGGTCATGTGTGCGTTCGTGTGTGTTGGAGGAGGGGCTCTATAAGGAAGTGGCAGATTTTCTCCGGTTGTGTATTTTCAAATTCTAGCGATCTCGAGCCGGTTTCTCAAACTTACCTACCCCACCTTTATAGCTACTAACTTGAATTTTTATTCAAATGAATGAATCAATTATTTTTTATATTTTATTGTAATCTAGAGACAAGGCCTTTAGTGACAATCATGTATTGCATTACAATTATATGTATACATTTTTTATTTTATTTTTTTAAATAAAATTAAAAAAAGTCTAAATATGATATTTAGCCTCAAATCATCTGAGGCCTGGCGCTCTAGTGATGGGAATTCCGATTCCCTTCGGGGACACGAATCTTTTGATTCAGTTCACTTGAAAGATTCGTTCACTGATTCGTTCACTGATTCGTTCACCGGTTCGCGAACGACATCTGGTGATTTGCACGTTCGCGAACGATTCGTCTTTGTACTTAGTGAGTCTTCACTACTGCCGAAGTCCGTACAAGAAGTTTGCTGGCGTAACATTTATGATATTAAAACACATTTTACACCTCACCTTGTTGCCCCATGAATTATGCTCTGGGAATAGGCTACATATTATTTAAGAAATATAATTGGCCATTGTTAAATCTCTCATAAATGTGTGCCTGACTATACGATGTATTACAGCAGGCTAGCACGTTATACTTTCAAACCCATGCATGGACTATGTGCTTAAATCCAAAAGCATTAAACTCCATTTGGGCGAGTTCAAAGTGAATACAAAAATATGTCCTCTACATCGGTGACGATTTATTCATATTCTATAGTATGTACCCATCTATGTTTACCTTTAGCTAGCGGCTAAGCTAGTGGGACGCTACGGAGCCCAGATATCCGCCCTCTGAAGCTTTTAGGGCCGACAGGGAGAGGAGAATGTCCCGCTAACGCGGTGTGTGTGTTTCACATGAGCGGGACGCTATGGAGCTCAGGTATCCGCCATCTGAAGCTTTTAGGGCCGACAGGGGGAGGAGAATACAACGCTGTGTGTATTTATTGCTAAGCTAGCGGCTAAGCTAGCTGGACGCTACGGAGCCCAGCTATCCGCCCTCTGAAGCTTTTAGTGCCGACAGGGGGAGGAGAATGTCCCGCTAACGCTGTGTGTGTTTTTCACATTAGCGGGACGCTATGGAGCTCAGGTATCCACCATCTGAAGCTTTTAGGGCCGACAGGGGGAGGAGAATACAAAGATGTGTGTATTTATCGCTAAGCTAGCTGGACGCTACGGTTCAGGTATCCGTCCTCTTTATTGCGGACAGGTTGAGGAGGATGTCCCGCTTCTGTGTGTGTGTGTGTGTGTGTGTGTGTGTGTGTGTGTGTGTGTGTGTGTGTGTGTGTGTGTGTGTGTGTGTGTGTGTGTGTGTGTGTGTGTGTGTGTGTGTGTGTGTGTGTGTGTGTGTGTGTGTGTCGGAGCTCAGGCTCTGATTACAGTAGCTACACTGTAGGAAACAGTTCTGAACTGTTTCCGCCAGTTCTTTAAGTTCGTCGTTCGCGAACAGCGAACGAATCGTTTTGTGGGAGGAATCAGTTCATCTCGTTCACTTCAAAGATTCGTTCAAAAAGAACGAATCGTTCGCGAACGACCCATCACTATGGCGCTCCCCCTGCGATCTTTGGCGTCCCTCCAAGGGGGGCGCGCCCCCAGGTTGGGAACCACTAGTTTAAGACAAGCTTAAAAGACGTTCATGTTTTGCTCTACGACAGGGGTGGGGAACCTCCGGGCCGTATATGGCCCGCGAGACAATTTGGTACGGCCCTCGAGGTAATTTATAAACACACGCAAAAAATAAAAAAATGAAAGAAATCTAGACCGCAAAAAAATGAAACAAGCGAGTGCCTGTTTTTCCTGGCCACGGTCAGGGTCCTTGAACACAACACGAGCCTAACGTGTCATCACGTGGTATATGTCTCGACTGACAGTGTGCAGTTCTGACCATAGACATATAAAGAGTAGACGCCGCATCGACCGCTGCTGCCTATTGGCGCTGACGAGCCGTGGGGCCGCCATCTTGGACCGGTCACCCGCTCCACTCAGTGTAATCTGTCTGGCAGGCGCAATGAAGTGTCAGCGCATTTTATCAATCATAACTCGCTGAATACAAAACTGATTTTCACGGGGGGGGGGGTTTCTGCAAACGTCATATATGTAGGCATGATACCGGACACATGATTCGGCGTATTTTAATATTCATAGTAGGCTTAACAGCAATAGAATATTCTGGTATTTGATAGCCTATGTTATGTATGATAGGTATTTTGCAAAAGACACACGATATATAATATATACACACACATAAAAAAACACTAATGGTCTATATATGATAGAGAAGCAGATTGTGTAGGCCTATACTCAGCTATTTTAATAAGTTGAAAAATGAAGAAACAATAATACATTATACATAGACAGAAGTTATATATCAGTAAAAATGAATATCTATGTCATAAAAAATGAAAATGTACTTCTACATCTATATAAAAAATGTAAATGTTCAAGTTAAACATAAGAACATGACACCACCCCGCCCAAACCATATTTACACAAAGTTGCTCATGACACCCGAATGCCCCGTGCATGCGGCTCCTCCAAAGCATGACTGAGAACCTCTTTCTCATATCTTTGTCTTTGGGAAACCATCAAAATAAAAACGGGAGATTTGAGAGTCAACACAAAAACATTTTAAGAAGGAGGTCAAGCTTATCTTCTTCCTTCTTCTTCCTAGATAGATTAGATTAGATTTTAGATTTAGATTAGGACCCTTTGTGTTTCAGGTGACAAAGACTTCGTCAGGTAATATGCAATGGGAGCCTTCCAATGTTCGTGTAGGCCAACCACCATGAACACAAGAGCCTCAGTAGCAGCATCGGTCTCATTGTTTCCATCACCCATGTCGACAGAACCAGACATTGACTGGTTATGTGGATTATATTGCACATGTTTTCTGATGGCCATGTCATCCAACATGAGTGAAACACATCCATATTTAGCCTGGTCGTCCTGGCATCTTCTCTCCAGCATATCCAGCATCATCTTGTTCAGGCCAGGCTTGCCATCCACCGAACACAGCCACCTGTAAAAAAATTGAGAAGTAGCTATTTAACGTACTTGCAACCGTAATTTCCAAAAATGAAATTGAACAACATTAAGACTACCTTTTTTTTGTAGTCTCTGAGGTATTTGTATGCCTTTGGACCATGTAGATGGAATGTGAGGGCACATTCTCTGTGGTCCTTGGAGTACTCATGGCCCTGCTTTGCCTTCAAGTCTATTTGAAGATCTGAAATTGTATGAGAAAAAATTAATAAGTCCCCTTCATATAATAACAAAGGAGTTTAATAAAGAGTGTAAGAGTAAGATGTACATGAATTTCAAAGTGCTAATTTCATTTTACCTGAGTAGAAATCAAGCCTCTTTGAGTTCTTCATTAATGAGGTTCTTTTCCCTCAAATCCCCCAAAAGAGTCCTCACTGTGGTCTCTGCCCTCTTTTCTCTAGCCATGGCATTCTTCCTCTCTCGCTCGAGACTCTCCACTCTTGCTAAAGCTTCATTGAGTCTGGCCTTAAGAGCAGTAGGAGAAGCAGGCGAGACATCGCTATGATCCTAGAAAGAGGGATGAACATGGTTTGAGTGATGTTTCACTTCACACACATCACTTTGACACAACTAGAGTATGGCCCACATTCTTTCTTATAGTCATCACCTGTCAAAGCCACTGCCAGCATCATGCGTGTGTGTGTGTGTGTGTGTGTGTGTGTGTGTGTGTGTGTGTGTGTGTGTGTGTGTGTGTGTGTGTGTGTGTGTGTGTGTGTGTGTGTGTGTGTGTGTGTGTGTGTGTGTGTGTGTGTGTGTGTGTGTGTGTGTGTGTGTGTGTGTGTGTGTGTGTGTGTGAGGAATGCATGTTCAACATGTCTTCAATTGTGTGTGTATGTGTTTATTTGTGAGTGTGTTTAATATGAGTGGCAGCAAACAAGAGAGAATTTACTTTGTCTAGGACCATTATGAATGATGTTGAAAATAGAAATACTCACATCATTAGGCTGAGGTTGTGAGTGTGAGGTTGAAGCTTCTGGGTCGTCCTGAGGGGCCAGAGACAGGCTCTCTTCAGCTTTTCTGGAAGGAGACGTAGTCCTGCCCTTTTCTGGCTAAAATGAAAAAGCAGAATACCACACACACACACACACACACACACACACACACACACACACACACACACACACACACACACACACACACACACACACACACACACACACACACACACACACACACACACACACACACACACACACACACACACACACACACACACACACACACACCTGTCAAACTCGTCCTGCTTAAAATGCTCACTGCAAATCACGGATGACTCGCTTGCAGTGAACCCTTCCCTCCTCAAAGCAACTTCCCACTTCTTTCTCATATCTTTGTCTTTGGGAAACCTTCAAAATAAAAACGGGAGATTTGAGAGTCAACACAAAAACATTTTAAGAAGGAGGTCAAGCTTATTTTCTTCCTTCTTCTTCCTAGATAGATTAGATTCGATTTTACTTTATTCATCCCACAACGGGGACATTCACTTGTTACAGCAGCGATTTATAAAGTCTCAGTTGGCCATGAACATAATGTTTGCTGGCTACGATTTCGCTGGCGGACATCAATACAGTACAATAATATTATATTTACAAAATACAACCAATTATAATGTTGAATCTTACTTGTGAAAAGTAATCCCCCGACCCCTGTTCGCAATCGTCCGCCGATTTGCACAGCAATATGCTGCACAGTGCTCTGGCATCTTGAAACCTCTGCTGTCTATGGGTAGAATGTCTGTACAATATGGGTAGGATGACCGGTCCAAGATGGCGGCCGTATTTCTTGCGCCCCAGCAGCCAATGCAGCGTCTACTCTTTATATGTCTATGGTTCTGACGAAGAGCACCAGGACGCCACTCCAGCCCTTCAGAAATTGCAGTACCAATAAGTCCATACACATGTCGCAGTTTCTGCGTGTCTGTGTCTTTAGTTGAAAGCCCAGTGGCGATCTGCTCATCTGTCATACTGATCAGACAGTCAATAACTGTGTTGTAATCATTAGCATCTGGTTAGCTAGCTATGCTAACGAATATAAGAAGCTTGTTCTACAACCAGTGAGGCAAAGGCACATCTTTATATGATCATTATAGTTATAAAAAAAATAAGAGAATAAAGTAAACAGGTATAAAATACTATATGACAGTTATTAATAAAGAAGAATACAGTTTGAAAGGGGAGTGATTTGTCAAATATCCATAAATTAAAAGAAAACCTGCTTACAGTTGTGTTTGGGTGTTGAGAGATGTGTCCATAGATCTCCTAATGTTGCTCTCAAAGTGCACCAGATTCATGCTTTTAACTTCAACATTTAAAAAAAAAAATCTTCCCAGGGGAGCACGCCACACCCTGCACGTGCATGCATACGCGAGTCATGGTGAGATATCTGGATTAAGAGGTTGCTTTTTCTTTGCACAGAATGACATGAATGGGCTGTGATTTTAGTTTTTTTAAGCACAGGTCAATAACTTGTACGGCCCTCTGAGGATATTGTAAACATTGAAATGGCCCTTGAGAGGAAAAAGGTTCCCCACCCCTGCTCTACGACATGAACAGAAATGAATAAGTGAAATGACTAAACGTCATCACGCTGTGCGTTAGCTGCTCTCAATTTAGCGGTTGTGATGTGAAGTCATGACTAACATTAGCTTTTTACTGGCACTTGCATTTGTGCTTAAAAAATCTTTAAAAATGTGTGAATATATGGAGATTATTCCGCTGAACATGCCTGCCACAGATTTTTCTTTCTGTAATATTCAAAAACCCAATTGAAAAATCTATGTTTTTTGTCGTGGGGCGCCTTGCGATGATAACTTACAGGTTTGTCTACAAAAGAAATGTCAGTGCATTAACCTACTCTATGTTGTATGTTCAAAGTGTAACACTATAAAATAAAGAATATACTAAATATGGATACCTACCTTTAAGAAAAAATAACAAACTCAGATGATGTTATTGTTAGGAAAGGATATATACAAATGTTTACTTTAATTACATACACATTACATACACATAATGTATACAAAATCATCTATTACAATTGAGAAGGCCAAACATGGCTTCAAACCACAAGCTTGATTCCATAGTCAGAAACAAGAGGCACTTTGAGTGTAAACACATTATTAATTAAGCAGAGATTTGACATATGAGCAGAAAGCTACTAAAGACTCAAAATGGATATGGTATGGTGGACAAGATCAAACAACAACGTAAGAGGATATTGAGGATTTTGTTTGTACTGAAGTATACTGTGAGTATGCTCTGATATTAAAGCAGCCGCTATCATTATGGATCGTCTCTCTAAATCAAACTCCTAATCAAAGTATTCCATGAGCTTATTGAATAGCAAAATGCAAGAGGAGAGAATGAGGGTTTCTAAGATACAATGTGGCCATTGAAGTGCTGCTCCGAGAACACACGGTTACTCAGGGAATCACAGCTTGGCCTTGCCTGGTGTGACCTGCAGGCTCTGCAGCTTCATAGCCATGCTCATGTTTCCAGTGATCTTAATCTTCCCTTTGAAGAAAGCCTGTGGACAGGGGTTGAAAGGGGAAAGATTAAAAAGAGTTTACCTGACCTTAAACTTTTACATTCAAAAATGTTTATTTTCTTAGAATAAGTGAGGTACTTAAAGAGGACATATGATGCTAATTTCCAGGTTCATATTTGTATATTGTGCCTCTACTGTGACATGTTTCCATGCTTTAATGTTCAAAAAAAGGTCTCTATTTTCCTCGTACTGCAGCACCTCTTTTCACTCACCTTTTAAAGAAAGGGGTCTTAAAGAGACAGGTGCCAGAATAGAGTGATTACAGCTATATTCAGAAACACAGTGTGAGAAAGATAATGTGTGTTTGGATTGTTAGAGATTGTAAACATGTGCAAGTAGAAACCCAAAATACAAGTATGTAACTGAAACGGAGCATAAAATGTCCCCTTTCAAAATTCCTGTGACAAACTAAATGGAGATGATGTTCATACAGAGACCATGTAAATGGATTCATCTCGTAAACACAGGTGGTTACGTGGCATGTACACAGCTCTCAGTAAGAACAACTCATTCATGTCTAAAGGCATGTGTTTGGCTTCCCAAAACAAAACGGCAACAGAATTTACACTTTTTCTGGTGAATTGACGTTTGTGTGTTTCGACTCGTGCGTTCCAACATATCATTGGTTTTAATAGACTCTGGTGCTTTTGCTCCGTTTAGTTCTTCCCCTCGTTGGTGTATAAGCTGTATAACTATTGGTGCTTGATGAACGGCTGGAACGAGCTCCATCTCCAACTAGTCTGTGAGGTTGGTTATAGCGTTTGCATTTTTAAGATAATATTTGTTAACAATATGCGCATCACTATGTGAGTGCAGATAAATATGGTTTATCATGATCACATACCGTTGGTGGGTTCATCTTTCCTGTCATCAGATCCAGAAGATCCTCGTCACTCATGATTAAGGTGCAGTCTGCTGTCTTATCTGAAAGGAAAGGAAATGAATGTTTTATTTGTAATGGCTTACTACTTGTCATAAAGCATAAAAACTACTTTAATTAATTTAAATAACAACACTAAATAATAATACATTTACTATAAACAAAAACAGCCAGAAAATACATGTTTAACTGTTAAGAAATATAAAGCAATATATAGCTCCAACACTACTTCAATGTATAGAGTGTATGATGTATTTTTTTTTTAAACCGCAGAAACAAAATGCATAATTTCTGTTTTGAGTTCACGCGAGGAGAAAGGATTGTACGCCATTGGCTGAAAAGAAAAAAGAACAAACTTTGCAACATTGCACATGAAGAGAAATGTGATTCACCATTGTAACATTGCTCCAAATAGATAGCACTCAAGAGTACGCTATGTCTGGATGAAACTTGTTATTGTTGTGCAGCACACAAGTCCAATGCCATTTCATTTCTTCTTCCAGGACAAAATGTATGATTGCTAACATCAGCCTGTTGAAACATAAAACCACCTTTTTCCATCATCATCAACAGAGGATGTACTTCTGCCTACGGTATGATGATCATCAATCAGTATGCTTGATACATCAAAATACTTGTTGTGTGTTTAGGAAATTAGAGTCCTAATTAAAAAAAATCCTCTGGGACACAAAGTTCACATTACAGGATTTAAAAGTAACAATTGACTTATTTCTGTCAAGGAATGATCACTCACCTGTTTCCAATGTTACTTAGCCAATAGAAAAGGAAAAACACTTCTAATTCCTACGGAAGACAATTAGGGCCACATGTGAATCTTTTTTATATGACCTGACCAAAAGTGATTTATTCTTTTTTAAATGTTTGAGATCAAAGTCAGTATTCTGAGAAACAAGGCTGTTTTGAATGACTGACTTTAATCTCAGATAAAAGAAAAAAGAAAAAACTTTTGGTCAGATATCAAAAGAATTTCAGATGTGGCTCTAATCCTCTTCCGTACATTTCTCTATGCAGCACATTACCTTAGCCCGCCTTATTTTAGGCCAATGCAGCGGCTGTTAAAATGGTTTGGCTTAACAAAAGATAATGTACTTGCTATTCTTTGTATCGTCATGGTTTATTGCACTTATTGTATCGCTTTGGAGAAACGCGTCAGCTAAATGAAGTGTAATTCAATGGGATGCAAGGACTGCAAAGGTATGGTAGTGTACTCTTAGGCTTTTCAGAGTTTCTTCTGACAGCTGCATGCTGTGACTTAACATGAGGGCTGAGAGACTGAACATAAGCCTGCATTTTAAGTTAGCAGCTAAGTATACAAATCAACAAGGACCTGAAATTCACATGGCTCTGTTGAGTCGTGAGAGGCTGCAAATTGAGGTGATACTTCTCTGTAGGTTCCTCACTACAAGCGTCCCCGTTCACATGGTCACAATGTTCAAGTAGCAACACACACAAACCGGGATGCACCCCACTGTTGTGTTGTTGATTTATGTAGAATTGATGCCAATCAACGTGTCCAGAAAGCTTTTAACTAGTGCGGTCAATAAATAAACAAAAACAAATAAAATAAATACGTGTGTGGTGTTTAAATAAGGACATGCATGACAAACTGGTAAGAGAAATCAGAACACCATTTCTGAATTATTAGCAACAAATCTGACCATTTTCTGACAATTAGCTAAAGCCTCGACAAAGCCGCTGCCTCAGAGAGCCGCTGTGGTCCCCTCTGTGTAGTGTGCGATACACAGGGCGTATTCTCTGTCGCCGTCATATTGTGATCACCAACAAAAGAGTGCACTTTCCATCTGCCTCTCCTTTTCTTGCCATTTCACTCCCATGCAATTCATGGTAAACATCCGCGCTGGTATTGCCTGAGCAACTTTTTGGTCAAACTTTCCAGATGAATCGCAAGCATTAACGCATCCGAGTGTGTGTGGCAGCGTTCTTCATGTTTTGTAAATGGGGAGCCACAGCCGCCATAGTGTAGCTTCAACATCGCTAACCAACCAATATAAATGTGGTACGACGTAGAGGCTCAACAAAACTGGGATTCATTTTTCACAGAGGTTGTCTTGTTCCTTTCCATTTCCTGAAAAATGAGTCGGATGGAAAGGGTTAGCTGACCTTTAAAAAACTAAAACCTGAGAGTAACTCGGGGGCGGGGGGGGGGCAGCCTAATGGAAACAGTCAAGGGGCTTTTGATGAGAGAGTGGCTCTGATTATGTGTGTGTGCATGTTACATACAAGTGTGTGTAGCGGCCACAAGCATCCTATGAAAAAGCAGAATACATATCTTTCTTTAGCATTTCCATGATATGTGTGAATTGAATTGTGCTTTTATAGATTGTGTGTGATGTAGATTGTTATGTAGTTTGATGTTTAACGTCCATTGCAGCAGCTTCAAGTCCAAAGAAGACATGACAAAAATGTTGTTGTGATTAAGGTTTTAAAATTTCAATCAATTTCTATTGCTCCACTGCAGAGTTTTACAAGAACATTATTTTGATAAAAATGCCAATAAGGCCAGCTTTTCTCAAACATCTGGCTGCAAGGAATAAGTGCTAAGCAAAGAATGTTTTAATGCGATACACAGATTCATGTTTGAGCTCTCTCAGAAATGCAAAGCCACAGTTTTATCGGGAATACATTTTGTATCGACAAGAAGCTCACGCGTGTTCCTACTGCGGCTGAGAGCTACAGTAGGTGCTGAGATGGGCTGAGAGAGAAGTCCTACTGTGGGAGAAATGTCACGTTTTAACAGACATTTCCGACAGACCGCTGAGAGAATTGTAATCATGTATTAAAAGCTACATTCATAAAAATCCCAGAGCACTTTTGGTGACATCATACTGCACAGAACACAACATCCATGAAGGCAAAAAGTGGGAGAATAGGCCCGCCGAGTAAATCCATTATTCCATGTATTCAATCTACAGTGTTGGGGGACGTACCTTCAAAATGTTTTCCATTACAATTACTAGTTACCTGTAAACAATTGAATTAGTAACTTCAGTCATTCTGCTAGTAATCCCCATTTTTGTCAAATGTACAAGTTATCTATTTTGTTAAGAGAATGTAATGGAATGATTGAGTTTACATTTGACAAACATAGCAAAAACAAAAAACATGATATGCAAAAAGTGCAAAAGAGCAAGAGCAGCACACACAAGCATTTACCACATGGCAGTACAATATAGCAGCTACGACATATAAAGTGCAAGAGAAGATCAAAGAGCTACCTGAAGTGCAAGAGCAGATACCCCTGTGTTAACGTGCATTTTGCGGTGATTGCACAGATGTTTGTTTCTCAACCATTCTTTGAGTTGTATCTCAGTTGGGAGGCTATTCCACAACGAGCTGCCTTTAACGGAGAGGATATTTTGTCCAAAAGTGGTCCGTCTGCGGTGGACTTCACAGTCTCCTCTGGTTTCTGCATGGGAGCCTGCCTGCAGACCTCCACTCTCAGGACAGTTCCGGTGCAGACCTCCACTCTCAGGACACCTCCACTGTCAGTACAGGAAGTGACGATTCTGACGCGTTTTTTCCCCCGCCCACCGAAGGACTCGTTTGATGGAAGTTTTCAAATCACAATGGAGACTCATCACGGAGGTGATGAGACCGCCCACCGTGCACTTTGGGTCGGCCTTGGTCAAGCCCTTTTGACCCCTCCGCTCAAATGACACCATGGAGGAATGTAACGGGAGTTGACAGGGGACTCTGCCCGCCTCACGAGTGCCTATTTTCGGTTTTATTATTTATTTATTTTTTTGGCTATTTCACTACCGGGGACATTGCCCGGTCTCGGGTGTGTCCCCCACGGCCTGTGTCCAAAAACACGTTGGATCCTTCGATTTTGACTGGTCGTTTACTGAACATCATGCATACTGTTTTTTTTTTTACGTTTAACTGTAAGCAAATGTTGTTCAGCCAGTGCTGAACTTTGTCCAAAGAATTTGAGACAACATGAGATCATTTCAGCGTTCTTCCCGTGTACAAAGATGACCGCATCATCGGCATACATTTGCACATTCAACTCAGGACATACATTAGGCAAGTCATTAATGTACAGTGAAAACAGTAACGGTCCAAGAATGGAACCTTGTGGAACCCCAACAGGGTTCACAAGGTAGGAGGATTTGACACCGTTGACCAAAACACACTGTTTTCTGTTCGATAAGTAAGACTTAAACCAATGTATAGAAACTGCAGACAAATGTAAATGAGTCAGCTTTGTAAGGAGCACTTGGTGGTCAACAGTGTCAAAAGCCTTCCTGAGATCAAGGAAAACAGCACCTACATATGGGCTCGTGTCCAACATACATTTAATCCGATAATTTTTAGGTCGATAACATAATATTTCAATATTGTGAGTCAAGTCGTTGGTTTATTTTGTATGTGACCATATCATAAGCAGTGTTGGGTGTAACGCGTTACAAAAGTAACGGAGTTACAGTAATATATTACTTGTTGCTGTAACGAAGTAATGTAACGCATTACTAATGAAATGTGGGTAATATATTACCCGTTACAATGCCCATTAACGCAGTTACAACACATTTTAACCCGACATTAAATGGTGTTTTGTTTTTTAACAATGTACTAACATAGCGAGACATTCCGACACCAGACAAATTGTGCGGGTAGTAGATTAGTAAACCTGGTGTGTTTACCCTTCAGGCTTCGCGTCGGGATCTTCGGGGCAGTTGAATGTTATGCACTCTCTAGTCAAAAAAGAGAACGGAGCGAAAAATACTAACAACAAATTGTGTCAGCTGCGCGTGACCTGCTCCGCTGCGTGCATCATTTCCAAAGTGCTTCCACAGCAGTGACACACATCTGTGGATAATCATTTATACGAAAATGGTTAAAGCAACCATCACTAAACGCCAGCAACACTGCATCTACTGCAGACAGTAGCAACGGGTCAGATGGGGACATCACGTTACCCTCCGTTGTGGACACTAGCTTACTCCCGCCTGACTCGCCGCCCTCAACTCCGGAGCAGCACTCTTCGTTGCCCGAAACTACGCCGCCCCTCTGCGGCCCGCAGGTGCCAGCCAGGATACCACGGCAAAACAGAGCCTGCCCAGGTAGGCTATATCTAAAGTACCCGCCTGTACAGTGGGGTTAGTTGGTCATTTTGCAGCTCGTGGTATAAAAATAGACAAGGGCTAGAATATTCATGTGAAAATAGTGCCATATTCTGCCATGCCTGTAGAAATGTTGGGTCACAAATAATGCATACAATAGCACAGATGCCTTCACCACGAATGGCTACACAAAGATCTCATATCCCAAGCGTATCAACAAGCTAATGTTGCAGCTGAAATGTTCTCCAGGTCACAAAGTCAACCTCACATGATGATGTACCAGTTTTCTGGTGATATATCTGACGTCCAGCGCTCCGTCTTTTAACCTCTTTTCCTTTCTCTTTCTTGATCCTCCTTAGCAACCTTCATTATAGTCCTTGACAGTGGTCTGTACTACTGTATTAACAACGTGTCACCTGTTAAGAAGTTACAATCAGAATCGAGTATTCAACTAACCCGTGTAATACAAGTTGTTAGTAGCCTTAAGGGCCTACACAGTTGTTATGCTATACCACATTGCCCTTCATTGGATGTATAATGAGCTGCACTAAACTACATTTTAGCATTTAAAATACCTAGCCATTCTTTTGCGGTTATTTTGGTGGAAGTAACTAGAAAAGTAACTAAAGTAGTGTAACTCATTACATTTCAGAGACAGTAATTTTGTAATGTAACTTATTACTTTCAAAAGAGAGTAATAAGTAATATGTAATATATTACATTTTGGAAGTAACTTGCCCAACACTGATCATAAGCGGGATAATAATCATCCCTTACATAAAATCGCATTGCAATGAAAATACATCACACACATTCCTGGCAGATACACACCTGGATCATTGCTGACGGAACCTTTGCCATTCTTCACGTCCACAACCCAAGTCGCCTCTTTCCCATCGGGTCCATCCTTCACTTTGAACGCAAACACTCCACCAATCTTCTTGACAAGCTGCTCTCCTTCCTGCAGGGAGTCCACAAGGCTTTGTTTCAGTTCACAGATAATGTTTGGAGACATAGACAAGAATCATTTAAATCACAGTCATATGAGTGTTGTTAAAACTATAACACCCTTGTCTGTAATTACTTCTTCATTTTTACCACAAGGCAATTCAATAATCAAAATGTAGATACGAGGCATAATATCACACATTGAATGCTCGGAATTCTGGCCTGAAGTGAATAGCATTTAAATCAGAGGTAGGGATTACACTGGTATTGAAGATAACTGTGATATTCATGGTAATAATACACATGATAATACTATGTAAATAATCCAGTTTTTTATTTTTCCACTCTTAATCACCCTCTGTTATCCTGACAGCCCAATTCAAATACAGAGGCATATATTGCATATTCCACATATTAAATCTTCCCTCCCGAGGCTTCCAGGCACATCAGCCGCCCTTGAACAAGCTTTACATTTGCCCACCTTTCCACACCTTTATTGTAAAGCAGCTCAATGCAGCAGCCACAGTCACATGTAGATTATAATAGACAATCAATGACAGGCTTATGCGGTTTTGAGAGCCTTAAACAGTGGCGGCGCTAGGGGGTGGCTACTTGGGCTCAAGCCCCGGATGTTTTCTGAAAATCCCCGGATGTTTCACTTAAAAAAAATTGTTTTCAAAAATGTTTGGAAATGTCTCTTGAGTAATGTGTAGTACCGGAGTCCAGCAGAGAGGCAGCCACTGCGGGACATTAGCCTTCGTACTGCGTAGCCTTCCCTGCCCTGAAGAAGAAGTGATCCTTCCTAGTGCCTGACGAGTTTTAAGCTAATAGCCTATAAAGTTATGGATATTAGAAAGTTATTTTCATCGAAGCAGATGCCACAAGCTGCAGCAGCAGCAGTATCAGCAGCTGACAACAATGTCATCACCAGCAGTGAAGAAATGGATGATGTTTCAGGTTTGTGAATCTAATGGTGATATCTGCGAGAGTGATGTAACGTTAATGTTATAGCTAGTAAACATGGAGTAACCACACTAAGTATACCCTTATATGTTAGTATGTATACAGAACATGACTAAAAATTATCCTAAGATGTAACGTTAACCCTTCATACCTCAGTCTACTTTTAAGACACTAAAATAACATATTCCAATTTTTATTTAGTTTTCTCGCGTGGAATTATACCGGCTCTCGTTTCAGTACACATTGTCACTACCCGATCTGCAGCTCTGCCCGATCTGCAGTGCGCATGTGCGAGATGGTCCACCATATTGGACAACGCCGGACGGCAACCCACGTAGGACAACATTGACACAGTGGCTTTTGGCAAAGCTCAAAAGGAAAACTCGAGAGAGATGAGTTATTGTTATTACAACGTGACTTCACTATTATTTAACAACTCTTTTTATTGGGTTCTTTTATTTGGGGTTAAGTACATTGTCAGAATCAGAATAAGTGAGAAATGAATTTAACTTCTGTTAGACAGCTATATGCCATACATTTTTGCACACATTCACAGTAAATATGTATTCAGTATGATAGCTGTCTAACAGAAGTTAAATCAATTTCAGTGTCCGATTCAGAAACGTGACTCTTACACTCTTTACGTCACAAACAAAGATGGTGGATGAGAATAGATCTATAAAACGATAAGCAATGCGCCAGAATCAAGGTGAGACTATCCGCATTCTTTAAAACTCTACGCACATTCGTTTCACCGAAATAAGTAAACGACTGTATTTGAGTGAGTTAAGGCATTAGTTTGCTTCATTAAAGGGTGTTAATGAATACGTGTTCTCCAGTGCCTTTTGTCCGCTTTAAGGTATTATTAAGGTAGGGTTAATGTTGCTCTCAAAGTGCACCAGATTGATGCTTTTAACTTCAATATTTTAAAAAAAAATCTTCCCAGGGGAGCATGCCCCCTAACCCCCCTAGAGGAGGCGACGACTCCCCTAAAGGATGTTCGGTCCACCCCACACTTGTAAAAAATAGCACTTTACCCCTGCACCCCAACACAAATCCTAGGCTAAGCCCTGGATCTCCTACAATCCTAAATCCGCCACTGGCCTTAAACTTCACGTTTTTTAACTAGTAATATTCTAACACAGTAAGAGAGGCCTGGGTGTTCATCGAGAGAAAGTGTGCATCCATTTGTAACAGCTTGACTTGTGCACATAAAGTACTTGCCCACCTATACCTCATTCACACCAACGCAACTCCGGTTCAAGCTCCGTGTTAGAGCTTTTCAGGTTCAGAACCGGTTCTTCGGTTTAGCTCCGGTTCTTTTCACACCGCCCAGAGTCCGACTGGTAATGCGTCATTGCGTCATCGTTTGCGTCATGGCGTAACCGTTTGCGTGCCTGCTTCATAAAGCCAAACCGCGCGGATGAAATCAGTTGCATTCATTTCTTATGGCTCGATCTGCAGCTTTTCCGGAGTCATTTCTGTGGTTTAGACTATATTCTTATAAAAAAGTGTACTTGTGTCAATAAAGGTTTTTTTAAAACTGTTTCCGAGGTCGGTCTTATTTCTTAAGGTGGACTGAACCACGAGTGTGGAGTAACGTTGTATCTTTCATTTAAATGAACTGTAACCTTCACCCAGGTATGTAACAGCTGTTCTCAAATGAACATGTGAAGTTTAATATTTATAGTTTTATAGATTTGAACAGTGGCGAGCGGTCAGGGCCCTCTAGGCCCTCTGTGAGGGCCTAAGATATTCTAAAAAATAATATTTAAAAACATTTAAAAAATATATCTTTTTTTTAAATATATATTTTTTAAATATTATTTTTGTTATATTTTTCATTAGTTTTACCGAAAAAAACTTGATTTAATTGTATTTAAAATAACATTTCCAAAGAAATAAATCCTTCGAATCTGCCTGTTCAGTTTCTGTTTGAATGTGAAGGGTTAGCTTAACCGTTACATGAAAAAAGCTCGTCTGGCCCTCTCTGCGATTCACAGAGGGCCCGCTATAGTAAACTCAACGAGAGAGTAATGTCAAGTGACAGTCCAATTGACCAATCATATCTCCCCTCTAAATGGGTGGGCTTTATTATCGCGGACTTTATGACAGGTTCCGCCCGCTGCGCTGCCAAGTTTATGCATGTTTATGCATTAGATAATTAGCATACGTTCATTCACGATGGCTCACGTTAGTGATAGTGATGACATCGTTGCGAAACTACTAACTGAGTCTTTTTCAAGAATGAGTTACACGGATAAATTGGAGTTAATTACCAAAGGGCGACCAACACCACAGCTTATTTTGGTTCAAAAAACCAAACGGTTCGAGAGGCATTTTAATATCGGCAATTACGCCAGATACAACTGGATGACCGGATCAACCAGGGAACAAAAGCTGTACTGCTGGGATTGCTTGCTTTTTGGAGCGGACAGTGGGTCATGGGCCAAAGATGGATATTCTGATTTAGGAAGTTTATCCAAATCAGCACATCGCCATCAGAATGCTTCAGGTCACCTCAGAGCTACTATTCGGCTTAAAACATTTGGGGACACCAGGATAGAGCTCCAGCTGGATGAGCAACAACGCCGGGGTGTCATCATTCATAATGAAAAGGTGAAGAGGAACCGAGGAATTTTGAAACGCCTCATAAATTGTGTGGTGTACTTGGGCAAGCAGGAGTTGCCGTTCCGAGGTCACGATGATAGTGTAACTTCATCAAACAAGGGGAATTACATAGAGTTGCTGGATTTAGTGGCAGAATATGACAGCGACCTTCACACACACCTCGCCACATCAACAGTCTTTACCGGCACATCTTCAAGGATTCAGAATGACCTGATCAGCGCTGTCGCAAGTGTAATGACGGATAGCATGAAAGAGTATTATTTACGTTAACGAGGTAAATAGGCTAAAAGAAAAACATGTTTTCCAAATGAACTACGCATCTCTTGAGTGACAATATGCCTGCGCTGCACCTCCAAGGTGCGCAATACATTATTGCGCAATCTATGTCTGTCTGTGTGTGTGCTGCGCGAGCCGAGATGATGTGTGTGTGTGCGTCGTCTTTTTTTTTAAGTTTGTAGCAAGTAGAAGGCTGTGTGTGTGTGTGTGTGTGTGTGTGTGTGTGTGTGTGTGTGTGTGTGTGTGTGTGTGTGTGTGTGTGTGTGTGTGTGTGTGTGTGTGTGTGTGTGTGTGTGTGTGTGTGTGTGTGTGTGTGTGTGTGTGTGTGTGTGCGCACGCGTTAATTTGCGTATTGCACCCTGGGCCGCTGTTTTGATATTCCGCTGAAGAAGTATACTATAGGCTGTGACGTAATACAAAAAAAAAATTTCAAGGGAAGAGGGGGGTGGGGTCAGAGGGCCTAGGTAGAAAAGTCACGGCTCGCCACTGGATTTGAAACACCGTTGGTGTGAATGAGGTATAGTGTGTTTTTTAGCCTTGAACTCAATATACAGCTACAGTTAAACCTTTTCTTGTAACATAAAACAGCAAGCAATCACAAAAAATACCGATCACCTGCTGGCTCCCGATTAAGAATTGAGAGCAGCTGGGTGCATTTCCTCTTGGCCAATCGGGTGCTCAAAAAGGGGCTTAAGTTGCGGCTTTCACACCAGCGCTTTTCCCTTTCTAGCTCCGAGCGGGAGCTTTTCTGGTTCAGCTCCGGTTTCCCTTTTCTGCTCCCGCTCTGTTCACACCGCCCAGAGCTGCCGCTGCTGCGTCATGACGTCACCGTTTACGTGCCTGCTTCATAAAATCCAAACCGCGCGGAAATCCCTCACATCGACAACAACAACGGCCGATTGTATTGAAGCGCTGTTCGCTTTGGTTATCCTCTTACGAAACGAAATGGAAGGCATCGGACGACTTTACAAGGGACGACTTTACTTGGAACTTTACAAACATCACATGCGAAATGCAAGACTTCTTTGTGGTCTTCAGCATCTACTTCAACCCGCCTCGAACGTAAGAGAAACGTAAGTGACGCCGCCTCTTAGCTCCGAAGCTCTTGCCTCTAGACCGTCAATTTTTTGGAGCTGGAAGTGAACCGGATTCCGGAGCTAAGAGGTGGCGCCTCTGCGGTGTGAACAGGAAAAACCGGTACTTTTCAGGCTCCAGCTCTGAGCCGGAGCTGTAAACGCGTTGGTGTGAAAGGGGCAGAGAGGAAGAGAATTGCACACCCAGGTCCTTCTGATACTTCCTGATGCAGAACTCATTTCAGCAGATACTCACAGCTGGAAACTCTTTATACTCTTTTGAAAAGATATTCATAAATTGGGCAAAGATGTCAACTGTGTGGATTTGTGTTTATGTTGATGCTAATAGAGACAAAGCTAAATTCATCCCTATGCACCTTAGGGGAAAACCATACATTCTTCTCCATTGACTTCGAATTAAGTGAAGGTGCCTCCTTGCAATTGTTGTCTGCTAGCAAACCACATGAAAAATGCCATACAGCTGCTTTGTGGTGGGATTCCCTTTCAACACGGTAAGAAAAAAATAGAACCACGTTTTTAAGCTTCCAAAGTCAAAAAAGAAATGGGCCATCAGATGATAGGAAAACAGTTGGATCC
This sequence comes from Pseudochaenichthys georgianus, assembly GCF_902827115.2. NCBI lineage: Eukaryota > Metazoa > Chordata > Actinopteri > Perciformes > Channichthyidae > Pseudochaenichthys > Pseudochaenichthys georgianus. Next base: position 10,240,036 of record NC_047519.1, on the reverse strand, counting down.
TGACACTCAATGGGAGCAGCAAGCATTCTCCCAAATGTCTAACTATGAAGGAGTCATCCTTGTATTTACTATTACCCTACTGTTGAAATGCTAATGGTACAAACATGTGTATGCTACATGGCCGTGAAACTGCAGTCTGCGTCCATATTCCAGCCTTCAAGCACATTAACAGTTCAGTAGCTTACTGCCTTAATTTAAAAACAGAAAGATATAAGACTTACAACTAACTTTGCTTTTCTTTGATGTGTCCATATATGTTAGCATTTGCCAATGGAAGGACACATTTGAAATGAAATGATTACAAAGGATTAAACGCATCAGATGTTTGAATCAAGATGTGAGGGGACTTTTTGTTAGTGACTTTACCTCCTGCAGACGTTTTTCCATCTCTTTGAAGACTGGGTAGGCTTTAAACCCTTCCTGACCGCCGACCAAGCTGGTGGGAACTGCAGCTACTTGGGAACTGGGGGGCAGAAAAAAGCAGCTAGATACAAAGTACACGCTGAAAAAAGTGCTTCAGCTATCTGTAATTTCACCATGACTCAGACATGTGTACGCATATGATTTGAAATGTTATGTGGCAGACTTAGGAACAGAGCACAATGCACTTAATGTACAGTACAAGGCCAATCCATGTATGGTTGTTGGACTTCCTACCATTCAAAGTGCTTTTAAAGTACATGTCAATGTTTCCCCATTCACATATTGGTACACACACATACACTAATGGCAGAGGCTCATCGGGTTGCAATGTAAATGCTCACACACTCACACACCGATGGCACAGCCTTGGGAAACGTTGTATTGGGGCTTTATGGAAATAAATGTCTGATTTGACATCTAATTGCTTGGTTTCTTCCAATAGATCAATCTCCTAAATGTGCGTGAATAGATCACCATGTCATTTAGATTGTGTTCCCTCAAGCTGGAGATAGCCACAGAAAGGCTAGATAAAAACATAAAGCTACGGTTTTAAAACAAGCTGCCTAAAAAACAGCCAAACCACACTTTCTTAAACAACAAATTCAGGATTGTTCAAGGACTGTACAAGCCAATACGTCAAGTTTGAGACGATGGATCAGGGTTAATTCACAGTACCAACACTGATACATTTTAATTTACTTTAAAATTTTAATTTACTTCAAAAAAATAACTGATGAACCTGCATTTCTAGCACAAATATAACATTTCAAGCACTCTTAATGAACCATGTTTATAAATGCCAAGGCCTAATTTACAAACTTTTTACAAACTAGAATTGTAAGTAGCCAAGGCCACTTAACATGGATGCACCTAATATTTGTATGAACAGATCAACAATTCATGTGTAAATGTGTCATCTGCAAGTCCACAGATATTAAAACGGAACTGTACATTTACAAAAAAATTCCATAATCCAGCATTTTCTATTGTTCCTACCACAACTATGGAAGAGGCATGTGTGTCGTAAAGGCATCAGTGTTCACTAACATGTCACTGGTTTAAGCTAAATCTACCTATATCACTGAAAACATCTGATGGCTTCATCGACTGCTGATGACGTTTTTCTGCATTTCAAAGTAAGAGCCTGCAGTCTAGTTGTTGTTTTATAACCAGCAGCAAGAAAATGAGTTATTTTCCAATGTAAATGTGTTTATTGGTTCCATGTATATTACCTACCTGAACTTAATACAAACAGTTGGTAACTACTTGCTCACCTGGCCGTCTGAGGGAATCCCAACTTGTAGAGAGCAACAACCACAGCTCCTCCTAAGCCAATGTTGTGCTGCAGGGCCACTTTGGCCCCGGGGACCTGCCTCTTGTCAGCCTCCCCTCGGAGCTGCCAGCACAGCTCGGCACACTGAGCCAGACCTGAGAGAGCACGGGGAGGGGAGGGATGGAAGGGAAAGACGGTGACGTGACTTTAAGAGGGGAATGGGGCATTATTTTGGCCTGATGAAGCTGCAAATGTATATATAATAACAATAACGTTGTATTGAATAAAGTGAGAAAACAAGTGGACCTGTCTTTTGAGTTTCTGAATGCTCCAATGTGTACACCTCCTTGTTGCTAACTGTGTCTAAGTGCTGACAGGTGGGATCAGATCTATTGGGCTGAAACCAGCTGCCCTTTGCGTCTGGAGACCATGAGAGTAGTGCGAGTGACAAAACAGTGAATTTGCGGACTGTACAACCAGAACAAAGACCTGAAGACGTTAAAAAGCTCAAAAAGGGCCTTTGCAGGGTCAGGGTATAATTATTTATGGTTTCTACATTACACAGTCATTTGATCGAGTGTTAACCAACACATATTATGCAAGTGACAACAAACTCTTTGGACTAAAAGACTGTGAGGTATAAAACATCATTTTCCATTCTGCTTACAATAAGAGGAGGAAAGGTTGCATTGTATTGCTTTTTCTGTCTTGTTTTTAGAAACATCTACATTGGGCCACACAAAAGGACTCCGGCCAACCAGATAAGGTTAATTAAATACCACTTAAGCAATACATATTTCAAATATTTATTTTAACACCTGTGAAGGAGTTTAAGTTCTCGAGTGCAGTCACTTTACCGCACCGTTGTGACAAAGAGAGCTGAGCCAGAAGACAACGCTCTCAATCTACCGGTCCATCTTGTTTCCGACCCTCACTAACGGTCATGAAAGATGGATCATGACCGAAAAACCCAGATTGCGAATCCAAGCGGCCCAAATGGGTTTTCTCCGGGCGGCGGCTAGCATCTTTCTTGGGGACAAGTTGAGAAGTTGGACGGACGGATTGATTTCAGGGTGCATGTTTTCCCATATGCTGTCCCGACGTGTTGGGTGAACAAAAAGCAAAGACTCGGTTGCCAATTTCTCAAAATGGTAGCCAATGGAAACCTGGCAACGGTTATTGTCAAGGCCTGACTGCTATGAGAGCCACGAGACTCAAGACTCACACATGTGGAGTCACAGTCAAAACAGACACTGTGTTGTTACAACAGCGTCACATGTCTTGGCATTCTGCAAGTGCTAAACACAATAGCTTCATCAAGAGGGTGACAAATGGACTCCTAATCTGACAACTCCATAATCTCCACAGGGCCAGCTACCGCGCTAGCGTTAAAGCCAAGTATTTCATCCCATCTGCTTAATGAGCTTTTGCTTTTCTCTATGATCCCAATAGGCTAAAGAACTTAAGGGCAAGGACCTCATCACGGTGCCTTTTTCACAAACTGAGCAACTCTCCTAATCTTTTCCACAAGGACTTGTTTGTGAGGAAAAAAACAAGGCTAGGGCTTTTTATGAAAACACAGCCTCTGGAAAACACTTGAGACATTTTATTTATACATAAGGAACATTCAGAAATGGTCCTTCAGTAAACTCTGAAAGAATGCACATGCAACATTCTGAAGTTTAAAGGGCTTGGTGTGTCCGTCATCAAGCTGCCCTTTAATGCCCATGGACGTTGTGTTAACGTGCACAATACCCATTGTCTTGAGGGGGCTCATCCTACTTCCTGCATGTGGATTGACTTGGATATCTCAGCTGACGGTGAACAGAGACAGAGATCGCAGCAGAGATTAGCAGCAACACAGAGGATCAGGCGGAGCTTATCGCTGACCCGGGCTCTCGCACTCTGAGCGTGACCCGGGGGATTGATAATGACACGGGTGGGTAAAGTTACTACAGTATATTGTTCAAGTGCTATTGAGGGGTTTCCCTTTCCTGTAGGGTGTTTTAGTTTTGTGTATGTTAATGGTCTGCAAAAGCTGAAAAAAGTGACCTCCAGAGGGAGTTTCTCTCCCACACCCCTCCCTCCGCCTGACACGCCTGGAATGGACTCCTTTGTTTGCTTCTTGAGCATAATGAGATGACTGTGGTACACTTGCGCATCTATTGGCCAACGCTCCAGCACTTTGTACGCAAAAGGCTGAGGGACTCTTTTTTAGCCCGATTATACACACATGCATTTCCAAACATCTGGACTACCTATGTTGCAAATGTATTATCTTTTCAATTTACACACGGCATCTATTGCACGTCTGTCCGTCCTCTGTTGCTCTCCCTGAGGTTTCTCCCATGTTCCCTTTAAACTGTGGGTTTTCTTCGGAAGTTTTTCCTTGTACGATGTGAGGGTCTAAGGACAGAGGGTGTCGTATTGTCATACTGATATTCTGTACACACTGTGAAGACCACTGAGACAAATGTAACATTTGTGATATTGGGCTATATAAATAAACATTGATTGATTGATTGATTGATTGATTGATTGATTGATTGATTGATTGATTGATTGATTGATTGATTGATTGACTCTAAGCGGTTGACCAATCACAACAGAGCCGGCCAGCTAACCAATCAGAGCAGACTGGGCTCTGGTTTCAGACAGAGGGTGAAAAGAGGTGCTGCAGCACAGGCAGTGTGAGACAAATAAAGAAATGTTTTTAACGTGTGTGTGTCAATACAACTTTTTTCTTAAATGACATATATATACATGTAATACTCTTATTACAGGTTAGTCCTGCTTTTCATTTTATTTTATTTTTTAAAAAGGGCAAAAGTATTCGCTTCAAAATAAACTTTAAAGAACCAAAAATAAAAACACTTGTTTTGCATAACTGCCACATTTCTGATCCTATATATTAATCTCCTGAAATATGAGTGCATTCATTCATTACAAGTTTCCATCACAGCTTGTCAAGGTGGATCTTTTATGTTTTACTTTTTATACAGCTGCTAGATATTTTAATTGATATACGGCAATGTTTAATAGTTGGTTAATATGATGTGTAAGCTCATAACATAGATCTATAAAGTAACTGAAGCTGTCAAATATATAAAACAGCAACACATTGAAAAACTCAATGATTTGAAAAGTGTTCATCACTACAGCACCGTACATTCCACAAGTGGAACTGAGTGACTGTGCACAATACAAAGAACTGTGTTAAGAGTAGAGTTAGAAGTGTGGGGAGGAAGATGGAGGCTTGTTGAGCACAGGGTCTCGTCCCTCGAGAGTTTCACGGAGGCTTTTATAATCCTGGTTGCCGTCAGCAGCTCTTTTTTCAAAGCTACCTCTTTATAACCGCACAGTTCTGCCGCTTTAAATTATTATCATTATCATATTTTATTCTTAAGAGTTTGTAGGCTACCTACTTTTTTCTATATTGCTATTTCTGTTTAACATTTGTTTTATTTCTTTTTTATTTCATAATTATTGTTTTAACAGATTTTAAAATAAAATGTGTATTTCTCTACAGCTTATTGCCTATAATCGAGATTGCTTTTTTATTTTTATTTGAATAATATTTTTATTAAAATAGCTCCTACTATAGGTAGGTATATATTTGTAACTTGTTTATATATGAACCATATAAAACAAAGCGAATTCCTTGTGTGTGAACCTTCTTGGCAATAAACCTGATTCTGACCATTACTATGTGACACATGCCACCTAGTGGCCACCAGGGAAGTGTGCACTCTACAAAAACACAATCGATGTATAACTTTACTCTCCTCGACATACCACTGATGCTCCAAACAAGTTAAGAATAGGCATTAGCTGGAAATGCTTTTAGGGCCTCGTCTGATATGTTCACTTCCTATCAGACTTGATTATATATCATTTGCAGTATCCGACGAGAATATTTCAGAAAGAGTCGTGGCTGTGTGTACCTGTGGCGCCTAGAGGATGTCCTTTAGAGATGAGCCCACCGCTGGGGTTGACCACAAACTTGCCTCCATAAGTGTTGTCCCCTCTGTCAATCAGCTCCCCGGCTTTACCTGCAAAGATCATGAAGACACAATGAGATGATACAGGAAAGCTACAGTACATTGGATTGTTCTCCCCTACAGTTTGATACTATTGTATTCAAGCAGTGAGACAGGCTGCCAGTCTGTGGTCTCACCCTCTGGACACAGCCCCAGAGCCTCATATGTGATGAGCTCATTGGCTGAGAAGCAGTCGTGCAGCTCCACCACATCCACATCACTGGGCTTCAGACCGGCAGCTTCGTAACACTTATCAGCAGCCGTCCGAGACATGTCATACCCCACCTGATCAGAACCCAGAAAGAGGTATGTTTAGGAACTCATTGTAGGAGACTAATTCATCGTATTGTAGTCGATAAATCACAGATAAGTGATACTGTGAGGAAGCTTTACAGTACAGCTGAGAATTACAAGACGAGGGTTACATCCAACCAATCCTGGGAGTGGATAAAGCCTCACTGTGTGCATGTTCCTCACACAATGCTCTGTTTGCTCTATTGGGTTCTATTCTGCGAGAACATATGGTGCCCGTCAATAAAATATGATGTATTTATTTTCAGAGGTACATGGTGTACTTCTACTCCTCTACAGTTCAGAGGTACATGGTGTACTTCTACTCCTCTACAGTTCAGAGGTACATGGTGTACTTCTACTCCTCTACAGTTCAGAGGTACATGGTGTACTTCTACTCCACTACAGTTCAGAGGTACATGGTGTACTTCTACTCCTCTACAGTTCAGAGGTACATGGTGTACTTCTACTCCTCTACAGTTCAGAGGTACATGGTGTACTTCTACTCCACTACAGTTCAGAGGTACATGGTGTACTTCTACTCCTCTACAGTTCAGAGGTACATGGTGTACTTCTACTCCACTACAGTTCAGAGGTACATGGTGTACTTCTACTCCACTACAGTTCAGAGGTACATGGTGTACTTCTACTCCTCTACAGTTCAGAGGTACATGGTGTACTTCTACTCCACTACATGTATTTAATACCTTTAGTTACTCTACAGATGTGGATGAATGATGGTAAATCTAATCAAGTGTTGAATCAGACTTTAGTTCCACCTGGAGTAAATCCACCAGCTACCCTGCAGTCTACAAAGCCATTCAGACTAGCTGCACCTTCACCAGCTACCCTGCAGTCTACAAAGTCATTCAGACTCGCTGCACCTTCACCAGCTTTGAGAACACTTTGATGATCAATCATTATAAAACACATCATATATATTATTCTGAAATGGACCGATCTGCACAACGACTACTTTTACTGTCGCTACTTTCCAGTGGCGAGCCGTGACTTTTATACCTAGGCCCTCTGACCCCCCCCTTCCCTCGAAAAAAAAGAAGAGATATTACGTCTCAACGTCGACTTCAGCGGAATATCAAAACAGCGACCCGGGGTGCAAAACGCATCAATGACAGCGACCCTCTACCACACAAAACACCATTTATATAAACACCTATCATAACAGGGCGCCCACAGCCAAGTAACAATTACAAATGAATTAAGTCGGCACGGTGGCCCACATTGAAAATGACTTAGGCTACCTTTGATGATCAAATCACTGAAACACAAAGTGCATCCTCCTGTCCTTCTGGATGAAGCACTTGCGGGTCATTCAGCTGATCCTTTGCCACTCCAGTTTATCATTGGAACTCAATCTTGAAAATAACTCGGTTAATAATTTCGCAACGATGTCATCACTATCACTGAAGTGAGCCATCATGAACGAACTTATGCTAATCATAAATCTATCGATCATAAATCTATCGTTTAGATTTATGATTTGAAAATAATAAAAGTAGGGTAGACATGTGGATATTATCCGTCTGAACAAAACGTGCATTTATCTAACAGGTTCGTTTTCCACAGACCTTATTTCCAGCTATTTTCCAAAATCCTATGGAGAAATCCCGTTGCTTTCTGTCGAGGGAATCCGAGCGAAGCTTACTTCTGGGTTTTAGGACGCGTCACTGCACCCAGCGCTGACTGCACCACTTGCATAGACCTCACAGCGGGCGGAACTTGTCATAAAGTCCGCGAAAAGAAAGCCCGCCCATTTAGAGGGAAGATATGATTGGTCAATTGTACTGTCATTTGACATTACTCTCTCATTGAGTTACTATAGCGGGCCCTCTGTGAATGGAGAGAGGGACCAACTGAAGCTCTCCTGTCTTCACAGTAACGGTAACGGAAGAGTGATTCTTGGCTGTAACATACAGAGATGGTCTTCCTCATGACATCATTCAGACACTTTGTTTACATCATCATCATTTCTCACCATCTTAATGCAGCTGTTTTCTTCAAACGTGGAGGCGAGGTCAGTCACCATCTCCTGGGCAACGATCTCCACCGCCTGCTTCTCCAGACGGTGTTTCCTGACGAAGTCCTCGCTGGCCAGAACTGCTGCTCCAGCTCCATCTGATGTCGGGCTGGAGAGCAGGAGGGGAAACAGTTATCATCAGTAACTACTTTGCTGACATAGTTACATTAAGCATTGGTGAACGCTAACTACAAAATGACTCAAGTACTATACTTAAGTACAATTTGGAGGCACTTGTACTTCACTTTTCAATTCCTGTGACTTTATACTTCTAATCCATAACAATTGGATGGCAAATATTGTACTGTTTAATCCACTAAATGTATTATACGGCTTTAGTTATTTTGAAACAAATATATTATAATCGATCCCTCAAGGAAATTCACAATCTAGGCTGTAATTTATATATATATAAAGTGTTATATAGTTAGTTGTTCTTTACCAGCCGCAACAATAAAGTGAAAAACCTGTTTAATGCATCAATAAATATAATAAAATAATCTATATTTTTCTCAAATTGTCTGGTGCGGAATGAGAACTTTCACATTTCTAACTTTAAATACATGTTGATGAAACTTTTTTATACTTGTACTTAACATTTTGAAAGCAGGATTTGTTCTTGTAACAGAGTATTATATAACTTGGTATTACTATTTTCACTAAAGTAAAATAAATGAATACTTTGTACTGCACTGCAATTGAGGCAGGGTTATCATTGATGTTCTAAAGATGGCTCTACATGTAAAGGAGGTGCTTACCAACACTGCAGCAGAGTGAGGAAGTCAAACACCTTCCTGGAGTTAAGCACCTGCTCCAAACTGTACTCTTCCTGGAACTGGGAATACCTGCAAGCATGTAGACACACATATTCACACATACACATACAAAAAGGATACATTAAAACAATTATTAAGGTTTTTTGGGATGCACAGGAACATCTGCAAGTAAAGCGAAATGTGCCGATGACAGTAGCCAATCTGTTTTGCTGGGTCATGTGACTTAGTACTGTAGTAGAGGTACTTTTACATTTGAATTTGAAGTCAGTTTGTTTTGTTGCATCTGGTTACACTTCGTATTTACTCATTGTATTTATAAAACTGTTCAAAGAGCTATACCTTCTATAGCGTACTCATAGTTATTCTGTCCATATTATACTATCTTTATTTCTACCGGCTCTATAGTGTATTTCATTTCTACACTACTGTTAATAGTGTGTATACCAATAAAGGCTGTTCATACTGTATACACTTATAAATACTTATATTCTTACTATGTTATACTAGACATCACTCTACTGCTTATTTTGCACTTCTGGTGAGATGCTTACATTTTTATGTTTCGATGTTATACATTTCCCCCGGGATTAATAAAAGATTTCTGATTTTGATGCTATTTGTATTTAGTTTTTCTCACTGTGCAAGTTGAATATAATCTAAAATAATCTAATGAAATATGTATTTGTATCATAAAGAAAACGCAGGTTTAATACATAATGAGGGACAACGAGAAAGTCCCCACTGACTGTTGGTACATAACAATTTCTCATTGAGTAGGTCATTGTAAAAAAAAGTTATTTCCAGTTGGTGTCATGAAGTTCTGAGAGGCGGTTTATATTTTTTCTATGTAATAATTATTTGTTTTCCTCGCAAAAAATACACACATTTAAAATGTGGCTAAATTGTTATTTTAAATATCGATATCGGCTGAAAAACTTGGTGCATCCCTATTTCTTTTGAAATCTCAGTCTTACGGGTTGTTGGTGGAGTGCTTGTGGTTTTTCCAGGCGATTTTGGCAAAGTGTTCCGGTTTTGTGCCTGGAAGACATTCAAACACAAATGTTAACTCTATATGATAAAGGACAATCACAACCATAATGCAACAATCCAACACTGTTACTTGTAACACCCTATCAGCTCCCTCTTCATCCAACACACGTAGCATGTACCGTATTTCTCCATGTGCTCTCTGCCAGCGTTCCCGAACATCTGCGGTGCTCCTGGAGCGGCCACCATCCCGTAGCGGTTGATCATCACCTCCATGTGCTTGTCCATGGGATTGGTCCTGTCCATAAACTAGAAAAAAGGAACATTTTACACGCTGTAAAAAAAAACATCTTAAAAGGGGGAAATGAGGGTTTATTAAGGCTAGTTTCTGTTTAGACTCAAACAACGGGGGGAACCAACATCTTGAGCTACCTGAAACACAATTGTGTCAAAAAACCATACACCATAAACATCTGGCTGTACTGGCATGTGACATAAAATAAATTGATTTATCGACCAACTGTTCAGCCATTTTGTTTTAGATATTTGCTTTAAAAAAAGCTTTGACTTTTTATTAAATCTACCCCTTCTTCTCCATTGTTGTTGTAATGAAATCATTCGTAAGAAGCAGTTCATGGAACCTCATAAAAGAAGGTAGAAGTTCATGAATCTTTATTTCTGGGATGCAGCTACACTAAACTGTTGTGTCTGCTGTGATCTGCTTTTGAATGTTCATCATTATCCCTCTCAGGACAAGTGTATTCCGTCATGTTAGCAAGTCAGACCATCAACACACACATTTAGTTTCATACCTTAGAAGACAAAGAGCCCCTTTCCATCTTCTCAAACCCGAGGGCCAGAGTACAGTCAGCAAGACCTGCAACAGGAGATGAGAAGTGCTTAAAGAGAGGACTTTACAGCTTCACTTCAATAATAGATGACGGAATTAAAGGGGCCCTATTATGCTCATTTTCAGGTTAATATGTGTATGCAGTGCCTCTACTGGGACATGTCTCCATGCTTTCATGTTCAAAAAGGACTTTATTGCTCTCATGCTGCCTGTGCTGCAGCACCTCTTTTCACCCTCTGTCTGAAACCAGAGCCCAGTCTGCTCTGATTGGTTAGCTGGCCGGCTCTGTTGTGATTGGTCAACCACTTAGAGATGTCCCGCCCCTTAGCCTTTCACGTACAATGTGTTTGAGCGCCTGCCAATAGAAGCGCAAGTGTTACAATGTTATGTCACTATGTTACCGAAGTAAAGTTAAGTCCAATGGAGGTGTTTCAGGCAGGGAGTTTGTTTTGGATTTTAGCCTTTGCACACCATTTACATGCACAAAAACCTATACTACACTACAGGAAAGGGAAAACCTCAAAAAGCATAATAGGGCCTCCTTAATGTATTGTCTCTCTTTTTTTTTTTTCTGTTATGAAAATGTGTTATTATTAGAAACCACTAAACCCCACCCTGAGCTCTTACAGCCATAACATTTGGGAGGTTTTTCCCTTTTTATTTTAGACTCACCCCCCCGGACGAGCTGGCGGGCCATGTAGAGGGCGGTGGAGCCGGTGGAGCAGTTGTTGTTCACGTTGATGATGGGGATCCCGGTGAGGCCCAGGCTGTGGTAAATGGCCCTCTGCCCACAGGTGGAGTCCCCTGAGGGAATGATGGAGGCAAGACGTGTAATTAGACCAGGACCAGAAACACCTTCCCTTGTGGTTAAAGATTAAAACTTTCATTTGTCATATTCACATTGGCTACAGTGTATTTTGGCAACAGAAATCTTAAGACCCAGGCTCCTCCAAACTATACTACATACAATAAACTGAAGAAATGAAAGCAAATCAAAAATTGTGCAAGAAGAAATACAAATAAAATGTAAGAAATTAAATTAAAATATAGTAAAAATTAAAATTAAATATCATAATATTTGTTTTTAACCAGGGTTGAACGACGTGCAGATCTTTTTTTACCATAGACGTATCCTACACAGGCCTGTTCAATGGCAGAATATGGGACTCCTGCATCTGCTAGAGCCTTTTGACCTGGAACAGGATGTGGACATACAGTTGTAAAAACACTTTGTCTCATGTTAAGCAACAAGATACATTTCACAGATATACAGAAATGTTATCTTTCGATCGACCGAACAAGGTCCATATTCTGAAGATTAGCACCTGCTTCTTTAGCCATGTCCGGGTAATCATAGTCGCCACGGGCTCCAGGCTTGTCAAACTGCAGCAAAACACAGAAAAGTATGACAAACGGTAAATGTTAATCAACATTAGCAATCACATATTTTCCTGTTCTCCATTAAAGAAAAACATTCTTCTTCATTGGTAAATATTTAACTGTATTGTCAGCTAACCATTAGATCAGACTAAACCTCACACGGTCAATGGGATTAAGCTTTACTTTTAAGACCATTATTATTTGCTTTTCAAGATGAAACAATAAGTCGATTGACAGAAAAAGAAACAAAAACGATTTTGTTTTGATTATTCATCTTTTGAGTTCATTATTCACTTGTTCCAACATCTTCACTGCTACTTGTCATATCACTTTGAAATCAAGGACAACAATTATTTGTAATTCAATTTCATCTTATAATACTTTGTTTGTAAAGATGTATTTGTGCATATATTTTTAAATTATAATCAATATAAAGAAATAATACTACTATACAAATATGTATCTCATCAAGCAGTTGTAAACAAATAAGATAAATATTGTTTGTATTCACTTTAGAGAGACAGGGGCATCAGATATGTATGTAATGACAGCATTTTACCACTTGAAGCATCACTTTCATAACACACAAGATGTGTCATTGTGACACATAATAACTATAACTAAGATAATCCAATCATTTCAAATAGGTTGCGTTACGTGTTACGTCCAAATATATAAAAAAAAAATCCCCAATCATAATGTCTAAACACCGTAATGTGTTATTTATGTCATTTTCTTTTGTAAATTACTGCCACTAATTTTATCCATGGTTGTGAACAATTCTTCTTCATTTTGATTATTTTACTAATCTAGTTTTTAGTCTACTAGTTTTTTGTTTGTAATTTTAATTTTTGTAAGATGTCAACTATTAATTTTTATGTTATCTATACTGTATTTGCACCTTTCAATTGTATTGACTGAACATAAGTGCCTTAAAGGTTTGTAAAGGACTTAAATGATTAATAAAGTTTATAAAAAATAAATATAATAAAATAATTGAGTAGATTTTTATGCCTTTATTTTTTACCTTTAACTAGTACAATTGTAAGTGCATTACTTTTAATTGTAACAGATTATTTGTACACTGTAGTATTGCTAATTGTACTTAATCTGAGTACTTGTCCCATCTCTGCTTTGAGCAGCTAAAGCTCTGGGGGAGCAGCTCCTCGCGTTAGCAGCCTGCAGCAGCGATGACCCTTAGCACAGTTTGTCAACTCTGTTGGCCATGAACTATGGACTCACAGTCTAGGCATAAGATACAGAGTTTATTATAGGTTGAAGCTAACATAGCTAGCTGCTTTGTACTTTGTTAACACTTATAAACAGTTCAATACACTATGGCCTGTTGGGTAATTTTAACAAAACAGGCGTTTAATGCACAGAAAACTGTTGTCAGCCCACAATGCTAGCCTCAAGTCTTCACTAGGGTCCTACGTGTTGTCCATAGACTGTATGGTGTTGTCTTGCGAAATAGGACAGCATACATGTTAAATAATATTACCTTCGTCATGCCCACACCGATGACAAACACCCTGTTATTGCCTCGTTGTGCCATAGTTGCTTTATTTCGACAGCTGATCAACACCTGATCCACACAGAGAGACAGACAGGTCTGTGGACAGCACACAACATTAGCACTGACAGGATCCAACTGATTCAACTGTAGAGCAAAGATCCTCTGCACGCAAGACGATGCGTCACTCGGTAGGAATATTTAGCTTGACTAAATCCAAAAATATTTTTACATTTCCACAAACTGATGCAGGATGAGATTACTTGAGATATACATGATTTACCAAGACACTTCACCCCAGATTGCTCCTGTGGGGATTGCCCACAGTATTGAGTATGTAAATCGCTTTGGATAAAAGCGTCTAACAAGTAACATGTAATGTAATGTATCCTACAATATGGTATGGTAGGCAAACAAAAATAAAGTTGGACTACCTAAAAGGTTAAGCTTAATTGATACTAATGCACTTAGAATAGCAACAAACCTGCAGGTACATTTGTGCAAATAAGCCATACTATTCTGAGTTTGTATCTTCAGTCTCTCGCATGATGGCTGCTAGAAGTGTTTCTTGAAATGCAGTTTGACTTTTAATTGTCCCAACTTTTTTTTATTTTGCCAAATAACATGAAGGAGAGTGGGATCTGCTTTGTTACAATCCTTTCCCAGCCACTTTACGTTGATAAACATTTCTGGACAGCTCACGGTACCATGAAATACTGACAGAGTTTATTCTCCTTGGTTTTTTCAAGATTCAAAGTTGTATTGCCATATAATGTACACAACTACGGTGTAGTTATGTAATCTATGAAAAACTTAGATCGCATGTTCCTCAACAGTGCAATTTACAAGACATAAAAACAAATGTATAAAAAAACATATAACAAACAAATAAAAATAGTGCAACCTCAGGTGTTATATAGTTGTATGGCCTGTGGGATGAAACTGTCTCGGAGTCTGGTGGTTGTAGTCCGGATGCTGCGGTACCGCCTGCCAGACGGCAGCAGGCAGAACAGTTTGTGGCCGGGGGTGATGGGGGTCTTTGTAATCCTGAGGGATTTCTTCCTGAGCCGCTGGGAGTAAAGGTCCTCCGTGGATGGCAGCTCCGTCCTGGTGATGTTCTGTGCAGTTTTCACCACCCTCTGTAAAGCCTTGAGGGCGGTGCAGCTGCCGTACCAGGCCGAGGGGCTCCAGTATTGAGGATCAGGGTGGAGGATGTGATGTTTCCCACCCACACAGCCTGGGGTCTGCCCATCAGGAAGATCAGGAGCAGGTTAACAATCATCTACATTCTTTCTTATCAGCTCAAGTCGTGCATTTTCACAATTTGGGATGTAAATCATTCATTTTGATCAGTCTTCATTTAAAGACATTTCCGTTTCTACAGCCTTTTTATGATGTTCTGGGCTTTTTGTGTGTCTTGTATCTTGGTTTAATACACCTACTGATAATTAAACGTGACACTCACATTTGCAAAGAAAAAGCTTAACTCAAAATGTACACCTTTCAGTTTTATTGAGGCAGTGAAAAAAAACATGTTGATTAATCCAAAATGTATATGGACATGGATATGTGGTATCATTCCACAGCCTTTAATGTTCATCATCAATCCAACCGCAGCATATGAAGCATCCTTGAGGCTAGCAATTGGCCTGAGGATATTTGGCTGTAGTGTTCAAACTCCGCCTCTGAGGCTTCGCGCATGATGACATCAACACTTGATGAACTGATGTGTGACATCATATATTCCCACCGACTCGTTGACTCTCTCATCGTAGTCTGTCCAGTCCTGAAATTCACACAAGTATTTTAAAAGTAGCAGGGATGAAAGAGGCCTTCACAATCTGTAAATACAGTTGGCAAGTACTTTTCAGACAGAAGCAGGAGTGGAAATACATGAAAGAGTCAGTAACTAAATAAGTATTGAAAGATATCCATCAATGCAGTACCGCGGTTAAAATGTAGTTTTAAGTCTAATATTCTCTTAGAATAAACAAAATCGACAACCACTGAGGAACGCGTTGTTCCCTCCGCACTTACTTTTTCTAGCAGGTTGACTTCCGGAAACTTTGTTCCAGACTCTGCCCCCTGTGCTGCGAAGCCAGCCTGGAGTGGGTTTCATGGAAATCGAGAAGAGTCACATGACATTAGTTCAGTTCATGGATTTTGTTACCTTAACATAAGTTTTTAAATGCCACTTTCTGAATGTCTTTCATTTTTTGTAAAGCACTTTGAATTGCCTTGTGTTGAAAGGTGCTAGATAAATAAACTTGCCTTGCCTAAGTAAACTCTCTGACTCTGGAAACATATCCTTTTCTTTCCCAAAGCAAATATGTTGACATAGCAGAGAGCACGAATGAGTATCTAATAACATTATTCCATTTCAACCAATTTAGGTTGCATATTACCAGGTGTCAATAAGCCAATCAATGATGGAGCTTTGGGGTCCTGACATTGTGTATGCTAACTCTGGTCATGGAGTGAATGTAACTTTATTGAAGGGATAGTCCAGATGTTTTGAAGTGGGGTTACTTTTCATAGTCAATGTATTTCCTACAAGACATAGCAGTCAGGACTTCCTCCTCTGTAAATAGAACAACACTGGAGTTACACTGCTGTGGATCAAGGCAGTGGAAGTGTCTTACCCCTTTACCTTGCCGTCAGATATCCCTTTCCACTGGGGAACTCAAACCATTATTTCCATCTAAGGTTTTGCCAAATCCACCGACTCCATTGACAAAAACAGTCATTTGACCTGGCATAACGATACGATACGATATTACTTTATTGTCAGATCAAGTCTGAAATTTGACTTACGTCACAGCAGCTCCATATCCAACATCAACAGACAAATATGCATACACAAATACATGAAACACAAACATTTAACATAACAGCACAATCAGTGAGAGACAACATGCTCAAAGAGCCTTCAGCGTGCACTTGGTCTGGGATTCAGCTCTGTGTTCACTGTGAGGACTGACTGATGCACAAAGGATGCTTCAGTCTGACTTTATTGAATGGTGGGACCCTGTATCTCCCATTAGATGGTAGCAGTTCATACTCACTGTTCAGAGCATGGTTTGGGTCGGAGATGATGTTGTTGGACAGCCTCACTAGGTTGTTATGATAGGCTGAGTCATCGAGTCTCTGACAGGGTGGACCAACAATCTTTGAGCAGATCTTTAACAGGTGGAGCAGTTTTGATTTTAACGCTGCCGACAGACATTTGTACCAGGTAGTATTGCAGTACTGCAGAATGGACATGATCACAGATGTAAAGAACAACAGAAGAATCTCTCTGCTCGCGCCAAAAGACCTAAGACGGCGGAGAAAATCAAATCTTTGTTTTGTCCTTTTGCACAGATAATCAATGTGATCCTTCCATGACAGCAGATGGTCAATAATTACACCCAGGTATGTGTATGAAACTCCCTGCTTGATCTCATCTGGATGGATGACAATGGGGACTTTATGGGAGTCAGATGGTGAGCCAAAAATGATTTCCTCAGTTTTCTTGGTGTTGATCTCAAGAGCATTGCTATCAGTCCACTCGACCACCAGGGGGGTATACTGCGAAGCAGGATTTTCGCTTAGCCGGCTAAATTCAGGGAAAACTCTGGCTTTCCGGTCATCCGAAGCTGGTTCTCTCTTTAGCAGCTAGATCTCCATGGTAATATATGCTAAGCAGCTAACCTGGTCGGGACCAGGTTAGGTTGCAGGCTAAGAGCTCAACTCAGTGAAAGCACCACCTGCTGACCAATCAGAGCTCAGTGTGCGGAGTTTAAAGCGATCAAGTCATATTACAGGAGAAAGCAAATACAGAAAAACTGCCGTCGCAGGAAAGACGGCCGGCAAAAATCACCGACTGTGTGAACGTGAACATGAATAGAATATCACCTCCATCTTCAGAGCAATCTGACTATTATAACATTAGCGTTAAGAAAGCTTACTTAAATATCGGCCTCAACATAAGTAACCGGATCAGAGTACATTAAGTACAGTCCGCGGCATATCACTTCATAATGTATCATATATCTCCTGATCTGAGTCAGCTGAGCCGTATCTGGCCGTGCAACACTCACAGTGTCACAGACTGTATGCAGAAGTATTATTTTAAGCAACACATAAGTTGACGAAACACTCGAGAAAAATGTAATTGAAGTCAGATCGTGTTTTAGACGGGGCAGTGATATCATAAACCTGTTGATGTACGCATTCAAACGCTTTTTATTTTACCAGCTGTGTTCACCTTGCAGGTGCAGCTATGTGGCTTTGATCCTGGATAAAGTGTTTAAGTCATGGATGTTTAAAGTTTAACTTCTTCATTTTTGACTAGTATTAAAGTGCACTTTTCATTCAGGAAGTATGACGCTGCGCTGTCAGTGCGCTTCTCCATGTTTGTGATTGGTCGAATGCTCCAGATCCCACCCCTTTCATGTGAACGCGCACCTAACTAGATAGGACACGGCTGGCTTGAGCGATCCACTTGATAACCAGCGTCGGAGTACAGTTTAGCGAGAGCGCGTATGTTTTGGATTAGGCCAACCGGCTAACTCAAACATATCCAGGTTAGGTTGAACCAGCTTCGTAGTACAGGCCCCTGATGTACAGCCTGTTGGTGCAGCTCAGGGTCGTCTGTGTTACTGAGCACAGATATTATTGCAGTATCATCAGAGTACTTAATGATGACTTGATTTGGTGTGTTGGTACGACAGTCATCAGTGTAGAGAGTAAAGAGCACAGCGGAACTCACGCAGCCCTGGGGGGGGGAGGGCCCTACATTGGCTGTGATGGCAGATGACAGGGTTTTGTTAACCTTCACAAGTTGCTCTCTACTGGTGAGGAAAGCAGCATACCAGTAAATCAGGTATGGATTTACTTCCATTTTGGCCGTTTTTGAGACCAAGATGTCTGCTTGTATTGTGTTGAATGCTGATGAGAAGTCTAGGAAGAGGGCTCTTGCATAGGTGTTACGTTTGTCTAAATGTTTAGTGATGATGTGAACCAAAGTGGCCACAGCATCTTCCGTACCGCACCCTTGTGTATAGGCAAATTGGTATGGATCAAGTTTGTCTCGTGTTGGAATGATAAGGAATCGGAGCAGAATTCTTTCTAGTGATTTCATAATCACTGATGTGAGGGCTATTGGTCTGTAGTCCTTATGTTCTTTTGGGCATGGCATTTTGGGCAGCGGTTTGATGTGTGAAGTTTTCCATGACAGAGGGATGGTGTGCGTGTCAATGGAAGCCTGAAAGACGGGGTGCCACACAGGAGCCAGCTCAGTAGCAACGTTTTTCAGCAGAACACCGCTGCACCCATCTGGCCCAGCCGCTTTCTTGGTGTTGGTGCACTGAAATGTTTTTCTGACCTCTTCGACACTGATGGTAATTGTGTCAGAGGAAGTAGGTATTATGGTTTCGAGCATTTCAGTGCACTTTGCAGAATTATCCAGTGACTCGAAACGGGTAAAGAACGTGTTTAGTTTGTTAGCAAAACAAAATTCATTTTCCGTCACAATGGGTTTAGCTGAGGGGGACATTCCTGTCATGGTTCTCATGGTGTCCCATACTTTTTGGGGGTTTTTGGATTTAAAAGCATTTTCCAAAAGCTCTCTGTGTGCCAGTTTTGATTCCCTCAATTTGACTTTTAGTTCTTGCTCTGTCTGTTTAAGTGCTCCATAGTCTTTGTTTTTGAAAGCTATTTTCCTGGTATTTATAACGGTTTTAATGTCCTTGGTCACATAAGATTTATTATTTGGATAGATTTGTATTTCTTTAGCGGGAACAACTAGTTCTACACAGAAGTTGATATAGTCATTGGTAACAGTAGTTATTTCATCCAGTGAACCTTCCTGAAAAATGTCCCAATCTGTCAAATCAAAACAGGCTTTCAACTGTTCCCTACTTTCATTTGTCCATGTCCTTATTACTTTCTTTTCCGGTTGACTCCTCTTCAGTGTGGTCTTATACACTGGTATCATATTCACGACATTATGATCAGAGTTCAGTATTGGTGGTCTACATTTAGTCACATAGGCTCCTTTAACATTAACAAAGCATTTGTCCAACATACTGTTCGAACCCAGGTAACACAGTCTCCAGGCGACATTGGTTCATGTCCCCGAGCACGGTGCATCGGGGACACAAGGGAACCTGGTCTACCGCTGCTTCAATCAGTGACTTTGTGTCTGTGACTTTGCTGAATCTAAAAGTAGCATAATTACACAAATAAACAACTAATGGATGCAAGTGAAAGCAATCCAAAACATTTAAATATAGCGTACATTTAAACTTGTATTGATATTTTTTTAGGTAACCCTTCCTTTAAGTTGTTTATTTTTTGCTGCTGCTTCTGTCAACAGCAGTATGTCGCTTGGCTTCCATACTGTAACTGATTGTGTACGGGGACATTATACCACCAAACCTCAAAAGGTCTGAACTATCCCTTTCATCTTATTAGTGATCTGTGCTTGTTTTCTTCTGTGAAAATGTATCTTACTTGAGGTTGGAAGTCAATGGGCTCCAGACCTCGACATTCAAACTGCACCATCGTCTTGAATCTTTCACTGTCCTCTGCCTTTAACCCAGCAAACAAAAAAAGAAAACCACACAGCTGAAAGAAAAAGCACTCACCAATGTATGTGACAAGTGTCCTGCATGTGTTTTTAGAGTGATGATATGATCTTAAGGAATCACTTTACTTTAAGAACTGCAGAAATGAAAACAAAAGGTTACAAAACTTACTGGAAAAAAAAGGGATTGGTTCAAAATGTAGTTTGTCTTAAAACAAAGGCAGGTACCCATAGGAACATGGAAACAGGGTTTGCTTGTAATCCTTCTGCGAATCACGAAGCGTAATTTCTTGACTGGCAGCAAAAACAACCAATCACAGCAGTGCTTCTATGGCTGGCTCTGTCCAATCACAAACAAGAAGTATTCTCCCTAAGGAATACCCTTTCCATCCAATGTGAAATGCTGTGGCGTTTTGTGAAATGCTGTGGTGTCTTGCACTTCAGGGCCACCGTATGTAGTGTATCTTGGGAGTTTTTTCAAAGTAAAAGCATGAGATGTTTGCTTACATTATACTGTGTGATTGTATCTCCAAGGATATCTGTAAGGAAAGGAAACAGTTTACAAGTTATACTTCCACCAGAGACTTTACATCAGAAAAAATATGGGGTGTGAGTTTCTCATACCAATTGAATTTTCCCTGGAACAGAGTTTACATTTCTGCACCATACTTGCACTGCCTCTTCCTCCTTTTAGTGGCACACTCTCCTGAGGAATAACAAAAAAATCAGGTTGAATACGTGTGCAAAGTTTGCCACACTAAAGGTTAACAAATGTACTTACCACTTGGGTTATATACTGCCATTTATCTGGGATCTCTCCGCAGTTTCCACACTTCAGCTGTAACACATACTGTACTGGTTAGTAGTGAATAGTGACAACAAAACTAAATAAACATTTGCCATGTAAATGCGTTCCCATATTTAGTTGTCACGTAGGGTGAAAATTCAATACGTTTACAAAAAACAGGATAAAGTGTACAACATTCGCGAAAACAGAGGAAAATAAATTACTTAATAATACTATACTAAAGTCTTAAGTGAAGTAGCATGCTAGCTTGACAGCCATCCTACCTTTAGAAACCACCGGAAGTCGTCGCCCAATGGTTTCACATTGGTGACATTCTCCAAAGTGGCTTTGAACTGGAGTCCAAATTTCTGTAATGAGAGACAAATAGTTTGAAATCCAGTAATATTAGCTAAATTGTTTAATTGTTTACATCTGAAGCATGCTACGGTGACACATACCACCATCTTGGATCTCCCCTACTGCCCTCTTCAAGTACCCCTCGTAAATTCTGGCTTCTGAGTCAAAAAGGAACGAGTTTATTTGTTTGATGGTGTTGGCTTTTGGGATGAATACATGACAAAGTAGTGAGTGAAAATAGTAACGTGTCCACAGCTTTTTTGTTCTAGAAGTCGAGTAGCATAGGCTAGCGTTGCCTTGGCAAAAATGTAGCAGAAAAATAATATAGAAAACGTTCACCGTTCTTACATTACGTGCAATTTATTTATTTTTATTAGAATAACTAATTTGTCATTTAATACCGCATAGCCTACAGTACGTCAACCATTGAGTTTGTGCTAAGCCTAGCTTGTCGGGTATTGTTTTCTGGTTGTTTTTAGTTATATGGGACGATAACCACCATCCAAATACTCACATATCCGTTAGCACTTGAAGGGACCTTTACTCTAATAGCCTATTGCGCCCTCTAGTGGACACTGACGCTCAATTACCTACTATGCAACATACTGTATTTCAATAAGAATGTTCCTTTGTTCGCATCACTAACATCTCATGAACGCATCTGATACCAAATAATCCCACGTTTCAGACAAGGAAATTCGGCTGCATCAATTTATTGAACACCAAGCAATCTGTCACAATTCATCAAAAAAAAAACGTGACAATGCAACAGCCATACAGTACAAATCTCATGGTACAAATCAGTCATTCAATTACACCATACACAACAAATACAGCACATGGAATACAAAATTGATTCAACAGGTTTTTTTTATTTATTGTATCTTTAACTTAAAGAATGGAAACTGGCCCCTACTGTGGATACTTGCTGTACATATTAACCTGAGGCAATGCGGTAGGTCTTGGTGGTTAATGGCCATACACTGGGGGAAACTAATATAGCTGTGGCACCGAACACCTTTGTCTGGCATTTTAATATCATGATGGTATTCCTAACCGGAGTATATATTTCATATAATCTTGCGGGCTTTTTTTGCCATGTGATAGCTAGAAAAACCAGCCAAAAAAAATAGGGACTTCATAGAGGAATTCACATATCTACATTTTTGAAATAGTTAATTTAATCTCACTCTCAAAATAAGTGTTTCTTTGCTTTCTTTTGATTGGGATATATATATCAATATTTTCATTAAGAGTGTAACAATACCCTAGACTGGGTTGATACAGTAGTCAGCTGATCCTTCCAGCCTTAGGCTTCATTGGTCTGGTGATCACATTAATCCGCACATGAGAATCAGTACTATAAAAATCCTGTCGTGTGTAGTCAGTGATGGACACTTTGTAGTAAACAGACCTCTTGAATAACACATCTTTAACACTGAAGAAAAGGGCTGGAAAGACACCCATAGATTGTCAGTACAAATACACATTGCAACCCTGGTTTTCTTCAACTCTTCTTCAAATCCTTATCGTTTGGAACACACCCAAACATTTATCAGACTCCCGCTGGCATTACGGCTTCAAGTTTTATCAGTCATTACAAAAAAAAAAGGGAACAAAAAGGGGTTCCCCTCTTTTATTCATTAGCGGCATGAAACTCCATGGAGCAGCGGGGATACATAAAAAAACAAAAAGCAACCTGGGAGGAAAAATGCATGAGGTCATTTAAACCCATCACAACAACTCGTTTTAAACCTCCTGCAAAAAATGATCAACAATTACAATGAAGGTAACCAATAACATGAGTAGTCATTATAATAATAATAATAATAATAATAATAGGCATTTCAATTCTTTTTGCATTTCTTTTTTTCCTCTCTTAAATACAGTGATGCCGACAGGCATTATTTACAGGCAGCTCCCACACCCCTCTCCGCCCTGTGAGAGAGGTGCCACGAGGTCAATGAGGCCGGCTGCTGGACTCCGAGGTCCGCCGCTGACGGGGGGCAACGTGGCCGTTCGTGCAGCCGTTGTGGCGCTTGCTTGGTCCGCCATTCATAATGTCTTGGATGTGCTGTACTATCAAGTTGATGGCGACTGCAGGGAATGAGGAAAAGAGAGATGGTTAGAAATCTTGGAAAATGTCCTCACCCGATTCATCACAATGGACAGTAATAAAGAATATATCAAAATGGATGCAGAAATAAGTATGCAACCAACTAGCTGACAGGGATTTATGGTAATGCAGTGATGATGTATGTTTGTAGGATGGCCTGGAAGTAAGCATCGCTACCTTGACACAAAGAGGGATTTTTTTTAATGTTTTCCCCAAATATAGCAGAAATTAAAGCCTCTTGAAAACTCACGATTACGATACTGGCACGTTTAGTTCAGCGGGATAATCTGCACATATTAACGCCACGGTTATGATATTGAAGCATTAATGCAATCGCCATAAGTAAATAGCTTGCGTAAGGCTATATACGAACTACACTACACTTGTTAGCAAGTCCCGTTTGAAGACGCGTAAAAACGTCAGCCATTTTCGAGTCATGTATTTTCTGACGTATTGTATGCTGTAGAATAAATTGTAAATGTTCCCTTGATATGAGGAAAGCCGGAAGTTCTAAATCGCCAACTCATTTGCGGGTTTAAGGACTCATTCCTGCACCACTCTGTAGCAGCTAATGTAGCCTCCAAATCCCCAGATTTACCCCATCATTTTTAAACTAGTCTTTAAACACAACTGATGTTTATTTAACTCGACACGGTTGTAAACTGACTTTGATGTGCTAAATCTGTGGCCTGATCAACACGAAGGCAGTGTCCATGTACTGTAGAATACAAAGCCATACCAAGGTTATCTGCTCCTCGTGGAATAATCACATCTGCATACTTCTTTGTCTGTGAGAAATAGAGAAAGAGAAAACATGTTTGTAACAGTTGTATACTGCACAACGGAAGACTGACATTTGGGAGTCATTTATTTAGTAAGTAGTTGTTCATTAATAACACAAAATATATACAAACATTTTTGATAGAATTCGTAAAGGACACTTGAATTATATGTATTTAAGCAATCAGTGCTCCCTGGTGGACTTCTTAATTACCTCAAATACATCTTTGGCTTTTCTGTGCCGTCATGTCTTGTTTTACATGGGATGAAATACATTAAAACCAACAGAAAACTTGAAGCTAATATTGGCTAGTACTGTTTGGCATCCCAGTGCATCAGTGAGGCTCTACTCCAAAAACTAAAGGCGCTTGTAAGGCCGGCACATCACTTACTGGTAAACAGAACTCCTCAAAGGCCGGTTTCACAAAAGTGATGTACTGAGCCAGCACCTGCTCCAGCTCCCGGCCACGCTCACTGATGTCTCGCAGAACTGAAACAGAGAATATCACACAAATATGAATACAAGCCTTCAATGCAATAACTGAACAGGAAGGAGGGTGCTCTTCTCAAAACTACACACCTCTGCGAGAGAGCCGTGTGTCTGGATCCGTGTCGACAAACAGCTTCATCTGGAACAGATCTCTGATCTCCTGAGAGTAGAACATGAGGATGCCCTCGAACAGCACCACATCAGCCGGGTACACCGTGATGAACTCCTCTTTCCTGGAACAACACAAACATGGAAGAGATTCCCTCATGTCCGTCAGCGACTGCACTTGGACTGGTGCCAATGTTAACCGATTACACGTTCAAGTTACATATTTACCCCACTGGTATGATGATTGAAGCGTTAATGCAATCACCATAAGTAAATAGCTAGCGTAAGGCTATATACAAACGACGTGATGGTTGCATGACTTCACGTCAGCAACGCTAAGCTAAAGGTGGCTAATGTTCAGCGTGATTCATTTTAGTAGTCTTATTTAAGCTTGTTAGCCACAGACCTTATTTAATTCAAAACAAGGGAAGTCAGTAATGCTAAAGGCCAACTCATTCCCGGGTTCTAAACACAACACACACCACAAAGTTCTTCAGGAGCCAGTTGTTGTATATCTCCTGTGAGGCGCTTACCTGGAATGATGAACAAAGTCATACAATGGGATCTGGACCGTCTCCCCCTGCAGGATCTTCCTGAGTGTTTGCATTATGAGCTCACTGTCAAAGGCATCTGAGAAGAAAGAAAAGAAACTATCAGCTTGGATGTTCGTATTACTTAGTCCTAGTTAAACCGGCCTTGTGTGCGCCTATGGACATGTGCGACCCCGCGCCGCATGTTTAGTAAGCGAGGAATTTATTTCCTGTAACAGGTGTTGGGTTCAGTTTGTGAGCCGTACAGCAGCTGTCTCGGAGAAAGGCCTGCTGACTGATGGGATTTAAAACCAGCTGAGAAAGGAAGCAGGAGCGTGAGGGGGCAAAGTTGGGCACCAAAAATGGAGTCAGTGCATCTGCCAAAAACACGCTGGAAGAAATGCTGCTGCACACAAGCCCGATTGCTTGTATGAATAAGCAATTAAATGTCACCGTAGCCTCATTTTAAAAAATCTGTTACGCTTAAACAGCCTCAGCTGTTACTTATTGCAAAAATTATTGCATTTACATACAAAACTAACTTGGTAGAAGTCTGAAAATGTCAATACTTAACCCACTTTCCGTATCTGGTCTCAAATTGTTTAAAAAGTACTTGAGGCAACTGCAAACTGTGATAAGGAGAGCAAACATGTGCATGCTGCGGCCGGTGGAGGTGGTATACTCTAGAGAAGTGCATTAGCTGCTTCACCATATCCAGTGTGGGCATACCTGGGTGATCGAAGTTGAACTGGCCCTTCAGTGCCTTTGCCTTCTGCTCCGGGGTCAGCACCTTGTAGAAGCTGTCCTGGCTGAGGATGGCCACCTGCCTCTGGTGGTGGTCGATCTTGTTCTGGCCCAGCAGCTCCATGATCTTCTCACATACTGACGACTGCGGAAACAGATAATGATAAGTGACCACCCCATGTTTGGCCCCGCTGACCTACACAACTAAATGTTCTCATACCCAGTGCTGACTGGGCAGATCCACGGGGCTCTGTTGTCTTTGTCTCCGTTAAAATACAATGAATTTGGACGCAGTCACTTTAGAGCTGGGTGGTTGTTTTATTTGCAACATTTCACAGGACGTGGCATCAAAGGGTCAATTCTCTGACTGATAATCAGTCCATATTTAATCTTGATCCAATAGAGTGGTGCATTGATGGCGTATTTTTAGTAGGGCGACTCAAAAAGTTAGCATTGCTACCTCGACAAAAAGCAATGGGATTTTCCATTGGATTTCAGAATATTGCAGAAAATTGGTTGCAAACACTCCATGATACTTAGACTTCATACAATACCTTAGACATTTGTTTATCTGGATTATATCCACATATAAACTACTTTTAAGACTGCATCACGGTTGCATGACTTCATGTCACCACTCCTAAGCTAAAGGCGGACTCTTGTTCAGCTTGGTGTTTAAAGGTCTCATGTAGCCACTTGTTAGCTATCGCTAATGTGGAAAAGGCTCACTTATTTCCAGGTTCTGGGACTCATTCCTGCACCACTAAGGCCATAACTGTAATTAAGAAGATGTCATAAACATCAAATAATTGCTTTCATTTGAGCAAAGTCACTTCATAGCTGGTCATTTATTTTACATGGCACTTTTTTCAAAGAAAATTAAAATGTTCAATACCGATGGAGCACAAATAAAAGCTTTTCTGTGATAACTGAGCATCAATTAGAGGGCGGATGAAAGTGCTGAATCTGCCCTCCTCTCTTTCCATGCATACTGTGCTGGAGTCTGCTTACAGACCAGGAAGCACAAGCTGGCATCGTCCAATCAATGAGCAGTCACCTTTCCAAGTAAGGCTGGTCCTGTCTGGCGTCATATCACTACAGTCACTCCTTCCTCCAGTCCCTTGTGTGGGGCTATCAGGAAGTATATATATACACACGCAGTCTATGGGAAGCACAACACAAGCCCGCTGCCAGCGTGCTGGTATCTGGGACAAAGTTGGGAGGCGGGGCTATGGCCCCTCTTGTCTCATTCTGTATTGTAGGCTACCTAGATCTCTCACAGTAAGACCCATTACAGCCACTAACAGTCGGGATAAGACACTTTAGTTTCTGTTGCGGTTTGGTTGTGTCAAGCGTATCAATTCAACTGGTGTCTTTTGATAACACGAGGTCCCTTTTTCACCGCTGTCAGGCCACATATACTCCACCCGGTTCATAACAAAGGAAAACAATGACGTCTTCGATAACATCCACCTCTGTGTTCTCACTGGAACAAGAAGGACGTCAGTGCTACCGTAAGTTCAGCACTACTGCGCAAATCAAAATAAAATGAACTTGCTCTTTAAAATAACGGTGAATTCATGAAGAAGTTGATCTTGAATAATTACATTTTACAGAACTCAAATCGACGGTTCAAAGTCAGATTTTCTGTATACGGTTAGAGTATACAAGACAAAGGACGTGGGCGCATTCAGGGAAATGTTTAGAGATGGCATTTCCCGGTAGCGCCTGTGTTATGATTCATTACACTAACATCTATAACGGTCTTACACGTAAGCGGTTATTCCATGTCACTCGAACTTAAAAACACAATTAACGCTACAAGCTGTTCGTGTATCTGATCAATGGTATATAGTGTTATCATAAATATGTCCTAGACATTCATTAGTGGGGTTCAAAATGTGTACGAACAGTATGGAGAATAGGGCTAGCAGTAGCTATTGTTTCACGTTAGCACAACCAGTAATGCTAGAATGTGATGGAATTCAGCTAATGTTAGACAGCTAAGTGGGCTAACAGTGTTTCTACGTAGTTTAAATTGACCGCCCACTCAGTACAAAAGGGAAAATGAACAAACACGAAATCAATTAAAGCAGCCGGTTTACAGCCATGAGTGCAAGAGGTACAAGCACACGATGGCTAAATAGAGGAGAGACCTGTCAATCAAATCTCAACGTCGCGTTGCTTTGGCCACGCGGCCAACTAGCCACCGGCTGCAGGCTAACCTCTGGCTGTGATTTAGCTCAAAACGGAACCCTGACAATTCTCAAAAACCGTCAATTTAGCTAGCTAGGATGCCAACCTTGCCACTGGCGGTGCCTCCAGATACACCGATGAGAAAAGGTTGTCGGATAACGTCGGTTTTCTCGCCACGGTCCCTAAGATGTGTTTCACTGTCCCCGGCCATGCTTGCAGTGTACAGTCAGAGCTGCTGTGCTGGAAGATCATTGAAGTAGAGCTCCTCCCACAGCATCAACATTCACTTTATTTATCCGCTTTTTCGTTTCTAAGTTAATTTATTTACATGTATTTTTTTATTTAAAGGGTCAATTGTGATCTACGTTGTTCATATTCGACTTAAAATATACATTTATAGACATTATCTGCATTTTTCTTTTTTGTGATTGGCAGTGAAAATAACCAATCGTCAGCACCCATCAACCAATGGCACTCCCAGCAACGGTCGTATTAGTTGCTCCTCCCCCTTGTAGCTTATCAGAAAAATAACTAACACATAAGCGTTATTTAGATACATCAACTTAAAGTACGCGTGGGAAGAAGCCTGTAGGTAAGTTTGACAATCCTTACATATATTCGTGAAACGTTGTGAATGACAAACAATACAAAACGAGAAAAAGTAGCTTGCTTGTTACAGAATCACTTGCTGAAGCTAATGTTTAACTACTGAAGTAACACAGCTTTTGACGTTTCCCAATGTAGTCGGGTTTGCTTTAGATAAGGGAAATGTCTGCATAGCATTTACACATAGAATGTATATGTTTCAGTTATCGGCTAAACTTGGAGCAACAGAGCCATTTTTGAGCATGCTCCATAGGCTCGCTACGTCTCTGCGGCGGCCGGCTGTACGGTGCCTTTCTTCGGGATCGGTGGACATCAAGGTCCCGCTAAACTTCTGGGCAGGGAAACGACGGACGAGCCAAGAGAAATGCAACAAGGAAAATGTTTACGAACCTGCAACAGGTGAGACACACAATTATTTGATATTCAGATCAAAAGTACTCTAGTGTGATTATTAATATGCCTATTCTTAAAAAGCCACACATGGCACCTTTGTTGTGCAACCAGTTGAATGGTCCCTGACCCTGAGCAGTGTCAGTGGAGCAGAGAAAAAGTTCCCGCTTCCTGGCTATTAAACATAACTTCGTTATTACACAGCAGAGACTTGTTGATTTAAATGCTACTTAAAATGGGTTTCTCTGTCAACCTGTCAGCCACATTCAGCTGGATCATTTCCTTCTTAGCTTGTTTAGGACAACACACCTCAAAATAAGGAAAGGTACTGATTGATTGTCAGCCTTTTATTGCATTAACTTCATGTCTTTGTTTTTAAAAACCTAGTTATAGATTAGTTTAGATTAGATATACTTTATTGGAAATTGTGTTGCCGCAGCATCATGTTTACAATGCATTGCAAATAAGTTTAAGAAATAAGCAAAAAGGACAACATTAATATCTAAAATAAACATAATCAGTTACTATATACATATCAACAGTAGAAATATAAATACCTATAGAGTATCTGTATAAAACCCAATTTAAAACCAACTGAATAAGTTAGAATTCACTGTAAAAAGTGCTCTGCTAGAATGCTCTGTCTGGCTGGGTTTCTTGTTTTAATTCAGATTTCGTGACTCCATTTGAGCACAGCTTGCGTGCAGCCCACTCATCAGGCGGAATGGTGCTCCTTATTTTGCCTCTCATTGGAAAAGACAGTGTAAAGACTAAGCTGTATTCTCAGTGCGTTAGATCCTGTGGTGTCCAGGCCTAAACTTAATTTCCTTATATTGAAGGATGGCTGAACCAGTGCATACTATGTGAACAAGTCATGGCCTAACAAAGTAGAAAATGCTATTTTATTTATAACCTGTGTACTTAACTGTTATTACCATCTTGTGTCTCACTTTGCAGGGAGAGTCCTGTGCCCTTTGGAGCCGTGTGGTGCGGCGGAGGTCAATCAGGCTGTGGAGGCTGCCAAGTCTGCCTTTGGTCATTGGAGCAAAATGTCTGGGATGGAGAGGGCGAAGATCATGATAGAAGCTGCTCACATCATTGAGGTGTTTTTCTTAATTTATTTTCTCCAAATTATTATTATTCAGTCTCTGCTACTAGAATATGTACATTTCCCCGGATGACATAAGAACTGTTGCAGAGAGAAGGGCTGCATAAGGAATTAACCTTTTATCGTCATCGCCATATGGACTAGTGCAATATTCAAGTCGCAGGAAGGAGAATATCTGTTAAAATATTATTTATTTAATGCAGTATATTTTTATTGCAGAGATATCCCGGCCTATGAATAGTATTCTATCAGACTTAATAAAACATGTATTTGCTACAGAGCCTCTTACAAAATCACATTTTACTCATTTTTTTAAATGAAAAGACTGCAAAAATGTAGTCCCTCCCATACATATTCTTTAAATCATGCAGTCCTAACAGAGAGTATTTTGACTGTAGGTCAAATTTGGTTCCCTAAAAGGTCACAGAGTGCCTGTACTTGATGAACAAAGAGTGGCCTGTTTTGTAACTCCAGTTATGGATCTGAGCTGTTTGATTACACAAACACGATGTGTAACACTTACCCTGGATCTCATGCACAGCGCAGGAGAGAGGAGATAGCTGAAATTGAAGTAGTCAACAACGGAAAGTCCATCACAGAAGCTCGTCTGGATGTGGATTCGGCCAGACTGTGTATCGAGTACTATGCAGCGCTGGCCACCACTCTGGCAGGTTGGTACAATACAACTCGCTCATTACTTACGTGCTTTCCCACTTTCGATCAGAATCAGGTTTATTGCCCAGTAGGGTTTACTCATGTAAATAATTTACATATAGTCCAGTTGCCAGCTTAGTGAACAAGGAAATGTTGAGTACACCAACGTTTTATGATAGAAATGTATATTACGGTTCCCCAGCACATAGAAACTGCTGGATGTTAACCTGCATATGTTGGACAATTTGCACAGTTAGCATAATTTGCGTTAATTGAAATGAATGGCATTATAGCCTATGTAAACAATAGTTTAAAAAATGACTTGGCGGATTTGTACAATTTTGGATTGGTTTTGGTGTTATTGAGAATGCCGAATCCATGTCTGACATTTTCAGGATAAAACATTACAGTGTTCACCATAAAGTGGCCATATTAGTACTCTCAGTGGGCTGATTTTGACTACCATGAGTAGTGTTGCGAGCATTGGATATAGAGAGCACAAGATACAAATTATTATCTCTACTCTGGACAACTTTTCTTCGAATCAATAGGCAATCTTTCCAATGCAAATGATCCAGCGTCCTCTAAATCTTTAAATCCGACCCAAAAAGGCTAAAATAGTCATTCCTGCTTATAAATTCAACTTATGCCTATTGTTTAAATTGCCCAACATATGCAAGTTAGCATCCGGCAGTTTCTATGTGCTGGAGACCCGTCCTATATACTTCTCTCATAAAACCGTTGGGTTCTCAACATTTCCGGGTTCACAACAGGACTCTGTGAGCTGGCAGCGAGACTAATAGGAGGAATTAAGTTGAAAAACGATTATAAAAAATAAATGTTTACAATAAATATAAATATACAAAAATGGAAGGACAATAAGAATAGGAACATTTACTCTTAGAATCAAAATATGTGCCGTATATCAGTTTACAAAGTGGAAGGTCTCGAAACCAATATAGTAGCTAATAAACAGAAAGACATTTTACTCAATATCTAACTATATAATCACTTAGTGGAAAGCCACCAATAAGATGTTGCTGTATGTAGTGAGAAATATTGTGATTAAACTGAAAATGAAATAAAGCGATATGATTTAAGAAACATTAAGCTCAAATGATATCAATTGGTTAAAAAAAATCTAAATATTTTAGGTTTATTGGTGTAATATATCACTACCAAAAAAAAGGAGAGATCATAAATATTTGTAAAAAAATTCCACAGAATTCGAACAGACATGATATTGTAGGAGATGGCACTACACCGTTAATACTTCACAATATACTCCCTGTTGTTGTCTATTACACTTTAATAACAAGAACATGATATATTGTACTCAATCAAATCACATTCAACCAAGCTCTTCCTCGCAGGTCTATTGTTAATCACCTCAATTTAGTTTCTGTGAAGTAGTGTAAGAGAACTTGAGGTTATTCCCACATCTAAAGATTTTAAAGTTATGGCCATTCCTACAAAGTTCTCTAAACGTTTATTCTGTATGTATATCTGACCCCAACAAAGATAGTCAATCAAAACTGGAATTCAACTGAAACATAATCAAAATGTTAGCACAACAATACAAATTGAAAATATGAAGCTACTAACACCGTTACTGTGATATGACTTAGTTGTCAGATCTATTTAACATCACTCAACCTGAACCCTGAGAAGTACTGCTGTCATATTGTATGTGTTGATAAGAGAAAATGCTTAGGCAACACATTCCAAAGTACGCTGCACATCTGAAACGTGAATCCTAAAAATGTCACCTATATTCCGTGTCTCAAGGCCAGCATGTGCAGTTGCCTGGGGGATCGTTCGCCTACACCCGCAGGGAGCCTCTGGGCGTCTGCGTCGGCATCGGGGCCTGGAACTATCCTTTCCAGATCGCTGCCTGGAAATCTGCTCCAGCCCTGGCCTGTGGTAACGGAGACTATTAAAGCTCTTAGCCATAACAATTAGCTTTAGCACAACATATGTACACCATTCCTTCCGTAAGGTCAACTATGTCTGTTTGTTATTTAGCCTAACGTTAGCTTTTTACTTCTGCCTGTTGCATTAACGCGACAAAAATCATAAACGTGGCGTTAATATGTGAAGAAGATCCCAAAGCCTTTTTGTGTTTGGATAAACCTACAAGTTAAAACATTATAAAGTACTTTATACATTGGACCAAACATCTTCAACACATTGCATACAATCCTTCTTGAATGCTGTGCTATTGGATCAATATTGGAAAAGTTTTTCTGTAATTGGTAGTGTTTTCTTTTAGATGTGGCTTATTGGACAACACTGCTATAACTCACTCATTCATTTCATTTCAAACCTTTATTCAGACAGATAGGTCCCTTGAGATCATGGATCTCTTTTACAAGGAAGACCTGCATCCATTTAGTTCCACATGAAACATAAAAACAAACAATAGAGGACATCATATGTACATTTTCACCAACACTTACAAACACCCATAGTGTCAGAAAGCATCCCGTGCAGACGTGCCTTCAAAACATTCAGAGAAATAAAATTGCTCCATTTTAATTTGGACTGTAGGCTGTTCCAAGCAGGTGGAGCTGTATTCAAACATACTCTGCTATTTAAGCCACAGGTACATGTCAGGCTAGGTATGCTAGTTGCCCGGAGCAATCCTGAAAAAGGTTCTGGCACTTCACCTGCTATGGATGGCACTACAGCAGGGTCATATTTTAGACATTTTGGAATTTGCCATTTTGTTTAAGTTTTGGACAGTTTTCAGTGAGTCTTTCCTCGTTGAGTTATAGATTTTCAGAATGGTTTAGTTTGATATATAACAAGTCTTATTTTGTTGTTGTTGTTAGGGCTATGTATAATGTCTACATAGTTGGAAAACTGTGAGAAACCACATGAATTCCCTTTCACTACCACACACACGTTTAACATTAGACCTGAGCTGAATTGTTAAATGACATTTGATCTGCTATAATATTTAAATCACGTTCTTGTTATTTTAGTTTCTTGTGTCGTGTCGCAGCCTTTCTCATGAATGTCAAGAGTCCTGGGGCTTTTCCATAGAGCTTTGTTGTCCAAAGAGTTGCTCTCACTGACGAGGTTCTACGAAATGTCCCCTTCCAGTGAAGACTGCATCCTGGTAAAGACACGCCTTCTTTATAAAGCATCTCAAACCTCTGGCATGCTGCAAACAAACAACCCTTTGGACCTTCCACCACCCCTCTCATTTGTTTGTATAAATCAAAATATATCACCAGCCATGGCTGTGTGGGCGGGCGTAACCTTTTGTCAGCAGACATTTCAGGAAGCAAAGCTGCACGGGACACAGCGCCACCAATGGCCTTGACAAATGTTTATTTTTAACATGTCTAAATTGATATAACTTTATATAAAACATATGTGAAGAAGTACATTTGATTGGATTTGTTCTCAATATCACAGTCGCTGCCTTTTCTCACTGTTCAAATCTTGTGTCTGTCGTTTAAAACAGGCAACTCCATGGTGTTCAAGCCCTCCCCGCTGACCCCTGCGACGGCGGTCCTGCTGGCAGAGAGCTACGCCATGGCCGGAGCTCCAGAGGGGCTGTACAACGTGGTGCAGGGCGGCCAGGAGACCGGCAGCCTGCTCTGCCACCACCCTGATGTAGCTAAGGTGTCCTTCACCGGGAGCGTGCCCACAGGAAAGAAGGTCGGTGTTTTGTACACGGTGGAACTGAAAGTCTTACTATTATCTGTCTCCGTCTTCATTATCAGAAGCCTGTTCTAAATCCATCCTTGGACTGATTACAGAGCTCGATTGTGTTTCTGTGGTGCGTCCTAGAGGTTAGTGTGCATGTACATGGTCTGCTCAAATCCAACAGTTCTCTCCAGAGGGACTTTCTCTCCCCCCCCCCCCCTTTCTGAAACGCCTCCATTGGACTCCTTTGTTTACTTCTGTAACATAGGAACAACCCTACGTAACACTCCAACACAGTGTACGCGGGACATCTCTAAGTGGTTAACTAATCACAACAGAGCCGGCTAGCTAACCAATCAGAGCAGACTGGGCTCTGGTTTCAGACAGAGGGTGAAAAGAGGTGCTGCAGCACAGGCAGTATGAGAAAAAAAGAGCTTTTTGAACATTAAAGCATGGAGACATGTCACAGGAGAGACACAGAGGACACATGATCCTGAAGATGAGCAGGATAGGCCCCTCTAAGTTTTGTTTAGCTTGTGATGTTCCTGTACGATACATGACCTCTCCAAATCCCCATGTGTTAGTCATATATATTGTACATGTTTTATGTTTAGCGTCCCCTACTTTAAGCCTTGGATAGTTTATCGGGGTGTCATTTCACATATCTCCATTATGTCTTATTTGACGATAAAATGAATTGAATTGTCAACTTTGTGTTGCTTTTCTCAGCATGATATATTGAATAAACACATCCTGGTACATACAGGTAATAAATGGGAACATGAATTGTTTGTCTTATAATTCGATAACACAGATTATGGAGATGGCATCCAAGGGAGTCAAGCACGTGACTCTGGAGCTGGGGGGGAAGTCTCCTCTGCTCATCTTTCAGGACAGTGATGTGGAGAACGCTGTGAAGGGAGCGCTCATGGCCAACTTCCTGTCTCAAGGCCAGGTGAATAGTGTGTTTGCATGTTGTGTGTCCAATCTGCGCATGGAAGCATACTTGATTGAATGAAATGTGTCACAGGTGTGCAGCAACGGGACGCGGGTGTTTGTTCATGAGGACATTCTGCCAGAGTTTGTGGAGGAGGTGGTGAAGAGGACGCGGGCGATCCAGATAGGAGACCCGCTGTTGGAGAGCACCAGGATGGGAGCCCTGGTCAGCCGGTCACACCTGGAGAGAGTCCTGTCCTTTGTCGACCAGGCGAAGAAAGAGGTAAGGCTCGTCCTCATAGGCTCGTGTGAAGCAAGTACACTTTGATATCCTTGACGTGAATCGTACCGTTTGTAGGGCGCTACGGTGCTGTGCGGAGGTGAACCCTTTGTGCCATCAGATCCTAAGCTCAGAGGAGGATACTACATGACTCCTTGTGTATTGGGTAAGACTTCTGTCAATTCCTCCATGATGTAATGCATTCAGAAGATGTCTGAAAGTGTGGCGCACTATTCATCACTATCTGAATGCAGTTTAGGTGACATCAGTGTGTGTGCTTTCTTCAGAGGTGGGAGGAGAACTCAGACCTTTTACTTAAGTACAAGAGTGTAGGAATACTCTATTACAAGTAAAAGTCCTGCAATTAAAATCTTATTTCAGTAAAGGTACAAAAGTATTAGCATCAAGATACTCAAGGTACCAAAAGTAAAAGTTCTCATTATGCAGATTGGCCCATTTTAGAATAATATATATTATATATAAAAGTAAAAGTTTGGATTATAATTGTTGATTGTTAATTGTTTTTAAAGCTGGTAAAGGTTCTCCATCTTCTCTTTTGCTGTAACAATGTACATTTCCCCTGTGGGACAAACAAAGTTATTCTGACTCTGATACTTAAAGGTCCCATGTCATGCTTGTCCGGTTCTGACCCGTCCCCTTGTGTTATGTAGCTTTTTCTGCATGTAAACGGTCTGCAGAGTCACAAGCCCTCAAAGTGCACCCTGTAGCGAGTACAACTCTAACACAGGAAAGACCTGTCTGAGCTGCCCCAGAACGCCTCGTTGGACATTTCTCTTTTTCCATTTTCTTCTTCCTGGTCACAGTGACGTGACACTGCGGAGCTCCGCACACACTCACTCACTCAGCCT
The DNA here is from genome assembly GCF_902827115.2 of Pseudochaenichthys georgianus. Classification (NCBI taxonomy): domain Eukaryota; kingdom Metazoa; phylum Chordata; class Actinopteri; order Perciformes; family Channichthyidae; genus Pseudochaenichthys; species Pseudochaenichthys georgianus. The sequence goes on along the minus strand of NC_047519.1, from coordinate 10,203,283 downwards.
TATCTCAGCCGCGGTGCAGCACGGAGCTCCGTACACACACTCGGAGCTTAGGCTGTGTGTGTGTGTGTGTGTGTGTGTGTGTGTGTGTGTGTGTGTGTGTGTGTGTGTGTGTGTGTGTGTGTGTGTGTGTGTGTGTGTGTGTGTGTGTGTGTGTGTGTGTGTGTGTGTGTGTGTGTGTGTGTGTGTGTGTGTGTGTGTGTGTGTGTGTGTGTGCTCAGAGTTCTGCAGTGTCTCGCAGACCCCACGCAGCAACCAGGAAACGACACAGTAATCCAGCTCACACTGTCGGCTCCTCGAGCCTCAACGGGCGGAGCAGCGAGCCCCCCAACGTCCCGCCAACACGGCACCCAGACCCCACGCAGCATTCTCATCTGTTTGTCCTTACTGGTGTCATGTTCTGGTTGCTAACAAACGCCATTGTAACACAAACACTGATGTTCCGCTGTAACGGTGGTGGACCAGGAGCTCCAACAAGGCGTGTAGGACAGAGAGTGGATACACAGACTATACAGAGTTGCTGTGAGAAACCAATGTGAGTTTGGAACATTGTAAATCTATTCTAGTGGACCTCGACAATGGAATTCTGATCAGTAGAAATGGCCATGTCATGGGACCTTTAACTACAGTACTTGAATACATTTACTTAGTTACTTTACACCACTGGCTTTCTCTTTGTCCTCGTTAAGGTAGCTGCACGGATGAGATGACCTGTGTGAAGGAGGAGATCTTCGGTCCTGTCATGTGCGTGTTGTCTTTTGAAAGTGAAGAGGAGGTGCTGCTGAGAGCCAACGACACCGACTTGGGACTGGCTGCAGGAGTTTTCACCAGGTGGGTGTGGCGTGCGTTCAGGGCCGTCTCGCAGGCGAGCAAATTAGATTTTTGAAGAAGTGGTGTTGGTGAAGTATGAGCCGCATCTTTTGAGATTTTATTTTGGGCTAAACAGAAATATCCTATAACAAATGTGTTAAATACAATACAGTAACATCTCATCATATTATTGCAATATATTTGCAGACGTGTTGATCATAGGTCAAAACACTTAGCGCTGTAGTTCCCATCCCATCTTTTCTTTAAGAAAATGTTTAAATGGTTATTATCTTTAACTTTTCTGAACAATTAAGGTCGAAAGAAGCAATATTAGGAGTGAAGGGACAAACAAGTCAAATTGAACTATTGGTAGACCACAAAGGCTTGGGTAAATAGTGGTTAAAATCAGATTGTTTTGAACCTTTAGATGTTGTTTCTTTATGTTCCTGTAGTGATGTGAAGCGAGCGCATCGTGTGGTGGAACACCTGAAGGCTGGTTCCTGTTTCATCAACAACTACAACATCACCCCTGTGGAGGTGCCCTTCGGAGGCTTCAAAATGTCAGGTACAGACCGTAGGCTGTGTAGAGTGTTGCCGTGACGACCTGTTGTTGTAGTCCAATCAGGAAGTTAGCATCGCAGGAGCTCCCTCGACAAAAGCAATGGGATTTAATATTGGAATTCTCAAATACTGCAGAAACTAAGCTATGTGGCAAACACACGTTTATGATACTTACACAATTTGTTCAGCAGGAAACTTCACATTTTAACCACTTTGTGATTTTTTTTTAAGCATGCAACGTTCCGCTATAAACAAACAACAACACAATCAGAAGGCTGCGCATCGCCACCGCTGAGCTAATGTTCAGCGTGATGATGTTTGGTCTTATTTAGTCACTTATAAGCCACCGTTGTTTTTATGACTCATAAAAGCTTAAGAGATTTACAAATGGGCTATGTATTGATATATTTCATATCATAAAACAAGATGTTAACCACGGAACATATTTCAGGCGTCAAACCAAAAGCCGGTTCAAAAAACGGTTCACTTTTAGGCTGATGAGGTTAGGTGGTCAAATGCTAACTCATTATTGGGTTTTAGGACCTTAGACTGTACACATAAAGGTTAGCACGCAATCATAGGCGATTTTAGTTTTATTGGTATAATTTCAGTGTATACAAAACCTTCCCTAAACAAGAGTCGTTGGCTGATTGATCACTGTGGAGACTACTTCCTTTTCTTTACATTCCCCAGGCATAGGGCGGGAGAACGGTCAGGTGACCATTGAACACTACTCCCAGCTGAAGAGTGTGTATGTGGAGATGGGAGATGTGGACAGCCTCTTCTAGGACAGAGACGCATGGAAAGGAAGGTGGAGCTGTAACTGCGACAGAGACTCAAAGTGTGGACCAGTACAAAGCTTCAGGGGAATACCTGAAAATGAGCCATTTCTATTTTTCTGAATGTCATTTTAATGTTAAACTGAGGCGGAAAGTGACATCATGAACAGCAAGTCCCTTTAAACCTTAAAGTAGCTGCCTGCTGACTGTATACTGCAAGTGGTGATAATTGCTGAACTACAGCAACACAAACCACTTAACGGGGAATATGATTTACAACATGAAATATCGCAGTATACGCACATACGTGTACTGGCAGATCAATTATGCATGATAAGTCGACATTTTGTTAGCATAACATTAGCTATCTTACCCCTGTCTGTGTGACTGACTGACTGTAGACACCAACTGTCTGTTTCTGCCTAAATCTTCTCTTTGCCCCAGAATGCACCGCGGTTCCCATTCCCTATAGCGGAAATTTGACATTTACATCTAAAGCACATTTCAATTAACATCTGCTCCAAATGGATTAAACTATAGGTCCTCAGTATTTGCTGGACGATGAATGTTCCGCTTGTTGTGCATACATGTATTGATTTATATGATTTGCACCGTATGTATTCTTGCTAAAAATCCTCTTTAATCCGTATGCAGAATAATATTTCTACCGGAGAACAAATATGTTTACAAGTCAAGCTTTATTTCCTCAACAATCATATAAATATGTGTATACATGCAAAATACAATAATAAATGAAGCTACTTGAACAGGTATTGATTAATAGACTAGATTGTACACTTCAAATGTGTCTTTTGTACAAAGTAGTGTAAATTAGAACTTTAATTATGTAAAGAAACTGTCCAACGCATTTTCACATGTAACCAATTGTAACATAACATTAAACAGTGTTAACATTGCAATCAAATGAAGAATTATGTTATGTTTGTGTGTTCATTGCCGACAGCTTATTGTGTTGTTTGATGTTGTGGCTAAATCCTCTTCTTCCGCGACAGATTTCTGGTAGCTGCATTTCTCTAAGATAAAAAAGAGAGTCAAGTTTTCATTGCGTCACATTTTTCGGTAACCTGAATACTTCAATATAATTATGCCTCTGCTCGTTACACTGTACCTTCGCCATGGGCTTTTTAGGCTTCTTGAACTGTGCAGCAGACTCTGTTCAAAGGATAGTCAGCAGCGTTAAGTTTGGATACCTTTTTTACAGATGTACAGCTTTGAGATCAGCGAAGACTTACCATCTTCAGAAGGCAGATCCTCTTCGTCGTATGTTTTCTTAAGAGGGTCCTGTAACCGGTATTAAAAACTATTTAAAGGAACATACAGCAAACAAGAAAAACAACCTTGATGCATGAGATGACTTTAAATGAATACTTCAACCACCAAAACGACCATTGGTCAATGAATTACTCAGTCCCGATAAACTTGAATTCTTGAAGAAAACGTTTTCTCACCTCCAGGGTGAACAAAGATTCAAACAAACCTTGAGGAAGCCTTGATAATCGGGTTTGCACTATGTAAACATATCTATTTAACAAACTCATGCAGTATAATCCAAGTCTCATTTACGAGACGATCAAACAGTACAATGAATAATGGCTCTACCTGTTCTCCTGCTCCCTGGTCAAACAAAACATGCCTTTGTGGTGTTCCAAAGGGATTCACTTTCACCTGGTGCCGGAATCAGCCCTCAAAATAAAAGCGTGAACGACTACTCAAATTAACTTCACTGAGATGACTCTTTGCAAAACAGAAATAAAATAAATGTTTGACTATTAAATCATACAAATCGACTAACAGCTCAAACCAGCAGTGTCACACTTGGGCAGGCATGCTAATGTTTTAAATAGTAAGGTGTTTGTGAATTATGCATGAGTGGGAAGTAGTGAGTTTACAAACTAATGGGTCTTGGAATATACTGCACTAGTTGATTAGGAGTTTGTGAAATTGGGAGTTTATTCTTCGTATACTATATTTCATCCCGTGGTAGAATTCAAGGTACCACGGGATGATTAACTGATAAACGAATAGTCATTTTGTGCATTTGTTTAACATGAATAAGCTAGATTTAGTTCTTTTTAGGATAAATTACAACAAAAAAGAAGAAAAAGGGAATTTTGTGCCAATTTACAGTGGGACAAATATATAAGTTAATTCCAGCACTTTAAAAATCCTCCTTCCTGCCCCACCTCGATGGTCTCGCTCTCTGCAGGATGTCTCAGAGAATCCTTCTTGCTGTCCCTCAGGTGATTCCCGTCTTGAAGCTTCTCCAGCCGGCTTTGTTCGGCTGACACGCGCACTAGCAAGGTGTGGAACGCCGTCTGCACCTCGCCCACCTTGAAGTGCACGGCCATGCCTTCGAACCACAGGCTATCACATTCGCCCTCTTTGAAGCCTGGGGGCTGGTAGTCGGCCGGGGTGACTTTGAAAGAGCAGAAGGAGATGATTCCTATAATCCGAGGTATGACGCTAAGATTCTTATTTATTTGTTTGGGCAGAGACAAAATCTTACTGTCATCATAATAGTAGAGTTTCATGGTGATGTACACGTTGTTGGGGAGGGCTTCCAGGTTTTGCATGAGCAGGAAGAGCTTCCTGATGAGCAGCACTGAGGCTTTTTTGGTGTCCTCCAATGTCACCTGCATCTCCACATCGTTGTTCCTGAGGTTTCATGGAGGTAACCGCGACATCAGTTTGGTCACGTGGAAGCCTTTTCTAACTTATTTACTCAAACATAGAAAGTATAATCCTAACCTGAGTATGTTCATCTCAGGCCCCTTCTCAGTGTATTTATATTTGAACTGGTACGACTCGATAATGCACTGCAAAAGAAGAAAGATAAATGTATTTCAATGATGATCAGTCTTCACGCTGGGATCTGACAAAATTGGGTTTGTTTATTTTTTTGTATTTTTAAAATGACTTACATTAGGTTCATCTGGATTGGTGTACACCTATATTGCAATAACATGTACGGAGTTATTGTTCTGTTTTCTTCTTGTAAGCAATGTGTTGTCATTAAATGTTGCTTTATCGATTGACTTACCCCAATGAAAACAACCTGGAGCTGTTAAAAAGGACAACATTGAAAATTAGTAAAAAAGAAAAGAAAACATATTATACAAATGTAAATTATTCACGGATGCATTAACTTACATACTGCTTCTCTAAAGCATCAAAGCAGCCCATCATCCTGCAAAAAAATTAATAATTAGACCTTCAGTCTCCAAGTGCTTATTACTTCCTACTTCTTGAGCTAGCTAATGTGGCCAGTACTAATGTTTATTATGGGAGCATTAAGGCAGGAATTTTGTAATTACCATTTCACAACCTTGCTGGCACCAGGAGTGTTGCTGTCTTCACGCAAAACTTTGATGCACAAATCTGTGGGAATGGCAGAATAAAACAGCATGTATTACTTTTTGATGAAGAGCAATGATTACCACCGAGACAATATAAAGTTCAAGGCAATATTGTTATATGCACAATAGCTATATCAATATCCAGTCCCCAACCCAAAAGTCCTAGGCTCTTCCAGCACTGCAACATACTAGAAACTTAAGACATACAAAGAAATGATAATAGTCAGAGGAGAAATAAAATAAAATAGTGCAAGTGACAAAAAGGGTGCAAGTAGAAATAAGTAACATTTGTTGTACAGAGGATTGGAGTATTTTACTCCATATTGTAATACAAGTACATATTTGGAGTGCAAACAGATGTACAGTATGTCTTCACATATATCCTATAGAACACATACATCTGTTTAAAGTTTAGATATGTAAGAGCCTTTTATTAAGTTTATACTACTAGGTAATTCTATTCATATCTTAAACTGCACTGTAACTTTTATCCATGTACTTTTTCTTGTAATGTTTAATTGAACTATTTATATTTTAGACTGCACTGTAACTTTTATCCATGTATTTTTTTCTTAATGTTTATTTGATTAGCTTTTCTTTTTTAATGCTTGCTCTTTTTTTTTTGTTGTTGTTGTTGTGTAAAGCACTTTGAATTGCCTTGCGTTGAAAAGTGCTCTATAAATAAACTTGCCTTGCCTTGCCTTACTTTACGTGTTGGCTAAAGTCCTAAAAATGTATATTCTTCTCAGATTTTCATGGGTTCACACTCACAGTACAGCTAGGGGTAGCCTACAATTTACACAACAACACACCCATTGAGAGATGAATGCCTGAATTGTCCTTATTTTCCTAAACTTCTAGGCTATTTGAGGGTTTTTAATATTTACCTTCCAGATATCTGGACCTGTAGGCATCTTCTGGAAAGATCCCTCTGAGGTAGGTGATGGAGGACACCGCCACCGCCATCATCCTCTTGACAAAAACGAGAGACTCCTGCTCCGTTTTCAAGTCATTCAGGAACAATCCTATCCACTTTTAAAACATTAAAAGGAACAAACAAATACGTTAAATAAATTAGAAAACAGGAGCTAAATTTGACTTGAAGGCCCACACGATGGCGCCGTTGTCTACGTAAAATGTCCTCCAGAGTTTACTTAAACATCAAGTTAATGTACACTTATAGATGTACACGCTAATTAAAACAAATGGTAAACATGTTACTTTTAGCTTAAATGTGTGGTGGACAAACCTCGGCAGTTTCCTCCTTGCTCCTGGTGCACATCTTCCCAGCAGCCATTTTCACTTTATCACTATTGCTACTGATTAATTACCTAAACTAACACTAAACTAACAAGATGAATACACACATTCAATATCAGATAGTGACGCAGACACTTATTAAAGTAATGAAACCTTTCCTCACGGGCTCATTTTTAATATGTTTATGCTATGTTGTATTAAAACACCTATCGGAAGTAGCAGGTTAGGATTATGTTAATAAAACACAAAAACGACCTATGGCAGGATATCTTTGTTTATTTTTCCCGCCACTAATCTGCGTGCGGTACACCAACAGTAGATTGTCGGATTTACTGTACGTAAATGACCGGAAGTCATTTTTACATTGAATTGACTGATGTTAATTACACATTACACATTACTTTATCTAAGCTAAAACGCCTGTGAAATAAATAAGTATAGGTAATTAATTAATACAAAATTGACATATTACCTTTTCAAGGCATTCAATCACAGGTGAAAGTGTGTAGGTGAAAATGTAGGTCAAAAATAAGGGAAAGGTAACTCACTGAAATGTCCAACCAGTTACATCAGTTACCAACACTACTCTTAACAGTATAGCAGCAAAAACACCCAATATGTTATAACTGCATATTAAAAGATTCAAAGTTGGTGTTCGAAGAGGTCTTATCAGCTAAAAACACCTGTCAAGGAAATGCAGATTTATTTTGAACATAATGATTACTCATTGGCTTCATTCATGGACCTACTTAAGCCTCCATATTATAATAGATTGCAGTTTATCTTCCTCCATTTAGTAATCTGTTTGACTATGTGCAGTAATTGTTCACTGAGGTTATAGATGTGATAGATTAAAGGACGTCATACTACCTCAATAAAATACTGTCATTAAGAAAGTGTTTAGGGCATCATGATCTTACATGAATACACAAAAACAGCTGACTTATACTAGATATACCACGAAAATATAAAGTAAACATGTTCCTCTAGGAGTGTTATAAACAATATGTTTTTATTTTGATTAAAGAACACAAAAAAGTATGACATTTAGAGAGGTGCTTGTGGTTTCATTCAAATGAAAATTTGAATGGCAATTTGCATCTAACAACAGTAAGGAAGGATAAGAAAGAACATGCAGGAATTTTGCTCAGTCTGAAAGTAAAAATAGCATACATTACTAGCACATTGATATACTTTGGTCATAAGTGCACTTTTCACTGTACACACAACATAACACTACAAAAACTGTCACAACGAGTCCTCCACAGGCACAGGGACTGACTTAAATATTATCTCTAAATGAAATCTCTTATAGCAGGCTGCAGACTCTGGGCTTGGCCTTTTTACTGTTTGGAGAAGAAGTCTTTGCTTTTCTGGACGTCGGGTTTGATGGTGTCACTTCCTGGTTTCCATCCGGCTGGGCACACTGAAAAGATAAGCCTGTAATGAGTCCTGGCTCGGTAGATGAAACAATATGGAAAAAACATGACAAACGTATAATTCAACATCTATTTCCTTCGGATTCAAAGCAAGGAAAAACATCATATTGTTGGCTGGTCTTTTCCCTGTTTGACATACAGTAGGCCTATGTGGAAAATCCTTTCCAAACAAACAACTCTGGATTTATTTGTACTAGAAGTAATACTGTCAAATGCACAATATATGTAATTTATGCCGCTTGGGGTCCCTCAATCAAAACAATATCCAAAGATGGAGTTGAGTTGTGTCATGAAGTAGTATGGGATCAGAGGAGTTTGGCATCCCTGTCAATTTTTCCAGTTTGTTTTCTTTTTATTTGTCACTGTTCACAAGGTTATTCTCCAGGAGCCAAATGATCTGCAGAGGTCTACCCCTCTCTGAACAAACAGACGCATTGATGAAAAAAAAGGCAAAAATGCTGAATAAAGCAGTTTTGCAGTAAAAGACTGTGTTTCTCTTGTGGACACGGGATGGGTGGGCTACAAGCTAACGGCTAACGTTTTGTATTTTTAAGATGTAGCTTAAAACTTGGTAAAAAGTCTATATATATTTTTTACCCATTTTCATTTTAACATTTGAAATATTTACATTTTAAATGATTAAAATATCCATAAGGGTCATGGAGAGTGAGGTGAGAGTGATTACACCACTCACAGAATATAACATTTCAAGCAATTTTGAAAATGTTTAGTGTCAGAATAGTCAAACTCAAGTTGGATGCTACCATACGTGGTAAAATGCCTCACAGGTGCCACACATTTGCATAACGTAACAGTGCTACCTTACCTTCTCCGTGCTTGTCAGTGAACTGAAAGGCTTGGACCAGGCGCATGGTCTCCTCGACTGAGCGTCCAACAGGCAGGTCGTTGATGGTGATCTGTCTCAGGACGCCCTTGTCGTCAATGATAAACAGACCCCTTAAAGAGAGAAAAAGAGCAGGTTATCAGTCACCAAAAAATTAAGTCCTGTAAAAGAGCATTTTAATGGTTGTGAATTTCATGATATATTCTGAATTTTTGCTATCTCACTCAGCGAGAAACACCAACTACCACAAAAACGACTTTAAGCAAAATCACAGGTTCATTCTTATGCAGCTCAATCAAGTTTATCACTTGCAGGGGTCATTTTCGATTAGATGCAGAGGTACCCTTTTATAGAATGGCTTTTCCCAAACTTACAAAATACTATTCCTATATAAAATGTTACAAAATCAACCAAAAGAGCATTTAACTGCTGTTTTGTAACTGCTGTTCCCTGTGTTTTTGATATGCGTGTATCCATATTGTATTTCTGTTTTGTTTTACTTGGTGGCATTTAACATTACTATTGCTAAGCAGTCAATGCAGCTATATAAACCACTATCCCTCTCACAAACACACTGAAATATCACACATACTCTTTTCACAATCATAGTTATTTTATTTTTTCCACATTGAATTTAAATGTTATATTTTTTATTATAGCTTGTAAAAAATAGTTTGCCATCACAGTTGAATTATTATAATTGTTTGTATCTTGTGTTCTGTATTACAGTGCTTCCCAACCGGGGGAACGGGGACCCCTGGAACAACTAAAACATTTTTTGTGTACCTTGTACGGCGACCTTGAGAGCCTTCAAAGGCGCCTTTATAAATAAAATGTGTCATTATTATTTTTATAATCCTGATGTCCTGAACTATTAAAACTTATGAAAGAAAAGCAAGCTCAAGTGTCTTAATTAAAAGCTCTAGTCCTAACAAAAGATGTTGACAGTGCTAAAAGGGAGTCTTAATATTATTATTTTTCCACTCACAATAAGTGTTAATCTCAAGTCTAAATTGATTTTTATTAAGGGCGAGTCATACAAGTGAATTTCATCTAAGGAGCGGTTGGGTTGAATACGATTACAGGGTTTAACACAAGACAAAATGTATGTGAATCATCACCGATGAGTGGGGGGGTTCTTAAAGAACAGCTCAAGGGATACACGTCACCAAAGAGAAAGAGGTTGGGAACCACTACTCTATTACATTCTGAATATTTTTGGGTAAAAGCTTTAAATAAGTTATCTGTTGTGTATTTATTTTAATTGTGCCTAAACAATTAACAATGTTTCGAACCTTTTTCAAAGCATATTTAAACTCTGCATTGTAAAACCCACCTGTAGGCAATGCCCTCGTCCTCCTTCAGGACACCGTAATCTGTGGAGATGGTGCGTCGAGTGTCAGACACCAGGGGGATCTTCATGGCACCCAGACCGCCCTGCTTCCGTGGCGTGTTGATCCTAAGAGGTAAGAAAAAGTGAGGACTTTGCAACAGTGAATCCATCAAATCTGCTGTGTAAGAAATCAAGCTGGTAACTACCATGCAAAATGGGAGAAGTGTGAGTCGACAGAGGCGGCGATGACCTCGCAGCCGATCTTCCGGAAGTCCTCGGCAGCGTCACTGAAAGCGATGATCTCAGTTGGACACACAAAGGTGAAGTCCAGCGGATAGAAGAAAAAGACGACATATTTCCCTGCACCAAAGGAAATGGAAACAAGTAAGGCTTTTGTAAATGTATCACAATATAGTGGTGCTTCTCTGATGTATAAATGAAGACACCCGGAAGTTAGCATGTCAAGAGCTCCCTCAACAAAATGCAATGGGATTTTTCCATTGGATTTCAGAATATTGCAAAAATAATGTCTCTGGCAAAGAGACTTTAATGATACTTGCACATTTTGTTGGCAGGATAATGTCCACATTTTATCACCACTTTGTGATTTTTGAAGCGTTAAAAGCTAACGTTCCGCTATAAATGAACTACATCACGTCAGCATGACTTTTGGTCACCACCGATAAGCTAAAGGTGGCTAATCTTTGGCGTGATGCCTTTAGTAGTCACTTGTTAGCAACCTGTTTAAATCAATCAACGTTTATTTATATAGACCAATATCACACATGTTATATTGTCTCAGGGAGCTTTACGGTTTAAACAAAATGTAATATGACACATATAAGCTTCTTACATTTACGAGTGAGGTATTTACTGACATATTTTATGCCTGAGATCAAAACAGAAAATATCTAAAGTTTGTGTTAACTACAGACGGGCCTCTAACCAAAAATACCTTCAAAACCCTAATCTTGAAGACGAGGGAAGTGGAAGAGATAAAATGCCAACTAATTTCCATGTTTTAGGAGTCATTGCCCTAATACTCTATAAGGTAATTGCACGCTTTTTCATGCTGGTCTTTAGAAGTGTAAATACATGTCTAAATAACAATTGTTGGATCTCAAAGCAAAGTGAATTACAGTCAAAAAGAGAGCTTCATCAAAGCATGTCCTCCACTCTAGGGGTGGAGGAGACACAGGTGGAGGTTTACCTCTGTAGTCGGACAGCTTCAGGTCGTCGAACTGTCCGTCTGGCATCACCGCCTTAGCCGTGAAGTCTGGGGCCAGCTTTCCAATGTGTGCCTTGCCTGCAGCCATCTTCAGTCTAACAGGATAACGGAAGTAGGAAACGTTGATGTATTACATCTTTTCCAAATGACAGCATTTCAAGAACTCATGCTTGCGTACTGATCGTTGTAACCCAAACATTTTAAGTTTACATTAAATGACCTAAAGAAATAATCAATTTTAAAATAATGATGTCTGTCAAAAAGAGCAAAAAAAAGAATTAATTTTGATAATCAATTGACATGGTGGTGATTCATTGAAAAACTCTTATCTATTTTCTATGATAAACAGAATAAAATATTTTATAATAATACAACACATTTATAAGAGGCACAATTGATACCTTTACTTTTGATATTTGAGAACATTTAGCTGTTGATAACTCTGTACTTTTACTTAAATAACATATCCCACTTTTAGTTATAATGGAGAATTGTAAGACTGAAGTATTAGTACTTTTACTTAAGAAGAGGATGTGAGTACTTCTTTCACTTCTTTACAATACACTGTTATATTGTGGAAGAGAGCCATTTTTCTGTGTTGCTAAACTTTAAATGTACCACCACACATTGTGTCTGTTGGAAGCGTTTATACAATGTGTCATTAAGGCTCCTTCTGCACCCAGTTAGCTCAGACCGCCATTACAGTATTTAACACAACACACCACCGAATTGAACCATTTCAACTTCTGTTTAATATCACACAGGTGTTTCCGCAAATGTATATTTAGCCTTGCACTGATTTTTTAATATGTTTTTTTCTTGATACACATTTCTGGTACATTTTATTTGTAATGGTCAAATTTAAATTAATATCCCCCGAGTGCGTTTTGGTATCTTCATTTAATTCACGTTAAACTCGAAAAAGGTCGATTTCTCCCGAAACTTTCCGAGAGTTAGTCTCTCGGTTTCCACTTTATCAACAAATTAACGTTATTTCTCGAAGCAAATTTAAAGAAAACTTTCTAAATCAACAATAACGTTACATATTAGTGAAGAACCACTTGTTGAACTATAACTGCAGCCTAATACTCTTACTCAACTAAAAACAAAAAGTAAACCTTACAAAAGAACACTTACAAAAAAAACGTAAAGTGTAAAACAGCACGTAATTAAATGTATTCTACGACACATACCTCAGCTTTGACCTCACCACACAGTCAGAAGCAGGAGAGCGGACTGCACTGCAGGCGGTGAGAGGCTCGAATGCGGTATTTATAGCACGACTCACTTCTCGCGATAACTGATCACGATGGGCTCAGAACAGGGTCCGTGTACGTTTTGTTAGTTTGATTTTTCGTTTGAACCAAAAGCCAAAAAACGAAAATACCAGCCTTTTTTTCGTTTTTGATTTAAAACGGAAAAACGGAAAATCAAAGCCGTTTCCCGTTTGTGTTGTCTGAATCAAAAGACGGATAACGAGAAAACCTAATAAAAAAAAGTCTGTACGTTTTGTTAGTTTGATTTTTCGTTTGAACCAAAAAAAACCAAAATACCAGCCTTTTTTCGTTTTAAATCAAAAACGAAAAAACGTGAAACCAAAGCCGTTTTCCTGTTTATGTTGTCTGAATCAAAAAACGGATAACAAGAAGACCTAATAAAAAAAACGGTCTGATTTTGGTTTTTGATAACAACTTCATTCAATTTTCCGTTTTGTATTGAAGAATGAAGAAAAGCAGTCCGGTGGACCGGAAGTTAAAGAACATATTTCAAAATAAAAGACACGAGGATATAATGGCAATGCTGTAAAAGACCCAGAAGTCTGACGACCCTTGGCCCCCCTGCTTCCGGCACCCATGCTGACGAGGATACGTTTATTTCTGCATTGACATGCAGATATGCATTTATAGAGATTAATACAAGTATGCAAGCTCTGTGCATAACTTTATTTCGCTGACTTCCGGTTTGTACTGTGTCGGCAAATCCAGTGTGCAGCTTGTCGCTGTGTGACAACAACCATTGAACAACCTCATGTTTGTTGCATACCTGCAAGATTGACCTGTGACAAATGTCAGCGATGTGAACAGAACTGTCACCCTACTTTCACCTGCACCCCGCAGCAAGCGGGAGAACAATATATCATACAGTCGACCCCTAAAACAGTTCACACAGTAATGGAACAAATGTTAAGCATTATGTTGTCCAACTAGTCTCTACATTATGAATTTGATGTTTGTCTAAACTGCTAAGAAGCTGACAGCTCAGTTAGAACAGAAAGACATGCAGGCCATAATCACTAGACGCTCAAAAGAGTGTGTGTAAGGGTTACATGAACTGAACTGAAACACTGTCCATTAGTTGATTAATAAACAAGACATTCAAGTCAAAGTTTTAGGCATTTGCATTTGTAGCATGCTGTAAATATGGACTATGAATGAACACGTGCAATGTGGAAACACACACATAGGTTTATTCTCAATACTCATAACAGTATCAGACACAATGATTTTACTGAGAGTGAAGATGACATGAACATATAGTTACTGAATGGCACTGAAGACAAAATACAGTATATTGCATTTACCTCTTCCTCTAACTCTCTCTCCGATATTGGCCTCCATTGTTGTGCACATAACTCTTGACCTCAAGAGACTTTAAGATGATAGTTTGGATTGTTTGAAATGGGGCTGAGGTTCTTATCCAGTCAGTGTATAACCTCCAGAAGACAGCGGTCGGCACGACCCCCGTTAGTAGAGACAGGAGTACCAGCCCAGCAGCAAAACCTAATCCAGCAGCAATCCACCCCAAAATGAAGGCCCATCTGAAAAAAATCGTTATATTTAGCATTAAATAACGTACACTTAAACTGATATAGCTTTTTTGGGTGAATAAAATAAATGTTGCTTCTGCCCACGTCCTCAGCAGTACATGGCTATGCTCCTATATGTTTCTCCACTGGTCTACTGTAGGTAATACACTGATTATGGATATACACCACACACTACCCCACTTCAAAAGACCAGAACTATCCCCTTAAGGGCAGCTGTTGATGTTCACAACAACAAAAAACGCATGCAGATGGTTGTAGTCTGTAGCCAGACAGTGGCAGATCTGGCCGTGATGGAGCATGGTGGTGGGCAGCAGTGTGACTTCTAGCTGTCATGGTGATGTTCATATGACAAGGGACTGCCAGCTTGAACTTTACCGAGAGCAGAGTCCACTAGTGGCACCTCACAGCTCACAGGGATACCTATGGTGCAGAAGCAGCGGTGAAGTCCTTGTAGATCCCTGGCACTTTGAGGGCAGACAGATCCAGCAGCTCTCAGCTCTCAGAGACATCAACACATCAACTATTCTGTGTGCATAGCTTACTTTTACATAACTACTAATCTCTCACTTTACTCTCTCTGACATTGTTCTCTGCTTTGGATTTGCGGACATCCCAGCCATGTTCTCTTCCGGGCCTGGTTTTACACACTGTGGGTTTAAGCAAGATATAGAAATGATGAGACATGATGAGTGTGTAGTTTTAGCATTTGAATTACAATGACATTATTCTCAGACTTGCCATAGTTCTTGGTTTGTACCACTGCTGCTCTGCTCTGTACAGCTGAGTACTGGGGACCCACTGGGAGTCATGTGACTGGAGCAGGAGAGAACACACGCCACACCTGCAGCCATGATGCTCCAGCTCAACGGGGGTCGAGTCTTTCAGCCCCACCTGTAAGAAGAGAAACAAAATAAATACGTATTCAGTTTGCTTTGTATTATTTCTTTTATGGTAACATTTTGGTTTAATAACATTGTGCTATTTTAAGGAATAAAAAATAAGTCATATCTTTGTTCCGATATGACTTTGTTCTTTTCTATACTTACAACTTCTTATACTGATATGAATTGATTTACTTTTACACTATGAACGAAGAAAAATAATTCTTTAACAACAGAACAGGAAGAAAAAAACACAACTGTGACCTCTGTGCAGCACACACATACCAGTCAGTCCATTTCTGGGGAGTAGCTACCTTGTGCTAGTTATATTAAAGTGCATGTTTTACTATTGGCTGTGTCTAACCTGTCTGAAATGAGCCGAATCCCAGGAACATGTTGAACCAGACGGTAACTAACACAGTAACACTTCATCCTGACCTCACTGTGGGGCCTGTCCTCATGGACCTGGAGCATAACACCCTGACACATACAAAAATACATAGTATGTTCATTAAGAATGCACATACTGTCCCTCCTCTGTCTTTCAATGTAGTCAAACTTTTTTGAAGAAAAACAATAAGTTTAACGTTACAGAAATAAAAGCTTAATTACTCACCCTCCTAATTGTAGACGTAACTTCACAAGTAAAACTTGAAACATGTCTCCCGCTTGCTGCTGGGTGCAGGTGAAAGTAGGTCGACATTTCTGTACATCACTGACATTTGTCACAGGTACATCTTGTAGGTATCGCAACAAACATGACGTTGTCACACAGCGACAAGCTGGACACTGGATTGACCAAATAACGACACACTCTTATTTACATTAGACACGTTATTCAAAACCGACAGCCTGTGTGTTGTTTGCTAAACACTGCCACTGAAATACCACACTCAATTATCAAACCCCTGCCCCCAGAATGCACATGTTAAAAGCTACACAATTAGATCACTTAGAAACCTGAGCTTGAACACTTTGTTGTGCGCAACAATGGAGGCCACTTTTGGAGAGAGAATTAGAGGAAGAGGTAAATGCAATATACTGTATTTTGTCTTCAGTACCAATCAGTAACTATATGTTCATGTCATCTTCACTCTCAGTGAAGTCATTGTGTCTGATACTGTTATGAGTATTGAGAATACACCTATTTGTGTGTTTCCACATTGCACGTGTTCATTCATAGTCCATATTTACAGCGTGCTACACATGAAAATGCCTAAAACTTTGACTTGAATGTCTTGTTTATTAATCAACTAATGGACAGTGTTTCAGTTCAGTTCATGTAACCCTTACACACACTCTTTTGAGCGTCTAGTGATTATGGCCTGCATGTCTTTCTGTTCTAACTCAGCTGTCAGCTTCTTAGCAGTTTAGACAAACATCAAATTCATAATGTAGACTATTGGACAAATTAACAACTGTTCCATTTACTGTGTGAACTGTTTTAGGGGTCGACTGTATGATATATCGTTCTCCCGCTTGCTGCTGCTGGGTGCAGGTGAAAGTAGGGCGATAGTTCTTATCTTATCTTGCAGGTATGCAACACACATGACCCTGTCACCAGTCTATGGTTGTCACACAGCGGCAAGGAGGACACTGGATTTACCGACACAGTACAAACCGGAAGTCAGCTAAATAAAGTGATGCACAGAGCTTGCATACGGTGTGACTAAAGACCGGAGGGCGCCGGACCCTAACCCTATAGCCAATCAGATGTCTAAAAAATGCATGTGTGTATTATGAGACTGTTCTGAGCCCATAGCTCACAACCAGCTTCAGTCCTCCAGTATCAACCTCAACCTCCCACGACACAGCATGACTTAGCACTTTCTCCTTATGACTTTTCTGGGAAATTGTGAGCTTGTGTGAAACCACAGGAGGAAGTACTCTTCACAATTAAAGTTACAGTCTCACACCATTTTTTTTGTCCCTCTATATTTCATCCGTCAGATATGCATGGGCAGATGTCATTTAAAGGGCCCTTCTAGTAAGACATGCACAAGTTTTTTTTTAAAGTTTTCTTTGTGTATTTTGTTTTAAAAATGGTCTCTTTCTGGTTGTTCTGCCCCTTTCTGTTTCTTTTGGTAGTTGCTTTATCTCTTTTTACACCATTTTAAGTCTTGTTGTTTCCTCTTCTTTAACTGTGTGTGTCTTTGTGGTCGCTTTCTGTTTGTTTGAGGTTGTTTTGTTTGTTTTTATTAGTCATTTAATGTTTTTTTGTGGTCATTTTGCGCATCTTCCTGGATGCTACGTGTATCTTTGAGTGACATGTGGCATGTGAGACCCTGGGCTTGGTCCTGGACCGACATTATAGTTCAACCGCCAATTGTGATACATAACACTGAATCATTTAAAACCCAAAAAGCAGAGCAGTTATTTGATGTCATGCGTTTCTCTAATCCAAGCTAACAGCCATGTTTCATCACATGGCTCAACCTCTCTCAGGTTACGGAGCCAACACATTGTCTTCATGAACAGACATTCAAAATCCCATGCAGACTGCAGCTGCAACCTTGGCTCTGTATTGCAGCATCTCAGTGTCTCATCAATGATTGACTGATTCCCAGGACTGAGACCCTTACAAGTAGCCTTGTAAAAGATAAACATGATCTAACATAATACATTCAACTGTTATTTTACACATTGATGGTCAGCAGAGTATATTTCAGAGGGATCATAGGGAATTTGTTTCCCGTTCTAAGAAAATAAGTCTAATTTCTTCAAAGTAGAATTAAATTATAGCAAAAATTAATACACTAAATCTATGATAATTAGAGACTTTCGACAACAGACGACTTGTATTGTACCGTTTGTATTGCACAGGCCAGCCAGTTTCCTCAAGGTTTCCTGGAATGTCATTCCCTACACGACTTTATACTATATACTGTACTAATCGGGGTGTGGAGCAATGTTGCATCATCTTGTACTTTTCCTGTGGGTTGCAGAAGGCATATTTCATTTTCATTTCCTCCTCACCCCAGCTAAGAGGAACAGCTAACTTTGTTTGCTTGGTCATACTGACTGGCACCATTTCTGGCATATCATTTCCTGTTAGGGGATCTGTCTCAGTGGGTTATAAATACTGGTATATGATTTGTAAATAATCTTTTATTATAGAAAAACTTTTGTAGTTTGTTTAATATTGAGTGTGTGCCTGTTAAACCCGTAAAACAAAAAAAAGGTTCCGGGTTATGTCTCTTTTATTGGTTTTTGTGTTCCTAACTACTGAAGCTATTAACATTTTGGGGCCATAAAAGGAAAATATATGTTATAATAATAATAATATTTTGTCTAATTTGTACCATTGCTTTTCATCATAATTGAACCCTTCTTAGCGTATAGGTATTCTGGCGATAAAGGTATTCTGATTCTGATTCCGACCCTAAAAATTCCTCACTACAAATGTAAAATCTTATAGCCAAATTGGACTCCATAACAAATCAAGTACCTTAGTGGAGATGAAGACACATGTATTTCACAAAATGAAGTTCTACTGTTTGTTCTCAACACGGCATTTGAGAGTATTAGGTCACCTCACCGAGTCTGTCTCCTAAAGCTGTTATCTGTTCAATCAGCCCCTCCACTGCGCCTCCTTTCTCCGCTGATACCCTTTGAGGTCTTTGCATGTGGTTGCCATGGGCAACACATCAAGGGTCTAGATAAGAGGGGGACAGACAATAACACCCTGTTAGAAGCACCGTGGTGGGCTAATGATCAAACCTGCGTTCATCTCCTGTTTCACAATATGCCAATAATTAGTGCATCTGCTGCTGCTTGCAAAGCACCTGGATGTTTGAAGGGCCTGTCTGTCCATAACCCTGCTCACATCAGCTGTGCAGATCATCACAACAGGTTTTTTTAATGGATGAAAAACGGTTGAATAGTATTTGATCCAATGTAAATGCATGCAGTGCTGTGCATTTATGTGAGGATAAACATTAATTGTTAAAAGCTTCACATGTAGGATTTCATCAAATGTGTATTACCGGTAAAACGATGTAAATATGGAAACACAAATGTACCAAAACACATGCGCATACAACACATACGCAGCATTTAAAAAACATGTGCCTACTTGACGAAACATGCACAGTGTTTACTAAAGGCGCTGAATAAACAAAACACTGCAAAAACAATAACGCTGCAAAAACAATAAGGCTTCAAAAAACTCCAAACACAACGGAAACAGGGACACGTTATGCACACAGCTGGGACCGGAGCGCTTGTTGATGTTTGGGGATTATTTCAATACTAAAGTTTGGTCAGTATATTTGAAGTGACAAGCTTACAGCAGATCTGCAATAATGTTGGAAGAAATCATGTGATCACATTGTTAAAATAAGAAAATAAGACAATAAAAGGACATTTTCCAGTGCATTGTTTTTGAAACTGCAGAGCGTTTCTCCTAATAAAAGTGTTTTTGGCCTTTGTAACGCATTTGTCACTGTCTGAAGGTTGTATCTTCCTGGTCGAATTTACTTATTGTAAGTCGCTTTGGATAAAAGCGTCAGCTAAATGCAATGTAATGTAATAATGTCTGCCTGAAACAAGTACATTGGACTCCTTTGTTTACTTCTGTAACATAATGACATAACTATCTAACACCCATGCCTCTAGTGGCCAGAGCTCCAACAAATTGTATGTGATAGGCTAAGGGGCGGGACATCTCTAAGCGGTTGACCAAGGCAAGGCAAGTTTACATAGCACCTTTCAACAAGGCAATTCAAAGTGCTTTACAACAATGAAAGACATTAAGAATATGGCCAGTCATTAAAAAGCAAGGATAATAAAATAAACATTAAAAGAAAAAATACATGGATAAAAGTTACAGTGCAGTTTAAGATATGAATAGTTCAATTAACCCAATCACAACAGAGACGGCCAGCTAACCAATCAGAGCAGACTGGGCTCTGGTTTCAGACAGAGGGTGAAAAGAGGTGCTGCAGCACAGGCAGTATGAGAAGAATAAAGAGCTTTTTGAACATTAAAGGTCTCCTATCTTGCAAAATGCACTTTTTGATGTTTTGTATACATACATATGTGTCCCCAGTGTGTCAGGGAACATGTAAACATATCAAAATAGAGGCACAAAATACAAGTATCAACCTGAAAATGAGAATAATAGGGCCCCTTTAATGTTTCGTTAAGCTTCAATCTTAGCCTTTACCTAAGAATATCCTCCCGGAATATTCCCACTTTAACCAATTGGCACTGACAGAAAAGATGTAAGGTCATTGAGCTGTGGTTCGTTGTTTTGGTAGATTTTACTGGGGAATTATAGCTGTTGTCTCTAATGGTGGCAGTGTGAGGGGACTCGATGGGATCGTCTCAGTGGGAGCTTGATTTGATGCCAGGTCCAGACTTGTCTTGAGGAGGCAGGGACACAGTGAGGAGTCCCTGCCCCTCACAGCAGGACATGACAGCAGCACAACACACATGCAGAAAACACAAACACACGTATATATATATTATTTTATCATTTAATCTTTAAGGTACTGAAGCTTTAATGCAAATGTTTAATTTAGAAAAATTTGCTGAAAGGGGAAAAACCATACAAATATATGTTTATATATATAAGGTATTGTGAAAAGAACCAGAATGAAAGGATGATGCATTTCAACATCTCTGCAGTTTCATATCGAAGTGAAGACAGCTAACAGATTAAACTCAACCCAAGTTTCATACTGTTCTTTTTTTCAAATGATGTATCATCTACTTAAGTGTATCATATTGATACATGTATTTCTGAGACCTCTACATTTTCCAAATGACTGGTACTTTCTGAAAACCCTGTTGTATGCAATGTGATGCATGTCTTTGGCCCTCTGGTGGATTACCCAGGCTCAGCACGCATAGTGTTTTTTAAAAGGCAAAATCCATTTTTGCTAATATTGAAAAAGTTACGGTGACAATAAACTTTCATATTGTTGCTGATATTTCAATATAAATATTTCCTGAATTTAAGCAAGTTCTGATCAGTTTATATTTTGTAGCTTATTTCATAGAAAAATGGTGTTGGAAATGTGTGTATCAAATATTATACAGCAGGTATTTGAGTAAATTATTCTGTATAAAGTATAAGTGTCTTGTATTGCATTTCATGATGAAGTCTGCATTATGCTCACCACAATGTTAAAAATCTGTTTAAATAATTTAATCAAACTAATTAAAGATTAAATGTCATAGTTCAAATGTATTAAAAGTAGAAATTAGATATTTTATGTGTTTTTTTGTTGTCAAGCTAATTACTCCAATGTTGAAATAATAATTCGTAATACTTATTGATTCTTCAAAAAATGCATTGGCTAGTTCAGAGAGTTCAACATAATTTGTGTATACAATATAACAACATACCACCATACCAAAAGGCCAAATAGAGAGCATGCAAAAGAGCTCCAGTTTAACAAATCTGAACAAAATCAGTTGAAATGTTCAAAATCTTACAAATGTAATGTTCAATATTTGTTTTTCAAATGTAGGCCTATGTAAATAATTACCAAATATATATATTTTTTATTTTTGTTAAAAGGTGCAATACACATTTTAATAAAAAAATGTGTGACTATTATTTGATGTGTTAGGCTTTACACGGTTAAAATAAATGATGATGCATCCGAACAACAAAACCGTCATTTTAATATTTTTATTTATTACATTTTTTCCTGTGAATGGCTGTATTTCTGGCTCTGTGCCTTTAAGAATTCTCCCGCGCTGGTTTTAGAACGCGGAAATATACCGGAACTGGTAGCAATATTTCGCGCCAAATTGAAACAACTGAGCAGTCTGCTGAGTCACGAGGAACGAGCTGGAGACAACAACTGCTATTGACATTTTGCCCGTTATAACAAAAACAAGGTATGCTGTTTAGTTTAATGTGTATGTTTCATACAAGAAATTCGCCTTACAACAGATATACGGGACCAACTAGTGTTTGAGTTCGTCTTTTGCGTTGTAAACTCTTCATTTCAAAAAAGTTTTTTTTTTGCCCAGTTTAGTTAACATGGAGGAGGCCAAGAAACTAATCGGCACGGGCAAGAAGCACCTGGTGATGGGGAAGGTGGTGGAGGCGGTGGGCGCCCTGCAGGAGGCCTGCGGCCTGCTGTGAGTTAACCAACTAACAAAAGGGACTATTAAAGCTTCAAACACAATATTATATTTAATTCTGACCGCTACAGATAATGGGTTTAAACAAACTAGTCAGAAGTGCTGCTTCGCCTCTGCTTGCATTAATATGTATATGATCCTTATAAGATGTAAAAATGTAACATCAAGCCCCCACATTTTTTAAATAAAAATAGCACAAATATATTTGCAGATACATATTATTAGTATGTATTTATGTTGCATGGTTATTTATAGACATTATAAAGAAACAAGCTTTTTTACTATGTAGATCAAATTCAATGCATTGTTTTTATTTCAGAGCCAAAAAATATGGAGACACAGCAGATGAGTGTGGAGAGGCTTTTTTCTGGTGTGGTCGAGCCCTGCTGGATTTGGCACGGTAAACCCCCGTCCATCAATCTTAACTTTAATTAAATGTAGGAATAAGATCAGAGACCTAACGGACAGTATTGTTGTAGGATGGAGAACTCTGTCCTTGGTAATGCCCTGGAAGGAGTACCAGAGGAGGATGAGGATGAAGGCGAGAAACCCAAGGACTCCAACGTTGACAGCACAGAAAACATGGATGGTAAGAAAAAACAAAACTAGTCATTTCCATCTTTCCATTGGGGTTTGTTTAATTGTTTAAGCTGCTCTACTACTGTCATCCTAACTGTCCTCTCAAACTTCAACAGAGAAGACCAGAGATGAGCTGAGGGCTCAGGTTTATGATGCCATGGCGGAGAAGAAAAATGAAGACTCCGAGAAGAAAAATGAAGACTCCGAGAAGGAAACTGAAGACTCCGAAAAGGAAACTGAAGACTCAGAGAACGACAGTGAAGAGAAGAAGGGAGACGTAGAAAAGGGTGATAAGCATAAGGACGCTGCAGAGAAAGACGAAAAGAATGTCGAAGTTAAAGAAAGCAAATTTGATAAAAGTGAAGAAAAGATGGAGACCGAGAAAGAATCGGGAGATAAGGAGGAGGACGCGCAAGGTGAATTTACAGACCTTTAAAAAATATTTTAAACTACTTTCTAACACTTGTAATGATAACCACTAACGACGTTATTGACCTTTTTCAGATGAAGAAAAGGAGGGTGAAGAGGCAGAAATGGAGGGTGACACAGAAGGAGGTGAAGGAGACTCTGCAGAGAAGGTACTTTACCAAAGCTCACAATTGCGCACGAAAAAGAAGTGTAGGATGTTAGAGATGACATATTAAGCTCATTATCAGGTTCTTATTTGTATTGTGTGTCTCTACTGGGACATGTCCATGCTTTAAAGTTCAAAAAGCTCTTTATTTTCTCATACTGCCTGTGCTGCAGTACCTCTTTTCACCCTCTGTCTGAAACCAGAGCCCATTCTGCTCTGATTGGTTAGCTGGCCGGCTCTGTTGTGAATGTTTTAGAGATATCCCGCCCCTTATCACAAACAATGTGTTGGAGCGCTAGCCAATAGAAGCGCAACTGTTGTGTAGCGATGTCCCTATTTCACGGAACTTAGGGTTTTAGCTTTTGCCGACCATTTACATGCACATAAACCTATATGATGGCACACTACATTTAAAGGGAAAACCCCAAAAGCATAATCGGGCCTCTTTAATGTGTGTTCAGGACAGTGATGATGATGATGAGGTGGTGGGGAACCTGCAGCTCTCCTGGGAGATGTTGGAGGTGGCGAAAGTCATCTACAAAAGGTAAAGGAAACACCGGCTGTATTGAGTGATGGCTGAGGATACAGCTTCTGTGTTTACTGATTTTCTTTCATTTTCTTTAACACAAGGAAAGAGTCTAAAGAGGACCAACTCATGGCAGCCCAGACTTACCTGAAACTGGGGGAAAGTTTTCGTCTGATTACTTTTGATATTTGAGAACATTTAGCTGTTGATAACTCTGTACTTTTACTTAAATAACATATCCCACTTTTAGTTATAATGGAGAATTGTAAGACTGAAGTATTAGTACTTTTACTTAAGAAGAGGATGTGAGTACTTCTTTCACTTCTTTACAATACACTGTTATATTGTGGAAGAGAGCCATTTTTCTGTGTTGCTAAACTTTAAATGTACCACCACACATTGTGTCTGTTGGAAGCGTTATACAATGTGTCATTAAGGCTCCTTCTGCACCCAGTTAGCTCAGACCGCCATTACAGTATTTAACACAACACACCACCGAATTGAACCATTTCAACTTCTGTTTAATATCACACAGGTGTTTCCGCAAATGTATATTTAGCCTTGCACTGATTTTTTAATATGTTTTTTTCTTGATACACATTTCTGGTACATTTTATTTGTAATGGTCAAATTTAAATTAATATCCCCGAGTGCGTTTTGGTATCTTCATTTAATTCACGTTAAACTCGAAAAAGGTCGATTTCTCCCGAAACTTTCCGAGAGTTAGTCTCTCGGTTTCCATTTATCAACAAATTAACGTTATTTCTCGAAGCAAATTTAAAGAAAACTTTCTAAATCAACAATAACGTTACATATTAGTGAAGAACCACTTGTTGAACTATAACTGCAGCCTAATACTCTTACTCAACTAAAAACAAAAGTAAACCTTACAAAAGAACACTTACAAAAAAAACGTAAAGTGTAAAACAGCACGTAATTAAATGTATTCTACGACACATACCTCAGCTTTGACCTCACCACACAGTCAGAAGCAGGAGAGCGGACTGCACTGCAGGCGGTGAGAGGCTCGAATGCGGTATTTATAGCACGACTCACTTCTCGCGATAACTGATCACGATGGGCTCAGAACAGGGTCCGTGTACGTTTTGTTAGTTTGATTTTTCGTTTGAACCAAAAGCCAAAAAACGAAAATACCAGCCTTTTTTTCGTTTTTGATTTAAAACGGAAAAACGGAAAATCAAAGCCGTTTCCCGTTTGTGTTGTCTGAATCAAAAGACGGATAACGAGAAAACCTAATAAAAAAAGTCTGTACGTTTTGTTAGTTTGATTTTTCGTTTGAACCAAAAAAAACAAAATACCAGCCTTTTTTCGTTTTAAATCAAAAACGAAAAAACGTGAAACCAAAGCCGTTTTCCTGTTTATGTTGTCTGAATCAAAAAACGGATAACAAGAAGACCTAATACAAAAAACGGTCTGATTTTGATTTTTGATAACAACTTCATTCAATTTTCCGTTTTGTATTGAAGAATGAAGAAAAGCAGTCCGGTGGACCGGAAGTTAAAGAACATATTTCAAATAAAAGACACGAGGATATAATGGCAATGCTGTAAAAGACCCAGAAGTCTGACGACCCTTGGCCCCCTGCTTCCGGCACCCATGCTGACGAGGATACGTTATTTTCTGCATTGACATGCAGATATGCGTTTATAGAGATGAATACAAGTATGGCAAGCTCTGTGCATAACTTTATTTCGCTGACTTCCGTTGTGTACTGTGTCGGCAAATCCAGTGTCCAGCTTGTCGCTGTGTGACAACCATTGAACAACGTCATGTTTGGTTGCATACCTGCAAGATTACCTGTGACAAATGTCAGCGATGTGAACAGAACTGTCACCCTACTTTCCACCTGCACCCCAGCAGCAAGCGGGAGAACAATATATCATACAGTCGACCCCTAAAACAGTTCACACAGTAATGAAACAGTGTTAAGCATTATTTTGTCCAACTAGTCTCTACATTATGAATTTGAT
Source organism: Pseudochaenichthys georgianus (assembly GCF_902827115.2). Classification (NCBI taxonomy): domain Eukaryota; kingdom Metazoa; phylum Chordata; class Actinopteri; order Perciformes; family Channichthyidae; genus Pseudochaenichthys; species Pseudochaenichthys georgianus. The sequence goes on along the minus strand of NC_047519.1, from coordinate 10,177,173 downwards.
GTTTGTCTAAACTGCTAAGAAGCTGACCGCTCAGTTAGAACAGAAAGAAATGCAGGCCATAATCACTAGACGCTCAAAAGAGTGTGTGTAAGGCTTACATGAACTGAACTGAAACACTGTCCATTAGTTGATTAATAAACAAGACATTCAAGTCAAAGTTTTAGGCATTTTCATTTGAAGCACGCTGTAAATATGGACTTTGAATGAACACGTGCAATGTGGAAACACACAAATCAGACACAATGACTTCACTGAGAGTGAAGATGACATGAACACATAGTTACTGTATGGCACTGAAGACAAAATACACTATATTGCATTTACCTCTTCCTCTAACTCTCTCTCTCCGATATTGGCCTCCATTGTTGTGCACATAACTCTTGACCTCAAGAGACTTTAAGATGATAGTTTGGATTGTTTGAAATGGGGCTGAGGTTCTTATCCAGTCAGTGTATAACCTCCAGAAGACAGCGGTCGGCACGACCCCAGTTAGTAGGAGAGACAGGAGTACCAGCACAGCAGCAAAACCTAATCCAGCAGCAATCACCACAAAATGAAGGCCCACCTGAAAAAAATCGTTATATTTAGCATTAAATAACGTACACTTAAACTGATATAGCTTTTTTGGGTGAATAAAATAAATGTTGCTTCTGCCCACGTCCTCAGCAGTACATGGCTATGCTCCTATATGTTTCTCCACTGGTCTACTGTAGGTAATACACTGATTATGGATATATACCACACACTACCCCCACTTCAAAAGACCAGAACTATCCCCTTAAGGGCAGCTGTTGATGTTCACAACAACAAAAAACGCATGCAGATGGTTGTAGTCTGTAGCCAGACAGTGGCAGATCTGGCCGTGATGGAGCATGGTGGTGGGCAGCAGTGTGACTTCTAGCTGTCATGGTGATGTTCATATGACAAGGGACTGCCAGCTTGAACTTTACCGAGAGCAGAGTCCACTAGTGGCACCTCACAGGGATACCTATGGTGCAGAAGCAGCGGTGAAGTCCTTGTAGATCCCTGGCACTTTGAGGGCAGACAGATCCAGCAGCTCTCAGCTCTCAGAGACATCAACACATCAACTATTCTGTGTGCATAGCTTACTTTACATAACTACTAATCTCTCACTTTACTCTCTCTGACATTGTTCTCTGCTTTGGATTTGTGGACATCCCAGCCATGTTCTCTTCCGGGCCTGGTTTTAACACACTGTGGGTTTAAGCAAGATATAGAAATGATGAGACATGATGAGTGTGTAGTTTTAGCATTTGAATTACAATGACATTATTCTCAGACTTGCCATAGTTCTTGGTTTGTACCACTGCTGCTCTGCTCTGTACAGCTGAGTACTGGGGACCCACTGGGAGTCATGTGACTGGAGCAGGAGAGTAACACACGCCACACCTGCAGCCATGATGCTCCAGCTTCAACGGGGGTCGAGTCTTTCAGCCCCACCTGTAAGAAGAGAAACAAAATAAATACGTATTCAGTTTGCTTTGTATTATTTCTTTTATGGTAACATTTTGGTTTAATAACATTGTGCTATTTTAAGGAGTAAAAAATAAGTCATATCTTTGTTCCTATATGACTTTGTTCTTTTCTATACTTACAACTTCTTATACTGATATGAATTGATTTACTTTTACACTATGAACGAAGAAAAATAACTCTTTAACAACAGAACAGGAAGAAAAAGACACAACTGTGACCTCTGTGCAGCACACACAGACCAGTCAGTCCATTTCTGGGGAGTAGCTACCTTGTGCTAGTTATATTAAAGTTGATGTTTTACTATTGGCTGTGTCTAACCTGTCTGAAATGAGCCGAATCCCCAGGAACATGTTGAACCAGACGGTAACTAAGACAGTAACACTTCATCCTGACCTCACTGTGGGGCCTGTCCTCATGGACCTGGAGCATAACACCCTGACACGTACACAAATACATAGTATGTTCATTAAGAATGCACATAATGTCCCTCCTCTGTCTTTCAATGTAGTCAAACTTGTTGAAGAAAAACAATAAGTTTAACGTTACAGAAATAAAAGCTTAATTACTCACCCTCCTAATTGTAGACGTAACTTCACAAGTAAAACTTGAAACATGTCTCCCGCTTGCTGCTGGGTGCAGGTGAAAGTAGGTCGACATTTCTGTACATCACTGACATTTGTCACAGGTACATCTTGTAGGGTATCGCAACAAACATGACGTTGTCACACAGCGACAAGCTGGACACTGGATTGACCAATAACGACACACTCTTATTTACATTAGACACGTTATTCAAAACCACAGCCTGTGTGTTGTTTGCTAAACACTGCCACTGAAATACCCACACTCAATTATCAAACCCCTGCCCCCAGAATGCACATGTTAAAAGCTACACAATTAGATCACTTAGAAACCTGAGCTTGAACACTTTGTTGTGCGCAACAATGGAGGCCACTTTTGGAGAGAGAATTAGAGGAAGAGGTAAATGCAATATACTGTATTTTGTCTTCAGTACCAATCAGTAACTATATGTTCATGTCATCTTCACTCTCAGTGAAGTCATTGTGTCTGATACTGTTATGAGTATTGAGAATACACCTATTTGTGTGTTTCCACATTGCACTGTGTTCATTCATAGTCCATATTTACAGCAGTGCTACAAATGAAAATGCCTAAAACTTTGACTTGAATGTCTTGTTTATTAATCAACTAATGGACAGTGTTTCAGTTCAGTTCATGTAACCCTTACACACACTCTTTTGAGCGTCTAGTGATTATGGCCTGCATGTCTTTCTGTTCTAACTCAGCTGTCAGCTTCTTAGCAGTTTAGACAAACATCAAATTCATAATGTAGACTATTGGACAAATGAACACTGTTCCATTTACTGTGTGAACTGTTTTAGGGGTCGACTGTAACTGTATGATATCGTTCTCCCGCTCCAGCTTGCTGCTGCTGGGTGCAGGTGAAAGTAGGGCGATAGTTTCTTATCTTATCTTGCAGGTAGCAACACACATGACCCTGTCACCAGTCTATGTGTTGTCACAACAGCGGCAAGGAGGACACTGGATTTAACCGACACAGTACAAACCGGAATCAGCTAAATAAAGTGATGCACAGAGCTTGCATACGGTGTGACTAAAGACCGAGGGCCGCCGGACCCTAACCCTATAGCCAATCAGATGTCTAAAAAATGCATGTGTGTATTATGAGACTGTTCTGAGCCCATAGCTCACAACCAGCTTCAGTCCTCCAGTATCAACCTCAACCTCCCACGACACAGGCATGACTTAGCACTTTCTCCTTTATGACTTTTCTGGGAAATTGTGAGCTTGTGTGAACCACCAGGAGGAAGTACTCTTCACAATTAAAGTTACAGTCTCACAACCATTTTTTTGTCCCTCTATATTCATCCGTCAGATATGCATGGGCAGATGTCATTTAAAGGGCCCTTCTAGTAAGACAATGCACAAGTTTTTTTTTAAAGTTTTCTTTGTGTATTTGTTTTAAAAAATGGTCTCTTTCTGGTTGTTCTGCCCCTTTCTGTTTCTTTTGGTAGGTTGCTTTTATCTCTTTTTACACCATTTTAAGTCTTGTTGTTTCCTCTTCTTAACTGTGTGTGTCTTTGTGGTCGCTTTCTGTTTGTTTGAGGTTGTTTTGTTTGGTTTTTATTAGTCATTTAATGTTTTTTTGTGGTCATTTTGCGCATCTTCCTGGATGCTACGTGTATCTTTGAGTGACATGTGGCATGTGAGACCCTGGGCTTGGTCCTGGACCGACATTATAGTTCAACCGCCAATTGTGATACATAACACTGAATCATTTAAAACCCAAAAAGCAGAGCAGTTATTTGATGTCATGCGTTTCTCTAATCCAAGCTAACAGCCATGTTTCATCACATGGCTCAACCTCTCTCAGGTTACGGAGCCAACACATTGTCTTCATGAACAGACATTCAAAATCCCATGCAGACTGCAGCTGCAACCTTGGCTCTGTATTGCAGCATCTCAGTGTCTCATCAATGATTGACTGATTCCCAGGACTGAGACCCTTACAAGTAGCCTTGTAAAAGATAAACATGATCTAACATAATACATTCAACTGTTATTTTACACATTGATGGTCAGCAGAGTATATTTCAGAGGGATCATAGGGAATTTGTTTCCCGTTCTAAGAAAATAAGTCTAATTTCTTCAAAGTAGAATTAAATTATAGCAAAAATTAATACACTAAATCTATGATAATTAGAGACTTTCGACAACAGACGACTTGTATTGTACCGTTTGTATTGCACAGGCCAGCCAGTTTCCTCAAGGTTTCCTGGAATGTCATTCCCTACACGACTTTATACTATATACTGTACTAATCGGGGTGTGGAGCAATGTTGCATCATCTTGTACTTTTCCTGTGGGTTGCAGAAGGCATATTTCATTTTCATTTCCTCCTCACCCCAGCTAAGAGGAACAGCTAACTTTGTTTGCTTGGTCATACTGACTGGCACCATTTCTGGCATATCATTTCCTGTTAGGGGATCTGTCTCAGTGGGTTATAAATACTGGTATATGATTTGTAAATAATCTTTTATTATAGAAAAACTTTTGTAGTTTGTTTAATATTGAGTGTGTGCCTGTTAAACCCGTAAAACAAAAAAAAGGTTCCGGGTTATGTCTCTTTTATTGGTTTTTGTGTTCCTAACTACTGAAGCTATTAACATTTTGGGGCCATAAAAGGAAAATATATGTTAAATAATAATAATATTTGTCTAATTTGTACCATTGCTTTTCATCATAATTGAACCCTTCTTAGCGTATAGGTATTCTGGCGATAAAGGTATTCTGATTCTGATTCCGACCCTAAAAATTCCTCACTACAAATGTAAATCTTATAGCCAAATTGGACTCCATAACAAATCAAGTACCTTAGTGGAGATGAAGACACATGTATTTCACAAAATGAAGTTCTACTGTTTGTTCTCAACACGGCATTTGAGAGTATTAGGTCACCTCACCGAGTCTGTCTCCTAAAGCTGTTATCTGTTCAATCAGCCCCTCCACTGCGCCTCCTTTCTCCGCTGATACCCTTTGAGGTCTTTGCATGTGGTTGCCATGGGCAACACATCAAGGGTCTAGATAAGAGGGGGACAGACAATAACACCCTGTTAGAAGCACCGTGGTGGGCTAATGATCAAACCTGCGTTCATCTCCTGTTTCACAATATGCCAATAATTAGTGCATCTGCTGCTGCTTGCAAAGCACCTGGATGTTTGAAGGGCCTGTCTGTCCATAACCCTGCTCACATCAGCTGTGCAGATCATCACAACAGGTTTTTTAATGGATGAAAAACGGTTGAATAGTATTTGATCCAATGTAAATGCATGCAGTGCTGTGCATTTATGTGAGGATAAACATTAATTGTTAAAAGCTTCACATGTAGGATTTCATCAAATGTGTATTACCGGTAAAACGATGTAAATATGGAAACACAAATGTACCAAAACACATGCGCATACAACACATACGCAGCATTTAAAAAACATGTGCCTACTTGACGAAACATGCACAGTGTTTACTAAAGGCGCTGAATAAACAAAACACTGCAAAAACAATAACGCTGCAAAAACAATAAGGCTTCAAAAACTCCAAACACAACGGAAACAGGGACACGTTATGCACACAGCTGGGACCGGAGCGCTTGTTGATGTTTGGGGATTATTTCAATACTAAAGTTTGGTCAGTATATTTGAAGTGACAAGCTTACAGCAGATCTGCAATAATGTTGGAAGAAATCATGTGATCACATTGTTAAAATAAGAAAATAAGACAATAAAAGGACATTTTCCAGTGCATTGTTTTTGAAACTGCAGAGCGTTTCTCCTAATAAAAGTGTTTTTGGCCTTTGTAACGCATTTGTCACTGTCTGAAGGTTGTATCTTCCTGGTCGAATTTACTTATTGTAAGTCGCTTTGGATAAAAGCGTCAGCTAAATGCAATGTAATGTAATAATGTCTGCCTGAAACAAGTACATTGGACTCCTTTGTTTACTTCTGTAACATAATGACATAACTATCTAACACCCATGCCTCTAGTGGCCAGAGCTCCAACAAATTGTATGTGATAGGCTAAGGGGCGGGACATCTCTAAGCGGTTGACCAAGGCAAGGCAAGTTTACATAGCACCTTTCAACAAGGCAATTCAAAGTGCTTTACAACAATGAAAGACATTAAGAATATGGCCAGTCATTAAAAAGCAAGGATAATAAAATAAACATTAAAAGAAAAAATACATGGATAAAAGTTACAGTGCAGTTTAAGATATGAATAGTTCAATTAACCCAATCACAACAGAGACGGCCAGCTAACCAATCAGAGCAGACTGGGCTCTGGTTTCAGACAGAGGGTGAAAAGAGGTGCTGCAGCACAGGCAGTATGAGAAGAATAAAGAGCTTTTTGAACATTAAAGGTCTCCTATCTTGCAAAATGCACTTTTTTATGTTTTTTATACATACATATGTGTCCCCAGTGTGTCAGGGAACATGTAAACATATCAAAATAGAGGCACAAAATACAAGTATCAACCTGAAAATGAGAATAATAGGGCGCCTTTAATGTTTCGTTAAGCTTCAATCTTAGCCTTTACCTAAGAATATCCTCCCGGAATATTCCCACTTTAACCAATTGGCACTGACAGAAAAGATGTAAGGTCATTGAGCTGTGGTTCGTTGTTTTGGTAGATTTTACTGGGGAATTATAGCTGTTGTCTCTAATGGTGGCAGTGTGAGGGGACTCGATGGGATCGTCTCAGTGGGAGCTTGATTTGATGCCAGGTCCAGACTTGTCTTGAGGAGGCAGGGACACAGTGAGGAGTCCCTGCCCCTCACAGCAGGACATGACAGCAGCACAACACACATGCAGAAAACACAAACACACGTATATATATTATTTTATCATTTAATCTTTAAGGTACTGAAGCTTTAATGCAAATGTTTAATTTAGAAAAATTTGCTGAAAGGGGAAAAACCATACAAATATATGTTTATATATATAAGGTATTGTGAAAAGAACCAGAATGAAAGGATGATGCATTTCAACATCTCTGCAGTTTCATATCGAAGTGAAGACAGCTAACAGATTAAACTCAACCCAAGTTTCATACTGTTCTTTTTTTCAAATGATGTATCATCTACTTAAGTGTATCATATTTGATACATGTATTTCTGAGACCTCTACATTTTCCAAATGACTGGTACTTTCCTGAAAACCCTGTTGTATGCAATGTGATGCATGTCTTTGGCCCTCTGGTGGATTACCCAGGCTCAGCACGCATAGTGTTTTTAAAAGGCAAATCCATTTTTGCTAATATTGAAAAAGTTACGGTGACAATAACTTTCATATTGTTGCTGATATTTCAATATAAATATTTCCTGAATTTAAGCAAGTTCTGATCAGTTTATATTTTGTAGCTTATTTCATAGAAAAATGGTGTTGAAAATGTGTGTATCAAATATTATACAGCAGGTATTTGAGTAAATTATTCTGTATAAAGTATAAGTGTCTTGTATTGCATTTCATGATGAAGTCTGCATTATGCTCACCACAATGTTAAAAATACTGTTTTAAATAATTTAATCAAACTAATTAAAGATTAAAATGTCATAGTTCAAATGTATTAAAAGTAGAAATTTAGATATTTATGTGTTTTTTTGTTGTCAAGCTAATTACTCCAATGTTGAAATAATAATTCGTAATACTTATTGATTCTTCAAAAAATGCATTGGCTAGTTCAGAGAGTTCAACATAATTTGTGTATACAATATAACAACATACCACCATACAAAAAGGCCAAATAGAGAGCATGCAAAAGAGCTCCAGTTTAACAAATCTGAACAAAATCAGTTGAAATGTTCAAAATCTTACAAATGTAATGTTCAATATTTGTTTTTCAAATGTAGGCCTATGTAAATAATTACCAAATATATATATTTTTTATTTTTGTTAAAAGGTGCAATACACATTTTAATAAAACATTTCTGACTATTATTTGATGTGTTAGGCTTTACACGGTTAAAATAAATGATGATGCATCCGAACAACAAAACCGTCATTTTAATATTTTTATTTATTACATTTTTTCCTGTGAATGGCTGTATTTCTGGCTCTGTGCCTTTAAGAATTCTCCCGCGCTGGTTTTAGAACGCGGAAATAGACCGGAACTGGTAGCAATATTTCGCGCCAAATTGAAACAACTGAGCAGTCTGCTGAGTCACGAGGAACGAGCTGGAGACAACAACTGCTATTGACATTTTGCCCGTTATAACAAAAACAAGGTATGCTGTTTAGTTTAATGTGTATGTTTCATACAAGAAATTCGCCATACAACAGATATACGGGACCAACTAGTGTTTGAGTTCGTCTTTTGCGTTGTAAACTCTTCATTTCAAAAAAGTTTTCTTTTTTGCCCAGTTTAGTTAACATGGAGGAGGCCAAGAAACTAATCGGCACGGGCAAGAAGCACCTGGTGATGGGGAAGGTGGTGGAGGCGGTGGGCGCCCTGCAGGAGGCCTGCGGCCTGCTGTGAGTTAACCAACTAACAAAAGGGACTATTAAAGCTTCAAACACAATATTATATTTAATTCTGACCGCTACAGATAATGGGTTTAAACAAACTAGTCAGAAGTGCTGCTTCGCCTCTGCTTGCATTAATATGTATATGATCCTTATAAGATGTAAAAATGTAACATCAAGCCCCCACATTTTTTAAATAAAAATAGCACAAATATATTTGCAGATACATATTATTAGTATGTATTTATGTTGCATGGTTATTTATAGACATTATAAAGAAACAAGCTTTTTTACTATGTAGATCAAATTCAATGCATTGTTTTTATTTCAGAGCCAAAAAATATGGAGACACAGCAGATGAGTGTGGAGAGGCTTTTTTCTGGTGTGGTCGAGCCCTGCTGGATTTGGCACGGTAAACCCCCCGTCCATCAATCTTAACTTTAATTAAATGTAGGAATAAGATCAGAGACCTAACGGACAGTATTGTTGTAGGATGGAGAACTCTGTCCTTGGTAATGCCCTGGAAGGAGTACCAGAGGAGGATGAGGATGAAGGCGAGAAACCCAAGGACTCCAACGTTGACAGCACAGAAAACATGGATGGTAAGAAAAAACAAAACTAGTCATTTCCATCTTTCCATTGGGGTTTGTTTAATTGTTTAAGCTGCTCTACTACTGTCATCCTAACTGTCCTCTCAAACTTCAACAGAGAAGACCAGAGATGAGCTGAGGGCTCAGGTTTATGATGCCATGGCGGAGAAGAAAAATGAAGACTCCGAGAAGAAAAATGAAGACTCCGAGAAGGAAACTGAAGACTCCGAAAAGGAAACTGAAGACTCAGAGAACGACAGTGAAGAGAAGAAGGGAGACGTAGAAAAGGGTGATAAGCATAAGGACGCTGCAGAGAAAGACGAAAAGAATGTCGAAGTTAAAGAAAGCAAATTTGATAAAAGTGAAGAAAAGATGGAGACCGAGAAAGAATCGGGAGATAAGGAGGAGGACGCGCAAGGTGAATTTACAGACCTTTAAAAAATATTTTAAACTACTTTCTAACACTTGTAATGATAACCACTAACGACGTTATTGACCTTTTTCAGATGAAGAAAGAGGAGGGTGAAGAGGCAGAAATGGAGGGTGACACAGAAGGAGGTGAAGGAGACTCTGCAGAGAAGGTACTTTACCAAAGCTCACAATTGCGCACGAAAAAGAAGTGTAGGATGTTAGAGATGACATATTAAGCTCATTATCAGGTTCTTATTTGTATTGTGTGTCTCTACTGGGACATGTCTCCATGCTTTAAAGTTCAAAAAGCTCTTTATTTTTCTCATACTGCCTGTGCTGCAGTACCTCTTTTCACCCTCTGTCTGAAACCAGAGCCCATTCTGCTCTGATTGGTTAGCTGGCCGGCTCTGTTGTGAATGTTTTAGAGATATCCCGCCCCTTATCACAAACAATGTGTTGGAGCGCTAGCCAATAGAAGCGCAACTGTTGTGTAGCGATGTCCCTATTTCACGGAACTTAGGGTTTTAGCTTTTGCCGACCATTTACATGCACATAAACCTATATGATGGCACACTACATTTAAAGGGAAAACCCCAAAAGCATAATCGGGCCTCTTTAATGTGTGTTTCAGGACAGTGATGATGATGATGAGGTGGTGGGGAACCTGCAGCTCTCCTGGGAGATGTTGGAGGTGGCGAAAGTCATCTACAAAAGGTAAAGGAAACACCGGCTGTATTGAGTGATGGCTGAGGATACAGCTTCTGTGTTTACTGATTTTCTTTCATTTTCTTTAACACAAGGAAAGAGTCTAAAGAGGACCAACTCATGGCAGCCCAGACTTACCTGAAACTGGGGGAAGTTTCGTCTGAATCAGGTATTTACACGTTTTCAAACAGACAAATGCCCAACTCCTTTCATAATTGATTTAACGTTTGTCACTTTTCATGCAAAATGGCACACATTTTCTTTTTCGTTACCATCTCAATATGGAGATGCAATGCTTTTCTGTTTTAATATCATTATGAAATAGATTTTGGAGTTACACAAGACATGTGCGGACGTCACCATGGATGTTGCGTAACTGATCTATCAAATATCCGAAAAGGGTGCAGGAAATGTCTTTTCTTGTCCACACCTTGGTTAATGTTCAGGGATGCAAACTTGTCACCTTTCGGTGAAATTCGCCGTTTTTAATCCAAAATAGGTCGTGTGTGTGATTCATGTAGATCTGCAATAAAAATATTTTTGGGGTATGGGGGGGGGGGGGGTAATCTGCAGCCGCGATGATGGTCTAGCTTCAGCAGCCACATTACCTACGGGTGCGTTCGTTAATATTAACTGTGGTCCGGAGTCACTGTGGCACAGACTGGACCGCTGGTGAGCAGAGCTCCCTGTCGGAGCGGCAGAGCGTGATGTGCACTGAAAAGTGTTTCTGTTGCAATATTATCGTTGAGCTAGCTAGCTAGCATACATTGTCACTATCTGCTAACGTTAGCTTGAGCCTTCGTTTTCTAATAGTTTTTTTCATAGGCTATAAATGAAGGTTGTATATAGATCTTGTACTTGAGTAAAAGTATAAGTACTCAAATCTTGTACTTGAGTCAAAGTAGAAGTACTCAGGTTTGAGTCAAAGTAGAAGTACCAGAGTGTAGGAACAATCCTGCAATCAAAATGTTCCTCAAATAAAAGTACAAAAGAATTATCATCAAAATATAGTTAAAGTAGCGACAGTAAAAGTAGAAGTACTCAGATCTTGTACTTGAGTAAAAGTAGAAGTACTCAGATCTTGTACTTGAGTAGAAGTACTCAGGTCTTGTACTTGAGTAAAAGTAGAAGTACTCAGATCTTGTTCTTGAGTCAAAGTAGAAGTACTCAGATCTTGTTCTTGAGTCAAAGTAGAAGTACTCAGATCTTGTTCTTGAGTAAAAGTAGAAGTACTCAGATCTTGTACTTGAGTCAAAGTAGAAGTACTCAGATCTTGTTCTTGAGTAAAAGTAGAAGTACTCAGATCTTGTTCTTGAGTCAAAGTAGAAGTACTCAGATCTTGTTCTTGAGTAAAAGTAGAAGTACTCAGATCTTGTACTTGAGTCAAAGTAGAAGTACTCAGATCTTGTACTTGAGTCAAAGTAGAAGTACTCAGATCTTGTTCTTGAGTAAAAGTAGAAGTACTCAGGTCTTGTACTTGAGTAAAAGTAGAAGTTCCAGAGTGTAGGAATACTCTGTTACAGTAAAAGTCCTGCATTCAAAATGTTCACGTGAAAGTAGAAAAGGATTATCATCAAAATATAGTGAAAGTAGCGATTGAGCAGATTGGTCCATTTCAGAGTAATATATATGATATGTTTTATAATGATTGATCATGAAAGTGTTCTCAAAGCTGGTAAAGGTGCAGCTAGTTTGAATGACTTTGTATACTGCAGGGTAGCTGGTGGATTTACTCCAGGTGGAACTAAAGTCTGATTTCACATCATTCATCCACATCTGTGAAGTAAGTAAAGGTATTAAATACATGTAGTGGAGGAAAAGTACACATCTACCTCTGAACTGTAGAGGAGAAGAAGAACACAGTAGCAAAACATTGAAATACTTAAATAAAGTACAAGTATCTCAAAATTGTACCCAAGTATAGTACTTGAGTTTATGAATTTAGTTACTTTACACCAGTGGCCATAAAGATAGAAAGACTAAGCCTTGCACAGAGGCATGAAAATACATTTTCAAAATGCTCAACAGTGCTGCCAAAATTATAAACTGACTGCTACACAATTAAAATAAATGCTTTTATATATTTCTATTAGATGTGACTCTTTAGCGTTTCTGTTATTATTACCACTGCTGCTTTAGTTGTTCTGACTGCTAACATCCTGTTATTCCTCATTTTAAAGCCGATAGTCCGTGGGGTCGGGGGGCTCGGGTCCTTGTCACCTTTTTCATACCTGATGAGTTTGCATCCCTGAATGTTAAACAATAATAACCGGTGGTAGCAACCCTTGCAGCTTTTGTTACATTTTAAATGTTGTCTACTCAAACTCTTGTTTTGTGTCCATTTGCTGCTGTTGAAGCATTTTCACCCTATCGCTCCCTACTTAAGTATTGGCTAAAAATTGAAATCCTCAGTTTGGTCCCTGAATTCTTAAAACTCTCCAATGAGTTTTAACAAAACGGACATGTCTGAAAGATTGAACCCCTTTCCCAGCCGACACTGTCCTCATGTCCTTGCTGAGAGATGCTGCCTCTCTTCTAGGGAACTACACGCAGGCGATGGAGGACTTCCAGGAGTGTCTGAAGCTGCAGGTGAAGCACCTGGACCCAGACAGCCGCCTGCTGGCAGAGACGCACTACCAGCTGGGGCTCACCTACGCCCTAAACCTGCAGTACCGCCAGGCCATCGAGGAGCTCAACAGCTCCAGCTCCGTCATCAAGAGCAGGCTGGGTAAGCGCAGGTGCCGGCAAAACATGATGATGAATGATCGAGGGTGTCTTAATTAAAACATCTCAGCTTGGTTTCATCCTCAATAACCTCCAAAATTCTCTTACTCGGCCAAACCATCTTTTAATTGTATGCATATGTAACTTATGCTAATTGTGCAAATTGCCCAACATATGCAAGTTGGCATCCGGAAGTTTCTATGTTCTTAGGACCCGTACACTTCTATCATAAAACTTGTAGCTACTCAACATTTCCTGGTGGACAACAGGACTCTATGAGCTGTCAAACAGACTATGTTGCATCTTAAGCGTTGACAAGGCGGAAGTCACGGAGCAGCTGGGCTCAGCCTCTGTTAGTCTTCTTGTAGCCGCTATCATATTGTGCGCACTATCTGTTCCTACTGTGGTGACACTGTCCCTTAACTCCCCCATTCTCAATCTTTGTTGCTATGGCGAGCCTTAATGTTAATACTTAAATTCCATCTGACCCCGACAGACAAACTGAAGCAGCTGCTGGAAAAGGCCGAGGGTCCGGAAGCTCTGCCGGAGGAGAGGAAGGAGATGGAGGAGCTGAAGGCCCTGCTGCCAGAGATCCAGGAGAAGGTGGAGGATGCCACGGAGGGTCTGAAAATAACCCGCGCTGCTGCTGAAGGAGCAAGGGGGGTGCTGGTGAGCTATGGGTGGGGTTTAAGACACTTCAAATCTTAAGAGTAGATGAGTGGAGGTATTATATTTATGTATTATGTCGAAGAACAAAACTTAGAAAAACCTCATCATATGAAGAGACATTTGGGGTTTCTCTCCACATAATGTCTGCTTCTACTGGATACACTCTTGACCTGTTTTGAGACTTATCACAGGTGTAAATGAACAAGGCTTGTTTCTAACTACATGTTGTGTTCCTGTCAGGACGGAGGCTCCACTTCCTCGGCCTTCCCCGGCTCCACTGCGCTCCCTGGGGACTCCTCAAGCAGCTCAAAGGTAAATCACATAGTGGTAGTATCTGAAGGACTAATAAGGAAATGATTACACAGGAATTGTACGGTTGGATTATTTGTTTTTGACTTTATTTGTCCTCCACCCAGATTAAGGTCACGTCTACCAACGGACACGCCTCCAAATCTCCAGCCTCGGACATCTCTCACCTGGTCAGAAAGAAGGTGAGGGAGCCACACGTTTGGTTTTAAAGGGATAGTTTGGAGTGGGTATGAGGTATTTATCCTCCTTATAATCTGTGTCTTACCTTCAGTAGGTCAGCACGCCTCCTCTTTTGGAGTCTTACTGGTGCATGGGTGCAAAACATGAGGGCACGGGGCAGCAGTGAAAGCTATTTTAGCCTCCTTAGCGTGTAGTCAAATCTGGTCCTTTAAGCCCTCAAAATAAAGAGTGATGGGCTGCATCATAACTCAGTGGTCAGAGTTGGACAGCCATATATTGGGGCTCAGTTCTCGGGTCCCTTTTTTATATGCGCTGCATTACTTGTATCCCACCCTTTCAAATCTAGCTATAAGGGCTAAACTGGCCCAAAATAATCTTTAAATACAAAGACGTGTGATTAGGCAGCAATTTTAGTTTGAACACTCAAAAGAACTCTGACTCCATAGAAACAAACTTAAGATGCAGGGGCGGATCTACAGGGGGGGGGGGGGCGCAAGGTGGGGTAGCGTCCCCCCCCCACTGTAGAACCTTGTCCCCCCCAGCTGCCCCCCTAACTTTTGTGTCCCTAAACTGTACTTGTAGAACCAAACCTACACTATGTCCACAAGCTTCTCAAGCAACAAAACAAGCAGTTCATTAATTAACAGTGAATAATTTTAAATATCATCTTAGGCCCATCTAACGCAGCTACGCCCTGCATTAAACTGCGGAGCGGCATTCTCACAGACCGCGGCTCGCACCGCTGCAGAGAGACCAAGCTGTCCCAGCACCTGAAGGTGGATCAGCTTCCCCTGGGAGCAGTTCCCCTTCCACTAGTCTTGTTTTTAATAAGGACGAGAGCTTGAAAAATATGAATAAAGCTCTGCCGTTTGAATCGATAGCTGTTTGGGGTGCTACGTTACAAAATACTACGCAGACAGCGCTAGCTGGGAGATCGATCACTTTATTTGCTAAACTATGCGGTACTATTAAATCCACGTAAATTACACATCACAGCAATGAGGCTGATAAATGAAATCAGGATACATCCTTTACCGTCAAACTGGATCTAAACGCAGCTGCCTGTGTGCGCTTGATAAATACTTTCTGATCTTACATTTATTGTAGGCTATGCTACTTATTAGCTACATGGCCCTAACGTGTAAAGTTAGACAAGCATTTGTACCAGTGCTTTTCACCAGTAGACTCTTGCAGGACAGAGTAGCTGGAGTGAGTCAACAACAACAACAAGACATAGACCTATCTGAGAAGTGATCAGGACGAAGAGGAAAAGACAGTAGGCTACACTGAAGAGAGCAGGAGGGTCAGAGCAGGAGGAAGCCAGGAGGAGATGAAGAGACCAGGAGGGTCAGAGCAGGAGGAAGCCAGGAGGAGATGAAGACATTGGTGAAGAAGAAGAAATGTATGTGAGGAATAAAGATGAAGTGTCAGAAAGAGAGGCAGGGATCAGGAGGCAGATGAAACCCCAGCTGGACCACATGGTATGTTCGTATTCTCCTTGCATACATATACCATTACAGCAGCTCAATCTAGCGGCTCTTAGTATTGACACATATTGAAATGTGTTGCTGCACAGGTCACCTTTAGCTCTCTTAAGAGATGGGTGATGTCATTTGTGTACTTAATTATAACTAAGTACTTTTACTGTGCTTACAGTAAACAGAATTATTGGGTATCATGAGTATTTTCTGCTGTTTTCTACTATATTTGAGTTTGTTTGTCTTTACACCTTGTGTGATGATTTAACAATAAAAAGGTTATATATATATATATATATATACAGTATAAAATACCACGTACTGTCCGCCCCCCCATGCCACCCTGGCATGACCTCTTGCCCCCATGTAAAATGTTCTAGAACCGCCACTGTTAAGATGCCTTCACATGACCAGCGGTGAAACGGCTCTGCGCTGACGGTCCTGTTTCCATGCTCTTGGTGCCACTCGAAATTGACCAAAGCGCTGCACTCAAAGTTAAAATGATATCAACATAGATTACCATTCAACCGATCAGATAACTGCTGTATTCAGTGGAGCAAGCTAGCAGGGAAGGTAACCATGGGAACAACATTTAACTGGCTGTTTTCACTGCAAGACTAACCTGAGCGAATGGCATATCATGTGAATGCAGCTTAAGTCGACGTGGCAGTCCACTCCACTTGTGTGTTATGACAACAAAGCACGCTGCGTATCCTTTGCCTTTGATTGAAGCCCTCTAGGCCTGCACTAGAATGATCACAAGCACACTGTGTAGTGTTCTGTATGGAATCCTTTTTAAAGATCATCTCAGCAAAGTTCTGAGCTCCAGAGGAAGTAGTTTGAGCAGAAAGGAAAAGTTTAACTCCTTGGGGGTTTTCCCAAGGAGTTTGGTGGCCAAGACTTCGACTTCCTGCCATAAATGGCTGTCTGAAATAAAGTCAAAGCAGTTAAGATGATGTCAAATGTAGCGTACACTTAAACAGATTTAGTTTTTTTATTAGCCTTTCCTTTGGTGGCTAACATGTATTGTCTCCATCTGAACAAAGCTGTCTGTTTCAGAGGAAACCAGAGGAGAGTCCAGTGAAGGAGGAGGGCGTGACGAAGAAGCTGAAGCAGAACAACGGTCAGGCCAACGGACACTAACGGACATGTTGACCTCAAGACGTAAGAGTTATCGTCACGGCAACAACCTGGTCACAAAACCGTGTTGTCAGAACAAGTGATTCAGTGCACAGGATTGTTTTTGAGTCTAACCTACACTATGTATCTGGACTTTAGAAGAATTCCCCCAGCAGGCCGAGCTCTTCCGTCCCGACGCCCGTTTGCTGCTGTAAATATTGTTTGTCTGTGATCTTTGTGTTTGTTCACGCATGTAACCTATTAAGAGAAATTAAAAATATCTTTTGATAAATCTTGGAACTCTTTTTTTCCTTGAAAGAGTTGCTCAGTGGGTTTATTTTTTTACTCAAATAAAAGAGTAGTTCAATCTGTCATTAGCAGAAGGAGCCCAAACTATTTACCCGTTGTGCAATAAATGTGCAAACTATTGGTTGCGATCAGTCGTGGGAGAAGAACTAAGATCCTTAAGTAAAAGTACAAATATATTTGTCTTGTATTACAAGTGAGATCCCGATTTCAAAATGGACTTTTACTAAAGTCAATATCGGCATCAAAAAGTATTGGTTCTGCACAATTAAGTATTATGAGCTCAATGTACTTCAAGTATCAAGGGTACAAGTACTATTGCAGGCTCTTTACAGTACTATATTAGCCTGCATGAGTATTGTAGTTTGTCAATGTAGAGTCAAAAGTACTTATGTCGCTGAAATGTAGAAGTATAAAGTGAAAATGTAAAAAAGTACAATATTTGAGTAAATGTACATAGTTACTGTGGAGCTTCACATTATCAGCATAAATATGAATGCAAGTGCTGCCGTTTGATTTAAACCCAGAGCCAGATAAAGTATATTTATGGCAACCACAATGCTGAGAATGCAAAAGGAGAGACCAGGTGAAGGGGGAGGGAACATAGGGGTTTTATCCCTTGCAGACCATTTACATGCACTAAAACCTATAGAACGACAGAAGAGGGAAAACCCATAGTATGCAGCTTTAGAATGCATGTTAGTCTGACCATGTTGTGAAATAATTGACAGAATATGGTTAAAGTATTATCTGATCAATGTATTCATATTACGTTATTTAGGGGCAATAGCCTGGAAACATTTGTGTTTTTACCCCCGGTGGTGAAAATAATTAAAGGTGGGCATGTAATTTATTTCAGAAACAGTCATATTCCATGGAATGTTCTTAACATCCCGATAGCAATGAATATCTTAAGTGCTTTGACAATAAATACATAAAATGTCATCTGTGGAAGCCGTGGTACTGTAAAAAGCACAACCAATCATTTTAGCCGGCCAGGCTAAAGTAACTGGATGGCCTACCTGCCTGTCAGCCTTTCATCTGTGCACAAACGTATCTCGTGCCCTCATTGGTCATGTGCGCGTTCGTGTGTGGAGGAGGGGCTCTGTGAGGAAGTGGCAGATTTTTTCCGGTTGTGTATTTTCAAATTCTAGCGATCTCGAGCCGGTTTCTCAAATGACCTACCCCACCTTTAAGTCATATTCCATAATGTGTTTGAACTCTGCTTTTGTGAAAGTAACCTATTCCTTACTGAAATCCTGTTTGAATATGAAATGAATCCAAACAATGGCTGGAAGTCATCTTGATTAGTTTGTAATTTTTTTACAAACCCAATTTCTTGCTTGTACAGAATTATGTTTGATCACCCATTTCAACTCCGAACCGAGGAGCCAAATGATGCCTAAAGCTACCGTCCTTTTTGTAGCAGCTAAAAGAATAGGCATCAGTCAACACAAATACAAAATACTATAGCGAGAAACTACCGCCTTATTGGCTGTTGTTGAATATCCACGATCTGCCTCTCAGACGGACTGAAGGGAATAATGTGCCTGCAGGCAGTGTGTAACAAAGTGACTCAAACAGCACAGGAGGCAGATTCATATTGAAACATATCAGCTTGTCAGGAACCAATTTTTATTAATATCATTAATAATGTGTCATCAGCATCATCAATGAAATGAGTTAGTCTGTTTAAAGCAGAATCAAGTGTGCATTCATTGCCCTTCTTTTCTTGATGAACACGTCAGTTCCACAAAGCGAGGAAGAAAAAAGGAAGAAGGGGTAAAGGTGGAGGACAGAGTGGGGGGGGACTGCAGTGAAGGGGGAAACGCAGGGAAAACAACGTCTGGCGGAGCAGGAATCTCCCCCTTCACTGGGATATGATTGGTTTTTCCCTTGTGCAAGAATGACAACAAAAAGAAAATCAAAAAAACGGAAGAAAGTCAAAATGGTGCTCTAAAAACAAAGATGAGAGGAAGAGGGGGGATTGCTTGCTGGGATGTTGTGTTGTTGTTTTTGTTCCGTAAAGCCACGTTAGGATTTGATGCAGTCGTCGTCGTCAGAGGTCTGGCTGCTGCTACTGGTTTCGGACTCGGAGCCCTCCTCGACGTTCTCCTCCGCCACACTCCTCCAGGGGGTGAAGTGGAGGGTGACCCCCCGCGCCCTGGGGAGAGCCCCGTTCCTCTGCAGGCCGTTCCTCTTCAGCTGCTTGGAGGACACACACAGTCAGACTCAATTGCAATCCAAAACCTTACCCACTCTTACTCAGCTTGCGGTCGGCCACATTAAGTGCCGCTCCAAATAATGGAGGACATAATATTCTCATTTTCAGGTTCATATTTGTATTCTGTACCTCTACTGTGACGTGTCTCCATGCTTTCATGTTCAAAAAGCTCTTTATTTTGCACACTGTGCTGCAGCACCTCTTTCAAAAACCTACACAACACACTACAGGAGAGGGAAAACTACTTCCAACAGGGAGTCTGCATCAGTGCTGAGTTAACCAGCTACCCTACCCAAGCCCCGAGGAAGTGTCGGGGCATTGAAGCACATTTTAGGCCAATCGGTCGTACTACAACTTCTGTGGCAGTCACGTGACGGCATCTGTCCCAAAAAGAGTTCTTCCCGTTGTCTTACATTGGAGTATTAAGAGTATTCTTTTATGTTAAGGTAAATGAACTACCCAGGACGAACACTTGAATAGCCGTTATTTAAATAACTAGGTCCTACAAGTTGGAACATTTGCTGAAAGCCAAATCTAGAGCCGAGAGAGGCTGTGATGCTGCCGCGTTGGAGCGGATTGGAGGCGGGGCTTGAGTAGAAGTCAAGTGCGCATGCTCTATGCTGAAGATCACAGGAAGAATGAGGGAAGAGCGGGTATCTCTTCCTCGAGAGTCAGTGCCCTAGGCAACACACGGCGTACGAATGTCAGTGCACATATTTACTATTAAACTGCACAAATTGACATTTTTACACAGATGTAAACAAATTCACAGGTTACGATAAATTATACAAAATGTTTACATCACATATAAGTGTCTAATGTGTCCAATCTAGAACATGGTTAACTGCATATGATTATAAAGTGTTGTACGTTTACAGCGAGTGTCTCAAAAGCCAAGCCAAGCGTCATGGAGGCAGAGCGCGACGTGGCTGGCTGGAACTGGGCCTCTGGGTCGAAGTAGATCTTAAAGAACCTTGGGGTGCTCACCTGCTCAGTTTTAGTCTGGAACTCTCGCAGCTCGTCCTCCGTTAGAGGCTGGAAGCTGTCATCATTTTCCGGGTACTCCTGCCAGCCCATGGCCTTTAGCAACCTACAAATACAAAAACAGCTTTTGCTCAATTGATGGTTGCTTGGTGACGTTTTTTATATACATTTTGACTTTTCAAATCATTTAATTTCGAGTTTCTCAGAAAGTTGTATTTGTATATATTTAGTGATAGTTTGTTAGGTGTATAATCTTAGAAATATGTA
Source organism: Pseudochaenichthys georgianus (assembly GCF_902827115.2). Taxonomy (NCBI): domain Eukaryota; kingdom Metazoa; phylum Chordata; class Actinopteri; order Perciformes; family Channichthyidae; genus Pseudochaenichthys; species Pseudochaenichthys georgianus. Next base: position 10,156,652 of record NC_047519.1, on the reverse strand, counting down.
GCTACATATAAAGGTTGAACAGACGGTTGGAGAACGGTGGCCATAATGTTTAAATATTTAGATTTTGGAATCAACTTGTTTTCCTTCACGAGTTGGTGAAGAGACATCAGATCGGCTACAATCACTAAATCATGTTCTTGTTGTCAATTCTTGAGATGAGACTGCATGTGAAACAGGCGAAACACTTGCGGCATAGCGCCCTCTCCTGGAATACAATTAAGGATATCTATTATAGGCGTGTGGCGCAGTGGTTAGTGCGCTGATCTTCGAATCAGAGGATAGCGAGTTCGAGTCTCTGCAGTCAGCATGTCGTTGTGTCCCTGAGACGCTTCACCCCCGATGGCTCCTGTGGGGATTGCCCACAGTATCGAGTATGAAAGTCGCTTTGGATAAAAGCGTCTAACATGTAATGTATTGAAAAAAATTCAGTTGAGTTTTTCTTAAAGAATATCGTTTTTGTTTACAAGAATATTTTCCACTGCTATTCCATGTTTTATTTCACCATAATAGCCCGTCTTTATGCGAGTGAGTGTCAGGCGGTCGTACCTGTGCTCTGCCTCCAGGGAGCTGGACAGGTGTTCGGTGTCAGAGTCGCTGAGCGAGTAGGACAGACCGTTCTCGTGGCACACCTCCTCGCGGTAGACTTTGGGCTCTGGGGTGCTGCTCTCACCCTGAGGACATTCACACAGCACCACAACACTATTCAGTAAATACAAACCAATGGAGTGGAGCAGACAACAGGACTTTGTAATTCTTGTGGATTATCATTTCGGCAATATTTAGCACTTTTCCAGAAAAAAGACCACTAAATATCAGCAACAACGGTCTTTGTGCCGACAGAAAGAATGTCTCTCTTTTGGGACATTACATACAACAATTGAATTCTATTTGTGAAGAATAATGGGGTTTCAGCTTTACAGGATATAATGCAACAGCACTATGAAAACCTGCCCATTGGTCCTTTCCATAGCGACTGTGCCGTGTTCTGGTTAAAGGAGAGGCTTCAGGTCAAAAGGCTCAACTCCCACAGCACTAGATGTTACTATGAAACTACACCGTGGATGATGTACAGTAAGGTCATTATTTATTATATACAAAAGGTTGCACTAAAAATACAAATTATCTCATTAAAATGTGCTGATGTACAGACATTGGGAAAGAGCTTTGACACATTAGAGTGAGAAGTTTATATAAGGAGGGAATGTGGAGATGTCACTGCATGCTTCTTAGGTAACATTAAGCCGTCTGTGGCTCTTTTCTGCTGCAACAATTCACATTCCCCTCTGAGGGACTCATAAGGTATTCTGATATCTCTTTGCATCATAAAAAGAAATACTGCAAACAGCCAAGTACATATTTTTTAAGAATACATTTGATACAAATGAACAAAGCACTTGGAGACAATGGGCTTTAAAAATATGTATTGCTAAAATCCATACATTTTGCAGGACACTACTTGTAACAGATGAAGTTTGGGGGGAGGAACTCTGCATATGTAAATAGACAAAGCAAGCACAAAGAAAGACATGAGAGCGTGGTGCAGCTCACCTCTCCTGAGGTTCCCGGGCTGCTGCTGGTCGTCCGCTCTCCGGTGCCCTCGTCCTTCAGAGCTCGCAGAAACTCGCTCTTACGGTCCGGACCGCGGCGCATCAGCTTCAGCCTTGACGGGGCGATGTCTATGGGAGGAGTCGTGCTGGAAGGGTGCTGCAGGGGCCGGGAGCAAAAGAAAAGAGAGTTCATAAAATCCTATTTTAAGACACTAAATGATCATCTACGAAATCCACTCGGCCAGAACAGAAATGTTGGATGTGTTTTACAGTCAACAAGCATAGAGAGCGACATGTTCCTGCCCCGCGTGAGAGCCGGACGCAGACAAGGACTTTCACACCAACGCTCCCTCAACAAAAAGCAAGGGGATTTTGGAACATTCCACACGTTGTCATTTACACGTTTTGTTCGGCAGGATAATTTCCACATATTAACATGTAATTGTTAAAGTGTAAATGCTATTGCCGGAAGTAATAAAGCTGATGTTAGGCTGTAAACAAGCAACATCACGGTCGCATGGCTGCGCATCACATTGATTATTTAGTCACTTGCTAGCAACCACTGTGTTTATTACATGACATGACAAGTCACTTGTTAGACGCTTTTATCCAAAGCGACTCACACACTCAACACTGTGGGAAATCTTCACAGGAGCACTTTGGGGTGAAGCGTCTCAGGGACACAACGACATGCTGACTGCAGTGGGGATTGAACCTGGGACCCCCTGATCCCAACACCAAGGCTCTATCCACTGCGCCACACGCCCCCCATGAAACACAGTAGGGACACAATTCTGACATCTACGAGTGGGGGTACTACATATTTAAAAATCGTAGAACCCAACGTGAAAATGTCTTTGTGTTGACAACAGATCTTCGTCCAGGCGTCTGACCGATAACGCTACGGGAAGATGTTGACTTCAACCAGAGAGAGAAGTGACTAAATGCTAACTAAGTTCCGCACTCATACGGCACCACAGTTTGAAAAGAAAAGAGAAATGCATCCTCATGGCGCTTGGAAATCCCCCCTCGCACTCTCTGGCCTAAAAGATATTTGTTTGTCTTTTCCCTCCTCACCTCTTTCGTGGGGTTGTGCTGTGGTGCGCTGAGGGGGGGGCTGGGTTTGGCTGCAGAGATGGGGCTGGTGAACACCGAGTCTCGGCCCGGCATGTGGAGGCCGGACTTAGTGATCTCTCTACCGCCGGATTTCCACTGGTTGCTCTGGAAAAGAGGACATACGAGTTAAAAGGGATAAAAGCACACACTTTGCACACTATCATTTTTATATTTCTTAGTAGAAGGCTATTATAAAATGTATTATCACCTATGTATATTGTAAAGACACTGTTCAGATAGATACAGTATCTCTACCTGTTGATATTAATATACAGAATTTAACTATATTTTGACCTCGTTTGTAACGCTAAGTTAACATGCTGCTGTAAAAAAAAGAAGCATATTCCAATTTGGGATCAATTAAGAATCTTATGTCATCTAAACATATCCGTACTTTGGTGGGGGCCACGGCAGGCTTGGGGACCAGGTTCTTGTAAATGCTGGAGCTGGCCATGGGGGTTTTGCTGCCGTTGATGGGCAGGATGCCGGCGGAGGCGAACCCCGCAGAGAAGGCGGTGCCGGGGTCCTCCTTGGAAAGCTTCTTGATAACCAACATTTTGGACACCAGCTGTTTGCCACTAGGGGGGTTTTCTGGAACACAAATCAGTGATCGAATGTTACCCAGCTGCAGTGGAACACTAAGCTTAGCCTTTTCAACCATCGCTTTTTTTATTTAAAAGTGCTCTATTATGCTTTTTGGAGTTTCCACTTGACTGTAGTGTGTTATATAGGTGTGTGTGCATGTAAATGGTCTGCAAAGGCTAAAACACACACATCTGAAAATGAGCATAATAGGGCCCCTTTAAGAGAATCAACGCAGTCTTACCCCACACTCCAGCATGGGGAGCCACCGCTCGCATCGGAGTCCCAGGCTTTCCAGTTGTTTCAGGGTTGAGGGAAGGCTTAAAAGACAAAACACCCGCATTAAATAAGGAAGCTATTAAACACAAAACTGATTCCCAGTGAGCCTGCACTAAGCCTAGATATGGATATTGATTCATCCTTTGGGGATATTGGATATCGAAAGTGTGTCTTTTCTTTAAAGGCTGTATCACAGTAAAGTAAAATCATTTTCTTAACGTAACAGACTTTTCAATCTATTATTTGCTTTGACCCATTTATTTCTGTAAATCCACATTACTGACGATTCTGTGAAAGCATCACAAGTCAACCCTGCAACTGTGTTGTTGTATAGATCGGCTGCACCTGCTTTCTTTTAATAAAGTAAAGCATTTGACAGAAAGTGGAAAATAAATGCTATTCCTTTACACTAGGAGTTTATTTGTGCAGTAACCTTTTTGAGATTAGTTGACGTGAGAGAAAGTCCTGAAAATGTAAGTCATTTAAATTCTATAAACATTTCAAATGTGTTGGTATGTGTTTATTGACTTTCTGTACCAACACTATGAGCAGGTTAAGAACATTACATTTGATGTGGGACTAGGCCTTTTTTTCTTTTTCTCGTGGTATTGAAAGAGTTACAGAGCCTTGTTTTCTTAAGTCTAGTGTGTCGAAGTTTAAAATTCTGGTATAGCGACAATTAGGGATGCTCCGATCGATCGGCCGCCGATAGCGGTATGCGGAGCAACACACTGATCGGAGCCGATCACGTGATTTTCAAAAAATCGGGGATCGGGATTTTTTTTTAATAATTTTTTTTAATTATTAATTTAATGTTACAAAACAAAAATGACCATGTTCACGTCTTAAAGTCATCCTGAGGACTTAGTTTTGGTTTAAAATGACACAACATCATGTATGTGTTGCTTCTTTTGGGCATGTTTTCAGACCTGGTTGCTTATTCCTCTCAAAGCTGGCAACAGAGTGGGCGCAGTGTCTAATAGTAGCAGCAAGCTAACGAGAGGCTACGTTCAGCTGGTGACTCGGGAGTCGGGACAGCGAAAATGTCAGGAGTTTGGAAGTATTATAAAATTGAAAGCGAAGGCAGTGTAACAGCCAGATGCAATGTTTGCAAGGCTGAGGTTCCGCGTGGTGGAAAGAACAGAGCTACGTTCAACACGACCAATCTAATACGCTACCTGAGAAACAAACACCAACAACAACACGGCGAGTACACAGCGGCCACTCAGGTAACGGCACTGAAACAACCGACACTTTCAGAGACTTTCAAAAGGAAAGAGAAACTGCCCCAGAACAGTGAAAAGGCCAAACAAATAACAGCCAAGATAGCTGAATTCATCGCGTTGGATGACCAGCCGTTATCGGTTACCTTTTTCTCTCTTAATGCATTGCATAAAGATCGGATCGGGAAAAATCGGTATCGGCAGATTGTCAAAATCAAATGATCGGAATCGGATCGGGAGCAAAAAAAGGTGATCGGGACATCCCTACTTATAAATATGTTTATCCTTCACTGTCGGGTCACTCATTACTGGATCAGTGATCTGCATGAGATCCTGGAGAGGGAGAGAGGAAAAGAGAGCGCTTCCGCTCATTGCTCCCGTGTTATTATCCAAAGTTAATGTAAACTTGAATAATGTACTTCATTTGAATGTAATAATTATGTTGGTTGTTGTTTGTGGAAGCGCCAGTGAATGAGCCCCGTTAACTGAGTTTTAAACATCACTTTAAATGGAAGATCCCCATAGGCCCCGCCCACTCGATCGGATCGGCCGATACTGATTCCGGCCCCAAAATTGGCGATCAGAGAATCTCTAGCGACAACCTTAGCAATGTTAGTTTTCAATAATCTAAGCATGTTGTTGCTAACCGGATTAAGCCTCATGGGTCGAGAAGAGGAAACTGTTGTGATACAAAATAGTGTTGAAATGTACGTTTTCACGAGGTAAATATGGGGAGAAAATGGAAAGTGAAACTGTTTGACATAATTGTTTACTACCCAGTGTCAACAATAAACACCCTGAGAGTACAACTATATTAAGGGAACCCTCTTTTTATTAAATGTCGAGTAGCTTTGCCACTGAGTATCTGATATTTCAACAGAGCTTGGTCATGTAAGCGCTACGTTGAGGTCAGTGAACGCAGTGATCCACTCACAAAGTCCTCTTCCACGAACTTCAGCTTGTCGTCCTTGCCGTCTTTGCGTTCCTCGTTGGGGAACTTGTCCTGGTACGAGGGGCCCTTGCGGGGATGAAAGTTGCCGTTGCGCTGCCGGTGCGCCCCCTGCCTGTCCCTGTCCACTCCTACCCGTTTGGGGTGGCGCCCCTGGTGGTGGTGGCCGTCCTGGGCTCCACGCGGCACTCCGTGCCAGCTGGGTGTTTCTTTCCAACAGGAGCCCCCCGCCAGCCCGCCATGCCCCCCTTTGGCTACCCCCGAGTCCACCGAGTCATGCCTCAGAAGCAGAGAAGGCTGCTGCCACCCGTCACCTTCAGAGAGAAGAAATATACATAAGAATGATGCCAATACGGGGCAAACAAACATCACAATAAACTTTTTACAAAACACACCAGCAGTTAGAGTCTTAAGTTCATTCATAGTGAGCCAACCATCCATTTAGCCTGAACAGAGAGGATGCTGGGTAACCCTGAAGTGACGAAGTAGGGCTGTGCGATTATGGCAAAAATCATAATCACGATTATTTCTGGTCAATATTGATATCACGATTATTCAATACAATTATTCTTTGACTTTGAAAACATCCATTTATTGAACTTGAAAACAAGTTAAAATAATAATTTGAACAATATGTTTTTAACAGTTGATTACCCTGAACTTTAAGTTTAATTCAACTGAAAAAACAATAAAAAAAGAAAATTATACATTTATATCTACATTTAAATAAATAATATCAAAATAATAAATACCAATAAAGAAGATAAACAAATATTTTGGAGCACACTTCCACAACCTACTAAACATATATAAATATGATAACTAATGTCACTCACAACCTGTAATGTTTAATTATACTGCTACATGCAGTACTCTTATTTTGGTAACCCCGGAGCATGGAGGACCAGAGAATAGAGAAATGGCAACTGAAGCTTCCCTTGTAACGTGTTTATATGGATTTATTAAACAGAGCTGCAAGTCACAACACAACCTGGCCGAGAGGGCTTTTAGGGAGGGGTGAAAGCGCATGCTATTTTTTGGGTAAAAAAAAGAAAAAATCCTGCGGTGTGGGTGGATTGGGATGAGGGGCGCTTGTTTTTCACTCGGCTCCTCCCGTTTTGCCAGTACTGTGGTGTTAGTGGTTTAGGAAGAGGGGAGTTCTTCACAAGTCCAGCGCTCCCTAACTCATGCCTGGCTGTGACGTAAATGGTGTGCGGCCGTGAAGCCAGGACAGTAAACAAACATGTCGTCGGTCGTATGGGACTATTTCAAAGTTAGATAGTTCGCTTGCTATTTGTATTAACAAATGCAATGCAGAAGTTCCACGAGGAGGGAAAAAGGCAACGAGCTATAATACTTCCAACCTGATCAGTCACCTGAAACATCGCCATCGCTACGATGGTGTGTTAACAGCGTACGAAGACGCCTGCGCTGCTAAACTAGCGGCGAATCCAAAGCCAGCTGCAAAGGCACCGGGGCTTTTACCTATCGACGAGGCTTTTGAAAAAGGCAAGAACTTTATTTGGGAAAATAAACATGGTCACTTTGAAGAGTCAAAACTGTTCTTGGCTTTGTTTTGTTCATAGTAGTAATGCTCATGTCATTTGCTCACTTACCACCAGGTGTGCAAAAACTACAGGTACATTTAATATATATATATATATTATATTATTATCGGGTATCGGTATCGGTCTTGAGAAGCAGGAAGTTATCGGTATCGGTTTCAAAAAAACAATATCGTGCATCCCTAATTGATATGACTATCTGCTTATTAAAAAACACCTAAACAATAAGTGTCGCTATGCAACCGGGTGAGGCCACAAAGTATAGCGCAGCATTATGCATTTGTTTACATGCCCACCGGAACCCTGAGGCATTACCAACAGATCAACGCACAATCAACCCATCCAGGACATCTCTTTCTCCACATGAAGTGTTAGACATTAGAGTTGACTCTTCTTGTCTGTCACATACTCTTCTTGTCTGTCACATAAATGGCGCAAGTTGCGCAACTGATGTGGTATTGCGCTAAGCGGAAATTATTTTGAACGGACACTTTGATCGGAGAGATTTAGATTTGCCGGTCTTCAGCATATATTACCGGTCGTAGTCCGGTAATTACCGGCTAACGGGAACTCTGGCTAGAACTAGCTAGATTTGATCGATATGGACATAAACGAGAGTGAAGTCTAATCGTACAGGAGAGAGAGAGATCAGCTGCTGCTGATGGACACGCAGCTCTGCATGATCACCTGCAGCTCCGCCCGCTGTGATGGAGCGGTGAGCAGAGCAAAACACACACTTCCAAGTTAGATCATCACCCGTAGCTATTTTAATTACCCCTCAAACTACCTAAACTAGTTATAAATATGTTTACTTTAACTGTCGGGTCACTCATTACTGGATCAGCCAGCTGCATGAGACGGATACTGACGGGCTGTCAGGAGAGGGGGAGGAAAAGAGAGACTCCGTGTATTATTCTTATACTATTATATAGAGTCGTTATTAATTTGTTTTAAAGCTCAATAAATAACAAAGAAGACCTCTGACCGGCACTTTTCTAAATTTTGTCCGGAAGATTTAAATTTGAACGGACATGGTGACAGGCGGAAAAAAATTCTAACGGAAACTCTGCTGCGCGGTTCCCTTGGAAGAGGCGGAGAGGTGGGCGTTTTCCATCTGCTGGTGGACTACCGGGAGATTGAACGTCCTGCTCGGGTAGGGTTGGGAATTTGAAAGCAAATGTATATTTGAATATTCGTATACATTGCATTATTCAATTTGATAATATGTAATCAACTTAGGCATACCTCCCAAAAAAAAAAAAAATTAATAAAAAATTCATTAATAACTCATATTCGAATACATGAATAATTTCAAATATTCAATTAAAGCGTTCCCATCCCTACTCGGGAGCCAGGCTCAGAGTTAGTGGCAGTGGACCTGCCTTTTACAGCAGAAGCACACGCTCGCCTCGGGGAGGGAGAAAAAGAGAAACAGAGGCCACCGAAACAGCCAGAGCCCTCCCTCAAACCCACCTCTGCTGCTCAGCCCCGCGTCAAATCTACAGTTCCTCTAGAGTCTACCACAACCATCAGCAACAAGTGGACATGGAGAACTACATGAACCACATGTTACTACATCCACCGCGGAGAATAAACAGAAGGGCAACCAGGCAACCATGCTCGGGGTCTTCTTCGCTGCTTTTGGTGTATTTTGTGGCGGAAGTACGGCGCCACTTATAGGCCCGGCATATGTACTACAGCGTCTCTAGCGGGTCGAGGGGTCTCGTGTGAAGGGACACGTTTATTGAGCCGATTGCGTGTGGACAGAAGACTTTTTTGATATCGAATTCTGATCGTTTTTGTTTCCGTGAAAACTGAGCCTTAGAACCTTCCTACATTCACCAGTGGGGTATTTACATCACAAAACATGAGAATGGTTTAAGCCAGTGTAAACCACAGCCCTTAATTCAGGCCACTAAACAAAAACTAATTCAAAAACACATTGACTTTGAGACAAGGGGAATCAGAACTGGTAAATGTCTAACTCATTAAAACACCACTGTCTTCTGAGCAGCTGGCCTCATGTCCTACAGGGAGATCAATAAGTCCTCTTTAAGTGGAGTTAGCAGCTCTCCATCGTCTTCAGCTCCACACAGTTTAAAGTTCAGCAGAATTATTTTACTAGAACTAACTAATGACATTTTGGTAACATACCTAGCATTAGGTCTGTCTTGAAAGCTCCAAAAAAAGTTTTTAACTTTAGTGTCTGTCTTTATAATCAGCAACCGAAGAACCTGGTTCTGGTGGTTCTGTTTTAAGTCATCTTTGATTGTTGTTTAAGTATTCAGTAGGTTAGCTTGCTCACAAGTTCAGAACGTTCATTAATTACAGGACATGGTCAGCAGCAGACTTTAAATAACAACATGAAATTAAAGCCACTACACACTAAGAGAGTGGTGCAGGACTGAGTCCTAAAACCTGGAATTGACTACCTTTTTACCCTCTTCTCGAAGTTACCGTTTATTTGTTCATATTATTGGCTAGACTCCTGAACGAAGGTCTGTGGTTCACACAAGTTTAAGAGATTATAACCCGTCGTTCCACGGCATAGAATATGTCAGTAAATAGCCCACTGGTGATTGTCTGAAGCTTCAACGTGTCATCATAACTGCAGCTCCTAACAAGTGGCTAAATGAGATCCCTCCGACATGAGTCCCCTTTTAGCTAAGCTGTGGTGATGAACAGACATGCAACTTTCATTTAGCTCGTTAAAGCCTAACATTAGCTTTTTATTTCTGGTAATAGAATTTACGCTTCAGAAATCACAAAGTGGTCAATATGTGAAGATTATGCTGCTGAACAAAACGTGTGGAGTGTCAGGAGCGTGAGCGCCGCAGAACTTTCCTTCTGGAATATACCAGACTCAATGGAGAAGTCTCCTTGCTTTTAGTCGAAGGAGCCCCGACGATGCCAACTTCCTGGTCTACACAAAAACACCACTGCACCAGTCTCTAGGTTACCCATAACAAGACTTCCAATAACGCCTATGATAGCTTTGATCCAGCACCTCACTGTAAGAAGATTCACTCACAGTTTCATTCATATGTTCACCGTCTCTGCCACGTGCTAACGGTAACAGTGTTAACAACAAGAGCGGAGGCAAACGGTTGTGACGGTTACCTGCTGGAGCGCGCAGGGAGCCGTTGTTGAAGAAGCCATCGGAGGAGTTGTGGCGGCGGCGGCTCACAGAGGTTCTGCCGTCTCTGTGGTGGTGGGGCTCGCCTTGTTTCTCAAGGTTGGCAGCAGGGGACTGGAGGAGGACAGACAAGGGGACGGGTCGGTCAAAGGGAGATGCTGGACAATGAATTATGTGTCAAAGTAAACTGAGGACAACAAATTGCCAAAATAGATGAAGCAGCTACCCCGAGCCCATTTTCCATGACATCATTTTTTAAAATCTTTGATCTTGTGAAGAAACTTATAAATCATCCCCATAGTTGGTGTCTTACTCCCTCAGACAACTTCAGTAACTCAAAGTGAAAGCAATGCAGGGATCTATTCTTGGAGATCCCAAAAGCAGACTTCAGAGGAACTGAGAAGAATCTGGGAATGCTTTATCTTGAGGATCGTGGCAGAGACCAGAAAGCCTCTGAATCATATCCTCGCCATGAGCTCGAGGTTCAAAGATCAAATACGACTTCTCTTCAGCCTATGCCTGCAAGAGTCACCTCAGGGAAATACCACCCCCCCCCCCCCCCCCGCAGATTTACAGCGTTATGATGTGCAATCAAACCATGAGAATAAACTGCAGCTCCGACCCTGACAGGTGAGTGCAGACTGATCCCTGAAGACAGGTGACATTGAGGTGAAGTCATGTGTCAACAGGACAAGGACTGTGCACTTGTTTCACTGTCTTGACTCTTGATTTCACAGACAGGCCACTAAGCTGGGCTTCTTCTTGACTCACAGAATACACTGAGTTCTGCACAGGAGAAACACATTTAAGGTCTTAAAAAGGACAATCAGAGCATTCAACACTTTCATTTAAAAAGACCCTATTTTTTGGGGGGGGGGGGTTTACCCTTTCCTTTAGAGTTTTATATAGGTTTTGTATGTAAATGGTCTACAAAGGCTAAAATCCCTGTATTCCCTCCAGAGGGAATTTCTCTCCCACCCCTCCCTCCATCTGCCTGAAACACCATTGGACTCCTTTGTTTACTTCTGTAACATAGTGACATCACTATGTAACACTCCCATTTCTATTTGCTAGCACTCCAACACAATGGATGCGATGGGCGCATAGGCGATGGACATCTTTAAGCAGTTCACCAATCAAAACAAAGTAGGCCAGCTAACCAATCAGAACAGACTGGGCTCTGGTTTCAGACAGAGGGTGAAAAGAGGTGCTGCAGCACAGGGGGTATGAGAAGAATAAAGACCTTTTTGAACATTAAAGGTGTCATGTCATGCTTTTCCGGTTCTTACCCGTCCCCTTGTGTTATGAAGGGTTTTCTGCATGTAACGGTCTGCAGAGTCACAAACCCTCAAAGTGCACCCTGTAGCGAGTAGAACTCTAACACAGAGAAGACCTGTCTGAGCTGCCCCAGAACGCCTCGTTGGACATTTCTCTTTCTCTTCCTGGTCACAGTGACGTGACAACGACCCAAATGGACGCATTTGTCCAAATGGACAAATCCACGGACTTGCTCACACACACAATCTTTTCTCAGCTGCAGCTCCGCGGATTTCTCAGCCTGAGACGGCGGGGCGCGGGTGTGTGCTCGGGCTGGGTTTTGCTGTGTCTCTTCGACCCCACGCAGCAACTAGGAAACCACACCAGTATGCCAGCTCACACTGTCCGCTCCTCGCAGCAGCGAGCCCCCCAACGTCCCTCAAATGCGGCACCCAGACCCCACGCAGCATTCTCATCTGTTTGTCCTTACTGGTGTCATTTTCTGGTTGCTAACAAACGCCATTGTAACACATACACACTGATGTTCCGCTGTAACGGTGGTAGACTCATCAGAACAGAGTGGGCGAGCTGACCAATCAGAGCACAGTGGGCACACAGGGAGGGGGGGGGGGGGGGGGGGGGGCAGGAGCTCCAACAAGCCGTGTAGGACAGAGAGTGAATACACAGACTATACAGAGATGCTGTGAGAAACCAATGTGAGTTTGGAACATTGAACAATATAAATCTATTCCAGTAGACCTCAACAATGGAACTATGATCAGTAGAAATAGCCATGACATGGGACCTTTAAGGCATGGACACATGTCAAAGTAGAGGCACAAAATACAAATATGAACCTGGACATTTGCATAATAGGGCCCCTTTAAATATGAAAGTTTAATTTTTCCTTTTGTCTGCACAGTTCCTTTGCTTTTGTAATGCTTAGAATTTCCCTGCTGAGTGAAAACTAAATATTTCTGGCTCTGATGTTATTAAAATAGTTTATTTCCTTCCTTTGCGAGACTTTAAAATGAAAGCACACAATATCTCAGTGACCCTCAGCTGAACCGTGAGCTGGCTGACATGTTGCCAACTGCACACACGTTCACTCAGGTACACATTTAGAGCAGTGACAATATTGTCAAGCTCTGTCTATCTCAATTACCATGTGCTTCTGTATTCAACAGCACACACACACACACACACACACACACACACACACACACACACACAACACACACACACACACACACACACACACACACACACACACACACACACACACACACACACACACACACACACACACACACACACACACACACACACACACACACACACACACACACACACACACACACACACACACACACACACACACACACACACACACACACACACACACACACACACACACACACACACACACACACACACACACACACACACACACACACACACACACACACCTTGGCAGGCTGGGGCGTGGAGAAGTTAAGCCAGGCAGGGACAAAGTCATGCTGCGCCATTTAGGTCCAGTGTTTCCGGTCAGTGGATCGAGGCATCAAACCTCATGGCCAGGATCTGATACAGAAAGGGAAGAGACAGTAGGAATGACATCTTTAGGAATTCAGTTCCATCACATTTCTTTCAAGGAGTTTTGTCTACCGATAGATATTCAGACATTCACTGCATAAAGGCTCTCTCAAGTGCCAGAAGGAGTTCTATTCTTAGCAGAACACAACAAAGCTCGACTTGATGCAGCTGTGAAGGAGGTTGACAGCTTGGATGGTAGATATCTTGTGCACCATAATACAAGTGTGTATGTCATAAATGTATTTAGCTCATTTAGAATAGCTGTGGTGATAAGCAGCTATGTGACCACTTTAGTTTATAGCCTAGCACTTTCTTTTTACTTCTGCCCAACGCATTTCAACTTCAAAAATGGTAAAATCGGTGGAGATTATTCTGTTGTATAAAATGTGTAAGTTGCATGTTTGCCACAGATCATTAAATGGTGGTTAATTGTGCAGCCCTCCTTTAAAACATTATGCATACTTTGTAGAAAATGAACACCTGCGAGTGACACAATGTTGACAAATGGCCAAGTCACAGCATTTCATGTATCGCTATAGAGTACCCGGTGCATGTTTTGCAGCGTGAAATCAGACTGCATCATTACCCCAGAGTCTGGCTCTGAAGTCCTCTGCCTCCTCTCTCGGTCCGGCGTGGCTCGGTTCCTCAGGCCCGTTGGCGCTGATCACAGAGTGTGTGCACTGACGGACGGGGAGCGGCACACCGACGACCCCCTCTCCACCTCCCACAGGAAAGCACAGCCCCTTTCCCCAGAGGCAGATGCCTTCTTCCAGGGTGAAACACTGGGAGATGGGTCAAAAGGTTGCAGGAATGATCTGGAATGGCCAAGCAGGAAGTCAGATTGTTAAGCAGAAGCGATTCTCCTTCTTGAACCAGATTCCCCTAACAGCTCCTATGCGGGTCACGTCTCCGATGAATTTCCGAGTGCTACCGTTTCCAGTTCAGGTATTTCGTTCCCAGGCAGATTGAATTCTTCACAAACTCATTTGAGCCACTGTTTCTTATCGTCAGGAGCAACCCTGATAGGACTTTATGCTGAATGGCAAAAATGAAACAAATTCTTATGGGAAGCAGTCTGTGAAAGTTGTCTGCCCTGGAACATGGACAGCCGTTTGTGTAGCAGTTCCACTTTGACACCAGACGAGGGGAGACAGACAGCTGCCACACTGCGTGCCAGTATGTTTTGTCCTCGATTCGCCTTTTACCGAATCATTTTAAGATCTACCGAAACACACGCAGAAAAGAAAAAAGGAGTTCAGAGACAGTCTCTTACTGGCGATGGAGGTCACTGAAAACCATTGCTCACCTCATTAAACGGCTGAAAAAGACTGTCTGAGTTTGAAGAAAATAATGCTCAAAAGGGTTCAAAGTCACATGACAATGAAGGAAGTAAAACCCTATGTTACATCGCCGTCATGTTCAGTGTTGGTTAGTGAAATATAGATGCTGCAGGATGATTCATTATAATGCCGTTTTTATCTGTATACGTTTTAATTTCACATTTGTAAGATCCCCATTTAATTATCTGCCGTTTTATGATTGAAGCAGATGTAGGGCTTAGCTCTGATTTCATAGGTATGCAAGCTCAAAAGCGAAACAGCAAATCTTCCAAAGAAAAGGGTTCTGCGTGTCATACGATGCTCAAAAGTCCTTCATTGACAAATAGAAAGTGTCTGAACAGAAATCCACGAGAGCCAATTCAACGTCCTCTTCCGAGTTGAAAAATAGAATACGTCCAAAATGTGTCATGAGGGTATTTCCCTTCTTCAATGATGTTTTCTCCCACACGTGAAGTTTCTGCGATGCAGTTTTCTGTTGTTCTTGCTCAGGGTTTACGGTATCAGCACAGGAACACACTGGACCTGAATAAAAGAAAAAAAGACTTCATTCAGAAAAGCAGGTTCAACAAATATAAACGTATTAACACTAAGGTGTTAGTTTCTTTAGTACACATAGCTTGTCAAATTCACCAGTCCTGCAACAAAAATAATCCTTCCTTACGAAAATTAAATCTCCAGTTTTGTTCAAACTTTTTTTACAAATACTGCAAATATTTCTCTATATTTTAATGTTATAACAATTTCTTTTTATAAATATCGTTTTTTATAATAGTTTAGTTTGTTGGTTTTAACAATTTATCTTCATTAAATATGTTTATGTAAGCGTCATGTACACCAAGACAAATTCCTCATATGTGTAAACCTTGGCACTAAACCTGATTTAGAAGAGTCTTGATTCGGGCTATAAGCTTTCTTTGAAGGCTTGCATTACTGAGTGTATCATGTTTAGGTCACCCTTTTTGACATGAAACAAAAAAAAACATGATCAACACCTAAGAAAACACCACCACAATGCAACAGCTAGCAAAATAGCCATCTAATGAAACCTCTCTGTAACATGTTTAAGGCAGGGCTGTTATAATAAACTTGCTTCACATAATACGGTATTTGGCTTAAAGTAATATCTTCTTTTATACTTCTTTTACTGAAAACAGCTATGTGGGATGTGAGTAAGATACTCCTTTTTTAAAACCCAAAATAGCTTCCAGTTCAAGAGATGCCTTCAAAGCTCACTTGAAATACATTTTTGAGTGGTATAAGAAAAAAAATCATGACTCAGTGATCTCATGCTGAAAGCTGGCTCTTTTAAAAAAAAAATTGTGTCAGCTTTGGTAAATGAAATATTTATAACAGTGTAAAAATAACTCAAAACACTTTCTTCCTCCAGACTGCTGCGCATCTAAACAGGCCGTGCAGACAGTGCAATGCTGGAGGAAAGGTCTACAACCTCAATAGCGATTGTTCACCCCTACACCTTGACCAACCATGCAATAAAATACAGTTCACACCAAATCCATTCCTGTATGCCAGCACACACTCAGAGACACCGTTAACGTATTCCCACTGAACTATTACGTAACAGCTCAACATCAACGAGTTTGCCACGGACACGGGCTTCAAAGAGCAACACACACATCTAACGTTACTTCACTGTGAACAACGTTCACGTAAATGACGGCAACACAATGCACGGATTTTAACATTAGTATTCACTGTGAAACCCCCACATGTCCACAAACACTGCAGCATGCAACACACAGTAACGTTACATGCACGCTTCACCCAGCTAACGAACGCTAGCCGAGCAATGTTATGTATTAAAGTGCATTGAAATACGTTAAGAAGCAATGCAGCCGTGGTGTGAGCTTAATAACCAAAGTCAATCGCCAACTAACAACGTTATCAGATCTATGTCAGCTCTGCCGTTAGCTAACTCTGCTTAGTTAACTAAGGTTAACGTTAGCGTAGCACTTGTTAGCTCATAGCTGGCGTTAGTCAGCCTGTTAAGTGACGTTAGCCACTGATAACTGCGAGGTAGTTGACTTTACTTAAGACAGTTAGAGGGCTAAGCAAAGCACAAACGTATCCAATATGCTAACTGCAACTAAAACTGTCTATTTAGGCAGCTGTCACGTACATATAGAGGTAAACAGACCTGGCTTCGTTGGAACAACACAGTTTCAAAATGGCTTCCTTAGCAGCGGCAGCACACATTCATCAGCCTGCTAAGTGCTACCGAGCTAACTTGCAGTATTTCGTGACGTGTACCTTCTCCGAAGCAACATAGTCTCCAATACAGAATGTTCAAGGATATCAATAGTCTGAATACATTAACGAGATTGCACTTTTTTACAACTATGCACTTCTTTACTGATACGCTATTGACGTTTGTTTGGGTTTTCTTACCACTCGCTGCCACTGAGGGATTCGAACAGCCTCAATGATGCTACGTTCAAGATCTGCTGCGAATATGCAACCTAAAGAGGTCCCTTAGTATTTTTAAAGTCGAACAGGCTCAATAGTCTCTGTAAATACGTTTCTTTTGAAATAACATACATGGCTGAACCTGGAAATCTGCAGTGATATACAATATATATATATTTAAAGTACTCCAAGGACACTATGTCGGTAGCACGTAAAGTGGAATATTGCTATCCTGAATATAACTTAATACCTCCCCCGCCACTGACAGCCAAACCAGTCGATAACAGAACAGTCTCATTCAGTTTGAGAATATAAGAAGACAGGCATTTAATCGAGCAAGGATACAATGGCAGCATGCAAACGACCTTTAAATTAAGCTCGTTAACTTTGTGACCACTAACTCTGTGTAATTGTGCGTGTAGTGGCCATTGAATGACAAAACAATTAAAGGGTAACGTATACGTCACTTCTGTGTTTTATTGATTGTTACAGTATGAAAGCTCTGTATTGCATCAGGGTGTATGCTAACTGTTAATAGCACAACGTTGGTATAGGGTGGTTATGTATACAATTCCATTGTGCATGTCTTATGGGGATTATGTCATTACTAATTAATAACGTTTATTTTACAGATTCAAAATGATTACTACATCTGGAAGACGTTTAATTTCTGGGGTAAGAAATCCACTCTTGACAATGCACATGCACTGATAAAAACATGTTTTTTATGCACTTTGATGCTTATCATGTTCTCAGGTTTCAGTATGGAGGTGTGTTCAGCAGATAACCAGAGCCACACACTACACAACAACATCTCAGCTGTTTCCTTCTCAAGCCTCCTCAGTGTTGATGTCATCCAGACTCACTCCCACCAACAGTTTGTTGAGCATCAGCTGGCATGCCTCACGCCTGTGCCACGGGGACTCAAGAGCTACCTCAGGGAGAGGTGACAGGAAAGACGGCTTCAGTTTGAGGGCCCTCAGCCAGGCTCCTAAACCAGCCCTCTACATCGGTGTCTCTGGGCTTATCCCTTTCCTGTCTGCCCCTCTCCTGATGGCTGCCACACAGACCTTCTACCCGGAAGTGGCGTATGCTCAGATGGTCTACGGAGCCTCCATAGTGTCCTTCCTCGGAGGCGCCCGCTGGGGGTTTGCCATCCCAGCCGGTAGTCCTGCTAAGCCTGACTGGATGAACTTGGGCAACAGTGTGGTTCCTGCACTCCTGGCCTGGATGGCGCTGCTCTGCAGGGACAATATAGCAGAGGGAGCTCTGGTGGTTATTATGGGATTGGGCCTGTCTCTGCACTATGACCTGACCCTGCTGCCGGGCTACCCCTCCTGGTTTAAAGCCATGCGGACTATACTCACTCTGATCGCCACTTTCTCACTGGTGGCTACCCTGACAATTAAGAAATTCTGTCCTGAGAAGAAACTTAAAGAGAGTAAGAAATGATTCAAAAGGGACAGTGTGTACTTTTGAAACCACATGGACTCAATAAAACATTGAAATTATGCACAGCTGTGAAGACACTCAGTAATTATGTAACTAAGTAATAGTTTTTTCACTTTTAGGACGAATGTGAGTGAAATATCATTTAGAAAACAAATAAGTTGCCAAGCGTAAAACAAGAAAGGCTTTGAAAGAAAACATTTGTAGAATCACATTGTTTGTGAAAAGTTATTATTAGCCGAATAGCCGTGCGTACTCTGATCACTCGGCCGCTTCTTTCTCACTGGTGGCTAGCCTGAACATGAGGAAATGCTGCACTGAGAAAAAGCGTTCAGAACTGAATTTACGAGGACAGTTTTTACTCCGAGTCACATGGACTCAATAATAAGTCTGGTGTGATTTGTTCATACTGTACAATACATCATCCCTGAACTGTAACTCTGTAACATATTAAATAGTTCTAATATCTTTTGGGACAAACGTGACATGTATAAAAGTGTTATATCTTACAAAGAAATGAATAAAAACAGTGTAACATTAATCAGAATCATATTCCTTGCTGTCAAAAGTACAAGGAGAATAACATCGCGGATACAAGCAGCCGAAATAGGTTTCCTCTGGAGGGGGGCTGGCATCTCTCTTAGGGATAAGGTGAGAGGATTCGGAGTCGAGCAGTTGCTCCTTTATGTAGAAAGAAGACAGTTGAGGTGGTTCGGGCACCTGGTAAGGATGCCACCTGACTGCTTTCCTAGGGAGGTGTTTCAGGCACATCCAGCTTGGAGGAGAGAATCAGAATACCTTTATTAGTCCCACAGAGGGGACATTTGCATCGTTACAGCAGGAAAGAGCCACAGACAGCTTAATGTTACATATGTTAAAAAAAAGTACTAAGTTATGATATAATAAAAAAACAAAATACTTTTCAAAATACAAATCCTGTAACAGTTCTTAGGATTTAGCAGCCAGGTATATATTACACAGTTATTAATGGCATATGTATATAATAATGTATATATTGCACATAGTTTGATGGTATTTAACAGCAGCAAGTTACACAATTTACAAAATGCAAAAAACACACCTTGTAACGGTTCTAAGGATTTAGCAGCCAGGTATAAATTACAGTTATTAACGGCATATATATATATATATATATATATATATATATATATTGCACATATTGCATATAGTTGATAGGTATTTAGCAGCAAGGGGTGATATAGTCTGTGTTGTGGTTTGTTTAGGGGAGGGGGGGTCTACTAGGGGCTGTGCTGGTTGTACAGTCTGACCACTGCAGGAAGGAAGGACCTGCGGTATCTCTCCGTGAGACAGCAGGGGTGAAGCAGCCTGTCGCTGAAGGAGCTGCACAGTGAGGACAGGGTGTCCTGGAGGGGGTGGGATATATTGTCCAGCAGGGAGGACAGCTTGGCTGCCATTCTCCTGTCTCACACCACCTCCACAGTGTCCAGAGGACTCCTGTCTCCCACCACCTCCACAGTGTCCAGAGGACTCCTGTCTCCCAACACCTCCACAGTGTCCAGAGGACTCCTGTCTCCCACCACCTCCACAGTGTCCAGAGGACTCCTGTCTCCCACCACCTCCACAGTGTACAGAGGACTCCTGTCTCCCACCACCTACACAGTGTCCAGAGGACTCCTGTCTCCCAACACCTCCACAGTGTACAGAGGACTCCTGTCTCCCACCACCTCCACAGTGTCCAGAGGACTCCTGTCTCCCAACACCTCCACAGTGTACAGAGGACTCCTGTCTCCCACCACCTCTACAGTGTCCAGAGGACTCCCCAGGACAGAGCTGGCCTTCCTTACCAGTCTGTTCAGTCTCTTCCTGTCAGCAGCCGAGCTGCTGCTGCCCCAGCAGGCCACACCATAGAAAATGGCTGATGCCACAACAGAGTCGTAAAAAGTCTGAAGGAGTGCCCCCTGCACTCCGAAAGACCTCAGTCTCCTCAGCAGAAAGAGTCTGCTCTGTCTCTTCTTGTACAGAGCAGCAGAATTATCAGTCCAGTCCAGTTTATTGTTCAGATGAACACCCAGGTATTTGTAAGATTTCACAATCTCAATGTCCGCTCCCTGGATGTGTTCACTGGTGTCGGGGGGGAGTGTTGGCGCAGTCTGAAATTCACCACCAGCTCCTTGGTCTTCGCTGCGTTCAGCTGGAGGTGGTTCCTCTGGAGGTGGTTCCTCTGGCACCAGAGGGTGAAGTCCTGCGTCAGCTCCCTGTACTCCCTGTCGTCCTCGTTGGTGATGAGGCCAACGATGGCGGAGTCGTCAGAGAACTTCTGCAGGTGACAGGTTGCAGTGTTGTGGGTGAAGTCTGCAGTGTGGAGGGTGAAGAGAAACGGTGCCAGCAACGTCCCCTGGGGGCCCCCCGTACTGCTGATGATGGTGTCTGATTGACACTCCCTGGTCCTCACGTACTGTGGGTGGTTGGTGAGGTAATCCAGGATCCAGGAGGTGAGGTGTTGATCCACCCCCGAGAGCTGCAGCTTGTCCCCCAGGAGCGGGGCTGGATGGTGTTAAAGGCACTGGAGAAATCAAAGAACATGATCCTCACAGTGCCCCCCCCCCCCCCCCAGGCTTCTCCAGGTGGGAGACGGACCTCTGCAGCAGGTAGATGACAGCGTCATCCACCCCGATGGCAGGCTGGTAGGCGAACTGCTGCGGGTCCATTGATGGTCTCAGAAGGGGCCGGAGGTGTCCAAGGACCAGCCTCTCCAGGGTCTTCATCAGCTGTGATGTCAGCGCCACCGGCCGGTAGCTGTTGAATTCCTTGGGGTGAGGGGTACCACACAGGACGTCTTCCACAGTTGTGGTACCCTCCCTTGCTTCAGGCTCAGGTTGAATAGAAGCTCCACAATCCCACACAGCTGATCCGCACAGGATTTGAGGAGCCTCGAGCTGATGCCATCTGGACCCGCCGCTTTCCTCGCCTTACACTTCTGCAGCTCCCTCCTCACCTGGTTGGTTGTGAGGGACAAGGTGTCGTCAGCGGGTGGAGGGGAACCAGGGGCTGATGTGAGAAGTGTCTGTGAGCTGATGGCCGGGGGCTGAGTAGAGGTGAGAGAGGTAATAGGGCCATTTCCAGGCAGTGGAGACAACGGGGGGTGCAGCAGGGGGGAATGGGTCAGGGGGGGAGGAGCATAACTGATCAAATCTGTTGAAGAAGTTATTCAAGTCGTTTGGCGGACCTGGGAGTCTGGCTCTTTGTAGCCAGAGATGGTTTTCAGGCCTCTCCAGACTCTGCTGACGTTCCTCTACTGCAGCTGTTCCTCCATCCTCTTCCTGTAGCTGTTTTCCCCCTCTCTGATTTTCCACCTCAGCCTTTATTTCAGGGATAATCCAGGCTTTGTTGTTGGGAAAACACCGTACAGTCCTGGTGGGTACGACGTTTTCCTCACAGAAGTTCGTATAATCTGTAATGCAGTCTGTAAGGCCGTTGATGTCCTCCCCGTGAGAGTCAGTGAACACATCCCACGCAGTAGTGTCGAAACAGTCTTTCAGGGCCTCCTCAGTCTCCTCAGACCACTTCTTCACGGTGCGTGTGGGCACCGGCTGTCTGTGGACCAGAGGTTGATACACAGGCTGGAGGTGAACCAGGTTGTGATCATCGTTCTTTAATAGTGGTGTGCCCTGGATTACACCATTGTTCACAAACACGATCAGAGAAGGGGCAGACCCAGAACCAGCTGGAGGAAATCACAGAGGTTGAGGTAAAAAATATAATATTAGGGTTAAGAGGTTCTAAGGCTATGCAGATTATTTAGACACCAACTTTATAAAAACATATCGACGGTCTAATAAAACCAATTACTATGCTAGTAAATCAATCTATCAGCATTAGGGAGGTCCCATCATCCTGGAAGGTGGGCCACGGTGACACCGATCTTTAAATCTGGGGATAAGGCAATGATGTCCAATTATAGACCAATGAGCATCCTCCCCTGTGTCTCTAAGATAGCTGAGAAATTGGTGTCAAAACTAATCACCAAACATTTAGACAAAGGTTTCGCTCCACTCCACCCAATGCAGTTTGCTTTTCGTGCTCACCACTTCACTGAGACAGCTAACTGTGTCTTTGTGGAAAAGGTTAAATCTATGTTCGACACGAGCCCATAGAGAGGCGAAGTCCCTCCCCTTCCGGTGGGACTCATGGGACCTTATAAAAAGTTTGTATTGAAGTCAATGGAGAGAGAAAGATTGTCTTTCGATCCCGTTTGAATTGTGCCATGAATTACACATATGATGTTGTCAATCTTAAATAATCATTTCCATGTCAAAAAAGTCACAGTTTGTCGTGAAACTGTTGAAATATAAGACGCAAAAAATACGCAACTAGAAAGACTACAAATCCTAGAATCCCGGTCCCGCATGCTGGCTCTTACGGAACCGACTAACTCCCCTTGAGTGTATGTACAGCTCTCAATATGCTCAGACTCTTTTAATACTTTTCGCCTCATTCGGAAAGAAAGAGGTGAAATGTGCCAACGTGACGGCCGTCTTGGTGTGTGGTGCGAGACGGGAGATGTAGTTCATTGAGCGGTTTCACACACAAAAAGTGTTACTTCACAGTTTTACGACACATTTTAATTTTTTTTACTTTTTTTACTAAAATTATTATATCATGTGTAATTCGTGGCACAATTCAAACGGGATCGAAAGATAATCTTTCTCTCGCCATTGACTTCAATGTATTCTTGTGATATTTTCATTGCAATGCGATTTTATGTAAGGGATGATTATTATCCCGCTTATGATATGGTCACATACAAAATAAACCAACGACTTGACTCACAATATTGAAATATTATGTTATCGACCTAAAAATTATCGGACATCGGATGTTGGACACGAGCCCATGCTGTCTTCCTTGATCTCAGGAAGGCTTTTGACACTATTGACCACCAAGTGCTCCGTACAAAGCTAACTCATTTCAATTTTTCGGCAGTTTCGATACATTGGTTTTTGTCTTACTTATCAAACAGAAAACAGTGTGTTTTGGTCAACGGAGACAAATCAATGCTGCAAAGTCATACCTCCACTGCATGATTCTTCTATCCCATATTGAATACTGTTTTACAAACTGGTCGTTTGCTTGTGCCACACAGGGCCGGCCCTCGGCATAGGCAGTATAGGCGAATGCTAAGGGCGCATCAACCCATAGGGGGCGCCAGAAATTGGGAAAAAAAAAAAAAAAGTTAGAAATTTTAAATTTCATAACAACACAATTTCCCGATTTTGGATCAACAGAGTACATCTTATTATCTTATACTAACAGAACTACGCCTATATTGCGTACAGCGCCCATAAATTATGGCACACCCCCCCCAAAAAATCAAGTTGAACTGACCCAGCCCCAGTAAAAACCAGAGGTTTATGTGAAATTGTTCTTTCTTTTTTTTTAAATAATGCTTTTAGTGTGCAATAATAGGTTTTAATTTTGTATTTGTGTTCATTTAAAATAAATCAAACTCCCAAAAAAACGTATGCAGCTTCTGTGTGCTTTTATTAACATTGCATTTATTGTGTAAGCGGCCACGGGGGGAGAGCTTTAGAGAGCTCTCTCCTGAAAGACTGAGAGGCTCTGATAACCTCAGCTCAGTGAGGTAAAGGCACACCTTTATATGATTATTATAGTTATAAAAAAATAAGAGAATAAATGAAAAACAGGTATAAAATACTGACAATACAAAAAAGTTGTTAATAAACAAGAATACAGTTTAAAAGGGGAGTGATTTGTAAAATATTTGTATATTCATCTGGGTGTTGAGATGTTTCCATAGATCTCTTAATGTTGCTCTCAAAGTGCACCAGATTGATGCTTTTAACTTTAATATTTAAAAAAAAAAGTCTTCCCGGGGGAGCATGCCCCCGGACCCCCCTAGAGGAAGTGAGGTTCCCCCCTCACTTGAATCATGTTCAAATGGATAGGATACTAAATACAGTTGCACACATCTTGTGTCCAAATCTTTCTGTTTTGGTGGTCATACCACAACCGTGCATGCGCGAGTCATAGTGAGTGTCTGCATTTTGTGTTTGCTATCTATCTTGCAAACAATGGTCAACTGAGTATCCTTTTTAACCCTCCTTTGTTATCATCCTAAATGAAAAGAGGTCCACCCACTCTATAACTCTTTGTGAAGTTTATTCAGCCTGAAAAGCAACCACTAAAAGATGTTATGTAACATTGTTATTTTGCTGTTTGCAAAGGGAGAACCGTACATGAAAGGAAATACTGTTAATGTGCACTCAGCTTGCAAATGATGACATCAATTACCATGAAAAGGTAAAAACATTTCTACGTCTAATAATTATATTGCAATATCGTAGTAATGTCAGATGCCACTGATGGGTGAAATGATCTAACACTCTTTTCGAGTGTACATAGTGACTAAGAGGCACTATTATTAACAGAATCACATGCCAAAAATAATCCAGTGAATATTAACGGTGGTGTGCTGTTCAGGAATCACTTACCATGGAACTTCGGTTCCATTAATACAATAGGCTCAAGTGGTTTGATCAGTCTTCCGAGTAGCAATGCACTTTCTTTAAGAAAAAAGAAGGCGAAAACACAAACATAAAAACAGTGCTTTCACATCTTGTCTAAGGAATGTTCCACGTAGGAAGAAAAAACTCAGGTCCGTCGCTTTTTCTTTACATACACAACATGGGAACTGATTTTCTTGTAAAAGTGTCAAGTGGATAAAATTGTCACTATAAAAATTGTGACAAAGGCAAGTAGCCATTTTGGCAGTTTTTCCATTTGAAATCCGCTGTCATATGCCTGATGAATGTGAAAAGAAACGTGTGGACTACGGTGGCTCATAGGTGCAAACACGCTACAACGGCCAAAACACATGCAAATGAAGAAACATCTCCACCAACTTGACACACATTTACTAAAAGTGCTATGGAGACGAAACGCTGCAAGAAGATAGTCCGTTTCATGTGTTTTGAGATTCTCGCAGCGATTTTTTTATTTTCAGTGCTTTGTATTTGCAGCGATCTGTTTACGCAGCGCTTTTAGTAAACGCTGGGCATGTCAAGTTGGTGAAGATGTTTTTTTGATTTGCATGTGTTTTTTGGCACATTTGTGTTATTTTTTATTTGCACTGTTTTTGAAACTCCAGCACGTTTCTCCCAATGGAAACGTTTTAGGATGTTGTAACGTAAAGCCTATTCGAGGCAGAAACACACTTCTGTGTTCCTTAAGGTGCCGCTTTTCTTCAGTTTATGCTGTTTGTAGGAGACATGGCTGTTCACAGTTTGAAAATGTTTAGCTTCTCAAAGAACAGCCAGCCCTCCGTCACAGCGGCTGGTGATCATGTTGCCCACTTCCATCCAGGTATCCAGGTGAGGGTCGTAGATTTCCACCGAGTCCACCGTCACCGGGGCGGAGAAGTCTCTGCTGGCCGCCCTGCCCCCGACGGCGTACAGCATCCCGTTGACCGCTGACACTGAAACGCCGGCACGAGCAGTGGACATCGACGCCACCTCCATCCATTTCTCCTGTAAGAACAAATGTTGGCACACAGATATAAACAGGATTGGGGAGTAATGGATTACATATAATGGGATTACGTAATCAGGATACAAAAATAGTTAACTGTATTGCCTTACAGTTACATTCAAAAGAATAATCAGATTGCTGGTCATTTTTTTTAAAGAACCAGAGAAACTTCAACCACATATAAACATTGTATTTTGAGTCTGCACTTCCTTATCGCAGCAAAATGAAGCAAAATGGACTCCAAGCTAGCAAAATATTATACATAAATCTTAAAAAGGTCCCATGTCATGCTTTTCCGGTTATTACCCGTCCCCTTGTGTGTTATGAAGGTCTGTATGCATGTAAACGGGTCAAAAGCCCTCAAAGTACACCCTGTAGCGAGTAAAACTCTAACACAGAAAAGACCTGTCTATGCTGCCCCAGAACGCCTCGTTGGACATTTTCTTTTTCATTTTTTTCTTCCGGGAACCAAGTGACGTAACGACGACTCCATGGACCAATTGCTCCAAATGGACCAATCCGCCGGAGCCGTTCCGTTCCGTCCGCGGAGCCGTTACGTTACGTTACACACTCAATCTTTTCTCAGCTGCAGCTCCACCGATTTCTCCTCCCTGAGACGGCGGGACGCGGTGAGGCTGTGTGTGAGCACACTCACAAACTCCCAGCCAGGCTGCGGGTGTGTGTGTGTGTTCGGGCTGGGTTTCGCTGTGTCTCGCTGTCTCGCAGAAGGCCACTGGGCTCACAGGTGCCCCTTTCACACCAGCGCTTTTTCAGTTCCGGCTCGGAGCTGGAGCCTGAAAAGCGCCGGTTTTTCCTGTTCACACCGCAGCGGCGCCGGCTCTTAGCTCCAGAATCCGGTTCACTTCCAGCTCCAAAAAATTGTCGGTCCAGAGGCAAGAGCTTTGGAGCTAAGAGGTGACGTCGCTTACGTCTCTCTCACGTCGAGCCGTGCAGGAAACTAAACCCACCTCCCCTGAACATGGGTCGACTGTTATGCCTGCCTACAAGCAGTAGTGCCTATAAACACACTTTATAAAGTCAGGCAACACTAACCAGGCTTCGTGTGATTCTGTTTATTTGTGCCTTACTTTGACCATCCGTTCACTGTTATCGATCATTGTGGAGAGAGGCAGACGTGTTGTTTTGTATTATTGCAGCTATCGGATGCAAGTAGTTAGTTTAGCTTCGGTTGCTATGCCAACATCACCCGTTTTATACCAGAGAAACTTTCATAACAGCGTTGTGATACCAAACAGCGTCAATTCAGACTGACACACATTCACTTAGGCTAAGGGAACTGGGGATATGCATCAGCTGCTTGTGTGAGTCGGACAGTGAATACTTTAGAGCGGCCGCTGCAGTGTGAGCTAACCGGGAGCTAACGGGAGAATAAACTCCCGTGGAAGAGCAGCCAGCACTGCAGCGGTCGGTAAATGCTGCAGAAACACATTAATAAACAATGAACCACGGCACTCTGGAGAAAAGTATAAGGTTGGAGAAGTCGTTATTTTGTTCTGGCTTCGTGTGATTAAAAGCAACACGATCATCGACCCGACGCAGTTCCCCGTTGTTGTTGTTGTGAGCGCCGTAATGGTTTCCGTTGGGGAGCAAATCAGCGATGTAAACGGTGACGTCATGACGCAGCAAGGGCAGCTCTGGGGAGCCAGTGGGCGGTGTGAACAGAGCGGGAGCTGAAAAGGGAAACCGGAGCTGAACCAGAAAAGCTCCCGCTCGGAGCTAGAAAGGGAAAAGCGCTGGTGTGAAAGCCGCAAGGGGGGGGGGGGGGCAGGAGCTCCAACAAGCCGTTTAGGACAGAGAGTGAATACACATACTATGCAGAGATGCTGTATGAGAAACCAATGTGAGTTTGGAAAATTGCACAATGTAAATCTATTCTAGTAGACCTCAACAATGGAATTATGGTCAGTAGAAATGGCCATGACGTGGGACCTTTAACAAGCTGGTAGTGTAGTATAATAGTCATCGTGGAGCTTAATGGTTATGCTCGGGGTAACCCTGAGAAAACTTTTATTTCGATTGTGGTTTTGTTTTCACACTGAGCAAATAATAAATATATATTCTCTCTTGAATATTAACACATCAGTAGAGCATTCATTTGAAAACGTCTAAAATAACTTTTAAGAAAGATTTGTGATTTTGAATTGTTTTTAAAGGTATTACTGAACATTAATTGATCCCACTTCACCTCTTCTGGACAGTACTTCTCCACCGTGTCCAGTGCCCCCAGCGCCTCGTTCCAGCCACCCACGGCGTAAATGCAGTTATTGAGGCAGGCGACGCCCACGTAGGCCCGACGCGTGACCATGACGGGGAGAGCGCTCCATCGGCGAGAGATGGGATCATACACCTCGGCTGAACGCAGCTCCATTCCCTCGTCACTGATGCCTCCAATCACGTAAATAAAGCCTGGAAGGAAAAGTAAAACATTCACTGCAGTGTCATCGTTCACACTTTAAATAACAAAGAAAAAGGCTATGCACACACCTTGTAGCTCACAGCAGCCGAAGTAGTACCGAGGGACGGCCATGCTTCCGATCACCTCCCACCGGTTCTCCTCCGGGTCGTATCGCTCCATCGTCTTCCCGATCTCCGAGCCAATCCAACCACCTGCAGGAGAACAGGAACATCTTCAGCTTGTGCGTTTTTATGATGTTTCCCAAATTGCACTCGTTATGTATTTATTATCATTGGACTAAATTATTTGGTTGAATTTTTACAACTTTTCATTGTCCCATGTTTTGCACTCATGTTATGTTATTCTATTGCCCCATCCAGCTGTGTCATTGCATGTATTTTATTGCCCTTAAAAAAAGGTTTTTGTATTTTTACCTCCAAATTATTAACTTTTTTCCTAATTATTTCAGTGTAAGGCTTAAAGTTGACATGCTTTAATATACAACAAGGTCTTTATTTTCCTCATACTGTCTATGCTGCAGCACCTCTATTCACCCTCTGTCTGATGACCTGCCCTTTAACCTATCACATACATACGTTGGTGCGCTAGCCAATAGAAGCGCGAGTGTAACATAGTGATGTCATTATGTTACGGAAGTAAATAAAGGAGTCTAACGGAGGCATTTCAGGCAGGGGGGGGAAACTCCCTCCGGAGAGAACTTTTGGATTTTAGCCTTTGCAGACCATTTACATGCACACAAACTATATAACACACTACAGGAAGGGGAAAACCCTCAAAAGCATAACAAAAAACCTTTAAGAGTCCTCCTTTTTTCTTAACAGCCCTTATCATTCCCTACCTAGAGTTTTGTCAATAC
This sequence comes from Pseudochaenichthys georgianus, assembly GCF_902827115.2. Taxonomy (NCBI): domain Eukaryota; kingdom Metazoa; phylum Chordata; class Actinopteri; order Perciformes; family Channichthyidae; genus Pseudochaenichthys; species Pseudochaenichthys georgianus. The sequence goes on along the minus strand of NC_047519.1, from coordinate 10,127,366 downwards.
ATTTTATTTGACCAAGAACAGCTACACGACTAATAGATTGTGTGACATTGTGTGTTTGACAAATATGGTGCTACTGTGGCATTTACCAAGTGCATACAGAGCTCCGTGGCAGGGGCAGACGCCGACCCCACAGCGCGGGAAGTTCAAAGACGCCACGGCGGCCCACTGCTTGGTCACCGGGTCGTACCTCTCAGTGCAGTCGAAGATCATCGAGTCTTTCTCCCCTGGGGAAACACGGATTCTTTCTTACAGACTGAAGACTGTTGAGGTTATTTCATTCCTGGGTTTGAAACACGACAGCTCTCTCACCTCCCACCACGTAGATCATGCCCTCCAACACGGCGACCCCCAGCCCGCTGCGGGCCTGGTGCAGGGACGACACCGTGGTCCAGTACTGGTTGAAGGTGTCGAAGCGCTCCACACAACTCAACGCGCGGCTGTCACTCCAGCGGCCGCCCTGCAGCCGAGTGTAGCCCCCTGGGGAGAAATATAGAGATAATGTGGCATTTCAGAATCAAAAGTCCTTTATCCCTCCATACGTGGGGACATTTACATTGTTACAGCAAGGGGAGAGTGCAGGAAGAAGGTGTAGACTAACGTTGTTATATTTAGTTTGATGGAGACAACAGAGATACTCTTTTACGGTACGTCCACCGTCTTGCCGGTGTGCGTGTCTGGCGTGCGACCAACAACCAATCACATTAATCTCTGGCCCCGGACACACAGGCATATGATTTGATTGGCTGACGCTTCCATCGAAGCTTGAAAAATTGAACTTTTCTCAACTTTTGAAGCGAGCAACGTCGCGTCGCAAGGCCAAGCGACGCGACGGAACCACAATGAAAGTGAATGAGAAGCGTCTCCGTTGAAGCACGCGACGCTGCCGTGTGGACGTACCGTTACGTGTCTATCTGAGAGAAAACTCCCTCTGGAGGGAACACAGAGATTTTAGCCGTTGCAGACAAATGACATGCACAAAAAACAATACAACACACTACGGGAAAGGGAAGCCTTGAAAAGCATCAGGGCCACTTTAACAAATGTAAAATGCACAGTGTTACTTCAGAGTAACTTTTCTGGTGTTTCTTATTTAGAGGAAATCAATCAGGTGCATTTTGAATGTTGACAAAGGTCATGTGAAACAGCACCTATAGCATAGAGGTACTTTCTGGCTTTTCTTCTGGGTCTCATCTTGGCTGGTTGGAGCTGGCTGTACATCTTATTCTCTTTGGGAGACTTTGTGACTTCAGTGTATTCCTTAAGAAGAGTCTGCAGTGCCACCCGCAGGCTGAAGTCGGTAATACCTTTAAAAAGCATTTCAAGATGTTGTTAACAATGTAGCTCGTAATCAACGTTACAGCAATATTGTGAATGCTACATCAATACATGTGTAAGATATAAACGTTGGGATGCCAAATGTTATGTTCCCTCACCCTCGATGTACTTGAACAGTCTCTGTGGGGACAGCAGAGGGAAGCGCACCGGCTCCAACACCTCCACTACGTGTTTTTTCCTCTTTGCCATGTCTTGGAGGACCCAGTCCATGGCTGCCGTGAACACCTGGTACTCATCCTCGATCCTCAGCTCTTCACTTCTTAGGAGCCTCACCAGCTGATCCTTCGACAGGCCCCTGAACTCATCGGTCACACACACCTAAAAGGAAGCAGATGATAGGCAGAGTTGAAATGCTTCCATTCGGATGAAATGCTGATGGTCAGAATTTTTTTTACAAGAAAAAGAAGGAACAGATTTTGACAGAAACACTAGGGATATATGCCAGCATGTTTTTCTGACAGTTTTGTGCTGCAAAATATGTGCGGTATGACGTCAGAATCTGTGTCTACGCAACTTGAACTTCAAACAAATGGGAGTCATTGCGGAGAGGAAGACAAAAGGGGAAAAAACTCAAAAAGTAAGCAAAAGTGCAACTTGTGATGTCTGTAAAATTGGTGTACTGTATTTTAACAAATGTTATAAGGCAGGAATTCAATACTGTGTCCAGACTCAGAGATGCTAAAACAGCTGTGGTGACGCTAAAAAACCTGTGTAGGACTACTGTCTTTCATGTGAGAAAATGTAACCTACATCAATAGGGAACTAGATAGAGAATCAAACTGATAAGTAGAATAAAGAATGGATTTTGCATCAATCAGAGGTGTTAACTTGAGTCAGATTCGAGTCACAGATTTGATGACTTAAGACTTGGCGGCGCATTAAGATTTGATAAGGGCTTCAACATTAGTTAAGGGCTTTCAGGCATGGCCTGGGACTTGCAAAGGCTTAAGACTTAATTTCAAAATGAATGACTGGGTCGCACCCCAGGTATCAATAAATACAAATATTATCCCTGTCAGAAACAGTGCCTCTTATTATTATATTGTCTCCTACCTCCAGAAAGTGAACCTGAATGTAGTTCTCTGTGAACTCCAGCATCTCCATGCAGGCGATCTGCTCCAGGAACTGAAAGATGCCCACACAGTTGGACGGGTCCATGTGGCCCTTGAGGAACCCTCCGCAGATGGACACCACCTCGTTCAGCTGCAGCATGTCCGCCGCCACCATCAGCTCCTGGACGTTCTCCACCGTCACACTGATCACGCCTGATAGGGAAGCAACAATGATATAAAACAGATCTGATGGAACATGATGATGTGGGGAGTATCAGAGGAGATGCAGACCTGTGTATATGAAGTCCAGGAGAATCTCAAACACTTGAGTCTCCAGTCCGAGGATCTGCACCTCCTTTTTATCCGCCTCCCTCATCCCCCCGGAGAACAGAGCGGAGAAGTAAGGGCTGCTAGCGGCGAGCACCAGGCGGTGGACCATGAAGACCCGGCTGCCCACCTTCAGACCCACATCACAGAAATCTGTGCGGAGCCGCATCTTGTTCATCTGGGCCAGGATGAGTCTGGCGTAGCGATCTGAGGCCAGCAGAGCCTGCTCCGACGCCTGGGTTGCCATGACAGCACCACCACAACCAGTGGATGCTGACATGGAGGTGGAGGACATAGCAGCTGGGGCAGGTCTGTGCTAACATGGAGGCCAGTATTCCCAAACCCTCCTCTCTAGTGGGTGTCAGCATGAAACACACCTGCAAGACATACAAGCTCATGCATTAACAACAAAACCCACACTTTGCTGTTGTGTAACAACACAACAATGAGGCTTAGTCGGACATATTATAAAGAATATACGTTTACAACGGACTTCCTTGATTGTCTCTTGCTAAAGTCTTAGTACATTTATAGAGAAGTTACTGTACGTTCCTGTTGCTATTATTTGCTATTAAACATTTAACGAAAAATGACGTTAGCCAGAGGTGCTAGCCAACACAGACAGCCATTCAACCATCATATTCATCAGTTTAATACTCCACTGAAATGAGACAACTTTACCACGAAACAACCCCTTCTATAAGAGTGCAAATCCACTTGTATTGGGGGGAAAATATATGAAATTCAGCTTGTTTTTAGCCGTGACTTACCCATAAGTTTACTGATGAGGATGCAGGCTACTTCCGTCGCCCTGCAGACTGTCAACACATCCTCCACGATCGACTGTTCTGGTCTGGCGGTTGAATGTGTCCAGTCATGACTAGCCGATCCCCGATAGAGGTACACGCTTTTTACCTGAACAATTTTTTTCTGTCGTCACTGACCCTTGTTGTCGGCATGTCCGTCCGGAGAGACAGAGCTTAACATGAAGGTATGAGTTATTTAGCCTAAGTTTGAATTATGTTGTGCTTCCTTCCTTAATGTTGGCCTGTTTACTCAATAACTTTCGCCAGGCTGGTTGTAACACACTACACCAGATGGCAGTGTCGCCTTTGAACAAGCAGCTAAACAAATGGAAGTCCTTGACAACAGCCACAGAAACCTGTACATTTACATTATCATAGTATTCATAGCATACCAGCCCACAGCACAATAGTACTTTTTCAGATACCAGAGATCGCACTGGTACCAGAGATCGTTGATGTTAGCTTCTGGTGCTAGCGAGCTACGCTAACAACAAAGTGGAGGAGAGTCCTCTCCTGTCAGACTGAGAGACTCAGTGAGCTAAAGGACTCTCTGTGTTATCTCAGTGGGTCTCAAACGTTTTGGTCACCATTAATGTAAACAATTATTTCCGAGGCACACGTTTATATGATCAGGGAATAAATTAAATTAAATTAAAAACAGGTATGAAATACTATATGACATTAAAAAATGTATAAAGTTTAAAAGGGGAGTGATTTGTAAAATATCCATAAAGAAATAGTAAATCTGTTTACAGTTCTGTGTTGAGAGATGTATCCATAGATCTCTTCATTTTGCTCTCAAAGTGCACCAAATTGATGCTTTTAACTTCAATATTTAAAAATAAATCTTCCCGGGGGAGCTTGCCCCCGGACCCCCCTATGTGAGGTCCACACACCACCTATAAAAATAGCACTTTACCCCTGCTTACATCTATATGCCGTGAGCTGATTATCGAGCCTTCATTGTAACAGTCGCGGGTACATTGTGTATATGCGTGGAGAGTGTTGCAGTAGAACATTCCTCTGTAGCGCCCGGTACATTAATGGGAAACTCTAAATGTTTTAGCACCCTCTATGAAACGTCAAGCTACCCCACAGTACCCCCAAAATAAATCTCTGGCGCCGCCACTGAGCCTGACTATTTGTGTTGGGGGGGGGGCCGACTTTTTTTTTTCTCCAAAGGGGGGGCCTGACAGAAAAAGTTTGAGAACCACTGATATATACAGTCTATGGTCCAAATGTCAATCCACGGACTTCCTCTCTCTCTCACACACACACACACACACACACACACACACACACACACACACACACACACACACACACACACACACACACACACACACACACACACACACACACACACACACACACACACACACACACACACACACACACACACACACACACACACACACACACACACACACACACACACACACACACACACACACACACACACACACTCAATCTTTTCTCAGCTGCAGCTCCGCCGATTTCTCCTCCCTGAGACGGCGGGACGCGGCGAGGCTGTGAGTTTGTGTGTGAGCACCATGGTCAGCACTGAGCACACACACAAACTCCCAGCCAGGCTGCGGGTGTGTGTGTGTGTGTTCCGGCTATACATCTATTTTAGTATACCTCAACAATGGAATTATGATCAGTAGAAATGGCCATGACATGGGACCTTTAAACTGTAACCTCATTCACTGGACACTTGGCCTCTATGAGCTAGCTAACGTACTCTTAGCAATGGGTAGTCCAGTTTGTTTTAATCAGTAGCTTGACATCAAATTGGATTTAAATATAATGTGGGAAACCTGTTATTAAACAAAATCTAGCACTGCTTGGGCCTGTCAGACCTTTCTGAGTTGAGGTGAAACACACCTGTGACAGTTACAGAAAAAATTCCTGTAACTGTCACTTGACTTGTATTTCCTGATATGTCAAAGTGTCACCCAGGATCTAACAGCCAGTGCTGTACTAGAAAATATGTGGTGGCACCAACTTTGGCAAACTAAAACTCAAAGACAGATATGTGCCAACCTGGCAACTCCCGTCGCCCTGTTTAGTTACATTTCCAGCTTTTCCTTTTATGCTAGAGGTGATCCTCCATTGCCATTATCTTAACTAAACAATAAGCTCATTGGACACAGCTTACATAGACTATATGCAGGGCTCAACAATTGCCCGCTTGCCCAGGGGCAAATGAAAAGCCAAGTCGAGCTAATCAATCTAGAAACTCATTTGCCCAATTTGGTGAGTTCTAAAAAAGAATAAAGTTGAGAGATGCCAATGTGGGAAAAAGAAAAAGTCGAAGCTGCAGCCTCGGCAAGCTATTGAATTATCCTGGAAACACACTATTATTTAGGTGGTGTAAGAGGATGTGGGTGAAACTCCACACATAAATAAACAATTATCGGGGCAAGTACAAATGTACTTTGGGCAAGTCGATTCCAGACTTACTTGGGACAAACAAACCCAAACATAGCTGTGAAAACCTCATAAAAAGCAAACACTAATTGGAATGTCCCCCCCTTTCTTTGCATCCAAATAACTGAAAATCTAGTCTTGAAATGTCCCTTTTCATCCCGAGAGACTATGGAGATTTTCAGAACATGAAAATAATTATGATGACATGACAGCCTACCCTTAAGCAAATTAATAAATAGCGTTTAATGATGGAGTAAAACAAAGAAAATACATTTATATACTGCCAAGATCTGTCATATTCAGCTTTCAATTGATCTTATCCTGAATAAACGTGAACCTTTTTAAACCAAGCTATATTGGGATGTTTTCCAAATGTATCCCATTTGAAATGTTGATCAAAATGTCTTCAACTTAAATATTAACGTTTTCAAAGGAGGATGTTTACTTTATCTTTTAATCAGATTCGTTTTTTCTCAATGGTAGCACAAGCACAAGCCTGAGGTGTGTTGATCACATTACGTATTTTTAGCAGTCGTGAAGTGATCAGAGCTGTTTTGCAATTCAAGAGCGTCATTAGTTTCTCATTGAAGTTTGAGCACAGCCACTATTCATCAATGGACGGTACATGCTATTGAGGAACATACATGTGTTCTACAAGTCCAGGATGATAATATGTCCATGGGAAGTTGGTGTAAATAACTGAGACATTTGTTGTGTGTGGCTTCTGGCTTTTTATATCAAATCAATCTTTTAAGCAAATTGACATTGCTTTAATTTCCAATATGAACACGTGGCTTTTTCTTTTGCCTTTTGTTCTTTCGGCTGTTGCCCGGGCAGGTGCCTCTTGTAAAACAGGTTTTAGTAAGTAGGTGAGGTGTTAAAATAAATGTGAACGTAGTGACACCGCCTTCTTTTGGTTAGAGTTGTTCTGTTACAGTATGGTTTTTTCATTTGTAGTCTCTCTAAATGTTTGTGCTTGTCACGCGCATGAGGATTATTTCCACCAATAATAATATCCCTTCGCTGTGGTGATGGGAGCAGTGCGACTTCCCTGCTCCCACAATCTCCACTGGAGTGGGAGAAAAAAGTCAATAGTGTGAGGGTCATCCTGGAAAGCGGTCACCATAATTACCATTGGGGTTTAAGTGCAGGGTATGTCTGACTTTTTCATCAGGGCTCTGTCTTCTTGGCTCGACGATGCTTTGACCAGGAAAGACAAACATCATTAATTGAGCTTAAGGCTTCTTATGGGAGTAGGTAGAGTTCAGCGTTTACTGACGACTTGGCCATCAAACCAGATAATGCAAAACGAGTCATTAAAGCCCTCTGTGGAATAACGTTTTATTATTCTTTCCATGATATTGCGCACAACGTATACTCGGAAAATCCCTGTTTTATGATGAATGCATTCAATTTTCTGTTGTTAATACATCTTCTTTCTTATTTCTAATAGCCCTCGATTGTATTTCAAATGGTGTCGACATGTTTGTTATTATCTTGCTAGACAAGGCTCCTTTCCTCACCTGACAGGACTTGTAAACCGCGTAACCCTTCTTTATCTTGGCTCGGTTCATCACCTACAATGTACATACAGTATTGTGCTTTCAGACCAACCTGGTTTCTGATTTGAACTCTGAAGCTTCTCTGCCGTGTGTCAGTCCTTTGCAACATCTATTTGAGATGTGAACTCCTGCAGTGACATTGTCCCGAGAGCTTGAGGAGTACAGAGGTTCTTCTTTTATTATAGGTATTTTATTTTATATACTTTTGTCGGTACCGCTTTACAATAAGACTACCCTTATAAAGGGCTTACGGATAGTTTGTAATTCATTTATTAATTAGGTTGTGAACACTGTATACATCATTAATAAGCTTTTATAAGACATGAGATCAACAGGGCCGGTTGCTTGCCAAATAGTGAGCCCACATGTATCTGTACTGCTAAGCCTTATATTGGCTACTTAGCTTACTTCGTCTTCTTCATCAGCCAGCATCCTTGGTATGTGTTGTTCACCGAGTTGATTCACTAAGTATCCAATGTAAGGCTGAGTCATCTTGCCAAATGAGCCTGTGTTGATGTATGAACACATGTTAGATCTGGTTTATAAATGGTTCTTAATGATTAATAAAGTGTTTACAACCTAATTAATCATCTAATTATAAACCCTTTATAATTGTAAAGTGGTACCGTTACAGGTAAAAATGTTAAATATGTAGGGTGCCCTATTATTAATCCTGTTAGAAGCACTTTGGGTCTAAACAATACAATCAAATGCAAAGCTGTTTGCTTCTGGGCCATGGTCCACCATTACGTGTCAGTGTAGGCCCTCATGGAAAAAGTTTGTGCTCCCATGTTTCAAACTGATTACATTCAGGGTTCATGACACAGTGTAATCTTCATTTTTCTGTAATTTAGGACACAGATTATTAATGCAAGAGACACACTGGTGTTTGAATTGGGTCAAAAGGATGACATAAAGCTTAAAAACCCCTATGAGCTTAAGTGTTACTATCCTAAATATTTTGTAGAATATGTACAGCATTCTGCTTTCAAGGTTTTGTTCAACCACTACTGTACATTGGTCCTTATTGTAAGCAATCAGATATGTTGTGATCTTGCCTATACCTTAAAATGATAGCAAATATATATATATATAAAATAATAAAATAGTGCCTGAAAAGAAAACAATGAAATATAGGCCTATATTAAAAACTTTCCAAGCATAATTTCAAACTTGTTTAATGTGCATCATTTACCATAACTCCTCCAGGCTTTGAAACAATGTTCTGTCTTTATTTACTAGTTTTTCAGTTTTGCCATTACCTTTACGACCCAATAACATGAGCAGCTATATTATAAAAAGAAATAGATACATTAATTCACACATATACACAACATACAGACTAACTGTTTTTTAGAGAGGCTTCAAAGAAAATGTAGAGCTGGTATGTTAAATGGTTCAGTCCGTAGCCTACATGCTGCTTGGCAGGCAACAGCATCGCTTGCCTTCAGCCTATAAGCCAGCTATAATGTGAGCTAGTAAAAAAGAGGGGGAAAAAAAATCCGTTTTATCGATTCTGCCTCCAACATAGCAACTGGTCGCTGATTGGCTGACGCACGGCACGTTCCCGGCTTCCCATTGGCTCATCGGGCAGCGTGAAAACGTTGGTATCGGACGGAGACAGAGGGGAGGACAGACGCGATTGGCTCAGGGCAAACTGAAAGCGAAAACCTCTTTCCTGAGAGCCTGCGAGACAGTTGATGGTGTGTGTATTTTAGGCGTTACTCCAAAGGTAATTCGTCCTGCTGCCCCCCCCCAGCCAGGGCTTATTTGAATTGAGAACTATAAAGCAAAAATGTCTATGAATTTAAACGACCGAGTTAGGAGACTGAGGGCTACTACCGACAAGGAAGAAGGAAAGGGAGGAAAGTAGAGACATACTGTGTATGTGGAATGAGCAATAAAAGATGTGGGGGCTGGGCTTTTACATAGATTAAACCCATTCAGGGAGCTAAGGAAAATAGGACTTGGCAAGCAGTGGAAGCTAAATTGCTGTGAAAGCAAATAGCTTTGGGGACAAGCTAGGTGGGAGTGTGTTTCAAGGCAACGGAAATGTAGCAAAGGCCTAACTTGACCTTTTCAGCCTTCATTATTTTGTACCATCCTGTACATGAGCTAGAAAAATGCACTGTTTCCTGCCCCTCCTCTTTCCCTGCCTGTCTACCCCACACACTTTCTCTACCCACTCTCCTTGTCTTTTGGACACTCACGAAGCCTGACTGAGTCAGCGCTGCTGGTACAGTCTGTCCTGTCCATCTCCTCTGCATCTGGTCCCTCTCTTCTGCCTATGGGCCGTCCGAGCAGATGCTTGCCTGTCTACCAGCTCTCTTTGCTGACACAGGTAAGAGGTAGTAATCCATTGCCTGGAACTGACACTCACCCAAGCACACCCATGCCCTCTCCACCTCATTAATCCCTACCTAACACAGCCCTTATGTGATGGATGAAAGAGGCCACCTGTTGCTAGGTCACGGGGGAGGACCAATGGTGGTGTCACCCAGGGTTGTCCTCATTATCAGTTGCTGTATCGTTGGTTGAAACAGGTGGATGGTGCTCAAGTTAATACAATAAAAAAAGTTGTGGTAATAAAACGTAACTACGATTTCAGCTCGGTTCTAAATAAAATGAGCAACGTGTCTTTGCCTGTCGCAGCAGGTACAAATGTCATGTCCCCTGTAAACATGGCATAGGGGTGTGAGATGATATTGATACACTTGAGTATTGCAATATTATGATTTGTGATACTAAAGTTATTCCCTAAAACACCTGGTTGATTTTGAATAAGGTTTACCTGCAAAGATTCAAATTGCAAAAAAAGTAAGACGATGTTACAATGATTGTGGTAAATGCAAATCCACTGTTCTGAACATGTTTTAGATTGTATTCATAGTGTGGTTTCTTCTATATTCTGGGACATGTTTCCTAAAAACACAATCTATGACTTATTTTATATTTCTGCTGTCTACTACGACGAGCTCAGTTTAAAATTCTAAATCATTCTCAAAGATGTAATAAGTGGCAGACAAAATAAATGGAGTATCCAATAGAAATGTTAATGTAAGAGCATGATAAGAGACTACACTCAATCTGCTGAAGCTCGCTGGGACTCAAAGTGGAGCAGCATTCTTTCCAGGAGCTTCAGGAAAGTGGTGTTGAACAATGCTGGACGTTATTAGTGAAGAAAGTTTGATGGATTGTTTTGTCGTGACTCAACGGCGGCCCGGCTGAGTAGGGAAAGGGCCTGCACATATCCTGCTATTGTCTTATCACTTCCTTTCTCTTCCATCTGTCCACAGTGCGTCCTCCGGTGCCCTCGCCGCCTCCTATCTCTGCTGACCCAAGGATAAGCTCATCGCACGACAATGGCTCCACGAGAGACAGGAGGTAAAAACCAGATAACAACTTGTCTTGCTTTGTATTTTAATATTTTTGCTACCCAGGTTGAACATGTTTCACCCCAAACGATAAAAAGGTTAGACGTTTCGTGGACATCAGCTGTTATATACTGAGAACAAAAAGCAGTGGATCACGCAAGTTGACAAAACCCTCATCAGTTTATTGTCTTTCAGCAAGAAAAAGGTCAGGATCTCACATTGCTTCGCTTCACCCGAGGAGTCTCCTCAATCCCCCAGTGGAGTTATATTTTTATAAGAGGCTTAATCACGCTCCTTCCATATACCAACCTCAGAAATACATTTTACAGTTTCTCTGTACAGAGTATCTATTGTCCTCAAACTTGAAAAATGTGCCAAGTTCAACATGGATTCCTTTCCTCTTAAGCTATGTAGGCTGCATGTCATGAAAAACATTCATAGCTCGAGCAATGCCACAGTTCAAGTAATGGAGGCAGGATACTTCCGGACCTCTGGCAGTTCACACAAACATCGGAGGCCACATCATACCGACACCATCAAGGAGAGTGCATTTTTGTGGCAAATGTCAACCTCTCATAACAGCATTACCTTCTCCACCATCATCATCATCATCATCATCATCATCATCATCATCATCATCATCATCATCATCATCATCATCATCATCATCAATCATCGTCGTCATCGTCGTCGTCGTCATCGTCAAACGTTGCAACAATAGAAACACTGTTGGATTGCACTTTCTTCTAGCTTTCATCTTGTGGCATGTTTATAGAAAAAATATATATAGAATACAAAAAGCTTATACTTCTTTGAGTAACAGAATATAACATACAGTACTTCAGATTATGTTTTGATCAGCACATCAGCAGGTGTACATAAATTGCCCTCCTTTTTGCCCGAATGCGATTACGGGACTCAACGTAAGGGGCGAAGTTTTGCTCACTATTAAGTGCTTTGGTCAATGGTTATAACATTGAGTATGCTCTTACAATGGTATTCTACAGGATGTTAATGCTACATAAGTATCCACTGTATATGAATGTCTGTTACGAACGGGGCAAATTGTCAAGATGCACCACGACTTTTTCACATATTCACACGTGGCATTTACCCAAAGAATGGTTTGGTCCACCAAACCAGTATGACGGAAACAGCCTGTTTACAGCACCATTTATCCCCCTTCACAAATGCACTAAGTAGTAGTAACGTAATTATTATTCCAGAGCACGCGATGGTACATTTTAAACACAGGAAAATATTTCCTAAAATCACACAGATTATATTTTGTAGAGAAAATAAAGTTGCGCAAAGAATTTAGGGTTCTATACACTTAGTTGTTCAAGTTCACATAAGGGCACATTGGTCTAACTGATTTCCTCCCTCTTACATCTCTGACACAAATTCATTCTTTCTCTTATTCTCAACATCTCTGCTGGGATTAGATCTGTATGTGCGTTCAATTTGTCACCATGGCAGCCAATCAGAAAACTGGAGTAGGTCATTCCTGATTGGCTGTTGTGTCTCCAATCTGATTCGTACTCTTATCAGTTACTTAGGGAGGGGGGAAGCATGATAAGCAGCTCTAATTAAAGTTTTGGTGACATGCCTATTTTAATGAACTTAGTTAGCTTGTCTTTATTTATTAGCTTGAAGCTAAGCTATCTTGGTTAGGTTGCTAGCCAGCTAACGTCAGCCGTTTATGCAGTAGCTTATAGGCTTGCTTCGTGATTGCTAGCTACACGGCTAAGGCATTGTTAGTCTGGAGGCATGTATTGGCTTCAATATTTCAATTAATTCATTACATTATACAACCTGTCGGCAATCTTATAAAACAAGAAGCGGTACCCTCTACGGTTTAAATGTACGCAAATGTGCAAAACAGAGTGAAAGAGGTTATTATTGTATGCTTATGTGGATATAAGCATTTTTCTCTTTACATTTCTCTACTGAATATAATGTATGTGGTAGCTTACTTTTCTGTGTTCAAAATGTTCCATAACACACTCAGACATTAGCCACAAATATAACTCCATAATAACCAAATATATTTCTAAACTATTTGTCGGATTTTCTGAACTAACTAGAGAAATGGACATCTCTAGCAACATCAACTCTGCTTGTGAAAGCTAAAGTTAAACAAAGGTGCAGCACCTGATTTCTCTGGTTTTCAACATCCCTACCATAAAATGTGTCCATTAAACAAATGGCAATAAAGGAAGTACAAAAGAAAATATTAAAAGCTTAAACAGTCTCTTTGAAAAAAACTAAACCAAGTTCAAGCTGACATTCAAGTTCCAGTCCCACTTCAATCTGTGAAATCCCATTCACAAAACCGATGGAATCACTCTAGTGCAAAACTTTACACGCTGCACCTCGATGCAGTCATTCTCACAGGATACAGTAAACATGTCCTTTTGTCTCTTTCCCGTTGGATTACATTTCTGGAGCGGCAGGCGGGAGCCCCGACGTGTGTTTGGGAGTCTGTAATAGTTTGTGTTCCTCTGCATGTTGGGAAGGCGTGGCTGCAGGTTTGGCGTGAACTGGATGTGTCAGCCGAACATCCAGGGCATCATTGTGTTGCACTAAGGAGTGCAGGCGATAGTGCAGGACAAGGTCTTTCAGTGAGCAGTGGGCGTCGTATGGCTCTGCAAATCCGTATCCGTGCGGTGTGCTGTAGACCATACAATGCTTCACTTCTTCATTAACGCTGTAAGAAACAATAACATTACATCCATGAGTGTCGGCTCAAGATTCGTCACAAACACATCGGATATAGTTTTCCAAAAATGTTATACTCACACAACAGAGCAAGCGTAGCATCCCTGTTTGCTGCTCTCGCGGATCAGGAACGTTCCGGGTGCTTTTCCTTGGAGCATCTCCTCGGCCTGTGTCCGGCTCATTTCACCAACAAACCAATTTGTCTCCTCCTGATGTGGCAAATTCTTCTCGTCTCCTTTTAATACATAAGTGCTGAAAAACAAAACAAAAGTTGTATTGCAACACCTCCGTAATCTCATTTTTAGATTATACGAAGCATTCTTGAACTTTGTTTCCATAATTCATGAGTTGAAACGTACTCATCGAGGCTGTCACTCAGAAGCCCCAGCCAGTCGTTTATGCGTTTCTGCCGTACGCCTTTGTGATTTAGCCAGCTGCAAGGAGAGGTGGAAACAAAGGGTTTGCTTTAATACAGAATACTACTTTGCAGAGCAGCTTCAGAACGAATGCCCACCGACACCACAAACAATACTTTGATAATTGACTTACTTGAGGTACAGGTCTCTGATGTTGCGCAGCTCTATGAGGTCGGGCCGCAAGCTGTTAATCTTCCTGTCCGTCTCTCTGTAGTCCTCCACCTGCGTTCTCAAGTCTTCTTCCAGATGGATTTTGCTGTCGTAGATCTCCCCAAGACGACACTTCAGCTTCTCATAATTTATCAAAAAGCTAAAGGGGGGAAGTAAAAAAAAAAAAACACCGGTCAGATGGCTCTACATGAAACCATATTACACAATTTTAGGTACACTTTTTGGGACGATAAAAATACAATAAAAACCTATAAAGCTGCAAATATTATTCGATTAGTTAATAGAGAATATCGTAGTGCATAAAACAAGACTTTTCATAATGTCCTCTTGGGCTTTCGGAAACACAAATTGACATTTGTAAACATTTTGAGACACCTTATAGAGTGGACAACTTATTTTATATTTACTGTCGAAAATAAACAACAGATTATTGACATACCTCTCCAGATCTTTGTCAGCTCCTTCGGACTGATTGTTCATTTCAAACTCCTCTCCGTAACGCTCCTGTTCGCGACACTGCTCCTCGAAGATCAGCATCGTCTCGTTGAAGGCCTCGATTGCCGTTCGTTTCATTTGGATCTCCTGAATCACAAGGAACACATCCATTCAGAACATGTCTACTTTTTAAACAAGTACTGATGTTACCACAGATCCATTTCATACGTTGGTTTTTACCTGTGAGGTCTTTGTGAAAGTTTCATAAAGGCGATCAAACTCCTTGGACTTCTCTTGATACTGACAGTGAACCTCCTTTAACTTTCTTCCAGCGACATCTACATTATCCTCTTTCACCTGTGGTTAACAAAAAATACACTTAAATTAGTACAATGATCACGCTATTAATACTTTCAAAAAATGTCTGACTGTCAAATTTGTCAAGCAAACATAACGTTGCTCACGAACCTGCTGGAAGCGGGACACGGGATTGGTTAGCATTAGGTCCAGCATGGCGTTGTACTCCACCAACGGATGGTGCTGATAGTGCCAGATGAGCTCCACTACCGATATGAACGTGAGGGGGTCCGAGAAACCGTACTTCCCATCACGGTGGTAGATCTTAATCAGCTTGTTGTGCCCGTCTTTCCTGAGAACATGAACGGCAAAAGGAACACCATCAGATCATTGACGTCAAGTAAGATGTGATGTTATGATTAGATCTTTTTTTTACCGTAACGTCAGCGTGAAGTCTCCTTGCAGCTTTGTGGATGCGTCACGCACCAAGAAGGAGCCGTCAGGTGTGTCCCGGAGCTTCTCATTCACCTCGTCCCTAAGGGGAAATCAGTTAACAGTTAACGGATGTACACACATACTTTGAGAGAATGATGGCGTGTTTGGAGTGAAGATACCTTACCTGGTTACATCTCCCCAGTACCACTCTGCGTCCTCTATGGTATATGTAGGGGGCGAAAGGCAGTTGTTGTTCATGGTGGAGGACACTGGCTTTGTTGACCTGGGAGGGAGAGCTACAAGCAAAAGAGAGAACAGATAAGGTTAAAAATCAGGATAACGGTTTCTTAGAAAGAGCTCGATCAGAGACTGTAAAGCATTGATCTAGTGAGATCACGTTTTGTTAACATCAATATTGCAATAGAGGATGTGCGCATGTATAAGTGTTAAGGAAATGGTGAACGTTTGCCACCCCCCACCACACACACTCTGTCACACCCCTTTCTTGATGGAGCCTGTCATAATCTGAGGACAAGCCCAGGCATGTTTCCAACATGTATCACTCGCCAAATCATTACCAAGTGTGGTCAGCACTAAAAAGGGAAATGTGGCAGTTATCCTTCATTTACGAGCACTAACAGTCAACAAATATGGAACACGTTTTATTTTATTTTCCAGAGATTCTCTGCTTTTAAGCGTCGAGTTGCCTTTGCATCTAGCAAAGTTTGCAGCAGCCATTGCCATGAAGTGCATGCAAGGCATTTAATAAATTACATTTTGAGCCCCTTGGATCACCCCCTCCCATCGTTATAACCATTGCACGCTTACAGACCCCTCTCAAGTTTTCCGTCAACCTTAAAGGAATAAAAACCTGTGAGTCTGGCTGAAAGCGTTTTCCTAAAAATGAAAAAGGAGGGCAAACCGCATCAAGAGGAGGTGAAGGGCGATATATTTCACTCCAGGACAAAAGTGCCTTTCATGGGGCAGTTAGGGAGAATACAAGAGCACCCTCAGAGAGGAGAAGATGTTGGTTTCTCCCACCATCCGCTCTCCGATTTTCTGACCTTAAAATAAACAAAAGGCAGGTGCAGCAGCACAGTGGCAGGCACGAAACGC
This sequence comes from Pseudochaenichthys georgianus, assembly GCF_902827115.2. Taxonomy (NCBI): domain Eukaryota; kingdom Metazoa; phylum Chordata; class Actinopteri; order Perciformes; family Channichthyidae; genus Pseudochaenichthys; species Pseudochaenichthys georgianus. The sequence goes on along the minus strand of NC_047519.1, from coordinate 10,110,886 downwards.
AAAGCTGCGGCTCCTGAACTCAGCAAAATTAAATCTGCACACCTTCCCCCTTTCTGTTTCCTGCCAAGAAAGTCAACAGGCTTCCAAAACCCACACGCACATACCAGCACAGACAAGAGCCACGTAATTTAAGTAAAGAATAATACCAAAAAAGCAGTTCTGCACTTTCTATAATAGCAAAAACACATAAAAAGCTAACGCTTGAATTGACACATAAACGCAACAGCACATAGCCTACCTTAAAGGAACAATGCATTGTAGATCTGTATTTTTCTCAATCGTATCAACTGTAGTTTAAAAAAGATACTCTTTAATGTTAGTATGGGTAAGCAATTTTAATGAGCTAATCAAATTAGATTTTTTTGTTTTGTTTTTAAGAAGAACCCACAATAGCAGTGCATTATAAGTGTTATACGCCTTTGTAATAACGCTTAGTTCAAATGACAATTAAAACATGAAGTGTTGGTGAGTTGCCGGAGTTAAGTCATGAGACGAGCTGTCTAGTCTGCTTGCCTATAGCCTACTTTGAGAGCTAGCACACAAATTAACCACGGCTGGCTGCAGAGGAGAACAAAGCAGTCGTTTCATGCGGCGCTCATTAACGCACCCTCAACTATATTCCCTTTCAAAATGCAATCTGTACACCGCCATACGCCTTCAGCAAATCGCTTTTAGTTCACGGGGACAGGCAAAACCGCCATGCATTTGTGTCCCAAGTTTTGTCACAAGCGCTGGGACAAAAGAAAAGCCACTGCGCCTGGTCACAGAAAGGTATTACGTAATTGGCAAGTGAATTGCGCTATGCATGCCTGGGCAAAGCCACTGGGGGAGCTCAGCACTGAGGACCTGGCCATTATAACGTTTAACTAACACCTGCATAGCATTTGTGGAAATGTCAGCTTTATTACAGATATTACGCAACATAATAGCAGCTAAAGGAGAAAGCAGAATATGTTTTTTCGACTCCCCCCCCGAATATATAAAAAAAGACAATGGCTGCCTTTAAACTTACCTGGTGCTGCTTGATCCATTTCGATGTAGAATAGACCTTCGGGAGGATAAACCATTCCTGTTTCAAAAGAGTAGTCCAGGTTGCTGTCTTTGAGCGTAATAAAAAAGAATGCACGTTTCTTTTGCGGCAAATTGAGTCAATGCATTCGCAAACGCCACGTCCTACATAGATGAGGACAAAAAAATCTCCTTCGATTCCGAGTCCATGAAACATCCCAGAGTCCTGCGGTGTGTTCTCAACATATCCTGACTAAAGGGGTTATTTCTGACACATCGGTTGTCAGTTCGTGCCTTCTCGCGGTGCGGCGGAGCTCTACTTTACTTCATCTCGGAAGTGGAGCGACTTTAAAGGGCTGTTCGTAACATCATCTTGGCACCGTCCAAAATGCTCCAATAGGAGGGGGGGGATGTCTTTCTTATACATGATTCGTCCTCACATAAAACAAACCCAGTTAAGTTTATATTTCATATCCAAACAAAGATAATGTATTTTAAGTATATTATGCAAAGGAATATTTTATAACTTGAATTTAATCCATAGATACTGCGTATTCCTCATCCGTAACCCCCTTAATTGTAATGGAACATTCCAGACCTTTTCATTCAGTTCTCCTCAAGCTGCACTGTAACAGCTGAACAAATCTTTGCAGGGCATGAATGGAAAATAAAAACGTAGTCATGGAATAATTTAGAAAGAACACCATTTTACATATACCATATATGTTTTAATATTCATAACAAGTTATAATTAAATTATTTCCTGCCATTTAAGATTTGCGCACATTTACTGGCGTGTGAATAGGTTGCAATAGATGACATCATGCTTTAGGTTCTTTGATAATTCAAGTGTCTTCAGCTGTTCGGCATCCAGAGAGCACCAGACTTCAACCCCTTTGTCTGAGAGGTGACAGAGTTGCCTGCCTATTTGGCAACTGTGTATTATATTCTCGTTGAGCTTGTCAAACATGTTCTGCAGCAAAAATGGAACGTAATTATTGCTGCTCTGACATCGACCTGTTCAAGACACGATAGGTGTTACCACCTGTTAACATCAGTATTTTTTTTATGGTGACGCATTCTGCAGTTTCTTTCTTCATACGCCAAAAAAAGGATCAGGATTATTATTTCCTTTTGCAATTGTGTTGGATGAATACATGCATTGTTGTTTGTTCATGACACATGATGATACTGCACCATACATTTAAACAACCAAGGCCTCCAACACCAGCTGACGTTAGTGGCTGCAGGGAGAGTGAAACAAGGCCGGAATGGTCAGAGGTCTGTCTCTGTTGGTGTCCAGGCGTTTATGGCCGGTCTCCTTTTGAGTGTCAGGGAAGTAATTGCCTCAAGCATTCCTTTTCCCCATCAGTAAGACAATTCTTTCCTGGATCCAGTCAGTGCCAATGAAGCATCCTAAACCAACTGCCACGATGGGGGCATATCTTGGCACGAAAGCAATGCTGAAGAATGCTGATCTCACATGTACAGAAACAAAATCAGCAGGTCTTTCAGTCAAATATTTGTTTACATTTAACGTTCACATTCTTTTATTGTATTATTTGCATGTTGTGTGCAAATGTTGTTTACACACAAGCAAACTTTCCAAATGGTCATTTTGGGACATGACACGACAGTCTGGATTTCCATTGGTAATCCTCTTTAAAAGATGGCAACCTATTTGTGGCCTTTGGTGGCTTTCAAAGGCATCACTTTTTTAACATAGGTCAGTGAACAGCAACACATGCACCTGTATGTATAGGAAGGGATTTAGCTGTCGAAGCTGAATCAAGGCAGATTGCTACTTTGTTTTTGTATACCAGGAATCAAAAGTGTATAGGTTAACTGATATCACTTTACATTTGTTTTCTGTAAAGTATCCAAAAATGCATATTGTCTTGATAGCCTACCACTTATAAAAGTGAATGTTTAGTGGTAGATGTTGGCATGCATTATATCCACCATTTGACATGTACCGTATGTAATAGTGCAGGTGTGTGCATGTTCTCTTGTGTACTTTCCATGTGTTTCCTGCTTTAAGAAGCCCTGAGGCCTGTCACGGCATGTCACTTGGTTGCTTTCCACCCCCCCTTCTGGTGATGGAAGAGTACAGCCTTTCACCTTTGACTTCTAGGCCTGAACTCTGTGATGCAGTTCTCCAACTCCACCTCTTTAAACTAAGGCTGTCTATCAATTACAACGGTGAATCAAGTTGATTCCATTACACGCTGATTAATTAATCGCTTTTAATCCCATTTCTCCCATTTTGCTTGGAACGTCCCCTGAAATGAAGATATCTCAACTCAAAAACATTACATATTGTTTGCACACGAGTGAATTATTGAGAAGAATGATCACAAGTGGGATTAGAAATCGTATTATTTCTAATCATGTTCGGGTGGGGTGTAGGAACATCCGGTAACAGGGAGGGAAGCCAAAAAAGTATTAATTTTCACCAAACACAGAAACTGCAACTATTAAAAGCCGATAGGAAATGAACTGTTCGGTGACTTTAACACATTGTCGTTAGAAATAAGGACTGGTGCTATCAGAGGCTCAGATCTGAACGACCGCTCCAGGTAAAGCGTCAGATTTTTGGAGCATCTTCACAAAGTTGAAATTGTTTTAAATATGTTGCCTCTATGATAAATATTACAAAACCCTAAAAATGTGGATGAACGATTTTAGATTTGTTCCAATATTTCCCACCTGGTTTGGCGTTTATCATTGCCATAACCGAAACACACACTCAAGGCTCTCCTGTATTTCAATACACAGATGCTTGCCTATCATAATGGCCCACTGGCAAATAAAAACATAAAATACAATCATTTTTCAAATCACATTTAATTTAGTTGATGATTTGATCAAACTCCTAACAACAAGTGTAGATATATTCACTTCAAGCTAGTCATACCATTATACGTGTTGGTGAATAGTTACAAGGCCCAAGCTAACTCAAACTCAAATAACTGTTCAAATTCACTATGCAAATTAAGGCATAACTACTTCCTCTTAGGTTAACCGTTAATGTAACATATCCACCTGTCATGTTGAAGTAAATGTTTTATTGGCGGATAGATTGGCTGAATTTGTTTGACATATTTAATTTTAAAACCTTTATCTGCCATCCCAGTTAGACTAGAGATACTTGTGAGCATCCCTACACTGAAACATGTAGCATAGCCTGTGTATGTGTCCTGTGTATGTGTCCTGTGTATGTGTCCTCTGTACGTGCGCCCCGTTTGTGTACGTGTGGTGACCAGGGTGAGGGAGGGCTGACTTGCAGGATAAACCTTTAGGCTTTGCACCCCAGATCCAGGCAGTCCTGATGGGATCAGTGAAGGCTAATCGTAAGATTAACGGGATAGGCTGATACTGCAAGCCTGCCAGCTGCCTGCTAGCTGATGTGACTCATCTTGATATCCACCACCGCAATATGCCACCGGCCTGTGGGAGTGCTGGGAAACGCTGCAGGAGTTTCACATTAATAGACAGATGTTTCTCTGTGCTAAATGCAGATAGCAGTTTGACTGTGATGCTGTTAGATTTGCATTTTTGACACTGACCAGCAATTTAGAGTGAATATTATAGGCAGCTAATATTAGGGAGAGTCGGTGTAAGAGATGTGGTCATTCATCTGGTCTGGAAAGGAGTGTCAGGATTGGCAATGGAGTCATGGAGAATGGCAAACAGGATTGTTTTTGTGTCCTCGAGGTTATTAGGTCAGTGGTTCAAGTGAACTATGTGGGGAAAGAGCTTTAATCCCAATATTTAAGAGTGTTAATGCGAACATGATAGGCCACCCGCTGTCATTGAGCCAGCCACACTGAATGACAACAACCATTCGTAGAATCAGTGTTATAATCTCTGGGCTTTTTAGACTAATGCTTGTTTACACTTTGTCCACTAACTGTGTCATGGAATTTAGTAATCAACTGTTTTCATATTCCCCGTACGGGGCAACGTAGGACACGTTTGATCAGGATTTGTTTTGTTTGTTGTGGTAAAAAAAGGAAAATCCGCGCAGACACAACGCGGAAAAACCATGTCAGGAATGAGTTCAGTTTAGCCATGTCGGTATCTGTGTCATGGTCTCGCGCTGCAGCCCTGGGTGAATTGCACATCTCTCAAATCTTCTGTACTGTAGTGTGCTGCTATTCACGGCCATTGAAGGGCTGCATAATGGCCTTGGCAGGGCCTTCGACATTCACCATGGAGAGACTGTGGGGTTTCCCTGATCGGCGGCCAGAACAGCACACAAAGCACGCAGTAGTCCTGCCAGAGGCAACTCAACTGTGGGCAGAGTGTAGGGCGGCTATGGTCTGGCCCCCAGGACCCTGCCATTGTGGAAATGTAAGTGGGGACAGTGTCTGAACGGCTTGAGTTGGAACAGAAAACTTTGGACGACCAAAACTATGAGCTTCAAATAGCTGGGCCCTGGGAAACATAGTGTGTTCTTTTAAAGGAGGTCAAAGAGAAGCCAGGAAGAGAAAAAAACAAAACAGAAAACCAATGTTTGGTGGATGTCAAATTGGAGGCTACAGTTACTATAGACATCAGCAAAACTGACATGCCATTTTCCCAAACGCTTCAGCGTGTGCCTGCCTCTTTGTCGCTGTCCTCTGCGCCCGTTGGTCACACACACTCATCATCTGTCACTCCACTCCGCCTGAGCCTAATCTTACTAACAGAGGAGACATCTGAGGTACTCGTGGCATGCCACCAGATAGCGTTTACCAGCCATGTGTCTGAGTTATGCGTACGATGATGATCCTGTGGTGTCAGCGGCCTCTGTCTATTCAAAGAGGCCTGGCCGTGAAGAGTACAAGTGTGATATATCAGTATATACGTTTGCTTCAAAGGGAAGTACTTGATTATTTTATTATAAGTCGAATTTCAAAGCCAATGGCCGTCTTCTATGAAAGAAATGTTTGCTTTTAAGAAACCAGGATGTAATACTTGGTATGTTTGCGATTTAGCGCTCTTACAACTTTATAATGCAATTCACTTACACAGCATTGTCTTAAAAATGGACAGCTATACAATGAGTCATTACATAAGCTTTTCTCCTAATTACATTACTAATGATCAACATCTAGCGAGTCAACAACTTTGCCTACACAGCCGAGCAACGAGCAGGTGCATAAACAAAATACTTAGCAAGCTAGCTAATAAACTGCTACCGTAAAAGCTATGTTTCCGTTGTGCTGCTCCAATTCTGGAACAGCAACGGTGAACACCTGAACACCTTGTCGTCCTTATCACATCATTACAAAATAGATAAAGTGCAATTCACTGATTCATCGGTGTTGCTAATGTAGACAGCTAAAGCGTTACAAGTGCATTGTTACGCTAATAAACACACACTCAAAACACAGCCAAGCATGTATCACGTGCACCAACAGAAGACATAGCTAGCTAGCTACTATGACTCACTGGCCTGTAGAGGTTAGCGTGTTGCGTGGCTATGTCGCCTTACATGTCAGAAACAATGCAAACATTTCCATCACAGTTTCCAGGAAGTTGGAACTTCGCATTGCTTACCATTTGGTTTTAACAGTCACAAACCCAAAGCATTTGTTGTGTGTTTAAAGTTGTCTCTCTGCTTTATAAATTATACATTACTAAAATGAATCATTCCAGGAATAGTCGTGAATAAGTTCTTAAAATGACCCATTTGTATCTATAAAAACCCCTCCATTACGTCTGACTCATGCGGCCCACTTGCAGATTGTCATCAGCAGAACTTCTCCTGCATTGCATCTTTATCTGTGACTCAACTACGAGTCTTTACAAAGAGGACGTCATGTGTGTCAGTGAGCAAGGGACTCATGGCTGTAAGCTCAGAGAAGCTAAGTCACCTCACTCTCTTCTTCACGCGCACACGCACACACGCACACACACACACACAATCCCAGGCTTTCATGCAAAGCAACATTGAGAAGCCGTGGACTCTTTCAAGCTCCTTGCCAGTCCCCCCCCCTTTATATAAAAGGACACGACTCTCCTCGGCTATGCAGCCATCACATCAGCACTATAACTCTATTAGGCACAGCTCCAGGACACACTAAGCAACCCATAGCCCACAATGGCATCATTGTCAGTGGGGATTGCATCCATTGTCGTCCATGCTACAGGATTTATTCCCCTCCTCCCATATTGTGACCTTCACCTCTGACCCCGCCTGCTATCTCACATGCTCGGCGACTGAGAGCTTGTGAGGCTTTATGCCTTCCAGATCTTAAATGCTCCTTTTACAATGACCCAAACCTGCTAAGTGGCTTCTCTCCACAGCACCAGTGTTGAGATGATTCAGCCTCACAGCAGCAGCAGAAAGAAAGAGAGAGTTGAGATGAGGGAGGGGGGGGGGGGGTCGCAGCATGGAGTTGTGGTTGGACTGATTGACCCTTGGAAAAGGTCAGTTGGAAGGCTCGAGAGGAGAGGAGCAGCCTAAATGGCTCTTTTCTCTTCGTGTTCTCCCCCTGGTCAGGGCAGAGGCTCTGTATGGTTATTTATGAGCGTGTGGGAGAAGAGAGAGGGGCTGCAGTGAAACCCACCAGCCCTCTTTGTTTCCAGGGCTGGGCTGGGCTGAGGTGCCTGTCATTGGTTCGGTTCTGTCATATATACATGCACACGCACGCACACGCAGGCACTCACACACCATTAAGATCCCAGAGCTGCAAGGACAGAGGAGAGGACTCTGTTGCGAGGCAGATTGGGAAAACGAGGTGTGCTTCACACAATAGCTGTCAGCAGTTTGATAGATGCCTCTCAGGCATGTAAGCCCCATGAAACTTCAACAAACTAGTCCTACGACGTGATCCTGAACCAAAGCTGGCAGATATGTTAGTGTTATGTCCGAATTGTCCCCAATCAAGATGTCTGTTTTTTTAGATAAGCGTTGATAAACTTTTATCTACCTAATTGAATGTGACTGTTGTAGATTACGTGGCTATTTCTACGCAGGTGATGAATCTCGTCTTAAAAGTTTTCATTCAATATTATGCAAAAGCAGAGCCATAGCATTATCATGTTATTGTGCCTTATTGTTCGGAGAGCTATTATGCAATCTATTACTTAACACGAGTCTTACGAGAGTACAGTTTACAGGTCGTGCATAAAACGACAAAATAAAAGATTTGAGTTGTATAGAAAGATAACTCAGAGTAGTTTTGTTTGACTGGAGAAGAAATGGTTGAACTTTACCATGTGTGGCCAAAATGCATTGTTTTAATGCACAGAAATGCAAAAAAGTCGTTTAAATTCTTGAATCGTGACTGAAGTTGCAATATGAGCAAGCTGCACAATGTAGTCAAACCAGCAGTCAAATACTTTTCTTCTTATGATTTTCAGCATTGTCCTCTCCAATTGTAGCCCAACCACTTCTTAATCAAGTAAGTAGTCGATGCGTGAGATTGTCACGAGTCACATATTCCCCATGTGTTTGATATCCCAGAGAATACATTAGCTGTGCTTTCCCTGTCATGCAAAAGTGACTGTTCACACCAGCGCTGTGCTCTGCCAGCGTAACACACACCACTTCTTCTGTTTTCCCCTGAAAAAGTTAAATCAAGCTTGAATTTCACGCTGAAGTCAAATGGTCATGATGTCATGGTTTGAGGACAGAATGACTCGGTTTGTCTGTTGACTGAGAAGGCCTATTCTTGCATGTTTGGGTGGGAGCGTAGCATATAATTGCAGAGCGGGATAGCATGAGGGGATGGGGGAGGGAGAGAGTTAGCACGCAACATGAGTTTTGGCCCACAGTTGCTGGTGTGGGTGCCAAACTTGTCCAGAGGGCTGCTGTGTATATCTGTGCGCGAGCAAAGTTTCTGCTCAGCCTCGAGGCTCGCGCTGTTCCAAGACACATCTTTCATTTGCACACGCTGAATAGCTTAGGGGAGCCCAAAGGCAGTTTGGACGGGGGGACGGATCGCTCTTTTTGGGGCTTTTTCAGAAGGATGTTGGGTGGTTGCCTAGCTGTGTGTGTGCGCACGTAGGACAGATATTTTCTGGACGTGCAAAATTCTTCTGAGTGTCCCTTTTCAGCGAGAGCCGTTGCATTGTTTAGTTGTCAAGTCAGTTGTTAGGGAGCAACCAAACCGCTGTACACGTGTTGCAGCCATTTGAGGATTACACTGATCCAAAAATCTGACAGTATAAGAAGAGAATGGAAAGCTTTGTCGGGCCTTTTCATATCCTCTCAGTGGGAGGTAGAAAGGCAAGACCTCCAGACCTGGGCTTGCAGTGGTGGGTGTTAATGGGGATGGAGGGGGGGCTCTCAACTGCCAACCAGATGGACAACCAAGCCCTGTGTATTTAGGGAGATCATATGGGATAACCTTGCAAAGACAGATTGACATTTTGCTGACAAAACAAACCAACCCTGTCTCGCACGCAAGTGGCCCCCTTTCGAATTTCACCCGCACTCTCATGTTCCGGGCGTACAAATGCTTTGAGTGGTATTTGCTTACATTGGTCTTAAGGAAGTTATTTCAGCATGTGTTAAGCACTCGGCCAGGAGCCATAACAATAAGAGGATAGTACAAAAAGAGTCTAGGATTACACAACTCCTAGACAAACAATGGCAGCGCCAGTGACCTGTGTAAATGAGACAACCTTGAGCCGTGCGGGGGGCGAGTTAACTCGTTTTCTGCGTCATACACTGGGATTTATCTTGATGGTTTAAAGCCACAGGTTGGGATGTACATCCAAGAAGACTTGAGAACGTCATCATTTGTTTAACTCGATTTTGCGACCTCGTTTATTGCGTTAAAAGCATTACACTACTTATGAAAAGATCAAGTAGTGTATATCAGCAGTAAACTAAAGTAGGTCTTAAGAGTTGTACATCTAAATCTATTACGTTGGATTTATGTTAGCTAGTTAAGGAATCACACCAGATTAGATCCCTCACCAACACCATTTTTAATCTATTGATTCGTGTTGCACAGCACGATTTGCCCCTTTGTATCGTGTTGCACAGCACGATTTTAAAAGCAATGTATTTCTACTGGTAACGTGTTTCGTGCCTGCAGGCTGCAGCACGTCTTTTTCTCCGGTCGGGTCGTGGGAGACCGGAAGCTGTGTGGTTCATAAAAACATGTTCTTACTCAATATCAAGCCACAGTTATTTCGGACTTTTGTTGCCGTCTGTGAGGAAAATAAATGGGGCTCAGAGCCTCAGGATACTGAAATCTGTATTTTTAAATATTTGTTTCCTTCTAATTTGTTATTATTTTCAAAATAACACACTTTTATTTACTCACCAATAACACACAATTATCCTTGCTTTTATTTATTGGTTTAATTCCATAATCTCGGGCTTTTTTGACGTCCGTCAGGAACTGAATTTCAAAATAAAAATAACCGCAAACAGACGTAGGCCTGTAAGGGACATTTCGAGCATCATTGCGATTGTCAACATTTCTGAGTTTAGGATGGCCGAAGACACTACACTACCCATAATCCCCAGCTATCGTTTAGGACTACAGTCCCCGTAAGGTTACGCAGAGCGTCAAACAGCTGTGTGAAATGGAACGAAACCACGCCAGACTATCCAAAACTGGAATCGAACACCCCCCCCAGAACTACACATGCTGGCTATTGTGTTTCGCAAAATGTTCTATGGGACGTCTCTACTGAACGTTTTCCCCACAATTAGAAGTTGCCATTATTAAACACATTGGTGTTATCAAATGTAAAACATATAATTAATAAATGGGTGAAAATCACTTGTGTCCATAATGCGCAGCATTAATATATACCCACATGACAGCTCATTGCTACTTTGTAATTCTACTCCACTACAATTCAGAGGTTAACCTGGTATTTTTACTCCACTGCATTTATTTGAGTTACTTTGCAGATTCTGATTAATTATGTGAAATATAAACAACCCTTAAATCAGACTTTAGTTACACCTGAGTAAAATTCAGGTAAGGTGATTGTCAAGTGCCAACAATCAGGAGAGATATGTGATAGTTGGTGCTTGAGAAGACTAAACATGTATCTGCAATTGACATGAATGGAAACAAGTAATAAAGTATATTCATTACTCGTTATTCTCTACTAATAGTTAATTAAAGACTATATATTATGGCTATTTTGCACATCCCTTTCAAGATTTTCAAAGGTTTATTGACATATCATACACAACTACGGTGTAGTTATGCAATGAATGAAAAACTTGGGTCACAGGTTCCTCAACAGTGCATTACAAGACATCTATCAATATGTGTGTACCTCCACCATTAAACTGTCATATTCTGCACATTTCTTATTCTATCTACATACATAAGAGTATAATTAATGTATATAATATCAGTTAAAATAAGTGCTTCAACATAGTTAACATTGCAGGAAAGCAATATATTAGATGTTAAGTACTTTGTCAGGCTTAATATTTATCTGTAGATAGATACCCCCAAAGTTTTTTTCTTATTTAAAAGAAGACCTTAATCTGTTATTTAATGTTTAAATAAAGGTTAATTAGTTTGTCTGTTTTGCACCTCCTCCTATTCATATCTTTGGACATCCTGCACTAAACTGTTTTATTGTAGAGATCACTTATAGTATCTTCTTGATTTTTTATATTCTATATTTCTATCACAGACCTTCTACTTTCCCCCTATGAAAGTTTGTACTCTTCATATTTGTATTCAAATATTCAAATAATATTTGATGAAAAAAATATTAAGAGTACATTATTGTTTTTATGTGTTATATTATAACACATAAAAACAATAATTCAATAACATGCTTTAACCACTAGGCGGTGCACACAAGGTACACACAGCCATAATCACTTTGTATTATTAGTGTAGGACACGTTTTATTCATGCTTTCACATAATTTTACAGCATATTGCTATACTATTTCAGACTCAGTATTTACATTCTTACATTCAAAGAAAATCAGTAATATCTTTAAAAGCTACAGTCCTTTTATATCAGCTGTGCACCGTTATGGTGTAAATATAACCAATCTATGAATTAGATCAAATGTAAAAGTCAGCCGAATTAGTGTTGATACTGCAAGGAGACGTATTGTGTGAAGAGAAATTGAAGATGTTGTTTAATTGTTGATATATTTATGATCCACGTCAAGTATTCAGTTTCGGCGGCATTTTCTCAGTTTTTCCAAAGGTCTTCTCATCAGGGCTCTCTAAATAAAGAACTACGGCAGATCTGTAATATACAATGCGGCCGAACCGTGCATTACAATGCCGTTATGTGATGACTTTCAAAGAGAAAAGCAAGAACACTCGGAATTAAGTATTATTTTATTCTTTTAAAATGTTTTCCGGATTTCATATCATATAAACACCAAATCCCAGCATGCATTGCGGCTAAAACATCCGTGAGCTTAAAACCATAGCTGAGGATCTTGGGTAATCGCTCGAAATGCCTACGTCTGTTTCCGGTTATTTTTATTTTGAAATTCAGTTCCTGACGGACGCCAAAAAAGCCCGAGATTATGGAATTAAACCAATAAATAAAAGCAAGGATAATTGAGTGTTATTGGTGAGTAAATAACAGTGTGTTATTTTGAAAAGAATAACAAATTAGAAGGAAAAAAAGATTTAAAAAATACAGATTTCAGTATCCTGAGGCTCTGAGCCCCATTTATTTTCCTCACAGACGGCAACAAAAGTCCGAAATTATACGATTTAAAATAAAAGCAATAACTGTGGCTTGATATTGAGTAAGAACATGTTTTTATGAACCACACAGCTTCCGGTCTTCCTCGACCCGACCGGAGAAAAAGACGTGCTGTAGGCAGTAGAAATACATTGCTTTTAAAATCGTGCTGTGCTACACGAAAAAAAGGGGCAAATCGTGATGGTGAACAGAACACGAATCAATAGATTAAAAATCGTGTTGGTGAACACGAAATGCCGTGAGACTGGGTTGAGTATGTGGTGCCTTTTCTGTTCCTCCAGTCTAGTCAAAATAGTCCAGTCAGTTTGGGAAAATGAGTCACGGGAACAAAACATTCTCTGCCATAAAAGAACAGAGTAAATACGATTGAAATGATCAAGAGTCACTCTGCTCTGTTCCTTAAAAGTGTATCTGCAACAATCTAAACTTTACGGCCCATGAACTCCCTCCCACACCTCAAATGATACAATATCAATCAAATAGGGACAGATGTAAGACGATGTATCACACTATGTACAACACAAGTTTGTATATAATAAGGAAAGATCTACCAACAAATCCAGAAAGAGCATTGGATCTCATAAGATGAGGCATTGTTTAACTATGAGATATTATTATTATACAGCAGAGAACTATAGGAGAAATCAAAAGGGAGGTATCTAGTTTATTGGAGTCTGGCATGATTTCATGAAGAAAGTAATTAAAGAAAGTCGAGTAAGCAAGTCCAATTTTCTCACCCTTTCTTACAGCTGCTTTGTGTTTTAATGTCACACCACAATGGTCTGTGGTACATGTGTGGGACACCAGAATGTTGTGGTGACATCTGTGTGTGTCTGTGTAGACTCAGAGACTTGAGCGCAACATGTGTCCCCTACAGGGGGGCGATTTGAATAGAACATAGTTATTAAGGGGGTATTCCAGTGAAACACTTTGTGAGTCACCAGAGGCAGATTGGAACATAACCTTTTTTGTTTATGGGTGGGTTAACTGTGAAATCGTCACCATGGGGCCTTCTTATTTCATATGTGTTACTTATTCAGTCTCTTTTTCAGTGATAGTGATTGTTGGAACAACAGAATTACTATTTTATTTCTGTGTAGTTTGAATGAAGCGCATTTGACGCATCATATTACCGTTTCTGTTGACGGAGTCTGGTGGCTTTGAGGAGAGCATGTTAAATTGTTTAGTATATAAATAAATACGAGTATTTAAATCCCTGTTGATTTGATACATTTTCTGTTTACTTAAACTAACTTCATAGCAAAGGGGACTGGATTTGGCTTGTCCATCCGAGTGTCATGTTTCCATCTTAGCCAATCAGAGCTTTAGCCAATATATTTCACGTGAATAATAGTAATAATAATAATTCGAATGAATGCTTATTGTAACTTTTCCTACTTTAGATCATAAAAGCAAGATGTTAGTGGGTGCGGTAGTGTTTTTTTTGTCCGTTTAGAAATGGGCTAAAGAGTCAGAGTTGAGCACAGCAGTGTCACTCTTAGCTTAATGCTAACATGTTGTTTCAAAGTAGGCTTAGCTACGCGTGTTAGCATGCTAAAGTCTGCTGATCAGTAGGTTACCAAAGGAGTACAGCTTGGCACTAGTGAATATCTTCAAAGTACATTGTTGACAGTGTGATTGTGTAAAAGATGGCAACCCTTTACAGGCTAAGAAGTACTTCCTTTGACAAGTAAACTCGGGGGTTGTCATGTTTCCATTTCTGCCAATCAGAATTGACAAAAAGCCAGATGTTAGTGGGTTTTATGTCCGTTTAGAATTGGACTAAAGAGTAATACACAGCAGTGTCACTCTTAGCTTAATGGTTACATTCTGATTCAAAGTATGTTTAGTTGTGCGTGTTATCATGCTAACATCTGCTGATTATTAGGTTACCAAAGTACATTTTGACAAAAAGGCGACATGTCTTTTTCACAGGCTGAGAAGTACTTCCTTTGAGGAGTTTACTGTCAACGTCCTGTGTTAAATTAGTGGACATTCCTCTAATTAAAACATTGATTAAATGTGTTTATTGGGGTCAAATGTGACTTGGTCTTGTTGCCCCAATCTTCCTGTAAATCTCTCCGGCGTTGAAACAAAGATGAGCTTAGTGAGTGGATTCAATCCGGTCTCGTCATATAACGAGGATAGAGCGAGCTGCTTGAAGGTCAAAGGCCTCTTAATCTCCTATGACTACCTTTATTTGACAATTACGCATGTCAGAGGAGGTAAGCTATTGTCAACAGAGGACATGTCAACAGGTAAGCAGGTCCCTAACAGCCTTTATGGGCTTTAACTGCAGGGACGTTGTAATGTAATAGAATGTCCTGGGAGTCGGAAAGACGGAAAGACAAGCGGATAAACAAACATCACGGCAGAGAGGCAAACACAAAGATGAGACAAAGGAATCCTCAACATCACATGGTCGCGAAGATGGTTTATGTCCAATGTCTAACCCTTCTCAGTTTGATTACACTCATCATGTTCAAATGTATGTTACCCGCAGTGATTCTTGCCTGTGCTATTTTTGTAAAAGGCCGTTGCTCGGGCTTGTCTCTGACGATCCAGCTCTCTCCAGCTCTTTCTTGAACTCTCTCCATCACACACACACGCGCGCGCACACACACACACACACACACACACACACACACACACACACACACACACACACACACACACACACACACACACACACACACACACACACACACACACACACACACACACACACACACACACACACACACACACACACACACACACACACACCTCTCTCCCTTTCTCTGTCTTTCCCTCCCTACCGCTCTAGCCACATTGCCACACTAACTTTTCCATGGCCTCTCATTCCCGAGTTCTCTGCGAACTAAGTAAATGAACGACACAATCCGGAAATAGTGTTCCAGCCGGAGATGGTGGGAAGGAAAATCCCTTGACTGGTCCTGGCAGGAGGGTGGGAGAGAAAAGGAAATGGTACTGCAGCCATTCAACACTTCAGACAAAGCTTTTCACAAGACTCTCTCTTAAACTCCAAGTCCTTATGTCATTTCACTCCCAAACTGCCACTCACTACCAAAACTGTTTGGTACGGACATTTCTACTTCTGTGCGCTAACATAACAGCGTTATAAGACACCGCGTTGGCAGCTTCACGAGATGATGGTGGAGGTTAACTTATCTTTAGCCCGAGGGGTCAGAGATCAACATTAAAAGAGGGGCAGATGTCTCTGAGGAGCCTGGTGTGGAGGAGTGGAGCCTAAGGCGCTGGAGTTTGGCAGGGGGGGGGGGGGGGGGTGCAAGGTGAAGACAGGAGGTGTGCCAGCAGGTTAAAAGCAGGGTCAACTCTATACCAGGGTGTTATCTGGATTCCTCTCCACAGCTGCCAATCACAATCATACCACAACGACCCGTCGCTTGCACTTTTCTTTTCACCAGGATGGTGGTTCAGTGTCTGCACTCTAACATGCTCAGGACATGTTTCAGCTCTCTTGGAAAACCTCGTGCAACGGCCTCTTGGTCAGGGTGGTAAAATGGTCCTGCATTTGCCGGAGGATGTGGTTAAAGAAGCTGCACTGGTGAAGCAACACCGGGCATTTTAGATCAGTATAATTAAGAGTATTTTAAATGTGCCACTGTAGGATAAGCAAATAATGCCCCGTCACGCATCTTTAGTTCTGTTTAACTTGTCGAATGGCAAACAAATGCTTCGCTGACATTTTCTAAAGGGGAGGAAAGCCTGCGTGAGTACATCTCACTATAACAGTCAGTAACATGAGATGGGGAACCACACAACCGCTAAATCAGTCAAATGGGAGGCCAGAGTCACTGTAATTTGGGAGAGAGCTGGTTAACCACTCCTCATAATGGATGGTGTTTCTGTTTAGCCTAAGCGTTGGAGCTGAGGTCATATGCAAACAAGGCAGATCCAAGGCCTTGGCTTTAACACGGTGAACAATGCTTCCCTCCACTTGTTTGATCACTAAATACATTTGCATAAATATCATGCAAATATTAAACAAAAAAAGTAAGTTCCTTCTATTATTAAATGTTATATTCTACTCATTTTCCAATGCCAAAATGTTTGCAACACTTTCATTTAATGTACTTTACGTGAAACAAACTGTCTCACATATTTATTTTGCTCCAAACTAGGTACATATTTGTGAGAAATATTTGATGTCACGTTCAAATTTGCCTTCAGGACACATTTTTAGTAACCATAACAATAAAATCATGTCCTAGTATAGTATGTTGCATCCTTTGAGGAGCCTGGGACTTTTATTTATATTTCTGTAGCCATAGTACACATAACAATAACGCTTTGATTATTTGAGACATATTTCATCTACATATTACCACACACACCTTTAGACAAACATTAGAGCTGATACAATAGTCTTTATACTCAAAGACACTCAATACCTGAAATGACATGGAATCAATCGGCAGCTATTTTCATAATGGAGTAATCAAGCAAACAATGCCCACTAACACTAGCTTGTTTCAGCTACTCAATGTGTACTCTCTACCTTTGTTTCTGAACCGCTGGTCTGACACAACGAGCAATGTGAAGACATCACTTTGGTTTCTGGGGAATTGTGATTAAGAAAATAATCATTCATTCAAACGCTTGTACATGTCGTCGTCATGACAGCTCTACTGCACCCTCGCATCTTTTGTTCCTACATTTTATTTTTGCGCGAATGTCCCTTTAAAGGATTACATCATCGTCTTCGCTCCTTTTTCCCTTCAGCACATTTCTCAGTGTTCAGCCTTTTCTGCCCAGAGACAATTGGTTCATTCACCGGTGTCTAACACTGCCACCTCCTGATCCACGGTTCCATCGACACAGCTTTCACTGGCAGGTTTAGTTCGTCACGATATCATCCATCACACCTCGGATCGCAGTGCTAAAAAACAAACTGCGCTACCGTATTGAAGGCAGTTTTCATTATCACATGACACGGTGCCTTTGTGGTACGAACATGTACAGCAGATGCTTTATGTTCATGAATCCACTATAAGAGCTGATTTGGTGCTTCGGTGTTCATAGTGCTGTTGCGGCATCTAGTGGCAGAACATAAGAAAGAAACTCTCACTCCATTATCCATAAACTCAAGGACATGTTCAGTCAACAATGTTCCCCTCATTGTAAAATTCCTGTTGCTTCCTGTTTGTGTTATTTTTTTTTAAGTTGCTCAGTAGCTCTTTGTGTTGCCGACCGGGTCAGTTGACATCCACGAGTCTGTGACTTTAAGAGGCGCTCGTTCATAACACCACTACACAGCTTCCATGAACACTTAATGTCTCTTTGAAAAAGCCCCATGGAAAGCAAATGCTGGAGGGAAGATTTGTCAGCACAAAGAGATGTTGTTTGGCCACACAAAAATCCCCTTCTGGAAATATTGCACGAGCTTTGAAATATCCTCAGTAATAAGCAGACAACAATTAACAAACATAAGTAGGCCTGCCATGATAAACACTTAATAAAGAATATCATTTACATTTTAAGACCCTCTTAACTGATATAATAATGGTAATTATATAATAGCATAGTAATTCAAGAGCATGATCTAGTTAAACATTTAAAAATGATCTAGGTCATGTCAGTATATAGCGCGATATGTTTACAATTCAAAGTTTAACAATTTGATGAATAAATATGGTTCATTTCACGTCGTCAGTAAGTCAAAGAATATCTACATTAATTTATCGTGTGAAACAACACACATAAGCCAGCCTGTCATTTACACTTGTTGAATGATTTTTTGTCCCAGAACTATATCTGCTACCTGTGTGTGGACGATAAATTGATTACGTCAAAAACTGATTGAGGATATTACTTACGATAAGTTAAAGGTCCCATGTCATGCTTTTCCGGTTACTACCCGTCCCCTTGTGTGTTATGAAGGGTTTTCTGCATGTAACGGTCTGCAGAGTCACACACCCTCAAAGTACACCCTGTAGCGAGTAAAACTCTAACACAGAAAATACGTTGGAGATTTATCTTTTTCCATTGTTTTCTTCCTGGTCACAGTGACGTGCCCATACTCAAATGGACCAATCCGTGGAGCCGTTACGTTACGTCCGCGGAGCCGTTACACACACTCAATCTTTTCTCAGCTGCAGCTCCGCCGATTTCTCCTGCCTGAGACGGCGGGATGCGGCAAGGCTGTGAGTGTGTGTGTGTTCGGGCTGGGTTTCGCCGTGTCTCGCTGTCTCGCAGACGGCCACTGGGCTCACAGGGAGGGGGGGGGGCAGGAGCTCCAACAAGCTGTTTAGGACAGAGTGAATACACATACTATACAGAGTGATGCTGTATGAGAAACCAATGTGAGTTTGGAAAATTGCACAATATAAATCTATTTTAGTAGACCTTAACAATGGAATTATGATCAGTAGAAATGGCCATGACATGGGACCTTTAATCATTAACATTTTTTATTTTGATAATGTAAAAATTATCTGGGTCTTGAGAGTTTATCATACAAGTAATCAATAACGCAAAAACTCATGTTAGTATATTGTACGATAAGTCAGTAACGTTAAAATGATCGAAGTCATGTCAGTATATCGTCAGTAAGTTAAAAAACGTATTAATTATTTAGGTCATGTCATTATATCGTAGAATAAGTCCTTAACGTTAAAATGATCTAGGTCTTGTCAGTACATGGTCAATAAGTCGATACGGTTAAAATGATTCAGGTCATGTCACTATATGGTTAGGTCGATAACCTTAAAAGGATCTAGGTCACATCCATATATCGTACAATAAGTTAGTAACGTAAACTGGTTCCAGTATATTGACGATAAGTGGATAACATAAAAATAATCTAGATCATGTCAGTATATCGTTCGATAAGTCGTAATTATCGTGACAGAATCAGAATCAAAATACCTTTATTTGTCCCACAGAGTGGACATTTACATTTGTTACAGAGCCAAAGATTGCTTAATATTAATTAAGAAGCATGCATAAAATATTTAAAGATAAAAGTAGAAATTACACAATTTAAAATGTACAAAATATGCATCCAACCTATTTAAAGGTACATTCATGATGATAATCACACTTTTGGTCTAATGATATTTCACTTTCCTGCACATTTGATTATCTCTGGGTTTTTTATGTCACTAATTCAGGAAATTATTTCTGTGTGAAACAGGGATTCTTAAATCTGGCTGTAAGCTCACACGTCTAACGATAGCAAAGCAGACATCAAATATCTCATGTTATTCTCATGGTGATGTAAAAATAAAGGTACATTAGTCCTAAAAAAATAAGAAAAGCTTTTAGTTAACCTGGAGCTAATTCTATTCATACTTTTTCCAGAAGTTTCTGCCTAAATATTTTGCAACCAGTTATTCTTCTTGCCCTTCTGTTCCACCTTGTCCCAACTGAACCCCTAAAACCTCATAGAAAAGAACTGTCACTCACTCATTATGTGCCAAAACTGTGCCCTGGTTGCTGCGTGGGGTCTGCGAGACAGCGATACATCGCGAAACTCAGCCTGAGCACCATGGACGTGGGAAGGGGGGGTGCTGAGGGGGCTGCAGCACCCAATCTACCATCTGCGAGGCTCCACTATCACCCGCACCCCCAAACACGGCGCACCTACAGTGTAAGCGCACCACAGGCTCCACTAGCACCCCCCCCAGCACGCCACAGTTTCGCCGCTGAGAGAGTGTGTGTGTGTGAGGAGCTCCACGGATTGGTCCATTTGGACCAATGGGTCCATTTGGGTTGATTCACGTCACTGTACCCAGCAAGAAAAAACTCCAACGAGGCGTTCTGGGGCAGCATAGACAGGTCTTTTCTGTGTTAGAGTTGTACTCGCTACAGGGTGTACTTTGAGGGTTTGTGACTCTGCAGACCGTTTACATGCAGAAAAAGCTACATAACACAAGGGGATGGGTAATAACCGGAAAAGCATGTAATGGGACCTTTAACAACTTATTTAATTCACAAGAGATCTTTCCGCAACTCTTTTCCCTCCAAATTGGAACAACCTATTGAGTTCTAACCTGTCAAACTGAATCATTAAGTTCAGCTTGTTTCAATATTTGTCAAACTGTAGTGTTCATTCATTCAAACAAACCTTTATGTAGGCTTTTGAATCAATTCAGGGAGACCCTTATTTTTTTGATGATGTTGAGCATGAAAAAAGACATAAAACAATCATAAGATTATAAAATAGAAATATAATCATAGAAAACAACAAACAATATCAATTAAAATACTACAAGCTTAAAGTATTGAGTTTTAGGTTTATGTGGAGAGAAATTCCATGAGTCTACTACACTGTTATATTAAAAGAGATATCTGAATAAATTTTAGAATCAGAATTTATACCAAAATTATGTTTTTCTTACACTGGCTCCATTAGAACTAAACGATTTACATAAACAAGAGTAAGTGTACAATAAAACAATGTAAATAAAATAACATAAATATACTAATATATACGTACAAAGTTAAAGTACAAATGCCGAATTGCACAGTTTAAAAGGGTTTGGGTTGATGGTGAAGTCCAGTGCTAGTAAATAAACATCATCTGTCATCTGGAGAAAAGCAGTGGTTCCACTGAGGAGCCATGTTGCACACACACAGGAGTAACAATGAATTGAGAACAGTCTCTCCTGCAAGAGGCAGACATTATGTGTTGTATACCTTGATTGTGAAAATGTAACTACAGTCTAAGCTTCAAATACAGTATGACCATTTAAATACAGGGATATACTGCCGCTTTTATCAGTTCTCTGAGTACAGTATCATCTTGTAGTTTGGGGAACTTTTCAGATTTTCCAAAGTGTGCAGAAAGTTAGTGCACACACCAGTGTGGAAATTAAATTACATAGTGTCATTTAACATTCTAAAAAGAAAAGATCACAAACTGGTTTCCTGATATTGTTTGTTTGGTATTTTATTCAAAAGATTCTACTTATTTTTCAATGAAGTGATGACACCTATATTATTAAAATGATTGATGTATTAAAGAGTTTATTTTACTAGAGAGCATATACAGCTGGGTAGCTGGTACATTTCAACAAGGGAATAGAGAGGCCAAGTCACGCCCATCTACTTCCGACCCATGGGACCTTATTTCGGAAAAATTATGTATTGAAGTCAATGGAGAGAGAAAACGTATCTTTCGATCCCGTTTGAATTGTGCCACGAATTACACATATGATGTTTGTCAATCTTAAAAAATAATTTCCATGTCAAAAAAGTCACAGTTTGTCGTAAAACTGTTCAAATATAAGACTATGAAAAATACGCAACTAGAAAGACTACAAATCCCAGAATCCCGGTCTCGCATGCTGGCTCTTACGGAACCGACTAACTCCCCTTGTGTGTATGTACAGCTCTCAACATGCCCAGACTTGTAGTGATTTTCACCTCTTTTAATACTTTTCGCCTCATTCTGAAAGAAAGAAGTGAAATATGCGAACATGACGGCCGTCTCGGTGTGTGGTGTGAGATGGGAGATGTAGTTCATTGAACGGTTTCACACAAAAAAGTGTTACTTCACAGTAAGACACATTTTTATTTTTTTGACTTGCAAAATTATCTTTTAAATTGACAAACATCATATGTGTAATTCGTGGCACAATTCAAACGGGATCGAAAGATAATCTTTCTCTCTCCATTGACTTCAATATATACTTTTTCCGAAATAAGGTCCCATGGGTCGGAAGTAGATGGGCGGGACTTTGCCTCTCTATAATAAAGTTTATGCTAACTTATATAATAAAACATGATAAATGATTACTTCATAATAGTTTGTGTTAAGTAAATGAAGTGGAGTAAAAACTGTTCTTAAGAATATTACTCATAGTACTAAATGTAGTACTTTCCTCCTCTGCTGATGATGAGCTCTCAATAACTCCATCAGTAGGTGGCGGTATAGAGCCACACACAGTAAAGGGATTTACAGCACATAGTAATCCTGTCAGCCATTATATATCATCCATCGTTTTTATTATCACCCTGAATTTAATCTATATGAATATAATACAGCTTGGTTTATATGTTGAGGAATAAAACATGGCTCAACCCACATGGAAGAGGCTTTTTTTCACTTGGTACGTTGGACATATTTTCTCAAAGATATTCAGAATAATCTAAATCCATTTACTTCTTGGTTATGTCATTTAGTATACTTTTGAGGTACTTGTGCCTTAACTGAGTCTTTTATTTTTATGCCACTTTTTAATTCTATTACATACATTTCTGAGGGAAATAATGTACTTTTCAGTTTACTAGAGATATGTGACAGCTTTTTTTTACTTGAAAGTTACTGTTATGCTTTTGGGGGTTTTCCCTTTCCTGTAGTGTGTTCGAGGTTTTGGTGCATGTAAATGGTCTGCAAAGGATACAATCCCAGAGGGAGTTTCTCTCCACACATTCTTTGAGATCTCTGCGCCTGATCGAACAAAACAAACGTGGGGGAAAGGCCCTGGTTTACATGGGTTATTGTAACAGCTCTTCTCACAGTTTTTTTAGAAACCAAACAATGCAACAACAACAAAAAAGGAAAAAATGATTTGCAGAATAATACAGAATCAAAAATGGTTATTAGTTTCCGTCCAATACAATATATTTAGTCAGAAATCCAATGATATAACAGACAGTCAAACAGAGGAGAAACGTATCCACCTTTTATTTTTCATATCTTAGTACATTTCCTGATTAGTTTACTTAGTTTTAAGTAACAATTTCCTTACATAACTTTTATTAGTTACACAGTGTCCTTTTACAACCTCCCTTTACTTAAATAAAAGATCTGAATACTTCCTCCACCAACAGAAGCATTCATGATGGATTCAGTTTCCATTCTCCCCTGTACATCTGAAGCACATTTCCAAACATGAAGTCATCCTGCATGGGCCAACAGCTCTCCATGGGTTTTTCTCTGTCCAGCTCTGCTTTGTTAATCCTGCTTGTTGTCGCCTCTGACCCCTCGATGGCCTCTTATGTAAGTAGCAGGTTAAGAAAAGCATACAGGAGCAGCCCGCGGTGTATTGCCAGGTTAGGTAAGCTCATTATCAGTTGCCCCTGGATGCCCAACAACAGCTACAAATAAACCGCAGTAGTGGGGAAAGTAAATCAAGGAAGTGATGACACCAGATGAAGGTGTTAGTTTCCTAAATAGTCTGGATTTCCGGGTTTAGAGCATATCTGACTCGACCTACTCAAGGGCATTAAGGCTTATTCTCTCTATGCATACAAACAATATCAAGTAACCTACAGAGGTGTATTTGGGTCCGAGTACACACTGACACTATACCTCACTGACATACAATAGTCACGGGACAGAAACATACCATGTGTAAGGTTACAATTAGCATCAGGGTTTTTATTATTTGTTCATCTTTGAAAACGACATGACCTCCACAGCAGAAACATCCACCCCCAACACTAATACATACACACACGCACACCATGGTACTATCCTCTAACTGCCTTCCCCCATCTGTCCATCCCCTATCAGTGAGGCTGAGTCACTCTGCTCTAATAAGCAGCATCAAAGTAGCTTTTACTAAAACGTCCATTTTTTTCTACCAAAGTGTAACACAGTATCACATGTAGGAAATGTTTGTCCTCTGCCACCCTGTCTTTCTCCCGGGCCAAAATGTGAGTCATGATTCCAGCTGACAGTGTGTTCTCTGCGGTGGTAGACACACTGTCGTCCTCCAGTGTGACACACATTTCTAACAATACAAACAAACTCCCAAGTTGCAGTTACATGGCAGTTAATAAAGAGTGGTGCAGGAAAAGGTCCTGACCCTGGAAACTAGTTAGCATATTAGCAACTCAGCACACACACGTTTTGAGATTTTCACATTTTGTTCTGCGGATTGAATACGCAAGGAAATACCACACTTCTAAATACCAACACTTTTAGGTGTTTTAAAAACAGAGTTAGCTAACTAGTGGCTAAATGACACAACTAAAAGTCATTGCGCCAAACATAGAGAGTGAAGCCATGCATTCTTTAGTTAATTAATAGCCTAACATTAGACTATTATAAAAGTATACTTGTTAATATGTGGAGATTATCCTTCTCAACAAAACATCGAAGTGTCATGAACGTGTGCTTTTCACATATCTTTTTTTCTGCAATATTCTGAAATCCAATGGAAAATCCCATTGCTTTCTTTCATGGCAGCCCTTGCAATGCTAACTTCCGGGAAGACTAGTTAGCATCACACAGATTGTTGCTGGAAATGAAGTGTTAGGTAAATATGATACTCACACATTCTGTTCAGCAAGATAATCTGCAAACCACATTGTTCTGATCCATCAGCTAAAGCGCTGTGTCTGTATTTGGACTGCATCCACTCTAATGTATCCAATAGAAGACTTGGCCCCTTCCACTGGGCATTCTTGCTCATCCTTGGTTCCCGTATCCTGGAGGCAACCCGTAGGCTCAACTGTCGCTCTTATCTTCTTCTCCATTTATTTCCCCTATTTAGCCCTACTGTTCAAAAAGATGTCTCTTTTGATTAGTATGTTGTTTCCAATTCCATCTCTCTTTAAAGCCCCTAAATATGTCACGTCTTAAGTATGTTATCAAATATTCGTGCATGGATAAGCTACAGTAAAAGCAATTATTAGCTATCAGCTAAAGCTACGATTGTTCATTAAGAGTTTAACACTTAAAATCCAGAATAACAAGCTACTCCAGTAGGAGTAGTTTGATCAAATCTGCAGCAACTGTTATCCCATTCTGAATGAATGATTTCTATATCATGATTGGTCAATAGACGTGCGCGATGTCACCATGACGAAAAACTAGGCGTCTCTACACAGTTCCTGTGGAAACGTTTAATTGAGTTGAAACTGATTGAGAGAAATATTGATCTTTTGGGCCTTTGAGTACAATAGAGGGAAAAGTTGACTGATTTGAGTCAAGCTGCATTCATACGCGCTAACACAAGTCTGCGCTGACATTGCCGTTGTGTTTTCATGGAGAATGCAGTAACGCCCGACTCGTCGTAAGCACTAGCCTCGGCATCGCTCGAAAATTGTCGCTGAGCGCTGCAACGAAAGTTCAAATTATTTCAACTTTGACCTTGACACCGCTGAGCCTCCGACGCGCAACAAATCAGATGTATGTAGCGGCGCAAGCTAGCAGCGGACGAAACAATAGAAACAAACTCAACTATCTGTTTTCACTACAAGACCCTGAGCTTTTTATTGTACTATATGCTCATGTGCATTAATATTCATTGTTGGTTGCATGAACACAGTGATTTCAATAGTACTAGTAGTAGTCTGAATCTCCAGAGGGGTACTTTCAAAACGTGGACACCTTTTCCCCTTTATGTTTACCATATACATCTGTTGAATTTGCATGTACGTTTGACTGACTTAATTTAGCTCCAGACAATAATTTTGCTTGTTATCTTTGCTGTCAATTGCTTTATATTCTGGTATCACCCAGAGACTTCTCAAACCAAGCCAACACATTACAGAACTGCCCTCCCTCAGAAACCCAAGGCCTTTTATCAGGGCTTTTAACTGTCGCTCTCTCAAGGACAGAATCATCTGGTTAACCAACCCCAAAAAACATGAAATAATCTTTCCTCTTCAGTTATATATTTTTTTCAGTCTATTCATGATTTCAACAAAGGACTTAAGGAGACTTAAGGGTTTCGAAGACAACGCCTGACCTCTTATTTTTATCCTTTTATGTCTGTGGTTGAGTCATGCCTTTTTCAAAAAGATATCTCTGCTGCTCTCTGTCCTGGATATATAATAGGGGACCAAGAAGTGCTACGCTCGATTCAAGTTACAAGTACAAGTCTTGCAACATCTTACTTAAGTAAAAGTGCATAAGTATTGGCATCAAAATAAACTCATATAACAAACGTTTAATAAATCGTTATGGTAAAAGTCTAAAGTAGCATAAAATAAAAATACTCAGGTAAAGTACGAATAGCTGAAAATTGTAATTAAGTACAGTACTTGAGTTACTTTGAGGTAAATGTACTATGACATTTCACCATTAATGTGTATAAAATAATAATAAATAATTAATATCATATCATATAAAAAATATAATGAATACAATAATATAAAGAAGTAATAAAGGGCATACAAAATACAACATATAATTATACAAAAATAAATGTTTAGCTTACATATTAATATATAACATCAAATATATAATATTAAAAAAAAATATATATATATATATATATACACGCTTATATGAAAAGGTGATGAATCACATTAAAATGATTCTGCAAAAATGTACAAATGTATTTTATTTTTAAGAAAATGTACATTTAGACACACTGATTAAAATGTAGGAAATGTTCCAATTCTTATTTTCTTTCCATGCAGCCCATTCCGTGTGACCTTGTATAATATGTATGCAGATGGCTGTGGAGTGTCTGCTCAAGGCAAGCCGAGAGGTGCTGAGGGGACAGCGGTCATGTGACCGTGGCTGCAGGGATTGGCTTAGTGCAGATGTGACATCAGCAAGCCTCCCACTCCCTCCCTCCCTCCCTCCCTCCCTCCCTCCCCTCTCTCTCCGCCTCTCTCTCTCTGTACCGCTCTGCTTTTTCCCCCTCCCCTCCTTCTCCTTTCCTCAGCATCCCCCCTCTCAGAGATGGCGTGTGTCGGTGCTGCTCGGGCGGCCAGGGCCTAACGTGCACTCAGAGAGGACGCCCCCTCCCCATCCCCCGATTTGCTGCATATTCCTCGGGTGTCTCCTCTCGCCGTGTCCTCCACCGCCGCCGCCGCCACTGCTGCTTCTGCTCTTCCAACGCTCTTTACCACCCCACCTCCCTGTGCGGGCGTCTGGGAGTCGGGGGCCCTCGGGGGTGGAGGGGAATCGTGCTTCGCTGGGGGAGCTGTGCGGAATTAGCTATGCCCTACCCGAGCATCCTTTGACCGGCTGGATTTCTCCATTTCTGCGCACCAGGGGGGGGCGCCACGTAGGATGAAAAGCAGCAGTCATGATGCAAGGTAAATCATCAGTGCTCCTTTTATTCCCCATGGTTTCTTTTGCGTCCTCCTCCTGCCCTCTCGTGTCCCTGCTGGGGCCGTTAAGGCTCCTGGATCCCGGTGATGAGATCCGTCGTACCGCGAGGACCTTTGAGCCGAGCTGCATGCATGACCGGTGTGACAATGTCAGTGTGGGAGCGTGGCGTCGTTAGTGACACGTTAGGAGAACATGCAGGTGATAGCAGAGGTGTGGATTTGTAAAGGAAGAGCAGTGTAGCCCTGCCTTGCTAATATCCTGCTGTGTGTGTTTACACGTGTGTGTGTGTGTGTGTGTGTGTGTGTGTGTGTGTGTGTGTGTGTGTGTGTGTGTGTGTGTGTGTGTGTGTGTGTGTGTGTGTGTGTGTGTGTGTGTGTGTGTGTGTGTGTGTGTGTGTGTGTGTGTGTGTGTGTGTGTGTGTGTGTGTGTGTGTGTGTGTGTGTGTGTGTGTGTGTGTGTGTGTGTGTGTGTGTGTGTGTGTGTGCGCTCCCTTTAGTTACACACTTAGTCATACAAATACATGTTTCAAAAGAACAGGAAGCGGCACCAGAGCTTAATATAATATTCCAACCCATGCCTTAAACC
The DNA here is from genome assembly GCF_902827115.2 of Pseudochaenichthys georgianus. Lineage (NCBI taxonomy): Eukaryota > Metazoa > Chordata > Actinopteri > Perciformes > Channichthyidae > Pseudochaenichthys > Pseudochaenichthys georgianus. The sequence continues at coordinate 10,082,635 of NC_047519.1, read as the reverse complement.
ATGCCTTTCCTTAGTGCTCGTGTTAAAGTTACAGCTGCTGTTGCAAAGTAAACAGTAGTGGAATAAAGTCGGATGGAGGAGCTGAATCATTTATCCAGCCCTCCATGACAGATGCTGGGCCCTTACCATCCATTAATGCCAACGTGGTAATAGAAGTGGGCTATTATTAGCAGAAAGGCCTGCAGTCAGCCTGCCATGATATAGTACTCAGTGCTCGAGCTATACAACAGCACACGTGTGTCACATGCTCATCTTAGCCCTCGTTAGCTGCGTTGCTAAGTCCGCTGGGTACAGTAGGCTGTCAGGTGTACTTAGTGGTGTTATCTGGACGCAGACATGTGCAGAAGGCTACATGACAACTGTTTTGTTTATGCAGCATATTATAGAACAGCTACATTAATTTAAACATACTCTGAACAAGCCTTATAATGTTAGACTGCATAGTGTAACAGAAGGGATGCTAGTCTTTGATCAAGCGTGTGCAAATGACCTTGTTTGGAACTGTTTACACTACAGTGGTTTGACATTGATTCCATAATGCTTTTTTAAAAATTGTTATGTTCTTTACCCTAATGGCTCCCCCGCCCCGTGGCTGGTTTGTTCTTAACCGACTAAAAGAGATTTCTTGAATAGATTCATAATTTTTTTTACACCATTTTTATGACGTATTAAATATAAAAACCTATTAGGACATATTTGGCAAACACAGATTTAAGGTGATACTTTTGCATGGATCTGTCTGTAACTATTGTGTATAATGTTCAACAGATCTAGTCAATTTAATCAATTAAGTGGCAGAATCGAGGTTATTATTTGAGCGGAGGACAGCCCAGATGTGTTCCATTTAATCGAGCATGGCATTGTTACCAATCTATTCAGGCTGCCTCTCGATGCAGTTAATACCAGGACTGTATGGAAATCAACTTGTCAACAAAGTGCAGCCTTATCGATAGGTGATCCATTCCAGGCAACACTATAAAAGGAAATGGATCATCCGACCACACTGTAAAGACAACTAATTGGACTGAAAACCGAGACATCATCATGTGTCATATGAATGATATTACATGTATTCATTGGTATAAGATCTCAGTAGGTGGTGGTGCCACTTGTTGTTTTGTCAACTGCAAAATAAGTGGCTTATTCTAAAATGTAACTCTAAGGATACACAATGATCTTGGCAAGTCATTGGCATCAATTGGAATTGGTTGTCATTTCCGATATCTGCACAAATCCTATATCCTACATCCCTATTTCAAAATATCCAACAATTATTAAAATAAAGGTCCAAACAGATAATAAAACCTTCCCCATTTCTAGGTGTACCTTTAAACAAGTTAAGTTACGTTTCCTTGGGATTGTGTGGAACTAGTTTTTCCCAACCTTGGTTGATTGGTTTTGTCTTTCCTCCGTAATTCAAACATATTTCTATATGACTGTAACTGAGGCGTAGTGTTGTTAGGCTGTCAGTGTTGCTTTAGCAGAGGAAGGTGTGTAAAGAATGTTCACACCTATGCACAACTGAACAACCGGTATCAATAACGTACATGTTCCCACGCTGGTTTGTTCAGATATGTTTTGAGACTCCATTATCAGAGATTTAGTAGTCCGCTGCTGACAGTCAGAGAATTTAACTTTAAGTATAATTTATTACCTTAAGATTGCCTTAAGTCCAAATCCACATTTCTTCTGGAGCTCTCAGTCTAATCTACTGTAGTAGCCTTCATCTGCACACACTGTTTGTACTCCATCTATTGATAAAGGCCACCAGATGCAGCTGAATGCTCTTGAAGAAATTCACTTCCTCCGGAGCCTTCTGCCAATAAATACTACAAGATAATGCTAAGAGAAATCTAGACCCGTGATAAATGTTTCTCAAAGCAAGAAAGTTGGAGGTCATGAAAATGATTTCAGTTTTGTAGCAAGGCTTTTGGGAAACCAACAGATGTTTTAGAGACAGTGTGCAGTGTCAGTTTTGGATGAAATAATTCGCTTTTTTCACGATGTTCGGGTTTCCCTGATACATTTGAACATTCACCAAAAATGTACTTGAGGTTTACCATGTGAAGATGAATTGTATGCCAAAGTAAAAGTGGTGGGAGTATATGTACGGAAGATTATTAGGGACAGACATACAGGGCTGAAATGAGAGGAGGAGGATATTCTTGAGAATTGAATATTATCCCCAAAAAGAAAATAAGATAAAGGTCCTACACCTCTCAAAATGTCAGCCTTCAGATTTGGGAAGTTTTTAGCAATTTTCTGAAAGCATAGAGGCATGCGTTTGAAACTCTAATTTGAAAATCAAATGATGTTAAAATTGTAAAAATATAGTAATATCATTACCTCATTATTTAGTAAAAAAGCCCCAATCTCAAGTATGTGCCAAAATAACAACAACATATTCTAGATCTTAGCAAAATATTGCCCAACTTGTCTCGCAGTATTAGCACAAATAAGACCCAACCTGAACTACAGCTAATCCTTAGTTACACTGTGTAATGAGAGTTGTAGGGCTCTCCTCAGGCACACTTGGCTTCTAAAAGGCAAGGCAAGTTTATTTATATAGCACTTTTCAACGCAAGGCAATTCAAAGTGCTTTACAAAAAAAAAAAAAAAAAAAATATGCAGCAGTTTGCTTTTTCTCCCCCAGTATGTTTACTATTCTTTTAGCAAGTGTGTCACATTCAGCTTGAATCTCTGTGTTGACTCCTTACCACACAACACACGTGCCGGTTAGGAGTGGACAGCAGGCTGGCTGTTCGGAGCTGTCTCCACTGATACAGGTTGTGATGCAGGAGTAATCCGTGCTATTGAGCAGCCCGGCTAGCTGCGAATACATCACAGGTCCTGACACGTCCTTCAGTACACTGGAGAGCTTCCTCCCAAGTGAACGGTACTGAGCTCCAGTCTTCCCTTTTATACAATGTATTCTTATCAGTGTGTGTGCTGACTCAATATTTATTAGATTTCAAATTCACTTTGATTTACTTTTCAGTACAGGACTACATATCGGACAAATAAACGAGCAATCATGTATTCTTGTTTTCAAAAGCAGCCCACAGGCGGCCTCTGAAGAGCACAACATGTTCACCACCCAACTGCCTGTCACACGTGTCCCTGTTGCTCTTGTATGGATGTGAGAACCAACTGGAAGAAACATGTTACACACCGAGCCGATGCATAAAGAAGAGAGAATGCGACTCAGATGGTTTTATTTTCTTGCAGTGTTTTATACTTCTGATCAACTGTCTTTTTGTAATTTAAGGTGTCAGACGAGTACATGTTTAATACAATCATATTTATTTTGACATTCTTAACTTAAGAGAATCAGGAATATTCTCACTTAGAGCAACTCGGCTTGTTAGACTTATTAGCCTCTGTTGTTTGTGTATCCACAGAGCAGGACAAACAAACAAACAAACAAACAAACAAACAAGCTCTATTTGACAGAGAATTCTACAACTCTCAGACCTTTTTGAATCATCAATGTCGAATGGTGTCAATGTCTAATCATCTTCTTATTTTAGCTACACTACTCAAAATGGAAATGCCTCTGTCTGTGCTCAGCTGGTCCTTCAGTCCGTCACCTTGGTCCTTCAGTCCGTCACCTTGGTCCTTCAGTCCGTCACCTTGGGCCAGACTGAAAATATATCAATTATTATTAGGAAGATTTCCATAAAAAAATATACAGACATCACGTCCAGAGAATAAATCATTCATCCCTTTCACTATTCATCTAATGTATCTACCTTCAGCTAAGCTTTATTAGGCCTAACATTCAAATGTTAACATGCTAACACATTAGCAAAACATTCATAAAGACATGGTTCACACCTGTAGGTTAGCTTGTTAACATGCTACACTTGTACCACAAAAATCCATAGTAGATGTCTGGATGTTATCATGCTAACACGATACACTATTACCATATCAATGCATGCCAGCAGACGCCTATATTAGCATGCTAACACATTAAAGTAATACCTCAACAATGCATGCTAAATATCAGTGTGAAGCATGCTAACACACTCAAGTAATTCAACAACAATATAAACATCAGCATGTGAGCATGCTTGGTTAAAGAATCTGAAAGTTTGCATGCTAACTCCCTTCAACTAGCTTCTGCTACTGAATCTTTTTAAATGTTACTGATTTACATCAAATGTATCTACACTCTTTTAAAATGTAAATATTGTTGCAGACTAAAATCACAAAATAAATCAGCTTAAGCTTAAGAGATATTCAAATGTTTTTGTCAGACATAAAACATGTAAGTACCACTGACCGGTGTGCAGTGCATGTGTGACATAGGTTGCTCATTGACACCACAAGCCAGCGTCAGAAACACAGATGAACTATTCGACTACAATTCTACATAGACATAAGTTGTTCTGCCGAGATCTTCATGCTCTGCACGTGTTGAATGATTACTTGTCTGTCGTCCCAGCCGCCCTGACTCGCTGCATAGTGCCAACCGTCTGTGCTGCAGGGTCTTGGCACCCAGTCTGGCTGACTATGGCTGCGATAGTAGATCTTTCCCCCACTCTGCCTTTCATCTCGCTAATGAAGTGGACACATTGATCAATGTTTGTTTGTTTACTTCAGTCAGGGAGGGGACACTTTAGAGGATTACGTCTGCGCTGCTTCATTTGACGTGAAGGCTTTCTCCAGATGATGTTTGTGTCCCGAATGGATTTGTTCATTGAAATCATCTTATTGTGGTTACTGCATTTCCTGCGTATCCAACAGGACAGAATCATCCTCAAGTTACTCTACATCAGCCTGTTACCCTTTGGTGTTATTTACTTTGAAGTGCATTGTAATGACAAGACTATTAGCTTTATACACTGAACACAAATATAAACGCAACACTTTTGTTTTTGCTCCCATTTTTCATGAGATGAACTCAAAGTTCTAAAACATTTTCTATATACACAAAATAACCATTTCTCTCAAATATTGTTCACAAATCTGAAAGAATGTGTGATAGTGAGCACTTCTCCTTTGCTGAGAGAATCCATCCCACCTCACAGGTGTGGCATATCAAGATGCTGATTAGACAGCATGATTATTGCACAGGTGTGCCTTAGGCTGGCCACAATAAAAGGCCACTCTGAAACGTGCATTTTTGCTTTATTGGGAGGGTCTGGGGGGGTCCGAAAACCAGTCAGTATCTGGTGTGAGGGGTAGGGTTAGGGTTAGGGTTAGGGTTAGGGTTAGGGTAATGTTGTGAATCGAGTGGCCCGTGGTGGTGGTGGGGTTATGGTATGGGCAGGCGTATGTTATGGACGACGAACACAGGCCACTCGATTCACAACATTACCCTAACCCTACCCCTACCCCTACCCCTCACACCAGATACTGATTTTTTCAGATTTGTGAACAATATTTGAGAGAAATGGTTATTTTGTGTATATAGAAAATGTTTTAGATCTTTGAGTTCATCTCATGAAAAAAGGGAGAAAAAACAAAAGTGTTGCGTTTATATTTTTGTTCAGTGTATATAAAGCTAATAGTATTTATATATATATATATATATATATATATATATATATATATATATAGGCTCCAGAACAGTGTTTCTCAAACTCTTTCATACCAAGGACCACTTAACCGATGAAAAAACACTCGCGGACCACGTAACTCCACAAATATCCAAAATCACATTGTTTTTCTAGAGCAGATGACAAATCGCCTGAAAATGGTACAAACAAGTGGCAACATGTGTGACGAAGGTGTTGCGCTGGGCTATAGCGCAACATGACACTTAAGTTTGCTCCATTGCGGAGATATTCCCGCGAGAGTGCGAAGAACTTACATTTATTTATTTATTTCAAATGTGAAATTTGACCAATATACACACTTTGAGAAACACTGCTCGAGAGCATTAATTTAATTCTTCATGATGTTGTTCTCCCTCTCTCTGCACTAGGACTCAAAAACAGAACCAGAAAAGCCCTGGGCTTAAAGAAGAAGGACAGGGATACGGATGGAACGTGAGTTTGCTCAGACACAACTAACAAGCCGAGTTTACAACCGTCCAACTCTGAAAACAGAATTGGGATGAATAGGGCTGGGTATCAAAGCTCAATCATTTTACCGACTGAAATATGTATCTACCATTGAGTATATAACTTTGCCAAATACAGAATGTTTGTTGGATGTGTGCCTTTTTTGTATTCTCTAAAACAATATTTTTTTATATAATTCAAAATGTTGCCAATTTTAGTCAATTTTGTTAAGGCAAGGTTCTTGTACCGCTGTTTGTGTTTTGACAACATTCACATTTGAGACTATTTTTGTTAAATGAAAGAAAGGGATATTGTAGAATAACATGATTATATCTACGAAAGTATAATTAAATCATTGCCAAACCTAAAATATTGTTTTCCTAAAATTTACTTTTTTGTCCTTTTGTCAAAACAGGAGTTCACCTGACAAAGAAGGAAGTGGAAGCGGGAAAAAAGGAAGTGTATGTACATTTCACATAGTTTTGTAGTTTGTTAGGTTCTTTTCTTTGTTAGTGATATACATACTATATCCATTTATTCAGTGTTTTACAATGCAACTGTTACTGCCTTTGGAGTATAACTTCCATGTATTACAACTTGCTTTACGTAGTTTTAGGCCACGGCACGACTACCAAGTCTGCCAAAGCACGAATCTTGAAAAGTCAGACAATCGAACATGTCATAAAAAGCCAACATTTAATTTGAACCACACTTTTTGAAAGTAAAAAGTTAGTAAATAAAGTAGGTAAGCACAATTGATCATTCACACGGACATGTTTATACTAACTTCTCTTTTCACTATTCTCTCTTTGGTCCATTTTGTAATTAGAAAAAAGCCAATGGAGCACCCAATGGTTTCTATGGGGAGATTGACTGGGACAGATATGTAAGTCTGCGCAGCTTCTCCTTTTTTTCAATATTTCTTACCAAGCACACTTGCAATCAGTGTCACATATCGTTAGGTTTGATATTACTGAGTAAACGTTGCAAATAGAGTGCTAGCTGCATATTCTGTGAGTCAGCAGGAGCTTCCAGCAAGACTTTTGTGAAATCTGACCCATATAAATATGCAGAGCTGTTCACAGGGAAGAGTTTAGCGACGCCTCTGTGACTGTACATCGTGTAACAGACTTTGTCCTCTCTCTTGTACAGGCCTCTCCTGACGTGGACGACGAGGGCTTTAGCCTCCGGCCCGGGGACGAGGGCGATGATATCCTTTGAGGAGAGAAGAAGTAGTCCTGGGACTCTTCTCCTGCAAAACTATTGACCTGTTCTGAGTGACTCTTTGGACGAGTACTTCGCTGTATTAAATAGGCCAAATCAATAGTCCTTCAGTCTCTTGCCACATCACATGTGTATGTCCTTGCAGTTGCACAATGACAGAAGAAGGGCAGCCAGACTAGAGTTTTGGTTCTCTGCCCTGACCCCATTGGGGCCTACTTGACCCGCAAGTTTATTTTTTCTGTCATTAATAGGGAGTAATGTTATACCATCTCTATGGCAATGGCATGTTAAATTGTTCTTACTGTGGAAAAGTGGCCTTTAAAAAAAAAACAATATTCCTTTTGGGGGGTTTCCCTTTCTTGAAGTGTGTTGTATAGGTTTTTATGTAAATAGTCTGCAAAGGCTAAAATCCCAAAGTTACCTCCAGAGGGAGTTTCTCTCCCACACTTCCGTAACAAAGTGACATCACTTTGTAACAGTCTGCCGGCCAGCTAACCAATCAGAGCAGACTGGGCTCTGGTTTCAGAGCCCAGTCTGCTCTGATTGGTTAGCTGGGTGAAAAGAGGTGCTGCAGCAAAGGCAGTATGAAAAAAAATTAAGGGCTTTTTGAACATTAAGGCATGGAAATATGTCACAGTAGAGTCAAAGACTACAAATATGAACCTGGACTTTTGCATAATAGGGCCCCTTGAATCAGAACCTGCTGACATGGTTTAGATTCGGATGCTTGGACAGAAACTTTGCAGATTCATTTAAGGTCAGGCCAGATTTGTGTAGCCCCATCTTGGCTTTAATTGAGCACACAATCATCATTAAGATTGACCGCATGTTCACTGTTTCATCAATATTTTTGCTCACGTAGGTGTCAGTGGCTTTTTGTTTGAAAAATAGTCTAAACATTTGCCCAAGAAGTATGGTTTGGAGTTTCATCAACAGCAGGTGTAATACAGTTAGTAACTGTGCAGACTGAGACACAGAGCATCGCACTCTCATTTGAAAAGAATATGCTATTTTAAAATTCTGTACAAGAGTGACTAAGCCTCCATCTGATGTTACTTTGTCCTTGACAAATGTTCACCAGCTTCCAGAGGAAAGCACTTTTTCTCCTCCAGTGACTCGGAGGACGATGAAGAGAACAAGAAGAAGTTCAAAATCAGGATCAAGCCGCTGGTGGCGGACAGTGCCAAGTGTGTCCCCTCGTCTATGGACGAGCTGAAAGCCTCGGTGGGGGGCCTGGCCCTCTCTCCGTCTCTGGTGAGCACTGCTGATCAGAACTATAGGTTACTTACGTAACCCCAGTCCTCAGAGTAACATGTAATGAGATGTCTCACGATGTGATGCGCCTCATCGCGGAGCAAACAGAAGCATCAATCTCATTACGCCAATCCTGATTGGCTGGTGATCTTGATGTCAGCGTCAGGGGAATTCACCCCCTATAAGTAGCCTGCGCCACGACGCATGCGTCATTCAAAATAAGCACCTCTTCTCGCTTCACCATAGCAAGGAGGGCCGTCTGGTGAGACATCTCACTTCATGTTACTCTGAGGACTGGGGTTACGTAAGTAACCTATAGTTCTCATTCATAACACTCCGTTCGATGTCTCACTATGGGAAATTGTAGCTCCCGTATTGTCAGACGAGCTTATCTCGAAAATCACCGATCAACCAGAACGTAACAGGTAGAGCTCTGACTCAACCAGGTGCCCAGCACTGCTTGAGTCACAATGGGAGGAGAACGTCCAGCCTGTTAAGAGGCGGACAAAAGTGAGCGGCGAGGACCAGCTCGCCGCTTGCACCAATGTCTTGGATGGTATGGCTGCATCCTGGACAGAGCCCAGGATGCAGCCAGACCCTGAGTCGAAAGAGCTCGCGGACCCGAGGGTGCCTGCGAACTCTGACTCGTAAGGGCCCCAAAGCAATTGCTTCCACAAACCAGTGGGAGAGCCGTTGCTTAGTAACAGGCTTGCCCTTATAAGGGTTAACCCAGGACACAAGGGGTTGGTCATTATGACGAAGCACCCTTGATCTGTCCCTGTACGTGCGTAAAGCACAGGCTGGACACGGCAAATCCGGCCGATGTTCCCCGGAGGAATACAGTGGCGGGGAGGATGCCTCAATGTCAAATGTGGTACCTGAACCAACCGCCTTAAGATAAAGGCAGGGTTGGGCTTCAACCACACTCTGTTTGTCCTGGGGCGAACCGAGTGCATGAAGACTGTACAGATAGCGCATGAGTGCCACTGGCTCGCTTGGCAGCTGCCAGGGTCAGCTTCATGTCACACTGTATTCAGATTGTACCACTCACGGGCCAGGCCCACAGAGCCAAGCACTCTGGGTGTGGGTGAAAGATCGCCCCCCCCCGCTTGGGACAGTATGTCCCCGCGTAGTGGGAGCTGCCATGGCTGCCGCACAGCAGCTGATATATCTCCGCTAGCCAGTACATAGCTGGCCAGTGCGGAGCTATCAGGATAAGTGTGTGGCGTTGCTCTCTCACTCTGGCCAGCGTTGGGGGTATCAGAGCCAGGGGTGGGGAACGCGTACAGAAGGCCCGGGGGCCAATCGTGTGCGAGTGCATCCACGCCTAACGGTACATTTAGATCGCGCATCGAAAAGAACAGCTGACACTGAGCGTTGTCTTTCGATGCGAACAGATCCACCGCGGCTCTGCCGTAACGCACCCACAGCTGGCTCACAATCCTTGGATGTAGAGTCCAGTCTGCATAAAGTGGTGTACCTCTGGACAGTAGATCTGCCCCGAGGTTCATCACTCCCGGTACGTGCGTCGCTCTCAGAGAGAGGAGACGTCTACCGCTCCATAGGATCAGTTTGCGCGCCAGTGTGTGTAACTGGAGAGAACGCAAACCCCCTTGGCGGTTTATATACGATATTGTGGTCGTATTGTCTGTCCTCACGAGGACGTGATGTCCCCTGAGGAAAGGCAGAAAGCGTTTTAGGGTGAGGAACACCGCTAAAAGCTCCAGGTAATTTATGTGCGCCCACTGGAGGTCTCTGCTCCAGAGACCCCTCACCGGGCGACCTTCATAAATACCTCCCCAACCTGTCAGACATGCGTCCGTGGTGACCACCTTCCGTGAAAGGACAGCACCCATAGGCACACCTCGTACTAGAAAAGTCGGGTGCAGCCAGTGGCGCAGTGCCATTACGCATTTCACAGTAACCATCACTCTCGGGGTTTAGTTTTAGGGCGGCCACCCAGCGCTGAAACTCCCTCATGTGTAAGCGTCCCAGTCGTACGACCAGGATGGCTGACGCCATGATCCCCAGTAACCGCAGGCATGATCTGAAGAGAACATGTTTGCGCAGCTGGAAAAGAGCAAGACAAGCTCTGAAAGCTTTCACTCTTTCCGCTGACAGGCGGGCTGTAAAGGGCACCGAGTTCAGGCGTAAACCCAGGAAGAGTATAGTCTGCGCGGGGCACAACATGCTCTTCTCTGTGTTTATTATGAAACCCAGGTTGAGCAGGTGCTTTACGAGGACATTTGTCTGCGTAACAGCCTCCTGCTCCGACTGTGCGAGAAGCAGCCAGTCGTCCAGGTAGGTCGCCAAGCGAATACCCTGTTGTCTTAACGGGGCTATCTCGGCTTCCGTACATCGTACAAAGACACTCGGACTGAGAGACAGGCCGAAGGGGAGTACTCTGTATTCGTAACAGATCCCCTGAAATGCGAATCTCAGATATTTCCTGTGTGGGTAATATACTTGGATGTGAAAATAGGCATCTTTCAGGTCGACTGATGTAAACCAGTCGTCTTGTCGCACGAGCCGCAGCAGAGATGTGTGAGTGAGCATTCTGAATTTATATCTTTTTAGATATTTGTTCAGAGCCCTCAAATCAAGTATTGGCCGAATTTCGTTCCCTCCCCGTTTGGGAACGAGGAAGTACTTGGAATAGAAGCCGCCCTGACTCTGCTCGGCGGGTACAACAGATATAGCCCTCTTTTCTAGGAGTGAGAGAATCTCTCTCTCCAGAATATGGGCTGACTCTCCTCGGGCCTGCAAATACAGAATGCCCGAGAAGCGAGGGGGGGTGACAGCGAATTGGAGTCTGTAGCCCCGTGTTACTGTCTTGAAAACCCAAGCAGATGTTGCGAGCATCTTCCACTGTATGCTCCTTAGAGCCAGTGGAGATGTCACGTCTCTTCCCCTCTGAGTCTCTATTTGTTGTGTTATGGGGCCCTCTAGTGTCTGAACACAGTGGTGCCCCTTTTCGACAATCCCCACCGACACTGCGCATGCGCGTGACGGTGGTGCCTTCACAGACCCGTCAATTGTCCGCCCTTTGAGAGAGGCCGTAGCTGCTCTCAGAAGGGGAACAGTTGACGGACTGTTTATTGTTTTTCTTTAAAAAAAATTTGAGCTGCGCCCTTGGCTCGAAGCCTGTATGCGTCAGCGGAAAATGTTTTATGACAGAAAAATCAATAAGTGTGTGACATGTGTTTATGCGGACTTGAGGATGGTGTTGAGGCATCTCTCGAGGCGGCGGGAACACATTTAGAGCTGGGGAACCGTGGACTTCCAGCTCTGTCACAGAGGGGAGAAGGAGGGGCTGTCACGCCGCTCGCTTCTTCTTCCTCGACTGCTGGCCGAAATTCTGGGTTGGCTGCGCCTGGGCTGCAGCCGGAACGGAGATTTTCTAGGCCAGCTTGCCCTTGTCTCCAGCCTGGGCTGGGGACTCGGGGCGGGCTGCGACCTCTGCGTTTTCGGTATTTTGAACCGAGCAGGGTTCGGGGCAGCTTGGGCGAAGGGCTGCCGCTGTGAAGGCAGCGGCTGGGCCCTTCGAGGGAGGCAGAGGTGGAGGGCCTCGTCCTCCTTCTTTTTCGACTCGCATCTCCTCTGCATGGAGGCGAGAGCGGAGCCGAAAATCCCCTCGGGAACGATGGGCATGTCAAGCACATCCTCCTTTTCCCGGTCTGGGAGGTTGGTGAGGTTGAGCCATCTAGCTCTTTCCTGCACCACCACGATCCCCATTGTTTTGCCCGTGGCCTGGACGGCGCAGTGTTGGACACGGAGACAAATGTCTGTGACCAACTCGTCCAGAACGGCCGGTCCAGGATTACTCGACATATCCTCACAGAGCTCCGCTTGGTATGCGGTTAGCAGTGAGGAAACGTTCAGAGCCCTGGCGGACAATGCTGCGGCTCTGTAGGCCCGTTCAGTCATGGTCGACTGGAAACGGTCCACCTTCGTTGGCAGCGTGGGGTTCCTGCTTGGTGACGGGCCCATCCTCGGTAGGAGGTGGGCTGCCACCAGCAGTTCCATCGGCGGTATGCGGAGCAGGCCGAGCCTCTCCATACCGTCGCAGTCTAGGGAGGAGGCACCCTGGATTGGGGCCTTGTTGCTAAAGGGTCGGTCCCTCCACGAGACCGACACCTCATCCAACATCTCCGGAAATACAGGGAGGAGTTGCCTCTTCGTCCTCGTTGCTTGGGGAGAATGTTTCCCCTCGTAACGGGACCTGGCGGTCTCCTTGGCCATTTCGTGCCACGGGATGTCTAGCCTGGACGCAGTGCGCTGACACGCGGCCTGCAGGTCCATGCTCAGACAGGGCGAAGCTGGTGTGCTATCGCCCGGGAGAGCAGCCATCGCTCCCGGCTTTGCCGTTTGAGCCGATGACATGAAGATATCTTCTTCTTGCTCATCCGAATCAGACAGGAGGGACTCAGAGGTGTCCTCTTCGTCCTCCATGTAGTCTAATTCCAGGACATCCTCCGCGGGCGAGACCATGGTGAGGTCTCGCCGGGAGCTCCCGCCTGGTGAGGCGTGGGGCTCCGTTCCCGCGTCTCTTGCCGCCACCGGGTTCCGGCCTGACACGGCGTGGGATCCCGGTTCCGCAGCTGCCGCTGTTAGTGAGCCCCAGACCGACACAGTGAGGGGCTCAGTCTCTGCGGCGGACGCCCCCGTGTCTTGATTGCCAAACGGCGAATCAGTGGACATGAGGGAGTCCTGTTCCAACAAGCTAGCTTGGTGTGCTAGCCGTCGGTGGAGGCTCTTTCGGGTAAAACGGGCACAATGCCCGCACGAGCCGGAGTTGTCGATAGCCTCCTGGGCGTGTTCCAGCCTGAGGCAGGACGAGCAGACCTGGTGTGAGTCTGTGCCTGCTATCTTCAACCCGCAGCCGCATGACCGAGCCTCCGAGTCCCTGACTCCTCTGGTGTGAGGGGGAGAGGCGTCCATCTTGTTCGCCTCGTGGCTTGGAGAGGACCCGCTCGTAACAGGTACGTCGTTGAGAGAAAAGTGTTACCAACCCGTCCTTAATCCGGAGAAAAAGGGACGGTGTGGGTCCTCTGTTCTCATAGAATATTGACTGGTGTGTCAATATACTTCTAATCCTTTTCTCCTCCGTGGGAGAGAAAAAGAAAAGCGTCCTCGCTACCGTGGTGTCGGTAGCGAGGACGCTACAGGTGTGTTGCTAGCTTGAAAAAAAATCAGACCTACTTTACTTTCCGGAGAAGAGAAGGGCGAGGTCGATTTCAATACTAACTGGCGTTAGTATTACCGTCTTCCTGCAAAGCAGAAGGAGTAGCCGGCGAGCGCCCGTCGACCGAAATGGTTATATTTGGGTTCAGTCTGTGGACAGTGAAGCTTGCCCGGCTACTGTAGAGATGTGCTCTGAAGCGAGAAGAGGTGTTTGAATGACGCATGCGTCGTGGAGCAAGCTACTTATAGGGGGTGAATTCCCTGACGCTGACGTCAAGATCACCAGCCAATCAGGATTGGCGTAATGAGATTGATGCTTCTGTTTGCTCCGCGATGAGGCGCATCCCATAGTGAGACATCGAACGGAGTGTTATGAATGAGAACCCTTGTTCTGCTACACAGCACTGAAGGTTCATGACGTGTAACAGCTGTTAAAGTCTGTATTTGTTTTGTCTTTTCTTCACTTTTCTGCTGTCGTCTTGTAGAAGAGAAGTCCGGTAAGTCTTTTTTTATTTATGTTTCACCAGCAACAGCGGTCGTATGGCATGAATTGACTTAAAAATGAGAACGTGATAATTCCCTTATAAACACTTTTTTTGGCATGCAGTCTCTCTCACCATTTCTAATCCCTCAACTTCTTTTTGTTGACTTTGGTTTCTGTTAAGCTACAGCTTTACTTGAACCTGAATGGCAAAGCGTTACATAATGCAGATTAAACATAACACCAGTGGTGGAAGTACATTTACTCAAGTACTGTTTTTACAAACTTGTACTTGAGTTTTTCAATCTATGCTACATTATACTTCTACTCCATTACATTTTGGAGGCAAACATTTCATTTTAACTCCGCTACATAAGTCACTTTGTATAAATATAAACACATGATAATTCTTCTATGATGCAATACTAATCTACCCAGTATTTTAAGAAGTAATTGGAAGTAATTTGGTTCAAAATTGACAAAGAACAAAGAATTTAAGATATTAAATACGGCGGCTGATTGGTGCAAACACGGCCAAAACATTTTCGCGAAACGATGCAATGATAAAAACACAAAAGTGCCAAAACACATGCAAATGAGGAAACATCTTCAACAACTTGATAACCCATGCGCAGCATTTAGAAAACATTCACCAACTTGACGAAATATGGGCAAGGTTTAGTTAAAAAATATGTTGCAAAAAGCTCAAAACACAACGGAAACGGGGACACTAAAAAGTGATGCAGCCGGCTGGGAGTGGAGCACTTGTTGATGTTCGTGGATTATAAAGTTGACCCACTGTCACTGTCACTGTAAACTTACCTAAAATGTTAGTTTTATTCGTTTATTTTAACAATGTGATCGCATGATTCCTGCAAACGTGCTGTAAGCGAGGTAGTTTACGTAGCTGACCTAGTAATTTCAAAGAAACTGACAAAACACTTACAGTTATGAAAAGACTAACTCTGCAACAGTGACAGTTGGCCAGCTTTATAATCCCTGAACGTCAACAAGCACTCCGGTCCCAGCTGTGTGCATCACTTTTTAATGTCCCTGTTTCCGTTGTGTTTTGAGCTTTTTGCAGCGTTTTGTATTCGCAATGTTTCTCCTAATGGAAGTGTTTTGGGCCGTTGCAGCGCATTTGCACCTGTCGGCGACCGCATGATATCGTCAAAAGAGCCATCCTGTGTACTGAGTACTTCTACTTTTGATAGTAATCTAAGATGGTAGTATTTCTACTTGTATTTAAATAAAAGCAAACAGAGGGTATACACTACTTAAGTAAAGGATTTGAGTTATTCTTTCTCTACTGCATAAGAGACACCCACACATAGACCCATTGATTTGGAGCTAACATGCGGAGCAACTTGCTACATTAACCACTGTGCATGTCGGTCGTAAGTGATGCTGGTATTTTCCTCATAATCTCAAAGGGTGTTATGGCTCATGCTGCTGCATTATGAAAGCTTTGTGGTGCAAGTAAAGTGGTGCGATGTGTGTGTGCAGTTTTAGTTGGTGTCCATTTGACTGATTTGTCACTCACTCTCTGACCCAGGTCTGTTCTCTCTTCCTTTTTGCTGGTCTCAGAGACGCAGCCCGGTGAGTTTCTCTACACCCTCTGCTGGCTGTTTCAGAGCCAACATCCTGAAACACAGCTCTCTAATCTCTGCTGTCTAAATCAATCATTCAGTTATAAAGGGAACATTTGGTATATTAATCTGGACCCACTTTTCACATGTGTTGTGTCAATGTGCCCTTTTTGATTAGAGCGATTAGTAGATTGACAGATTTCTTTCATGCAAAAATGGCAGAAGAAGAGATTTCCTGCTTTTTTTCTGATGTATATAATCCTAAACTCAATATCTTTCAAACGGTTTAGGGTAAGGGTTTGTTTTTGTGTCTAACAAAATCTCGCTCAAGGAAAAGTCCTTCTGAAATGTCACATTGCCGAAAACAGCTAAATGTTTAGCCACAATATTATTACATTTTCTTTTTTAGATAACACTAATCTACACTTTTTGTACTCCAACACAATATGACAACACTGGCCTTCCAATAACAAGTCCTTATGACATACTAAATTTGACTCTTAGATTATATAATATAGTCCAGGCTGAAAGGTATATTATTGTCCCTAAAACAAGTGAAATGTGTAATGTTTTGTCTAGATCTCAGTTTTTTAAGATTGGTAATGTTTCTTGATATGACTAAATTGACCTGCCTTATTTAAAAATATATATTTGTGCCTCAGAAGTTATCATACATAAATGTTTATGAATTTCACTTCTTTGTCACTTGTTTTAAGAAAATAAAACGTGTTATAATTGAATGGAAGAATGAAATGAGCTGTGACGTGCTTGTGTTGTACTATTGTCTGTTTCTTATTTTACTTTTTGTTTGGATTCTATTTTTTACAGGGGCAGATGAAAAGGAATTTGTCCTGTAAGTACACCTACTGCTGACATATTTTGTTTACAAAAAGATGTATGAATGGGAGTGGAGAATGGGAATGAATCATGTTAACCATTTTAGCTTAGCGTGTTAGCATGCTAACATTTGCTCAAACTAATTGTTTTAAAAATGTTTTATCTTTATGGAATACAACACATTTACCAGAAATGTAAAAATGTTTTCAAAATCTTCATATAGTTGCTCCAAAAGCCAGGAAAGTTATTATACTTTCTTTTGTCAATATGCAGTAAGCTAGTCTCTCCAAAGCTAACATTTGCTAATTAGCGCTTAACACAAAGTGCAGCTAAGTGTAATGGAAATGCCAGTTTTGCACAAATAGAATGTTTCTATTTTCTTATAATATCTCCTGATGAAAAGTAACAATCACCCAAGTGATTGTAATATATGTATCAAATTTGGGGTCAATCCAGATATATTATATTCCAGTCCAGACTAAGGTGGTGGACGGACAAACAGACCAGCATGGCCATCCATCGAGCCACACCACAATTGCCAATTTGTATACATTTGATGTGATAATATTAAAAGTGCAAAGAGCAACAACTGAGTTTTTGTTGTGTTCCTGCAGGTGAAGAGATTGCCAGACCCAGACGTTCCACCCCAACACCAAGTCCCGCCCCCGAGACGCCGAGGTCTGTCCTTATTCAACCCAGTCTCACGGCATTTCGTGTTCACCAACACGATTTTTAATCTATTGATTCGTGTTCACCATCACGATTTGCCCCTTTTTTTTTTCGTGTTGCACAGCACCATTTTAAAAGCAATGTATTTCTACTGCCTGCAGCACGTCTTTTTCTCCGGTCGGGTTCATAAAAACATGTTCTTACTCAATATCAAGCCACAGTTATTGCTTTTATTTGAAATCGTATAATTTCGGACTTTTGTTGTCGTCTGTGAGGAAAATAAATGGGGCTCAGAGCCTCAGGATACTGAAATCTGTATTTTTTAAATCTTTTTTTCCTTCTAATTTGTTATTATTTTCAAATTTAAAAATAAAAATAACCGGAAACAGACGTAGGCATTTAGAGCGATTACCCAAGATCCTCAGCTATGGTTTTAAGCTCGCTTATTGGATTTTTTAGCCGCAATGCATGCTGGGATTTGGTGTTTATATGATATGAAATCCGGAAAACATTTTAAAAGAATAAAATAATACTTAATTCCGAGTGCTCTTGCTTTTCTCTTTGAAAGTCATCACATAACGGCATTGTAATACACGGTTCGGCTGCATTGTATATTACAGATCTGCCGTAGTTCTTTATTTATAGAGCCCTGATTAGAAGACCTTTGGAAAAACGGAGAAAATGCAGCCGAAACTGAATACTTGACGTGGATCATAAATATATTCAACAATTAAACAACATCTTCAATTTCTCTTCACACAATACGTCTCCTTGCAGTATCAACACTAATTCGGCTGACTTTTACATTTGATCTAATTCACAGATAGGTTATATTTACACCATAACGGTGCACAGCTGATAGAAAAGGACTGTAGTTTTTAAAGATATTACTGATTTTCTTTGAATGTAAGAATGTAAATACTGAGTCTGAAATAGTATAGCAATATGCTGTAAAATTATGTGAAAGCATGAATAAAACGTGTCCTACACTAATAATACAAAGTGATTATGGCTGTGTGTACCTTGTGTGCACCGCCTAGTGGTTAAAGCACGTTATTGAATTATTGTTTTTATGTGTTATAATATAACACATAAAAACAATAATGTACTCTTAATATTTTTTTCATCAAATATTATTTGAATATTTTAATAAAAATATGAAGAGTACATACTTTCATAGGGGGAAAGTAGAAGGTCTGTGATAGAAATATAGAATATAAAAAATCAAGAAGATACTATAAGTGATCTCTACAATAAAACAGTTTAGTGCAGGATGTACAAAGATATTAATAGGAGGAGGTGCAAAACAGAAAAAAGAATTAACCTTTATTTAAACGTTAAATAACAGATTAAGGTCTTCTTTTAAATAAGAAAAACACTTTGGGGGTATCTATCTACAGATAAATATTAAGCCTGACAAAGTACTTAACGTCTAATATATTGCTTTCCTGCAATGTTAACTATGTTGAAGCACTTATTTTAACTGATATTATACATATGAATTATACTCTTATGTATGTAGATAGAATAAGAAATGTGCAGAATATGACAGTTTAATGGTGGAGGTACACACATATTGATAGATGTCTTGTAATGCACTGTTGAGGAACCTGTGACCCAAGTGTTTCATTCATTGCATAACTACACTGTAGTTGTGTATGATATGTCAATAAACCTTTGAAAATCTTGAAAGGGATGTGCAAAATAGCCATAATATACAGTCTTTAATTAACTATTAGTAGAGAATAACGAGTAATGAATATACTTTATTACTCGTTTCCATTCATGCCAATTGCAGATACATGTTTAGTCTTCTCAAGCACCAACTATCAAATATCTCTCCTGATTGTTGGCACTTGACAATCACCTTACCTGAATTTTACTCAGGTGTAACTAAAGTCTGATTTAAGGGTTGTTTATATTTCACATAATTAATCAGAATCTGCAAAGTAACTCAAATAAATGCAGTGGAGTAAAAATACCAGGTTAACCTCTGAATTGTCGTGGAGTAGAATTACAAAGTAACAATGAGCTGTCATGTGGGTATATATTAATGCTGCGCATTATGGACACAAGCGATTTTCACCCATTTATTAATTATATGTTTTACATTTGATAACACCAATGTGTTTAATACTGGCAACTTCTAATTGTGGGGAAAACGTTCAGTAGAGACGTCCCATAGAACATTTTGCGAAACACAATAGCCAGCATGTGTAGTTCTGGGGGGGTGTTCGATTCCAGTTTTGGATAGTCTGGCGTGGTTTCGTTCCATTTCACACAGCTGGTTGACGCTCTGCGTAACCTTACGGGGACTGTAGTCTTAAACGATAGCTGGGGATTATGGGTAGTGTAGTGTCTTCGGCCATCCTAAACTCGCAATGATGCTCGAAATGTCCCTTTATAGGCCTACGTCTGTTTCCGGTTATTTTTATTTTGAAATTCAGTTCCTGACGGACGCCAAAAAAGCCCGAGATTATGAAATTAAACCAATAAATAAAAGCAAGGATAATTGTGTGTTATTGGTGAGTAAATAACAGTGTGTTATTTTGAAAATAATAACAAATTAGAAGGAAACAAACATTTAAAAATACAGATTTCCGTATTCTGAGGCTCTGAGCCCAATAGAGTCTGGCTGCAGACCGCAGCAAGGAGGCTGATCGTATAGGGGCGGATCGTATAGGGGCGGATCCTATAGTGAACGACGGGAGCCGGCTCTCGCCCGCGAACGAGCCGTTTTTTGTTTTGTTTTTGCGGAGGGATCGAGATCGGCATGAAGGCACATTATGCAATGTGGACATTATCCCGCTTATTACACATGGCCACATTCTCAACAAAGTAACAACATGACTCACAATAATAATTGAAATGCTTTTATGGATTTAGAAAAAGATTTTATTGATTTAAAAAATTGTTTTATGTATTGATTTAAATTGACGTGCATCCGCTAAGAAAAGTAGTCCGTTGTTACTGTTTGAACTAACGTAACAACGGCAGGAACTGCTTCTATAGTGTTTTTGAGGAGCTTTTTGATTACAGATTTGAAAACATCGTTGCTTGCTTTAAAAGTAGCACAATTCATTATGTCAAACCTTGGAAAGTATCTAGATATCCCTGCCCTAATGCCAAAAGTAACTGGCAACTGAATATGTGTCGCCGTTTGATGTCTATGTCTGGACCGCTGCGTAAAAAGGAGGGTTTCTGCCCCGTTACTTCTCTTCTTACTTCTATAAGAATAAA
Organism: Pseudochaenichthys georgianus; assembly: GCF_902827115.2. NCBI lineage: Eukaryota > Metazoa > Chordata > Actinopteri > Perciformes > Channichthyidae > Pseudochaenichthys > Pseudochaenichthys georgianus. The sequence goes on along the minus strand of NC_047519.1, from coordinate 10,062,143 downwards.
ACACGGAGGACGGAGATCTCTTTTTGTCCTGCTCTTCTCCCCGCTGCAGCCTAGCAGCTGATCTCAAAGCACGCTCCCCTCTTCTGCAGGGAGAAAAACTATATTTATATACTTTATATAGGTTGATACAGTAGCCCCTTTTTTAAAATAGTTTTTATAGGTGTTGCTATCTGTTTTGTGTAGCGTGGTTCTACAAGCAAGTCAATGCATCCATTGGGTGGTATCAGAGAGTTACACGGGTCTGTAAATGCAATGAAAACAATTGGCCACAGCAAATAATTTATAACATGTAATTTTTACTTTTGAATACTTCAGTACAAAGGATGTATTGAATAATTTAAGTGATATATGTGTACACATATAAATCATTAGTCAAAACAGCGCTACATTTGATTGAATTAAAAGGTATAATATGTGGTAAACTGAAGAGCCCTTTGGGAGCCGAAAGAGCCGGCTCTTCTTGGTGAGCCAAATGATCCGGCTCACCAAGAAGAGCCGGAATTCCCATCACTAGAACAATGACTTCTTCTGCGAGGATTTATAAAAGCACCCGGAATCCCTTAAGTTGCATTACTGCCACCTACAGTATGTATTTCTGCTGAGTGTCATTATTCTATTGGATAAAAAAAGTTAGGAAACGCCCCTATACGATACGCCCCTATACGATACGCCCCTATACGATCCGCCTCCTTGCTGCGGTCTGCAGCCAGACCCATCTCCTCTGAGCCCCATTTATTGTCTGAGCCCCATTTATTTTCCTCACAGACGGCAACAAAAGTCCGAAATAACTGTGGCTTGATATTGAGTAAGAACATGTTTTTATGAACCACACAGCTTCCGGTCTCCCACGACCCGACCGGAGAAAAAGACGTGCTGCAGGCAGTAGAAATACATTGCTTTTAAAATGGTGCTGTGCAACACGAAAAAAAGGGGCAAATCGTGATGGTGAACACGAATCAATAGATTAAAAATCGTGTTGGTGAACACGAAATGCCGTGAGACTGGGTTGCCTTATTTTAGCAATGTTGCCAACTGATTGGACTAGTACACTTATATTCAGTGTGTAATATGTTTTTGGTAAGCTGTTGATATTTCAATTGTAATTGAAGGTGAAATGTTTTTTGTGGTTTTTCTTATTACAGTGACAGGCTCTCGCAGAACGTTCCTGCCTTCTTTGGCCCGCCTTCAGAGACCAGATATGCCAGATATGATGGTCTGTCCTTTATCCATATTAAGCCACATTCATTTATACTAACCAATTCACGTAGGAGCTGCCAGTTAAATATGTGACATTTATTGTCTGTTTATGGCTATCCAATCACAGTGGTCCCTGCAGATGCGTGGGGAGAATCCAGACCGCACTCAGAATCCCCGCTGAGCAGAAGCTTCCCAATAGGAGGTGAGTCAGCTTTAAATACAACTATGTTACCCTTTCTATAACTCTTATGTCTATAATGCGTACTTGTTATGTGTTATAAGAATCTTATAGAGCTGTATAATCACAGTTATAATGGTCACAGAACATTGCACATGACTTTATAATGACTATATGTTATACAACTTAATAACTGCTGCTCAATCACTGACATTTTATATTTATTAGCTATTGTTTTTAATTCACAATAAGTGCTTTAATTAAAGCAAAAATATAATGAATACAATATAATCACATTAAAATGTATTATAACAGTGATTATAAGGCATTATACAAATATATGATAAGTCACAGTATGTGAATTATAATACACTGTTGCCCATACGGTTGGAATACAACCATTTTTACACCTTCTCATGAAATGATTGTGACAATGTGATTTATTCTTGATAGATAAAGTGTATATCTTCTCAAAACTTTATTGATCAATCTCTTCCAAACATATCACAGTGAAAATTAAACCATAATTAAAAAGACGAATGTGTCAGGGCAACAGTGTATATACTGTGTCATGCTATTACAAACAATGTTAGTGTGTGTCAGCAATTAGGCATCACCATTTTTTTATGATGATATTTGATCTTATAAGTTATTGTAAAACACCTTGTGTTTGATTATTAGCCTTAAGTTAATTGAAAATAATAATGCTTATTTTAATTGAAGAATCTTATTTTTGTGCAACCAATGCCTTTATTAAACAGACAGAGTTGAACCAACACATGGGCTGCTAGCTCTACCAATTGAGCATTATGTTGGTCTTGATGTGTTCATTTCTGTCTATGTTGATATCTGAACGTCATGCTAAACTTGTCTGAACTTTCATCCCTGTTCAGCTCCTCCTCCGCTTCCTCCAAAAAACATTCCATCCAGAAGTCATTACGGCTATTCTTCGGACTCTGCTGGTAAATATAAAGCTTTCAATATAATTCATCCGGTAAATCCTTTCAAATCTTTGATCTAAAGTCTACCTTTAACCCTTTGCAGCTGATCTACCCAATGGCAGGGCAGGTCGCAGTTCCGCCCCCATCTACCTGAACGTGCTGTCCCCCGCCTCGTACCGCGGCCCCCCGCCCCCCGACCTGGACGACGTGTTCGGCCCGACGGACGGGACCCGCCCCAGCGAGGAAGCGATGTCTCCCAGATGGGTTACATTCACCAGCGACAGACCCCCGCCTCCAGATGAGCCCGCCCCCCCTCCGCCTCCGGACTCCCCCCCTCCGGACACGCCCTCATCCACCCCCTCCACCCCTTGCCTCTCTCCAGGACCACCGCCAAACGAGCCCCCTCCTTCACCTCCCCTCCTCTCTCCCAGGACTCCTCCACCTTTCACGCTGCCTGAATCCCCCCCCTCCATCATGCTCAGACCTCCACCCCCAGATGAGCCGGCCCCTCCCCTGCCTCCCGACTTCTCCCCCTCCACTTCGCCTACGATGTGTTTCGACGACGATGCGATCGACGAGGAGGTGCTGCAGTTTGCAGAGGCAATTTACTGTTCGTCCCCGGCCCCCACCAGCCCGGTGCCCCCTCTGCCAGCAGAGCGGAGGTCTCCTCGGACAGGAGTCATATCCCCGCTGGTCCTAGGGGGCTTTGGGGGGAAGAGGACTCCAGAGGGAGCGTACCTAAGGGATGATATCTCAGACTTTGTAGGTTCTCCCAGGGAGCTGACGCCGAGCTTCAGGGGCACGCCCCCCCCTCTTCCTCCTACCACCTACAGGTCTATCATGTCTTCCCCGGGACCCTCCTCAGGCAGCCGTGAGTACTCTTTCCACATCTTCACAGTGGGTCATGCAGCCTGCACACAAAGGGTGATGGTGTATTCAACCCTTAAATGAGCAAACACATTTATATTTTGGAAAACAAATGGATTTTTTCACGATATCTTTCAAAATATCTTTATTTTCTAACTTACCCTCTGTATCTTGTGAGATACATTGCACATTTTATACATTATTAAACATATATTACACCTATATTACACCATTAATACACAATATCACACCTATATTACTCATGGACAAAGCCTGTCAAATGAATGTTTTCCCCAGCAAACCGAAACCATTTAAGGGTTACACTTTGGAGAGTGCTTGCGCCTGGATTCTGAGCAGAAATTGAAACGAAAGCAGCCAACAGTGCTACATGTATACCTTGGCCAAAATCATTTATAATAATGATTTCGTCAATTTTTTTGGCAAATGAATTACACTTAAAAAAAAAAAGTGTAGGGATGTAGAGAGACAGTGTCTTTAAAAAGTGTACTAAAAGAACAAAAACACTAATTGACAGCGAAAAAGTAACTAGATGAATGGTCCAAGCGAAATGTAAAGAAGTGAAAATAGTTTGAGGTGCTGGATTATTTACACAACATTATCTTATGTGTATTATAAACCCAAAAGTTCACTCATTAAATTCAAACAAGATACACTTTTAGAGTCTGCGGTAATGTTCTGCCAAACTAAAAGTTGGATATAGTTTTAGTTTGGCGACAATTCAAAAAGTAAACCTGTCACTATTAACAAACAATTATATCCTGCTTGAATCACACATAACAACTCCTTACCACCGCTGCGCTGCCTAATGTGTTTTCGGTGATAGAGATCTGATTTCAATTTGGTCCTAATCTGAACCAGCTACAGAACAGCAGTCACCATTTGAGTTTACCATTTGTTCTGTACATATAAATATGATTCATATCTTGATGCCTCCAAGTCAGTGAAAGCCAAGGCGTAATGATTTGGGTCGTTGTCCATCGCTCAATTCTTGTTAAGGAAGGCAATATCTCAGGAACCCCTGGAGATCATTTCTTTAACTTGGTCAACAAGTCTGCATGGACTCAAGGATAAACTAACTCACATTTATATTTCCCTGTGATGGAGAATACATCTGCTATTTATGACAATTATATACACATCTCTAACAGGATAAAGTGCTGAAGTGAGGACATTTTGAACACACATTGGCGTAAACTGCCAGATGACACCATGATGTTATTATAGTCACTGGAAACATCACATGGCATGATTTAATTCTAAGTTACTTACTGACATCTAGTGGTATGAATATAGAGTAACAGCCTCTGTGTTCTTAACCCTTAGCATTAATATGTAAAACTACATACTTCTATCATTTCCCTCCAGTAACCTTATCACAGATTGTGAAGCTGACCGTTGAGCGGCGCGACCAAGTAAGGAGGCAGAGGCAGAGAGTTCAAATATAACCTGGTGTGGGCATGTATTCCTCTTTGTGGTACCGGATACACAGCCTCAATATGACTGTCTCCCCTGAACACAGTCACCAGCCACAAGGACCTCACACACACACACTGGTCGTTTTTCAATCTCGAGGATGCTGGCTTGGTAGTCGCGTACTTCCAAGTCACTTCCTTCAGAAACGAAGCAAGTATGCTTCCAAGCCACGGCTTCGGAAAACGAAGAAGAATGGAACAGACTAACAAGTGTGCCACTCTCTCTAACGGCTTCAACATAAACTGTACCGAAAATAAATACCTCACGATGTCTATCTAATTATGAACTTGCCTTACTTTCACGGAACACATTTTTGGTGATAACAAATGTAACAAAGTAACATATTTACCAACACATGTTCTACGCCACTACATACTTACATTTCAATGTGTGCTGCGTCGGTTCAGCCATTCTCCGCAAGGGTTTTTGAAATTGGTCCGTGCGCAAAGCATTGTGGGGATTTTAAGGACGCGAAGTCTACCCATGTGCAGCCTCGAAATTACCCCCAAACCAAGGACGCGGCCTCGGTGGAATTCCAAGTATGCTGGAGATTAGAACAGTCCTTCGGCGGCACTCGATGACGTAGCATCCTTGAAATATTGGCTTGGAAGCCAGTATCCTCGAGATTGAGAAACGGAACCGAACAAGCAAACAGAACCTAAATACACACAGAATAATCAAACCAACAAGACACAGGTGAGGGGGGAGGAGACAACACAGGGCACCAGGTGACCACAATCACCAGTAACAGACAAGACGGGAGGGGGAACACTTTTGAAAATAAAACAGGAAACAGAGACAGACAAACTAAAACACCAACGAAGCTATACCATCCGTAACGGAGGCCGAGATCTATGGCCCAGAGATCACCTCCGTTACATAGATGCTAAACTATATTCTTAATTTAAGATACATAGGACATTGGTACACACTTGACACTTGGGGGTGTGTATTAGGCAATGTCAATGGAGTTATCAAATGGGTATATTTATCACATACTTCTAGATAAAGTAATAAGTGATTGTGTTGGCATCCCAGAACAGCTGCCCTCCTTTTGTGTTGCTGAGAAAGTTAGGTATTTTCTGTTAAATGTATCAATTGTAGAATGGAGATTTGGTTAAATATCACAGACACCTTTTCAAAACCTCATTGGTCAGAAGTCAAAGGCCGTCCACACCAAGAACAATAATTATAAGATGGTGTGAAGGGCCCTTTACTGTCCGAAGCACGCTCCTGTGAGGTCATCTCGCTCTGTGAGTGACATGAGTGGAGATGTAGGAGCTGATGTTGAATGATAACCTCTCTCGCTGTGATCTGAAGGCCGCGCTAACCACAGACACTGGTATGTGCCGCAGGCCCCTCGTCCCCCGCTCGTCCCGCCACGCCTCAGTCTCGAGGAAGCCCGGTCCCCCCGCCTCCTCCTCCTCGACCGTCCTCGCGACCAAAGCTGCCCCCGGGGAAGCCAATCACAGACCTGGTACGTGTGAAATGTCCTTTCATTTTTCTGTTAAAGGCAAAACAGAAATGCAAAATGCACTTTTAGATGTTTTTATACATAAATATGTGTCCCCAGTGTGTCAGTAGACTCACAAAGTGTCCGGAAATACAACCCTTTCTCTTTTCCTCCTTACTCACATCTCTAAAAACGGAGGCACAACGGAGCTGATCCAGATTTGCGTCCGATATGACGTAATATCGGAAATGTGGGCTGGCTTTACGCCCACGGCCCTATCAGAAACGTCCCTATCAGAAACAATGCGCAAGTCATATGTGTGTAAAGAAGCCGGATATACTCACCTTGTGGTAAACACGTGAGAGAAAAAGCTTTTGAGCTCCATACTGTTTCAGAAATAATCCTTGATGTTTAATCATGTGAGCGTTTAGCTGAGTATCTGGGTAGAATTCTCCTGCATGAGCTCTCGTCACTCGGTTTTTTTTTTTTTAAAGCTACGGACCCAGAATCAGCACTTCTCTAACAGGCTGAAATAGAGGGGTATGAGGCATGGCTACACTGTTTGGTATTTTGAGAAAAACACTGCATAGACATGTTTTTTATATATCTGAGACCTATAATATATGCATACAAATAGTATAATAGGAGACCTTTAAAACTGATATCAACTGATTTCTAATTCAACGTTCTGTGTCCAGTCTCGGCCCTTCAGTCCGCCGGTGTCATGCAGCCCCCCGCCTTTCGCCCCCCTGGCCCGGGCAGAGAGCTCCTCCTCCCTCTCCTCCGTCAACCTACACAGCGCAGCGTCCACTCCAACCTTAGGAAGGGACCTTAACATGTCCGGCGCAGGTACAAAACTAACAAGTCATCGTGCTCTTCCTGTTTTTCATCCGTCCATGTTGTCTGTCGCTCATCATGCCTCACAGTCTTGTCCCTCTCCATGACTCTCTCTTCCTCATGTCTCACTCAGAGGCCTCACAGCCTCTAGTATGGTTTGACCACGGCAGGTTTTATTTATCTTTTGAAGGTGAGTCGAGCCAGAATGTAGTCCCAACAGTGCATGGGTTACCCTCTGCCTAGCTGCAGTCCTCTTCATGTTCACCTTCAACGCTAGGAACTGCTGCCCATCCCACTCCATGTCCTGCTTAATCAGAACATGCTGCTTTCTAGATGCATTATTGAGTTATGAGTTTTTTTTGTTAATCAGGGTACCTGCAGGGTCTTAAAAGTGTTAAAGAATATTTTTTAAAGTATTTATATTCCTTAAATTAAATGGATTTTTCCCCAAAGACGTTAAATCGTTTTTATGGTCCTTTATAAAAAACTGAAATATCATATAAACATCATAAATAACTGCTACAATTGTATAGTGTGTCAGAGCTCTGACCGCAAATCAGTCAGTTGATCAGTCAGGAATGATAACGAAACACCTTGCATATTGCTGCTAACAAGTTAACGTCAGCTTAACGTCTGTGTGTGCGTGCGTGTGTGTGTGTGTGTGTGTGTGTGTGTGTGTGTGTGTGTGTGTGTGTGTGTGTGTGTGTGTGTGTGTGTGTGTGTGTGTGTGTGTGTGTGTGTGTGTGTGTGTGTGTGTGTGTGTGTGTGTGTGTGTGTGTGTGTGTGTGTGTGTGTGTGTGTGTGTGTGTGTGTGTGTGTGTGTGTGTGTGTGTGTGTGTGTGTGTGTGTGTGTGTGTGTGTGTGTGTGTGTGTAGTTAGTTGTATTATGTGCATGAGTTCTGGCAGCAAATGTGTTAGTTGTCAGAAAAATAAACAAAACTTTGCGCACTCTGCTACTAACACGCTAACATTAGCTTATCACATCAGTGTATCATTTTTTTTGTAATCATAAAATGTTCTGTATGTGTGTGAAGTTACAATTAAAAAGTGTGCGTGAACTTAAGCTGTGAATCAGACAGCTCGAAATATCTTGCACCTTGCTACTAACAAGCTAACGTTAGCAGCTAGCTTCAAAATGGGCAACTGTCGTTTTAACATGGAGCCACATTTTTACCAACAGAGCAGACCGCCAAGACCGGAAAGCTTTTGTGTGCAGTGACAGTTACTAACATACATTATTAAAGTTGAATACATCTTCACTTGAGAACCCTGGGGGTACCCTGTTTTTAATCCTCTCCTATCATTTGCGTATAACCCATAGCTGAACATTTGAGCATATGAGGAAAAAGCCCAGAGAATACTCCAAGTGTATTAAAGGTATCATTTGTGTGTGTTTCATCAGGATGCTCCAGAGGACCCAGTCCGCTCACCATGGGGCCCCAGGACACTCTACCAGTGGCAGCTGCCTTCACAGAAACCATCAATGCCTACTTCAAAGGCGCAGACCCCAGCAAGTAGGCCCACATTTCTCTGTTCTAAACACGGTGTCCTTTAATAATAATAATAATAATAATAATAATAATAATTCCTTATATTTATTATAGCGCTTTTCCAGATGCTCAAAGCGCTTTACATATACACATTACACATATTTTGTATACATGCAATGGTCACTGTGGACAATACCCACAGGAGCAAGTTCAGGTGAAGTGTCTTGCCCAAGGACACACCGGCTTTACAGACGCAGCAGCGGCGGGTTTCACCCCTTTACCCTTCTAATGACCAGTATGCATTGATATGCAATGATTTTCATTTTGTTAAGAGTCGTTTTTAGAGGAATGATACATTCTTGGCAGCTACACACCAACTTTGCTGTTCAATTTGGACACTAATGCGGCTTTCACACCAGCGCTTTTCAGTTTCTAGCTCCGAGCGGGAGCTTTTCTGGTTCAGCTCCAGTTTCCCTTTTCAGCTCCCGCTCTGTTCACACCGCCCACTGGCGCCCCAGAGCTGCCCTTGCTGCGTCATGACGTCACCGTTTACATTGCTGATTTGCCCTCCAACGGCAGCTCACAACAACAACAACAACAACAGCGTCGGGTCGATGATCGTGTTGCTTTTAATCACACGAAGCCAGAATAAATTGAATAACGACTTCTCCAACCTTATACTTTTCTCCAGAGTGCCGTGGTTCATTGTTTATTAATGTGTTTCTGCAGCATTTACCGACCGCTGCAGTGCTGCTCTTCCACGGGAGTGTATTCTCCCGTTAGCTCCCGGTTAGCTCACACTGCAGCGGCCGCTCTAAAGTATTCACTGTCCGACTCACACAAGCAGCTGATGCATATCCCCAGTTCCCCTTAGCCTAAGTGAATGTGTGTCAGTCTGAATTGACACTGTTTGGTATCACAACGCTGTTATGAAAGTTTCTCTGGTATAAAACGGGTGATGTTAGCATAGCAACCGAAGCTAAACTGACTACTTGCATCCGATAGCTGCAATAATACAAAACAACACGTCTGCCTCTCCACAATGATCGATAACAGTGAACGGATGGTCAAAGTAAGGCACAAATAAACAGAATCACACGAAGCCTGGTTAGTGTTGCCTGACTTTATAAAGTGTGTTTATAGGCACTACTGCTTGTAGGCAGGCATAACAGTCGACCCATGTTCAGGGGAGGTGGGTTTAGTTTCCTGCACGCCTCGACGTAAAAGAGACGTAAGCGACGTCGCCTCTTAGCTCCAAAGCTCTTGCCTCTGGACCGACAATTTTTTGGAGCTGGAAATGAAGCGGATTCCGGAGCTAAGAGCCGGCGCAGCTCCGGTGTGAACTGGAAAACCCAGCGCTTTTCAGGCTCTAGCTCCGAGCCGGAGCTGAAAAGGCGCTGGTGTGAAAGGGGCATAAAGGGGTGCTGGGAGTGTGTTTTCTTTTGTTCAGCATGATCTCTGAGATCTGCCTCTTCACTCCCTCTGTCCCAGATGTGTTGTGAAGATCACAGGGGAGATGGTGCTTTCCTTCCCAGCGGGCATCACTAGGCATTTTGCCAGCCACCCGACTCAACCCATCCTCACATTCTGCATCAGCAACTACAGCCGACTGGAGCAGGTCCTCCCCAACCCGCAGCTACTGTGCTGGTAAGAATAGCATTACAGGCACACAATAGTCTCACTTGTCTCTGTATTTTTAATACATGCAGGGCAGGGCTATTAGGGCTCTTAGGGGTAGGGCTTATAATGGCATCTCAATATTTTTAGGCTTCTGGTATAAGATACAAATCTTGACATTTTTGTATATCTTCTCCATAAAATATGTTTGATTTGTAACCTTTGGAAAGTATGATCATTCAGCATCGTGGTGGTGTTTTACTGTTTGTTTTAAGTCTCTGAGATTGGTCACAGGAAATGTATTGTTGAATATTAATATTTTTCATTTGATTTATTGGATTTTTATTGACTGATTAACTTTCACTCTACTTGTATATGATATAAGTGTCTTATATTAATGCTCACATGGTAAATGGAGTAGATTGTTTGAATCAAAAGAATCCCTCTCGTCCCTCAGTGATTCCACAACAGAAAGTGTAGACACCAAGGAATTCTGGGTGAATATGCCAAACCTGATGAGCCATCTGAAGAGAGTGGCTGAGCAAAAGCCTCAGGCGACATACTACAACGTGGACATGATCAAATATCAGGTACCAAATATCCCCTCGTCTATGTATCTAGTTGATCTATAGTATCCATCCACATGACCCCACCCCCTCATTGTGTCCATGATTCTCAGGTGGCTGCAGAGGGAATCCAGTCCTCTCCTCTGAACCTGGCGGTGAGCTGGCGAGGCGACGCCACCAGCACAGACTTGAGAATAGACTACAAATACAACACGGAGGCCATGGCCGCCCCTGTGCCACTACACAACCTCCAGTTCCTGGTTCCTGTGGACGGAGGCATGGCCAAACTCCAGGCCATGATCCCCCCCGCCACCTGGTAAGGAGTCCTTTCATAAAGCACTATCTCTAGGCAGGGGCGGACTGGCCATTGGGTTTTCCTGGTGGGCCGGTGCTGCGCGTGGGCCTAAATCCTACCGGCCCACATTTGTAAGTGTTCCGGCCACTCCCTGGAGGGGTGTGGTCCACACCCCACTGGGCTGGGCTGGGCAGGGAAACGGGGTTCAGGGGAGTGGCTGTACCCGTAGGATAGAAAAGGGGGAAGTGACGTCTGACTCAGAGGTCGCGCCGCTGTGGAGAAGAACGTGTTGCCCACATTCTGTTACTGAGTTTAGGCTAGTTACAGTAGCTAGCAGGTTTATTGTTTTGGGTGCAGTCACTTTTGCCTCCACTTGCTGTTCAAATAAATGTTGGAAGAATAAGTAAATCTGTTTACAGTTCAGTTTCATATGGGTGTTGAGAGATGTATCCATAGATTTAGTCCCTAATTTTGCTCTCAAATTGCACTAGATTGACGCATTTAAAAAAAAAATCTCCACGGTGGAGCATGCCACCGGACCCCCCTAGAAGAGGTGAGGTCCACCACCTGCCCACACCCCCTGTTAAATTGTCCCACATTAAGGATGCTTCCTACGCCCATGTTTTATTCCATGCGTCAAGTCAGGCAAATTGGGTCAAAATGTTATTGCATCAATGATCTGTTAACATTAAAATCAAGAAGTATATGCTGTAACTATTTTTGCTCTAGGCAACTCAAGGGCTCAGGTAATGTGATTACTATATGAATAATGGTCCAAAATAACATTAAATGCATAGAGTTTTTTGTTAAGTAACATACTTTCGTCGCCGGCCAGCCGATACATGCAGCGCATTAAGTGGGCCTGTCTGTCAATTCATCCCCAGGCCACTTTGTCCCCCAGTCCACCCCTGTCTCTAGGGGCTGAAGGGGAGGCCGTTGTGGGGAGTACAGCTACAAATGTTAAATGATGAATCGGGTGCACTGTAGTGGTAAAGATCAGAAGAGTGGTGCAGGGATGAGTCCTAAAACCTGGAAATTAGTTAGCATTTGACCACTTACAGTGCGGTTCCCTCGTCATGCAGGCAATGTTTTTATGCAGTAATTTGGTCCGATACTTGATATGAGATATGTGGTTAACAGAAGCTTAAGATATTTTAACTTTTGTTCTAAAACATGAAATATGTCAGTAAATACCCCACTGGTGAATGTCAAAAAACAGTAGTTGCAAACATGTGGCTAAATAGGACTACTAAACATCCTCACGCTGAACATTAGCCGCCTTTAGCCTAGCGGCGGTGACATGAAGTCATATACCTGTGATGTTGTTCATTTATAGCCTAGCGTTAGCTTTTTACTCAGTGTGATACAGTTACACTTCAAAAGTGTTGTTATTATATGGAAATGTTCCTGCAGCAAAAAGTTTGCCACAGAGCTTATTTTCTACAATATTCCTAAATCCAACGGAAACATCCCATGCTTATTGTCGAGGGAGCCCTTGCTATGCTTACTTCCTGGTCGGTTTACACAAATATGTCACTGCACCACTCGATTGAAACAAAGCAGTGGCACTCACACATAAAAGTTTGTATAGAAGCTAACTTATTATACTTTGTTTGCACTTCTGCCAAAGAAACGGAATGTTTAGATGCTAGGTTTTGATTTTAAAATGTAAATGTTTCCATAATGAAGTGGAAAATGGTATATGTGTCAACACTATCTTCAAGTTTTCCCGTAATAATGGAATAAGGCCAAATTTACTTTCTACCAATCAAAAGAATACCCAAAATGATCATTTGTATATCAATTACTCCCCCCATGTTACCTTGAATTCTTGAAGAAAACTTTGTCACCTCGCATTAGTGAACGCAGAATATAATAATTCATAATAAGTTCACAGTTTACTATATCAAAACGCCCACATAAATAGTCTCACACTTGTGCAGGTGCACTTTTTGTCCATGCTTGTTAGGTTTATGCTGTTTAAAATAGTACAGTTTTAGTAAAAATGTGTGTTTGTGAAATAGTGAGCCGAGAAGTGGATAAATAAGACTTGGATTATACTGCACAGGTTTTATAAGAGTTTATAAAAAGATATCTTGCTATTTGTTCCGTTTCTGATTCTTCCTTCACCGTGGAGGCTTGTAAGAAAAACAAAGTTATCTTCACGAAATAAAGGTAACACAGGGTGAGTAGTTAGTACAAAAGGTGATTTTGTAGGTAAACAGTTCCTTTAATGCATATCAGACTGCAACATTGTCTCTGTAATGTGGAATCCCTTTCTCATGAAGGAATCCAGAGCAGCAGACGATACAGTGGAAAATCCCCAGTCTCTCTCACAGATCAGAAAACGGAGGTACGTTTTCATTTTTGTGTTCATTCATATTCTTCTTGGTGAAGTTCCTTTGTCCACCTTAAATGTCCAAACGTAACCATACTTAGTTATATCTGTGTGAAGCTGGTCTCTAGGGTGTTGTGTTCACATGTATCCTCCTAAAATCTGAGATTCTAACACACTTGGTAGCTGTGGTGCGTGTGCTCAGTCAGGACAGTTTGAACTGATAAACTGGGTCAAAGTTATGGGCTTTGGAAAATATTTCCCCGATACTAGCTACAAGCTACAAGCTAGCTTACGTGCGTCACAAATTGAGCAAAACCCAGTCGTATACGTCAATGCATACATATACTGTACCAACAAGGAGGGTCTTCAACACAACAGAGTCCTGCGGGCAATGTGTAGAGTGGGCTTGTGGTACAGCGAGGAGAGTTAGCATTAGCATCGTGAAGGTTTTGACAGCAAACATGGAAAAGAAGACAGCTTTTTATGTAAATTGGACGCTGGAGCTTCCTTCCACTATCTACAAAAATAATCCACTAGATTTTATTTGAATAATTTACAACCACTAACATTTAATAAACCACTGAATGATTTATCTAATAGTAATAATTCATAATAATTCCTTACATTTATTATAGCGCTTTTTCAATGACTCAAAGCGCTTTACATATACACACATCATTACACATATATCATACATGCAATGGTCAGATACTGTGGACAATACCCACAGGAGCAAGTTCAGGTGAAGTGTCTTGCCCAAGGACACACCGGCACATCTAGCAATGTACACAAATAAGAAATGCTAACTACAGACTCATCTTACTCAAACATGTTGGGACAGAATTTGTCATTAAGGGAGTTTTTATTTATTTCAGACTTGAGAAATGTCAACGAAACAAAATGTCAAATTAAATATTAATCATAACATCATTTTGCATTTCTCAAAACATGTATGGAAGGGAAACCAAGTTTAAAACAAAATCAGTTCTCATCTTATCATATTCTCCCTTATGCTGGACTGAACTGAAATCTCAGTTACAGGCTAGAAGTGTATTACTATCGTCTTTTTAATTGATTTCTACATTTTGAATCATTACTTTATTAATCTCGGGTGAAATTCAGTTTCTTGGCAGTTACTGCATTTTAGAATGAATAAAATAATAATAATACATGTGATTTATAGCGTTTTCCTGGTGCTCAAATCGCTTTACACGCAAGTAAAGAAGAAAAATAACAACAAAAGTAAAAGGTGCTAAACTAAGTGGAATAGGGGCGAGGGGTTAGTGGATTAGGAGTTGAAGGCAAGAGTGAAAAGACGTGTGATTTTTTGAATGAAGTGCGAGTGTTGGCAGATCAGATGTGGCTGGGAGGGAGGGAATACAAATATTCATAGCATAAGAAGTTCAAGTTATGTTGTGCAATACAAAAAAGATAAAATTAAATATTTGAAAGCTTCTATATAAGAAATTAAAGCAACATTTGCAAATATAAAGTTAAAGTTAAAATGTGCACATTGTACCCATTAGTACTGTGTATGTGTCCCTCAGGAGTAGGGGCTCTCCTGGGCCGGTTCCAGATGACAGAGGGTCCCTGTAAACCCTCCCAGCTGGCCGTGCAGTTCAGCAGTGAGGGCTGCACTCTGTCGGGCTGCGACATCCAGCTTCTAGGGACGGGCTACCGGCTCTCGCTGATCAAGAAGAGATTTGCTGCAGGTCAGTTTGAGCATCCAGTATTTATGTGACCTCTTTAGGGCAGCATTCTGTTCAGCCTGACATTAACATGTGATCCCATCGCAGTGCACAGCTTTACAGGTGATATACAAGGTTTAGTTAGTTTCCAGTGTTTGCTAGCTTTATTTTAATTAGTTTTAGTTGATTTAATATATTATGTCTTAGTTTTTTTACAAGCTTGGATAACTATGTAGTATGTTTTGACACAGCAATTAACTTGATTCCTCTTTCACCATCTTACTTAGAAGAACAGGACCACAGTGGGTTAAAAGTTATATATACAGTCTATGGTTAAAACTAGCATAAGCACAATAGTTCATGTTTATGTAATTTTATCTGCGACAATATTTATATCTGTTAAGTATGTTCATTTTCTGTGATTTAATTTAAAAAACTAGAACTCAAATTAATTCACTTTCTTCTTCATTGTATTTTAATTTGTACTTAATATATATATATATATTAACCGGGGAACATTGTTTCAGGTTTTCTTTATAAGGATATTGTTTTTATATAGTTTAATTTTAGAGAAAACAATTCACGGCTTATTTTCATTTTAGATTCTGTTCTACCCCACGATAATAACCCCGGTTCCTATTACACGACAAACCTCTCCAATACAATAGGACAATGTGGATTTGTATCGGTGCCTCCTGCTGGTTAAAACAACAACACATTTGTTTTTTGCAAGCAGAAAACATAAATGTGTTTTTTTGCATAAAGGGCTGGGAAGTTATACCTAACCACAAGTGGCCACTTACTTAGGGAGAGGCATTTTAATGTCAGGGCTTCAATGCACAGACACAGATGAACCTTTCCGCTTCTCTGACATGTTTTGTTTTATTTCACAGGGAAATATTTGGCGGATAATTAGCGGACCTGTTTGGGAACAGAACCAAAAGAATCAATGGCATTTGACTGTGAAGACTATGGATCCATCCCATGTTTAGTGCATCTGAAACCTCATCTTAGGCAACCATTAAAATAACTGGTTGTTATTTTACAGAATAACAGAACACACACACACACAGGATTATTTATTTCATGACATCATCATTCAGTAGACGGACTCCTGCTGAGTTTATGCAAGTAAAAACAAATCATTCGTTGTGTGCACTAATGGGCTTATATGGAGTAAAACATTGCGAAACCCTGATTCTTTGTTCGTGTTAACATATGTGTGGATTCATACAGTGATCCAGCCTTATTCATTGCAGTTTCTGTTGTCATTGCAAAATGCACTGTAAAGGATGATGTGAGTAGATTATATAACGCAATTTTGAAACAAGGTGGAAAAGACAGGAAAATGTAAAAAAAATGGTGTATTATAGATTTGCTATACAGTTGTATTCCGATAAGTTGTAGGTTTCATGGTAATATCTGATATACACTGCCACCTCAAATCAGAGTTTTTTTCCACCATGAGTGAGATCTCACCGGCCGTCTAAGCAGAATTGATGTTTCTGTTTAGACAGCCTTTGAAATGTCACAGTCCATTCTATCAGTCTTGTGATTGAAGGGGATTGGTCAGTTCACAGTTCAGAATGACCCGCAGCGCTGGATCAGCACTTTTAACCTGAAGGTGCTTTTTATACGGAAATATATTGGTGCCTCAATCTGGAGCACATGGTGGGGAATTTGAGGACAGTAAAACTTTGTGTGCAAGCAGGTTAATATTATTTTGTAGAGTTTGAGCCATGCAAATAAAACATTTATTTGAGCATTGGAAGAATTATACTTATTTTACTTATCTCAAATTTAAATTAAATTTAAATGTGAAAAAGTTATAATTAATATTTTTATATTAACACTGTATCACATAATTACAGGCGGCTTTTTTAAGAGTAAAAGCTCATTCAAACCCATCGTACAACCTGCCCAGCAACAAACAGATAGCATCATAGTTAGTACACTGGCTAGAAGACGCCACAGTGACAGTGATCCTCAGGAGTTGGTAGGAACAAGAAAACATGATTTAAAGGCGAGAAAATATTGGACTGTCAAACATCAGGTGACCAAAAACACAACTCCAAAATGCTAATGTTACTACTTATTCGCTGGGTGTGTTTATCAGGGCTAATACGCTAAAGTGTTGATCAAATCAACTTAAAAGCTGATTAAATGTCAGTGTTTCCGAAAGGAACCAGAAAATCATCAAATTGCAGGTTTAACTTAGCTTTTTTTAAGTGACTATATTAATTATTATAGTTCCATGGCTGTGTATCTGACCATTATGACATTAGCCAGCTAGCTTAGTTAGCTACGGCATATCTAGCAGCCTTTTGCTAGCTAGCTACAAAGATAGCTAGTGTTCTTAATGACTTACCACCAGTTTCATTAAATGTGTGTATGTATTGTATAAAACATACTTTATTTGTGACTGCTTTCCATTCTACAACCAGATAAGTTTATTGTTGTGAATTTTATTTGGCTCAGCTGATAACCCTTAAATAGCTGCTCCTCATGGCCGACATCAATAGGATGGCCGATCAATTTCCCATTTTTGTATTCTAAAAGAGAAGTTCATAACCTGGCTGAGATGTAGTGAGCTAAGAAGGAATGCAATACAATCCCATAGTTCTGACCTAACCAAATGAAAGTGGCATCACTATTGTTCATTTACAATGAGCCTCCTCAATTGCTATCACATTTTTTTCTGGTAGAAGAATTGAATTGCAATCATATTGTCGTATACTGCGAAATTCTTCTACACTGGTGCAAACATAGCTTTCTAGAGTTTTCTTCTTCTTGAATTTTTTTCAAGTCAATGAAAGTAATTTCAACTGTTCGTGATAATACACATTTCCTGTTATTGAACAATTACTTATTACCCCGATTTATATTGTGCATCCCTTATGAATACTCTACAAAATATCATTTATGTGCTTGCAACAAAAATACCTTATTTAGTCCCATCCTGCATTCAATATTGAAGCACTTACTGTATAATATACAGTAAGTGCTGTGCAGTGGTAAAGCTGCATGTGTACAATTGTAGCATTACATATTATGTAATGCTACAATTTTATACATGCAGCTTTTCCCACTGCAACAATGGCATTTTGTCTTTAAAGGGTCATGTGAACAGAAAGTTGAAGCTATCTGCTGAAGAACAAAAAGCATTACATAACCACTACGGGCACGTGCAATGCTGAGATACATCAACTTCCTCACACCACAGGACTTTTAAGTGGTATTTGTTGTTGTGAATGGTCACATTGTGTAACAAAAAGGCGAAACAGAAGCTGCTACTTTCACTGGAAGGTTAATTTTATTCTGTTAATGTTACAGAAAATATGTTTGAAAAGGGCCTTAAGACGCATACAGAGCCAGACGTGAGTGCCATACAGTGGGGAGGAGGAGCTTTAAGTTTCAGGAGAAATCTAGAAGGGGTTGAAAAGTGTAGGAGTTGCCTTTGATGCTGCTTAAAAAAGTCGGCCACTTCCTTTGACCACTATCTTTGATAGAGGTCTTGGCGAGGAATATCGGGGACCTCACAGAGTAACAAAAATAAATGTCTATGAAGAGGACAGCACTATTCATGTCCCTGTTTCCTTTCCTTCCTTTCCACCACGTTGAATACATGTTTTATCATTTTCTAATAGCAATATTTAAGTGTATAAAGTGTACATAAAAAGCTATGTTTCGAATATTTCTCTGGGCATATGGATGTGTCTGTGATCGTCTTTTGGGTTTATCGATGTCAGCACTCATGATGAATTCTGTAACAACACCAACACTCATCTATTGTTTTACATGTGGGTTTCTGTACCAAAAAATACCTGCAACTGTTGATGAATATCTCCAAACGGTGCCGCATGAAATCTGCATTCGTTCCATTCCAGTCTTATCAATGCAATTCCAATGTATCCATTTCACTAAGGTCATGATGCGTGTGTTATTGTATAATCGTGCTATGGGAGGAGACTTTCTGCCTTCACTTAAACATCCACTCTGTTTTGCTGTTGTTGCACCTTCAAAAAGCTCGCCGTCCATACATTTGGCATGTATTCATAGATAATCCCATTCCATGCATCTGATGTTCTCCTGTTTGACTTGCACACAACACACACTCATCCCATTAAACAACCCATGGGCTCATGTCACATATGTGTTTGAACCATTTTATACAATGTTTTCATGTGTTGACTCACAATTTGGGCATAGGTGTAATATTTCATTATGTCTTAGAAAAAGAAAAAACGATATTTAAGTCATTTAAGAAGGACGGTTTTCAGTGTTTCTGTTTGTTATGCTTATATTTTTCTTTGCCTTATTTTTCAGAATACACTTATTCCTCCGATGCGTGAGGGTTTCTGTACGTTAATTTTTTCTACAACTTTTATGGCTGTATTCCTTTCACTGCATTAGACACAGAATATGCAAACATGTCATGTAAATTTCCCATCCAAAGATTTTGAAAGTAAATATATGAAAAAAAATCAATATAATGTAATACCTGTTTTACTTGGTAATAAAGAAGAGGAAATATGTGACGTGTATCTCACTTTCATTTGTGCAAATATAGAAAAGTATATGCTTGTTTTGTACAACATGTTTTAGTGGGGCATGTTCTTGTGAAAGTGAATCACTCAACCTGATTTCCACTGGTTAACTAAAAGAAATATATAATTTATTTCAGGATTTATTCCTAAATGCCACCAGTGGTGGAAAGTAACTAAGTGCATGTATTTAAGTACTGCACTGAAGTACATTTTTGATGTACCTTACTTGAGTATTTTTCTTTTATGCTACTTTATACTTCTAATCCATTACACTTTGGCGGCAGAAATTGTACTTTTTACTAACTTTATTTATTTGCAAACATTAGTTACTAATTACTTTTGCAGGTTTATATTATAAATACAAAAATTAAATCAACCAATACACCATGATGTACTATCATGGATGCAGATACCAGGCAGAATACAAAGTTATCAATGTTATATCATCCTTTAACCCTGTAAAGCACAAATATAGAAAACCATTAGCACATTTTTTACATAATTAAAATGATAGACATATGAATCCATCTATGCTTTTGTACTTTTCTAGGTCATATTTTGAATGCAGGACGTTTAGAATCAGGTTGAGGCTATTTGAGAGGTTGAGGCTATTTGAGAAATCAATCTGACCACAAGGGCCCTTTTTCCCGTTTTTTTCCAAAACACTTCAATCTCTCAAACTCTCACATGTTATCTTAAAGGCTGAGGTTGGAACATTCATTATTGATCAGAAAAAAAACAAAAAGGGAATGTGAACACATACAAACCCCATAAATATTATGTAATTAGGCTATTCAAAAATCTCTATATAACAAAATCTATCTTAATGAGATTATTTCTCAACTGCTGTGTCCAAAATCCAGTATAAACACAAGCTTTTTTAAGAAGCTTACAACAACATTTAACAGTTTGTAGAATGATGTAACAGCACAATAGTCATTTTATCGTCGATACACAAAAACAAAATGTACATCGTTAGAGCAGATCAGCAGCAGGAAGTTCCGCCGTTCGTAGGCTCTCACATGTACTGGAACAGAAAGGGCTGCTGAGTAGTTTTCAGAGCGGATTTCGTAAAGGGCGGTCCACAATAGATGCATTAGTAAGAGTGAGTAATGATGTGGAAAAAACATTGAAAATGAAAGAGATAATGGCAATAGTGTACTTTGACATTGAAAAGGCATATGACTCTATGTGGAGGGATGGACTACTGATCAAATTGAGTAGAAGGGTATTGGAGGGAGAATGTTCAATTGGGCCTTTTTAACAGACAGGACATTTAGAGTAAAGGTTGGAGCAGATATTTCCAATTATTTAGAAATAGAAAATGGTATTCCCAAGGGAGTGCAGTCAGTCCAATATTATTTAACATCATGATTAATGAGATATTTACATGCACATGCATCCAATCGGCTCTATACGCAGATGATGGGGCTATTTGGATGAGGGGAAGAAATGCCCCATACGTAATGGAGAATATAGGTAGAGCGATTAAAAAAGTGGAGAGGTGGTCATATAACTGGGGATTCAAAATGTCAGAAAGCAAGTCATGCTACATGGTATTTATTTACAAACAAACGCAAGATTGATGGCCAACAGCTAACACTATATGATCGTCCAATGACAAAGGTGAATGACTTAAAATACCTAGGACTGTGGTTTGATAGCAAATATACATGGAAAATGCATATTAATCAAGTGGAAACAAAACAAAGTATAATGTATGGAGCAGCAGCATAAACATCGCTTTTAAATTGATAGAATACAAGCATTGCAGCTGTGTGTATTGGAGCGATAAAGTCATCCCCTATCAATGCAGTTCTGATAGAAGCAGGAGAGACACCTCTGGAGATCAGAAGAGAGAAATTTGCCCTGTCATACTGGGTCAGGCTACAAGGAAGTGGAGAGGAAAATATCACAAACAGAATATTACAGGATTGCTGGAAATATGCAAAGTTCCAGGGGCGTGGGTTTGGCTGGACAACTTAGTAAGGAAAGAACGAGGGCATGTGGAGTGGAGACCATCACGTTTGCCAAAGCAACCCCATTCAGTAGTGTTCCGCGATGGCTTTTCCCAGAAGCTAAAATAGATATGAGTATTGTAGAAAGGAAAAAAGAGTGGCAAATAAATGAAGTGGGAATTAAAACAAGTATCTGAACGAAAAGTACTACAATTACCTACAAATGTACACAGATGGTTCTAAGAACAAGGAAGAGTGTGTTGGAGTTGGTATCCCAGACTCTAAAATATCGATTTCAAAAAGAGCGTCTGATCAACTATCAGTGTACGCAACAGAAATGCTTGCTGTAATAATAGGATTACAGTGGGTTGAAGAGGTCAGACCAGATAGGATGGTGATATGCACAGATTCATTATCCATATTAAAAAGCACACAATCAACAACAATGGCCAGAGAAGACATTCTCATAGAACTTAATCATAGCCTGTTAAGACTTCACAGAGGCGGTATAGATCTGCAGTTCTGCTGGGTGCCTGCACATGAGGGGGTGAAAGGGAACGAGTGTGCTGATAAATGAGCAAAAAGTGCACTACAAAAGGAAATAACATTATAGTTCAACTTGGAAAAGGAGAAGGAAAAGCAGTCATTAAGAAAAAAGCAGAAAAGGTGGGAGAAAGACCAGAAAGGCAAAGAGTATCACAAAGTACAAAAGACAATTACAATTAATATTTATAAAGAAAGAAACCGAAGGGAGGAAATCATGATGGCTAGACTCAGACTAAATCACACAGCTTTGAATGGTACACTGTATATCATGGGGAAAAGTGACAGTGACAAGTGTGGGAACTGTGGAGTTAAAGAACATGTAGAACACATCTTGTTACATTGTGACATCTATAAAGCTGAAGGAGAAAAACTAAAGGCTAACGTTT
Source organism: Pseudochaenichthys georgianus (assembly GCF_902827115.2). NCBI lineage: Eukaryota > Metazoa > Chordata > Actinopteri > Perciformes > Channichthyidae > Pseudochaenichthys > Pseudochaenichthys georgianus. The sequence continues at coordinate 10,039,745 of NC_047519.1, read as the reverse complement.
TAGAGGCAGAGAGGGAATGGAGTGTGGTTGGTGTTTTGGGAACAAAAGGAGAGGGAGTAAGAGCTACCAGAAAGGCACTGTTTACCTTCCTGAGTGAAACTGGGGTAGGAAAATAATTTAACATTAGGTCAGGAAAGATCATAGATTTTTATTTTTGTTTTATTTATTTCATGTTTTTGTTGATTTGTTGATTTATTTATTTATGATTATATCATAGGTTAAGAGCATAGACTGTATATATAAAGAGTTTAAGAGATGGAATGATATGATTATTCATACTCATGTATAATAGGTGGCGGTATGCACCTTTAAAGTTGTTTGCAATCCGCCAAAAACTGAGAGAAGAAGAAGAAGAAGAAGAAGAAGAAGAAGAAGAAGAAGAAGAAGAAGAAGAAGAAGAAGAAGAAGAAGAAGAAGAAGAAGAAGAAGAAGAAGAAGAAGAAGAAGAAAGTCCCGCCCACTGACTGATGGTACTTGGTTGCTATGACGACACCAAGCTCTAAAGGGCTAACTACTTCTGCTCGGTTCAAGAGTTCCTAACATCGGTAATAACCTGTTAAAATCGCTTTGGTTATATTCATTTGTGTCCTATTTGACACAAAATATTCTGTAAACTATACTGTTTTCCAAAGTTAGCTAAAAGTAATAATGGGTTAACAAACAAGCCAACTACAAACAGCCTTGGTAGCATATTATGTTTACATACCCTGAAGAGCTAGCGCATAGCACTGTTTCAAAGTGTTAGCGTTAAATGCTTTATGAGTTTTCATTTTGACAATATGTATTTAATACTCGCCCTCAAGTGTTGAATTTAGCTTATGTTTAACTATACCACTGTATATGTATAACTGAGCTAACGTCAGTATGTTTTTGTTGTCGTCCTGTGAAGACAAGCTGTCATGTCTGAGGTGTTTAAAGACAAGTCCCAGAGGAGAGGACATGGAGCCCGAGGCAAAGAGGCCACAGGCAGGACCAAGGAGTGAGTGCTCTGTAATCATGTGGGCAAATATCCAACTTTAATATTATTGCATTTTCGTCAGTCGTGTTTATTATTTGGTCCGATAGTAAGTAACCAAGTACATTTACTCAGGTACTTAAGTACAATTTAGATTGACTTGAACAGAACTTGAGTATTTCCATTTCCTGCTGCTTTATACTTCTACCCCAGGGGTGTCAAACTCAATTTCATCGTGGGCCACATTAGCATTATGGTTGCACTCAAAGTTGCACCGGTTGTAACTATATAAATACATAATGTATATGAAATAATGTATTATATTATATTATTGCCTCTGCAACTGAGACGTAAATTGTATTTTTATTCAAAAATATTTTGTACTATTTCATTTAAGTAATACTTTGAATACAGATATGTAATTGTAACATAGAAATCATACTTAGTTGTCATTTCTATTTTAACTTGAATATAAGATTGACATATTTCTTCGAACACTGATTTGAACTGATATATCAAAAGCATTCCCAATACGTGTGTATCCTTTCTGGTTGAGAAGTTCCTCTCAGCTCTTTTTCAATAATTCCAGAGATCAGGAACCACACACCCTGTTAATGTTCCTGTATCTGACCCTGTCTTCCAGCTCCATAAGCACTGTGTCGTGCATTGATGAACTCGCACACCATGATGACAACGCTCGGATGGCCATAACAACGGAGAACACCTTCCAGCTGGGTGAGGTCATATTTACTCGTTTGACACACATGCTATACATGTTTCTGGTTTCTGGTTCACACATGCATCACTGAGATGTATACTGTCACATTTACGTTTTATGGACTGTGTGGAGGTGTCAAACTCAATTTCATCGCAGCCACATCAGTATTATGGTTGCACTCAAAGGGCCGGTTGTAACTATATAAATACATATATAAATATATAATATACATAAAATAATGTATTATATTACATTATTGCCTCTGCATTGGATTATTATCGGATAGGGTAATAACTTCATAATTAACTACGTCTGAAAGCAGAAGTCTAGGGCAAATAATTGCAAGTCTCTTCAGTGCGTATGTCACAAAATGAGATGCATTGTGGGATATGTAGTTTATGGGCAACCTGCTTCTGTAAAGTGGCATGTGACCATATAATAAACGTATTATATTCTTTGCAAGCTCTTGCGGGCCACATAAAATGAAGTTGCGGGCCGGATTTGGCCCCCGGGCCTTGAGTTTGAGACCCCTGCCCTAAACTATATTATGACATTGTGTTGTTTTAGAGGAGATGTATGCTACTGATATGATAGTGATAATATTACAGCATCATTTTAAAGAGCAATGGACTTCTAATTTTTATGTAAAACATATATGAAAGTATGCTAAATAAACAAAACATAAATAAACCCTTACTAAATAAAAATTGGACTAGGCCTACTGTTTTTAAAAAATCACAATGTTTGTGAACTGACAATAATATTATATATAGTATTCATTTTCTAGCGCCTCTCAAATCATAATTTTCTCACCTTGTCTCCTTCCCCCCGAGAGCACCACACACTAATTCATTTAATTAGTTTTATTAATTAAAAGTAGACAAAATGAAGAAAAAAAGATTAAGATACATTTTTGTTATAATGTTAAATAGCGATATAGGCTATACATGTTGTAAAATCTGATATAGTAACACCTCTAATTGGTAAGGCATGGACGCCTAACTAGACCAGAGACAGGTTTAGACGTTTTGACGCAATATTCATTGAAATTTCAAATGATATATGATTTACTGCACACAAAGTAAAAGTTGGATTATAGTCTCTGTGTTTTTCTCACGACAGGACCAAATAAACGCATGCCTGTCCCTGCTGTCACAGACATACTGAAGGACGTTCTGACCAGTTACCTCCAGGAGGAGAAATACGAAGTAGAATGGTCTCAAAAAATGACAAAAACAATATGCGAGGTAAATAAAACACACAAAACAAATGCAACACCTTTTGAACACTTGGAACTTGTTTTCTATCAGTTCCCTTCCTTGGCTTTCCCCTCCAGGTGATCAGAGCCCGCGTGAAGGAACTCATGATTCCCAGATATAAGATCGTGGTCCTGGTCCACATCGGCCAGCTCGCGGGACAGAGCATGCAGATCAGCAGCCGCTGTCTATGGGACGCCGCTAATGACACCTTCGCCTCCTTCTCCTTCAAAAACAGCTCTCTGTACGGCGTGGCCACTGCCTACGCTGTTTACTATGAGTAAACCATACACACAAAGACTGATAAACACAGACTCCTAAAAGATGTCTGCTGTTAAAGAGTATATTTTGCCAAGTATCAAATGATAAACAAGAATTTGTAAGCAAAATCACGGTGTTTTTTATTATTGGTAGCATGGAAAGTGAAATGACATTATGTTCTGAAGATTTCATTTCAATGTTTTGATGATTTTGGGGATGTTGTCCTTAGCAGAGCATGGAGAGGTCACTCTTTCGACAGCCGACTTGGCAGCACACTGTTATCAGCGCCTGGTTTAGGTCCCGCCACTGACGGTCATTATCTGTCCTCTTCCGTTCTGGCTCTCTGAGACCTGCAAACAGAACAAACCAATCTGTCAATGATTTGAAATGAACCCCAATGCTACAAAGAGAAATACAAGTGACTGTTCACTCACCGTCTTGCAAAGTGTCCTCTCCCCCCGTCACTCTTCTCCACCTGGATCCTCCGCAGGTGTACACCACTGCCCGCATTAACGCCCGGCCACATAGCCTCAGTGTGTTTTTGTTGTCCTGCGTCTGAACATGCGCCACACACACCGTGCACAGCAGCAACGCAAGCAGGAGTACAGATCTCATGTTGTTTATTTTCAAAAAACCTGATCCAGACCAACCCGTTTTATACAGAGTCTACTGTGACGTCACACATCTTCCTATCTCTGGTTACCACCATGCGCTTCAACAACGGATGTCCACCTGGTCATTTAGGGATATGTGTGGGAATCTAAGCCATTGTCACTGATTAAGGACGTTTTCTTAAATGTTAATGAGAATGAATTGCTCTTTTATGTCCCTTTTTATTGCCATGGATTTAGCAAAGTGTTTCCTAATGGGTGGCTTGAGATATCCGTCCCCGAACAAACTGAGATGATGGCTCTCTACATAGCAACATAGTGGAGAGTGGGCCGCTATCATGGACATAAATCAGTGATTCCAGGCAGAGACCTTTGCATTAGCTGGGACATTTGTTGTCAACTTGAACTGTGTCATGGAATAAATATTACCTTCAAATAGTGTTGACATGCCCATGTTTAAATATCAATGGTGTGGCTAAGCCTAACCAGCATCAAAAACACAGTTTGTATTTATTATAAATGTGTCTTGAATTAAGTTTTTTACGTTTTAGAAATATTTGTATTGGCATTTCTTTCTTCCCAAAAAGGACATTAAACAAATGTACCCCCCCCCCCCACCCAATTAAATACCAAATAAATAAATAAAACAGAAAGTTAGCAGGGATAAAGTTTAATTTGTAATTGCAGTTGCTTGAATTGTTTCATGGTGGTAATTTTTCATAGACGTCCTTTTATAAAAGGAGCATTCAGTTTCGCCAGGACTTATGAATATACAGTATAGAGCTTTTTAATCGTTTTGCTGTGGTGAATGATGAGCTTATGTTTTTGGAAACACAAATTGTCATAGGCTTGGCATTTAGATGAAATTCTTTTTTGGGAGTTGTTTTCTAGTTTTTTAGGAAAAATAATAATTGATACATATTTTTGAATAAATAATCAATCTTAATGGGGAGCAAACTTCCCTTGGGCAACTCAAGACTAAATAAAATATGTATATTTAAATTGTTTACATTTGGAGTCGAGTAATATTAAAGACCAAACAGACCAACAAACTGTTGTTTATTACAAACAAAACAAAATAAGAACAGAAAAGTCGAAATAAAAAGTCGTTGTTTCTGTTTAAAAAATAAATAATAATGTTGTTATAAAATATCTGACTTAAATGCACGGTAGGGGCTTGGACTGGGAGCCGTAGGGTCGCCGGTTCAAGTCCCCGAACAGACCTAAATATGGAGTGTGGACTGCTACTTGAAGAGGTCCCAGTTCACCTCCTGGGCCCTGCCGTGGTGCCCTTGAGCAAGGTACCAGACTTTTTGATTTTTGGATATACTTTATAATCCCCGTGGGGAAATTTTTTCTCTGCATTTGACCCATCCTAGTGTTAGGAGCAGTGTGCTGCCATTTTGAACGGCGCCCGGGGAAACACGCCCCTTCCCCCCACTCCCATTGCTCCCTGGGCACTGTGCAATAGCTGCCCACTGCTCCTATTAGGATGGGTTAAATGCAGAGGCTAAATGTCGCTGTGTGCTCTGCATGTGTGACCATTAATGCCCCGACCCTGTTTTTCAGGTCTCAGGCTCTAAAATGACATTCCCAGAACAAATTACCATATCTTCCTTTCTAAAAGGGTTCAATTAATATTTTCTCTCAATGCAAGGTTACACCTGTGAGTTGGATGTAGAAGTGTCTGAATCAATATTGATGTTTTTTATTTTAAAGTAAATTCAGATTGAACACAGTAAAAAAAAAAAGATTACTTATAGTGAAAACCACCCTTGAATGATGGGAAGGTAGACTAAAAGCTTTAGGAATCCAAACTACAACATATAATATACCCTGTATCAAGATTGATGCAAAACAAGTGAAATTTGACCTTTTTAGAGAGATTTAGCAAAAAAAAAACACTTCTGGGGTCATTTGGGTGGATTTTCCATATCTCTGGCCCCCCTTGGTCGATTTTGCTGATTGACATCTCTTTCTAACCGTCAGAGCCAATGGAATCGAGGGAAACTCCCACATACTCCTTATTTGAGACTGCCGCATAGCCAAGACCGGAAGCCGCGATAACTCTGGTAGCTACCATTAGCAGCTAACTTTTACTCTCCGATTTTTACATAAAAATGGAATTATGGATTATAAATTTAAAAAATGATTACCCAGAAACATTATCAACCTATGGATCAACCGAGTCAGCCGCGTTGTTTCTCGTTTTAATGCCATTGAACCAGTCTTTTGATCAGATTGACAGCTAGGGTGAGACGATCTCCAGTAAAAGCTCCGTAAAGGTTGTGATGTCTGTGTTTACTTCCCCTGTCAAGAGTTCGGATCACTCAGTGATGATATATATACCTAAATAATCTGTGGAACCTCAGCTTTAATCGGATATCTTGTATGTGCAGCTATGATAAGTAATAAGGGTATATTTTATCTTGAGTTCTGTGCCAAAGTGCGTTAGAATTTTTCGCTCAGGGGTCATTTAGATGCTTCTTATGAGACTTGTGTTTTGTTTTGGTAAACATGGTTTGTATCATCAGTTAGCTGAGATTATTTCCGTTAATCTGGTATAACACATTAATAGGTTCTTAAATATTAAGATCCCCTGAGACACAGTGTCGTAAAAAAAAAAAAAGTACCCGCCGGCGGGGACCTTGGGGCTTAACAGTTTAAAGAGGCTTTCATCCCTCTGATTCTATATCTATCTATAATGCATTTCATTGATTTACATTACAGCTTTTTAAGGTACAGTTAGAGACACAGTTTATGCCTTTATGTACATGTGTTGTAGTTGTTTTGCTGACATAATATGACATAATGCCATAACACCACGGTCAGTGTATGTTTTGGTCATTGGATTTTCTTTTCTCGAAATGATATTCAATAACAAAAAACGACTGGATATTTAATTTTCGTTTTAAAATTGAAAAAATAGATTAGGGATTAACTACATTTAAGAAACGGGATGATTTGCATTATCTACTTTTCAAAACTAAAAAATAAAGCCACTAGTGAACAGAAACGAAAAAAAAACATTTGTTTTCATGTTTTACTACCGGAAGTTGTCTCAGAAAATAAGAGCGCAGATCAGTACGGTCCTGTGTCGGCCGTGATACGGGGTTCCGTGGTCAAATCAGCCCGCGATAAAACAATATATTTAACCCTCCGGTATCAATCTGGCCATTTTTGTCCAAATGGGTCATTTTTTACTTTTCATTTGCCAATTATTGTGTCAAAATGATTGGTTATTGGCAAATGGCATGATTTTTTGTAACTAGGCTATTTTCTCGCGATATTTTAGAATCCCAATTGTTCTAATGGGTCTATAATTCACTGCGTACAACATTGACTGCCCTAATTGACCATTCGGGACAAAAATGTCCACTGCCAAATATTTTGATAAAAACATTATATTAAAATATTTGTTCACTACTTGTTTGAGATCAATCTTAAAGCAACTTCAACCCTAATCAAAAATACCAAATATCTTATAATTTTCAGGACTTAATCCTTTAAATGCCATTTTGAATACATGAAATCACTTTTGTTTTTCATGAGAAAAACACAGAAAATTAGTTATCTTCCGTATAATACATATCTGGAAACTGGCTTTTTTTTTAATGACATAAGTCTTGGAGGAGATTTGTCGCATTAGTCATGGGCGCACCCCACATACTCAGCTCTGCTGCTCATCCCACAAATGCATGTTCCTCACAAATGTGGCACCATTTGAAAGATAAATAAACAGGCTTTCCAACTGATTTATTGTCAAGAAGCATTGTTACAACAAAGAAATAATATACCAAACACAAATTTCACTTGTTAAGTTTATATCTATAGATATACAGTATATTATTGATGTAGTCTTTAGCAACACTTTTAAAATATAACGAATAATTGTTTTATAATATTCTTTACAGAAAGTTGCGTGAAAATACGTAGAAACTTTATTAATAGCCTACAGCAGATGAAAAGATTTGCGGGAGGATCAATTATTCATGCTTTTCAATGGCTCTCTAGATAAATAACGTTTTATGTTTGCTTGTATTGTCCTCAGATAGTGATTTATTAGGATAACTAGTGATATTTTAATAAATATTGCAACAAAAAAAAGCCTATATCACCTTTGGCTTAGCCAGTGTGTATTTTTCCAAGCACCACAATATTCACAGTTTATAAAGTACAATTCTGGGCCATTTATTGTGTAATTTCTCCAAAAACATATAGTAACAATGCCTGTTTTGCAGCCTTAAAAGGGTGCTCATCAAAAATAGCAGGACAAAATGCATTCTTGTACTCAGGAGGGGGAGGAGTATTACTGAAAAAATACATAGTAAAAGTAAAAGTACTTCATAGTAGTTGTGGTAGTAGTTTAATTAGTACTGAGGCAAACAATATCAATATCATTAAGAGCTTATGGCAAAATGTATTTGTTATCGCTCATCACATTTAGCAGAAGTGGCTTGATTTTGTTCTCAGTAGGGGACTTTGACAAGAGTATTCCTAACAAATTAAACAGTAAAAGTACTTCATTGTATTGCTAGTAGGCGTACTACTACTGAGTCCAACAGTATCAATTTCCTTAAAAAAACTAATGGTAAAAAAAACGTTTATCACTCATCAAAGCGTCAGTGCCGCTTCACAGCGATTACCGTAAATTAAGAGCTGCTGATTTGAACAAGCAAACGCGAGAGACTGCTGAGTTGACCGCAGTGTTTCACGGCCGACACAGGACCGAACTGATCTGCGCTCTTATTTTGTAAACAGCTACTTCCGGTAGCAGAGTATGAAACAACGGGCGTTTTTTCGTTTCTGTTTTCTAGTGATTTTATTATTTGTTTTGAGAGGTAGAACATGAAAATCATCCCGTTTTTTAAGTTTAATTAATAACTTTTTGGACCATGATAAAGAACAAAGCCTTGTATTTCAAGTTTATTTCTTCAATTTTAAAACAAAAATCAAATATCCACTCGTATTTAGTTTTTTTAATATCATTTTGTGAAAAGAAAATCCAATCACCAAAACATACACTGGCCCACCACATCATGTCCCTGCATCATCCGCGTTTAGGAGCATTCTGGTGTTAATACTGCAGGTGGGCGGGGCTCTACATCCGGGGACCGCCGCTAACCCCTGACGTGACCCTGCAGGATTGCAAACATGGCGGAGGTAAGAAAGTGAAATAAATATTTGGGGAAAATAAATGTATCCTGCAAAATAGTCGGTTCAGTCGAACGTGTTCATAGTTTGCGTGATGTAGCTTTAATACACGAAATTAAGAAGCACATGTTTACGTTGCTATATTTTGCCAATTTCTTCACAGAATGATGTTTAGTAAACTTCGGATGTAGCTAACGTTAGCTGCGCTAGCCTGAAGGTAGCTGCGGCATTAGCGATGTTACTTCTCGGTTTTGTTTAAGAATACTGAACTATACACTTTAACGCTTTTCATTATATATGTAGCAGCAGCTTGGTGTTTGGAGGTGTTTTATGTATCTTTTCCCGGTCACTATTCACAGGCAGTTGATGCCAAGCGTAAGTTGGACGCGTTAGCTTAACGTTTGAAGGAGATTTAGCTTTATATTTGTATGTGAGTTAGCCAGTAAGTACATTAACACAGTAAGTGCCGGTCTGTTAAGCTAACTGTGGTTGAATGCAGGCGATACGCACCACTGTACCTGGTTTAATATCGAGATGCTTTGGAAGTGGTGACAGTTTTCTTTGTTTCTTTTCTCAGTGAACTGCATTCGGGGCACAGGGTCGAGCGCGCTTTTTCTTTACTCACATCTGGCTCTGTGTGTCAGAGTAACTTACTCCAGTTATCAACAGCGCTAAGCCCTGTGCAATTGTAATGTTATAGGAAAACGTAAGATATTTTGAAGCTGTCTTTTAACTTTATTTATGTTTTTGTTTTCCAGCCCTCCCTCGGGAATTCGAGCCCAGGTAAATAACGTCGGAGCCTTTTTTGTTGATGTTGTTGTTGTTGTTGTTGTTGTTGTTGTTGTTGTTAGTGTGCACCTAATACTACGTTTTCAATAGGATTCTTAAAAAAGAAAATGTTGGTCAAACTCAGAATTAGAACTTGCCATTATCCAAAATTAATTAATTGTTGAAGAATTAATGAGCTCTGTAATATCATTAATTTATTATTTATTTATGTTATTAACGACTTCTAAAAATAGGTTGATTATTATTTTTTGTTGCCAAAATTGTTTATAAACAATGATAGAACACATTTAAAATCATGATTGTTAAAACAAATAATCTTATTTTGCAAACCTATGTTAATATTTCACAATATGCATACTACCAAATAAATGGTCATAGTGTGTATACCTTGCATCAGTTTTCAAAAGTTCTTACGAATTGCTTATTTTTCATTGGATTATGATGAAACGTGCATTGAATATCAGAAAGAAACTATAGACAATTTGCAATATGTGTATATGTAAATATTAGGGCTGTCTGTCGATTAAAATATTTAATCGTGATTAATCGCATGATTGTCCATAGTTAATCGCAAATTAATCGCATATTTTTGATCTGTTCTAAATGTACCTTAGAGGAATATTTTTCAAGTTTTTAATACTCTTATCAACATATGAGTGGACAAATATGCTTTATGCTAATGTTTATTATCATTTGAACAATGACAAATATTCTCATGAATATTAAACACAACAACCTCTGAACATTACAAATATTCGCCTCAATTCAACCTGGAACCTCTCTCATACAATAATACAATACAAATGGTGTGTGTGTGCGCGCGTGTGTGTGTGTTCGTTGGAGCTATGTGCAACTCAAGGCATATGCTCGAACGGGAGGTGCCTAGACTCTGCAATCATGTTGCGCACTATCCGTGCTGAGTGTGCTGACTTTTCGTACAATGTCCCACTGTCTGGCTTCCTGCATAAAGTCAAGTGCTCGGCGCAGTTGTGTGGATAGAGCGCTCCTCTGTTTTCATTTAAACAGCTCCTTATATCCGTTAGCTCAGCTAGCTAGCACCAGATGCTAACAACAACAGTGCACGTAAGGTCTCTCTCTCGCTCGCTCGGGCCACACATACACACACCCTCCCGGTCCTCCCGATAGCCAGTCGGTGAGCGTGGAAGTGTGGTCTGCCACAAGCGGGCGGCAGGAGCGGGGCTGTCAGCATCAGCTTGTAGAAAACTACGGGGCGGCCGAGGAAAAAAAATACACATGCGTTAAAATAATTAGTGGCGGTAATTTTTTTTTACGTTAAGCGTTAACTTGACAGCCCTAGTAAATATCTGTTGCTGAATGTTTACAGTTATCAAATAAGAAAATGAATATTTCTAGTAGCTTATTGCATGCAAAGATTTCATCTGTATTCACAACCCTGTTCCTTAACACATCTGTTATGTACATATACATATATTCAAACTAAATAAACAGTGATACATTTGCACAAGTAAATGTCCAATTCAGTCATATTTGCTGTCACCTTTTGCAATATTGCTTTAATTTTTGTGTTTCCTTGTGTAGGAGGCTCAGCAGTCGCCGCTGACCATGATTTCGACCCATCAGCAGACATGCTCGTCCATGACTTTGATGATGAACGCACCCTGGAGGAAGAAGAATCGATGGAGACGTCAGATGAGACCAACACCAACGAGATCGAGGATCTTGCACGCGTGAGTTTCAGGCTCAACTTGTATTCGTTTTTTTCAGCCCTGTCCGAAAAACAATAAAGTGTTTTGGAGAGAAACTCCCTCTGGAGGGAACACAGGGATTTTAGCCTTTGTAGACCATTTACATGCACTAAAACCTTTATAACACACTACAGGAGAGGAGATAATAGGGCCTCTTTTTAATATCCAATTCGACCCCAGTGATTTGTTTAATAATAATAATAATTCATTTATTTTATATAGGCGCCTTTCAAGGCTCTCAAGGTCGCCGTACAAACACATAAAAACAAGATACACAATACCTAACACCAGCATAAGAAACATAAACAAGACAATGCAGTATATAACAAATCAAATAAATAAAACAGAGGATGTGTGATGGATAACGATCAGGGTGGATATGCGAGTGTGAAGAGATATGTTTTGAGGCGTGATTTGAAAATGGGGAGAGAGTCAGTGTTGCGGATGTCAGGTGGGAGGGAGTTCCAGAGGCGGGGTGCAGAGCGGCCGAAGGCTCTAGACCCCATGGTGGTTAAACGGAAGGGGGGTGCAGTGAGGCTGAGGGAAGCAGAAGATCTGAGTGTGCGGATGGGTGTGTTGATGTGCAGGAGGTCGGAGAGGTACAGAGGAGTGAGGTTATGGATGGCCTTAAAGGCGAGGAGCAGAATCTTAAAAATGATACGGGATTTGACGGGGAGCCAGTGAAGTTGCTGAAGAACAGGAGTGATGTGGTTAATGGAGGGGGTTCTGGTGATGATGCGGGCGGCAGAGTTCTGAACCAGTTGAAGTCTGTGGATGGATTTGAGAGGGAGACCAAAGAGAAGGGAGTTGCAGTAGTCGATGCGGGAAGTGACCAGGGTGTGAACAAGAATAGCGGTGGTCTTAGGGTTAAGGGACGGGCGGAGGCGGTTGATGTTGCGTAGATGGAAATAGGCAGACCGAGTGATATTACTGATGTGAGATTTGAATGAAAGTGTGCCGTCGAGGATGACACCCAGACTCTTAACCTGAGGGGAGGGGGAGACTGAAGAGTTGTCTATAGTAATTGAAAAACTGTCAGGTTTGGTTAGGGTGGATTTTGTGCCAATGAGGAGAACCTCGGTTTTACTGTCGTTAAGTTTGAGGAAAACCAGGATTTTATGTCCTGTAAGCAGTCAGACAGGGAAGATGGAGGGAGGATGGTGGTTGGTTTGGAGGACAAGTAGAGCTGGGTGTCATCCGCATAGCAATGAAAGTGGATGTTGTGTTTACGGAAGATATAGCCTAGAGGAAGTAAATAGATGATAAAAAGAAGAGGCCCCAGGACAGAGCCCTGGGGAACACCGGTCGTGACTGGAAGTGGCTGTGATTTGAAGGTTTTGAGTTGGATGAACTGAGTGCGGCCAGAGAGGTATGATTTAAACCAGAGGAGGGGTGTGTCAGTGATCCCGATGGAGGTCAGTCTGTCAATGAGGATGCTGTGGGAAATGGTGTCAAAAGCTGCACTAAGATCAAGGAGGATGAGGATGGTTAATAGTCCGGAGTCAGCTGCCATGAGGAGGTCGTTAGTGATTTTCACCAGTGCTGTTTCTGTGCTGTGATGGGGGCGAAAACCAGATTGAAATTGTTCGTACATGCTATTGTCAGACAAGTGGGTATGGATTTGGGATGCAACAGTTTTTTCCAGGATTTTTGAGAGAAATGGTAGGTTAGATATGGGACGGTAGTTATTAAAGTTGTTGGGGTCTGCACCAGGTTTCTTCAGTATGGGCGTGATGGCGGCTGATTTGAAAAGTGAGGGGACAAGACCAGAGGTGAGGGAGGAGTGTATGATGACAGTTATAAGGGAGGACAATGAAGGTAGACAGGCTTTTACCAGGGGGGTAGGAAGAGGGTCTAACTGACAGGTAGATGGCTTGGATTTACTGATGAGGTCAGATATTACAACAGCAGAGGGAAGTGTGAAACTTGAAAGAGAATGAGAGAGAGGGTCGGTGAAAACAGGGAGAGATACACTGCAGGTGGTGTTAGTTGCTGGTGAATGTGGAGGATGTGGTTATTGTACATCTCTTTGTGAACGACAAGTCCAGTTTTTTTGCAGAGGCGTTCCAATCGACGGCCTTTTGTTTTGAGTTGGCGTAGTTCAGGTGTAAACCAAGGAGCAGAATGGGTGAAGGAAACAGACCTGGTTTTTAAAGGAGCCAGGGTATTGAGCAGTTTATGAAGATTGTTATTGTAATGAGAAACCAGTTCATCAGGCGGGGATGAACTATTTATGCTGGGGAGGTTGTCAATGCCGCTGGAGAGTGTAGTTACATTAATATCCTTGATGTTGCGGAAGGAAATAACACGTGACAGATTTGGTTTGGACAGTGTTAAGGTGACAGTAAAGGATATTAATGAGTGATTAGAAATGGGAAGATCAGTTGCAGTACATTTAAGAGGAGTGACACCAGAACAGCAGATCAAGTCCAGAATATGTCCTTTGGAATGAGTCGGAAAATCGATATGTTGCTGTAATCCAAAACTGTCCAGGCAAGATGTGAAGTCCTTTGTGAGAGCATTGTTTACTCATCAAATGATTAGTTGTAACTTTATTTTAATTTACAATGTGACTTTTCTGCCAACAGGAAGGAGACATGCCCATTGATCAGCTGCTGAGTCTCTATGGTTATGGGGGCGGCTCGCCCGCAGATGAAGATGATGATGACGAAGACGAAGAGCCTGAGGAGGAAGATGACGATGACGAAGAGGATGAGGAAGAAGACCTAGACAACGATGAAAGCAGTAGAAGCACCGGCGAGTTAAAAATAAATGAAGTACGTCTGTTTGTCTTGAGCATCTTTTCAATGATATCATTCCCATACATTTTAAATATTTAGTTGTGTTGACTGTTTTTGTATTTTCAGCATTGTTGGCAACTAGATGTGTATGTTTTTACAGGGTGATGGAGGTAAGATGTCATCGGGACAGGGGGATGAGTCCCAGATAACATCTGAAGTCCGCACGCGACCAGTCAGGACGCTGGGCACAGCAGAACTCATTCGACCCCAGAAACTGAAATATTTTGAAAGTACGTGCCATCTTCATCGTCTTCTCTTCATCTTTTTCTTTCTTTCTTTGGTTGAGATTTAGCTGGTTAAACGGATATCACATTGTGCCTCAGGTAATAATGATGCAGAGGATGAGTCAGATGAAGATGAGGACTATGTTCCATCGGAAGACTGGAAAAAGGTATGTGAGATGTTTCTATTTTTCAGAGTGGGATACAGGTTCAATTACAGCTTAATTTAAACTACACTAAAAAAAAGACATATACCGGATAAGAAAGATGGTTTAATTAAGTAAAATAGCAAATACCATGATCTCAAAATACTCCATTTCAAGTAAACGTCCTGAGTTGAAAATGTTAAGTTATTACGTTTTCTAAGCTCAAGGTACTTCAAGTATCACATGTTAATGTTCTCAGTAGGCACAACGACTCTTTAGAAGATTATTATATTATATTGTTTTTTTTAACCAACACATACATGTGGGAACATTACAAATGTGTTGTTTTTCAATGTGAGGCCAATTTACTAACGATTTCCCTCTGGAGGGAACTTTGGGATTTACATGCACAAAAACCTTTAAAACACACTACAGGAAAGGGAAAACTCCACTAAGCACAAATACTAATTAACTTCTGAAACAGAGTAAACTTTTCCGGTTATATTTGTAGTAAATGATGAAGTAATTGTCAGCCTGTCTAATATGTGTTTATTCCCAACAGGAGATCATGGTGGGTTCCATGTATCAGGCAGAAACTCCTGTTGGCCTGTCTAAATACAAAGACAATGAAAAAGGTAAACTTGATGTTTGTTATCAACATCTGCAGTCTCTCTTGGGTCTAAAAGAACTTTATTGCATTGACAGCTTTCCATAAATTCACCCTCCAGTTTATGAAAACGATGATCAGCTGCTGTGGAACCCAGAGTGTCTTCCTGAAGGCGAAGTGGTGGAGTTCTTGACGGAGGCGTCGCGGCGGACAGGAGAGGAGAAGGGAGTGGACGCCATCCCAGAGGGAAGCCACATCAAAGACAACGAACAGGTGATACATCTGAAGCATGTGACAAAGTCTATATCTGTCTTTCTTTGAACAAATCCCATGAAAAGACCAAAACTGTAAAACTGCAAAGTCATCATGCTATTGTCTGCTAATGTACACATCAATCGTTATGTACTTATATTACGCTGTACCAGGATCTAGTGATATCCAAGCAACAGAGCTTCATTTAGCATGAAATAATTATTGCACTGTATATATATATACACACACAGTGCAATAAGCTTCTTAGTGCAATAAGAAGCTACAGGGACGTTAATCTAACGTCGGTAATATTAACTTTATTTAATACAACATTTACGGTACAAGATTTAATCATACAGCTCATGTAGTATAATATTTTACAAATGATGAATTACAGCAAACATGTGCAATATATCCATTATTACAGCTCCGTGGGATGGCAGTAAGGCGATATGGGTCCGTTGTTATTGTGCACCCATGGGTAAAGAGAAACTCATGTAGTGCTGAACACGTAACATGAACGTGCCGGGCGGCGCGGTCCCGTGGGTTAGATGCGCGTTCATAATGCAGAGGGAAATAACTCTCAGAATAACGTTATTAGCACATTTTTACAACTTGAGGAACGAATGTTTTTAATAAGGGCTATACAAGTGTTCATACTGGGTAGTTTATTTAGTTAAATACAGACCACTCTCTCCCCATGTAAGTCAATGGGAAAAAGTGTTTCTGGGCCTGGCAACCAAACGGATGTGCAGTACTGCCGTTTGGCCACCGCGAATATTTTCATCTGAGTCCGGCGCACTTCCTGGGGGCTTGGCTGCAGAGCCACTACTTCAAGTATACTACGTCATCGAGTGGCGCTGAATGCTGGGCATTTAAACAGTCCTTCGGCGCCACTCGATGACGTAGTATACTTGAAATAGTGGCTCTGCAGCAGGTTTACTCGACATTGAGAAACGGCCAGTGTGAGCCCTACAGCCCTCATGTGCTGTTTACACGGGAACGAAAACGGTTGTATCCGCTACTTTTCTCTTTCGTATAGCCCGTTCGTTCACACGAGGTCGTAACGGAAACGCGGAAACGGACCCCTCAAAAGATAACGGGTCCCAAGGTGGATAGATCTGCGGCCGTTTGGCCCCCCCGCTCTGGGGGGCCAAACGGCCGCAGATCTGCCGTTTGTTGAAATGTAGCTACTTGCTCATCCCCTGGACAGCTTCAACATTTTTGGAAATCATGAATGGACCATTCATGATCCGTGCATGCTGTTCACCTATGAGACTGTTGTTATCATTTCAGTATTGCATAATTTGGTAGAAAATGATTTAACATGTTGCTAAAAAGCAGTTTGATGTCTATTTATAATTCATGTCGGCATCCAGGTAGAGTCTGGTTGATTTTGTAAATCAGAGATATCCTCACCACGACCATTGGTTAGTTTAAGAGGAGATACAATTTATAGGGCTGCTCGATTATGGCAAAAATCATAATCTCGATTATTTGGTTCAATAATTGATATCACGATTATTAAAAACCATTATCCATTTACTTTGAAAACATCCATTTATTGAAAGAAAATTATTTTTGAACAGTATGTTTTTAACAGTTGATTACCCTGAACTTTAAGTATAATTCAACTGAAAAACCAAAAAAAAAATTAAATAAATAATTGTTTTATTTCGATTATGTTGTTTTCATAATCGTTGCAAGCCAAAATCGTAATTGCGATTGAAATATGATTAATTGAGCAGCCCTAACAATGTATATACATAATTTCCTTTGGATGACGACACGCTACTTATTTATCTTCGACATAGATCTTCATTGTTGTCCAAAAACACATCAGTGAGCCGCACTTCTGCACTCGTTCATGCCCAATGAAGTTTATGAAATATTTTATTTGTATTTTCCATACGAGTCATGCTGGCTAAAGACTCCTTGCCTAGCTGCTGTAATGATGTACTAAGCCTATAAAAAAGGAACACTTTGAATTGGAAAGGAAAAAATCCCCCTTCCTATATTCACTGGATCAGGGAAGTGATGCTTGGGCTAGACTTGGAGAAATTGAGATATGCAGTGCGCGGTTTAGTCAACAAATACGACAAAACTTGGTCGCTATTTATTACCCATGTTAGAGGCCTATCCCTCACCTGATTCACTTTGCATCTGTCTTTGACTATTGACCTGGGGTCACTAACTTTGGGATGGAAGTTGTTACGTACCTTGTCAGACTAAGGGTTTAGAAGGCTGGCAATAAGAATAGCATAAACTGAAAGGCTTTTTTGGGTTATGTGCGTGATGTCTTATATCTGATTATCTACTCGTATACTGTCTATTATCGTCATTTTTGTTGTATGTATTTAATTTGGTTTATTCCTTATTTTTATTTTTCATTTATTTTACTTTTATTAATAATATATTAATATATATTTTTATATATTTTATATATTTTTTCTATGACCATTCGTTTTTTTTTTGTTTTTTTTTGTCGTTTGTCTATTCACTGGGGAATACCACCTGGAGGGGGAGGGGGGTGGGATCTGGGGCGTTTTCAACTTGTTGTCATAAATGTTGGACATACTGTATTTGTGATAAACTGAAAAATAAAGTTGTTTAAAAAAAAAAAAGGAACACTTTAAAGATTTACACCTGGAGTAGGAAAGAATGTGCTCGGGGCTGCGGACAGTGTTGAGAGACTGACTAATATGTTGTTGGTCTTTTCATGGGTTTGTTTCCTGATAAGAAAACTGTCACACAACATTTAAGACGTCTTGCATGTGTTTTGCTCTTTGAATGGCTAACGTTAGCGTGTTTGTTTCCCTGCAGGCGTTGTATGAACTAGTGAAATGTGACTTTGACACAGAGGAAGCTTTAAGAAGACTACGGTTTAATGTAAAAGCAGCCAGAGGTAAGTACACTATCACGCCTCAATGTCATTCACATATTGAGCTTCACTCTTCTCTCATGCAACATGGTTCCTTGGTGTGTAGACCACGACAGTATACAACCCCTGAACCGACACAACTACAAAGAGACACAAAGTGACCGCAGAGAGACACGACTACAGAGAAATCCTGCCCAAAGACACCAAATAACTGCCCTCTGGAACACATCTCCACCTCCCGCTGCCTCAGCAGAGCTCACTAAATCATAAAGCACAGCTCTCCCCCGGGTCACAGACTGTTCTCTCTCTCGCTTCAAGTCACGGACACACAGACTCAAAAACAGTCTCTACCCCTGGGCCGTCAGGCTGCTCAACCACCACACATAATAATAACTGTAACCATTCTCACACATACACACACTTTTAATGCACTTTATATACTATTTTTATATCAATATTTTTAACTATTTATTCCCCCGTATGATTGTTTATGTTGTCTGTCCTATTGCCGTGTTTTTTAGTGTTATGTATGTGTTTGTGTGTTTTGCACACCGGACAGAGTTGCACTCTGCATCTCGTTATACTCGGTGTGTAATGACAATAAAAGGCTTTAACCTTTTAAAAATGACGACAAAAAGACTTCAAAGTACAAAGAGAAACAACGTGAGCACAAAGACACACAAAAGAACTGCAGAGACCCATAATGTCTACACAAAGAGAACTAAAATGACTTGAAAGGGCCCCTGTGTGCTGTTCCTGATCAAATGGAACTTCCAGCCGCTAAAGAACTTGTGTTTAAACTGTTAACTGTTAACATGCATCGACATCTCTGCAATCAAAGATGGAACTAACCATCGTCATGTTGCAGAGACACTGAGGATTAACTCTGTTTTCTCCTGTAACAGAAGAGCTATCTGTCTGGACTGAAGAGGAATGTAGAAACTTTGAACAAGGATTAAAAGCTTACGGCAAAGACTTTCATTTAGTACAGGCCAACAAGGTAAGAAGTGTTTAAAAAGCACCTTAACGAACCATTTCTGTTTTCAATCGGTCATGTGTGTTGGTGTGTGTGTTGGTGTGTGTGTTGGTGTGTGTGCTGTCTGTCATGCTCAGGGTTGGATCAACCTTTCTGCATTTTGAGACAAATGGAATGTGTACATTAGTGTCCGTTCATCATTTGTCCTCGTCCAAAGCAATCATTTGATTTGTCTCTTCTCTGAAATTGTACTGACATTTCTCTTCAGACGTTGGTAATAATTATTATTTCATGTCTGCTGAATTAAATCTTTCAGGTGAGAACTAGGTCTGTAGGAGAATGTGTGGCCTTTTATTACATGTGGAAGAAGTCTGAGCGTTATGATTTCTTTGCACAGCAAACCAGACTTGGAAAAAGGAAATACAACCTTCACCCCGGTGTCACGTAAGTTTCAAACTTATATATATATATATATATATATATATACAGCTGTGGGTGAATTCTGAATGTAATCGTGGTTTCCTGTTTCAGGTTGATGTGTTTGTTATTATGAAAAAAAGTGTAATGTTTGTTAACCTTTATTTATCCACGTCGGGAAATTCAGGAGTTACAACAGATTTGTATACAAAAATAGAAAAGGTTAACTAACTAAGATCTATTTGCATGTGAGTGTGCAGTGCAGACTTGATGTATGTACAGTATGGGTTACTGTAAATGGGTTACATGGTTAGCTCTTGATCGTGCAGCAAAAACAAGTCAGTTGGTGGTTGGTTCTTCATGCAGACACAAAAGACATAAAAAGGGATTAGAAAGAGACACAAAGTGACAACGAAAATGGGGACAAAAAACGGATAGAAAAGGTATATCTCCCCCCCCCCCCCCTTATTCTGGGTGTGAGTTGCAGAGTGTAGGAGATATCAGCCGTAAAGATTACTGCCTCCTCTCCCGTATGATCTTCAAATGTTTTACATTTTCTTTTTTTACTTGTATTAAACATAGAACAGTGAGGACTGGGACAAAAAGCACAAATACCTTTTTAAGATCCTTGGCGTTTAATAAAAAGCTTGTATTAACCAAAATGTAGAGCAATGTCCTCGCTCACCATTTCAACACTATCTTAAAGGTGGGGTAGGTAAGTTTGAGAAACCGGCTCGAGATACACTTTTTGTTATATTCCATGGAATGCTCTTAACATCCCGATAGCAATGAATATCTGAAGTGCTTTGACAATAAATCCATAAACAAAAGTCATCAGTGGAAGCCGTGGCGCTGTAAAAAGCACGACCAATCATCTGAGCCGGCCCGTTAAAGTAACTGGATGGCCTACCTGCCTGTCAGCCTTCCATCTGTGCACAAATTTATCTCGTGCCCTCATTGGTCATGTGTGTGTCGTGTGTGTTGGAGGAGGGGCTCTGTGAGGAAGTGGCAGATTTCTTCCGGCTGTGTGTTTTCAAATTCTAGCGCACTCGAGCTGGTTTCTCCAAAATGACCTACCCCACCTTTAAACAAAGGTCCTCTCTGACCCACATAACTTGTTTAAAAATAAACAAATCCTCACCCGGTTACTCGAGGTAATCCACAGACTTTGTTCTGATCATTTACATTTAGGAACTGTTTTTCTTTCTACCTGGAAATCTACTCATAGATGAGATGCAGATATTAATACTAATGCCGGCCTCAGCTGAGCTACAGCATCAAAATGCAGGTGGACACTAGGGGGCGCACTCCGTATGTTTTACCCAATTCCAGTTAAAGATGAATAACCTGCTGACAGACCAGCACAGTCTGCCTGTGTTTGGAACCACATCTGGAGTTGACGTTGTGTGTGCCGCTGTGTGTCCTCAGAGACTACATGGACAGGTTACTGGACGAGACGGAGAGCGCCACATCCAGCAGGGCGGCGTCGCCCCCCCCCACCACCTCCAGCAGCAGCGCCAGCCACTCGGAGAGGGAGGACAGCGGCAGCCAGAACGGTGAGCTGACCAACACACCGTGCCGATAGAAGAGCACACAACATGTTTTATGCATGATATACTTTCGTTATTATTATGATTCCATTTCATGTTTACTTTCCCTGCTCCTAATGTACTCTCTCTTCTCACGATCCTCCCCTCAGCCTTTAACTCATTGTTGCTTTGCTTTTTAGAAATGAATGAAGGGGGATCTTTTGGTAGATGATTCCCATTAACTGTGACAAAAGAGCTGCTAAGTGATTGCCTTGTCTTCTAAGCATATTTAGATCATTATCGGGATAATACTGGGATCACACATTTTTCAGGTTTAAAAAATACTGTTGGGTTTTTGACAGTGGAAACAATTTGAATTGTATTTGTGGTTCTTCAATCATTGACAAATCAACCATTGAATCATCTCAAGTCACTCACCTTTCATTTGTCTTCGTCAGGTATCGGCAGCCACAGTTCTGTCCACCCTGTAGACGGTACTCAGCTCCTCCCGGTGAATCAAGTCAAACCAGAGCCCGTTCAGTCCAACGGCCCCTCACACCCGGCAGCGGAGGCTCCCCCTCCTCCCATTTCAGACAGCAACTCCAACGGCTGCAGCCAACCCAGCGCGCCCAGCCACGACCAAAACGGCTCCCTGGAACCCCCGCTGGACCACCGAGACCCAGCAGCAGCAGCAGCAGCGCAGGAACGGCCGGCCAAGAGGTGCAGAACGGATGCGGAGGCGCTGGGCCAGAGTGAGGTAGAGCCTTCCAGAACACAGGAGAACTGAAGGAGCGCTGTGACGTAGACTTACAGACGCTGAAATGTGAGGTGGAGGCCGGCTTAGAGAAAAGACTCACAACACAGCCAACCAAACTGCAGTTGGTCCTCCGCCCCCCCACCCTCCATGTACTGACCGCCTGCAGAGCTCATCCCAAAGCACCACACATCCACCATGTCCTAGAAAATACCATCTCCCACCCATCGTCACTTTTTTGGAGACAAAGATTTGCCAAGAATTTCCTTTTTTCCCTATTTGTACTCAGAAAAATAAATCACCTGTGATATTTTTTTACACAAGAGATATTTCTATTTTTTAACAAAAGAAAACTATGATAGGTAAACGCTGTTCGAGCGATTTGATGAGACGGAGCACACCTTTTGAAACAGTTCTGTGCGTAAGTTGTAGGAAAAAGGAGATAAGGCCGAGAGCGGTCTCTTTAGTTGCACTTTGATTGTATGTTCCTCGTCTTCATCAACGAAGAGCGGCGTTGAAACCCAGCAGAATTACATTTTCACTACTCTTCTGAAGCCTCTGTCGCGGTTGGACTGATAAATAAGCCGATGGGGGGGTTTGTTTGTGTAAAGCAGCTGACATCAGTGATGTCCTGTATTATAAGTCATCCTGTTAGAAGATCGCTGTATTTTTGGATTTTCATAGTCAGTGCTTCGCTTTGTTTTTACTAGACAGAATGTCCGTGATTTTTTATGTAAAGTTTGTATAGATTTCTTACCTTGAGCAGTTGGTACATTTTTTATAACTGTCTGTTCATCTCCTTTGTTCCGGTCTCCCATGAAGAGAAGTCTTTCGCTCTGAGATGGATGTAATAAAAACAGGAGCCATTCCTCTTTCCCGCTCTGTTTGGCAGCACTTCCCATTCCTGTGTGATTTGAATTTGTGTTGCATTTGTGTGCATAAAAAAGCCCCACATTGAGGTTGATTACGCTACTTACTCAAGTGCTTATTTTGCGACAATATTTTCTCAGTAAGAGGCTTCAGAGAAACACCGGTTGACCTGAGCTTGTTTTGGTACAGTCGCTGTTCAGATTGATGCTTCTGTGTTTCACTTTTTCTCCAGCTTACATTCACAAATTAAGATACGTTTGTCTCCACCCATGTTGATCCATGTAGTCTTTTCTTTCCCTTTGTTGACAATGATGGGGTTTTTTTTCTCTGTAAATTATGACATTAATAAAAATGAAGTGTATTCCAAGAGTGGCTATGAATGGAATAACATCGGCTATATTTAATAAATGTATTAATGAGTCCGAGTTGTACTGTGAGTTTTCAAACGGCACTTTAGACAAAACAAATGCAACACTTCACGAATCAATTCAAATCCTTTTCTAACATCACTGTAGGCTACCATCAAAGTATCAAAACAAGATGAAGATTTGTTTTGCAGTTCAAGAATACAACACAAGGAAAAAATAATGTGAAGAATATTTATTTGTGTAATTCAATTTAACTTTTATAAAATAAAAAATGAAAGCACTCATTAGCAAATATACTGAAAGTTCCACTTTATTCCTGAAATAACTAATCCAATAAACCCCCGCCTGAGGTAAGCCCATAGGGTAAGCCACAATCATTGTTGTGGGGGGGGGGGGCAGGATTTTGTTGCTGTAATGTGAGATTGTGCAGATCGCTTCCACAATCCAGTGGGAGAGCTGTTGCCCGGTAACGGGCTTGCCCTTCTGAGGGTTAGCCCAGGATACAAAGAGTTGGTCATTGCATCGAAACTCTTTTGACCTGTCCATATAGGTGCGTAAAGCACGGACTGGGTGAAAAATCGTCCCCCCCGCCTGAGACAGTATGTCCCTGCGTAGCGGGAGCTGCCACGGTTGCCCGCACAGCAGCTGATATATCTCCGCCAGCCAGTACATTGCAGGCCAGTGTGGAGCTATTAGGATCAGTGTGTGTCGTTGTTCTCTCACTCTGGCCAGAGTTGGGGGTATCAAAGCCAGGGGTGGGAACGCGTACAGAAAGACCGGAGGCCAAACGTGTGTGCATCCATTGGATGTAGAGTCCAGTCTGCATATAGTGGTGCACCTCTAGACAGCAGATCTGCCCCGAGGTTCATCACTCCTGGTACGTGCGTCGCTCTCACAGAGAGGAGACGTCTGCCGCTCCATAAGATCAGTTTGCGTGCCAGCATGTGTAACTGGAGAGAACGCAAACCCCCTTGGCGGTTTATATACGATATTGTGGTCGTGTTGTCTGTCCTCACGAGGACATGATGTCCTCTGAGAAAAGGCAGAAAGCGTTTCAGGGTGAGGAACACCGTTAAAAGCTCCAGATAATGTATGTGTGACCGTTGGAGGTCTCTGCTCCAGAGACCCCACCCACAGGTCGACCTTCGTATATACCCCCCCAGGCCGTCAGACATGCGTCTGTGGTGACCACCTTCCGCGATAAGACAGCACCCATAGGCACGCCCCGTACTAGAAAAGTCGGGTGCAGCCAGTGGTGCAGTGCCATTACGCATTTCATAGTGACCATCACTCTCCGCGCGCCATGACGCACGGGGTCCAGTCTGAGGGCAGCTACCCAGCGCTGAAACTCCCTCATGTGTAAGCGTCCCAGTCGTACCACCAGGATGGCTGACGCCATGAGCCCCATTAACCGCAGACATGATCTGAAGAGAACATATTTGCGTGGCTGGAAATGAGTGAGGCAAGCCCAGAAGGCTTTCACTCTCTCTGCTGACAGGCGGGCTGTAGAGGGCACCGAATTCAGGCGTAGGCCCAGGAAGAGTACAGTCTGGGCTGGAGACAACATGCTCTTTTCTGTGTTTATTGCGAAACCCAGGTCGAGCAGGTGTTTTACGAGGACATTCGTCTGCGTAATAGCCTCTTGCTCCGACTGTGCGAGAAGGAGCCAATCGTCCAGATAAGTTGCCAGGCGAATACCCTGTTGTCTCAACGGGGCTATCGCGGCTTCCGTACATCGTACAAACACTCGTGGGCTGAGAGACAGACCGAAGGGAAGTACTCTGTACTCGTAACAGACACCCTGAAAGGCGAACCTCAGATATTTCCTGGGTGGATAATATACTGGGACGTGGAAATACGCGTCTTTCAGGTCGACTGATGTGAACCAATCGTTTTGGCGCATGAGACGCAACAGAGATGTGTGAGTGAGCATTCTGAATTTGTATCTTTCGAGATATTTGTTCAGAGCCTTCAAATCTAGTATAGGCCAAATCCTGTTCCCTCCCGATTTGGGAACGAGGAAATACTTGGAATAAAAGCCGCTCTGACTCTGTTCGGAGGGTATTATAGATATAGCCTTCTTGTCTAGTAGCGAGAGGATCTCTTGCTCTAGACTCTCCCCGGGCTTGCGAATGCAGAATGCCCGAAAAGTGAGGGGGGGCGACAGCGAATTGGAGTCTGTAACCCCGTGTTATTGTCTTGAAACCCCATGCAGAATCTGTGAGCATCCTCCACTTTTCGCTTCTCAAAGCGAGTGGAGATGTCACATCCCTGCCGTCTGCCCTCTGTGTCTTTATTTGTTGTGTTATGGGGCCCTCTAGTGTCTGAACACGGTGGTACCCCAGGTTGACAACCCCGGTCGACACTGCACATGCGCGTGGCGGTGATGCCTTCACAGCCCCGTCCATCGTCCGCCTTCTGAGAGAGGTAGCAGCCACTCTTAGAAGGGGGGTAGACGTCAGGCTGTTTATTGTTTTTATTGTTTTTCTTTTCATTGTTATTGACTGCGCCCTTGGCTTTAAGCCTGGAAACGACAGTGGAAAATGATTTATTAAAAGACAATATTGATGACATGTGTTTGTGTGACTTAAACGAGCAGCGGAGCTTGCTGTCGTTGATGTTAAGTCCATTTCCCTCATGGCGCGAACTTGAGGATGACGTTCTGACATCACTCGAGGCGGCGGGAAGATGGGGGCATGGTTGCACCCTGGAAACACATGAGTATCTAACACTGGAACGTGTTCTGGAGCTGGAGAACAGGGAACTTCCAGCTCTTTTATCGAGGAGAGGAGGGGAGGCTGTCAGGCCACCCTCTTCTTCTTCTTCGTCTGGTGGCTGAAAGTCTGGGCCGGCTGTGCCTGAGCGGCTGCTGCCGGAACCGGAGACTTTCTTGGCCAGCCCGTCCTCGCCTCGTGTCTGGGCTGGAGACCCGGGGCGGGCTGTGGCCTCTGCTGTTTCGGGATCTTGAAACGGGCAGGACGTGAGGCAGCCTGAGCGAAGGACTGCGTTGAAGGCGGCGGCTGGACCCTTCGGGGAAGACAAAGCTGGAGAGCCTCATCCTCCTTCTTTTTGGATTCACACCGCTGCTGCATCGAAGCCAGAGCGGAGCCAAATATGCCCTCGGGAACAATAGGCGTGTCCAAGACGTCCTCTTTTTCCTGGTCTGGAAGGTTCGTCAGGGTAAGCCACCTGGCTCTCTCCTGTACCACCATTATCCCCAGTGCTTTGCCCGTGGCTTGGACTGCACAGCGCTGCACACAGAGGCAAATGTCCGTGATCGCTGCGGTTTCGTCCCACACGGCAGGCTCAGGTTTGACTGTCATGTCCTCGCAGAGCTCAGCCTGGTAGGCGGTCAGCAGCGAGGAGACGTTGAGCGCCCTGGTGGACAAAGCTGCTTTATAGGCTTGTTCGGTCATTGCTGACTGGAAGCGGTCTGCCTTTGCCGGTAGTGTGGGGTTCCTGCTCGGTGCCGAAGCCAGCCGCGGTTGGAGGTGGGCTGCCACCAGCGGCTCCATGGGCGGCATGCAGAGCAGGCCGAGCTTCTCCATGCCGTCACAGTCCAAAGAGGAGGCACCCTGGATTGGGGCCTTGTTGCTGAGAGGGCGGTCTCTCCACGAGACCGACACCTCGTCCAGCATCTCTGGAAAGACTGGGAGAAGCTGCTTCCTCATCCTCGCTGCTTGGGGCAAGTTCTTCCCCTCATAGTGAGATCTGGAGGTCTCCTTGGCCACTTCAGGCCAGGGGATGTTCAGCCTGGACGCAGCGCGTTGGCCTGCAAGTCCATACTGAGGCAGGGCGAAGCTGGTGTGCTTTCGCCCGGGGGAGCGGACATTGCCTCCGGCTTGGCAGCCTGGGCAGATGAAACGAAGATGTCATCTTCGTGCTCATCCGAGTTGGATAAGAGGAACTCAGAGGCATCCTCTTCATCCTCCTCCATATAATCCAGCTGTAGGACATCCTCCGCGGGTGGAACCTCGTGGCTCTTGCCGCCACCGGGCCCCAGCCTGACACGGCGTGGGGCTCCGATTCCGCGGCTACCGCCGTTGTTGAGCCCCAGCCTGACACAGCGTGGGGCTCAATCTCCGCGGCGGTCGCCACCATGTCCTGATTGCCGGCCGGCGAAACAACGGACATGAAGGGGTCCTGTCCCGACAGGCTAGCTTGGCGCGCTAGCCGTCGGCGGAGGCTCTTGATGGTGAAGCGGGCACAATGCCCGCACGAACCGGAGGTATCGATAGCTTCCTGGGCGTGTTCCAGCCCAAGGCAGGACGAGCAGACCTGGTGTGAGTCCGTGCTCGAGATCTTAAACCCGCAGCCGCAGAGCCGAGCCTCCGAACCGAGCCTCCGAACCTCCGACTCCTCTGGTGTGAGGGAGAGAAGGGTCCATCCTCGTTTGCCGGGGTGTCGGCGCGGAGGGACAAGCTAGTAACAGGTATGTTACCGAGAAAAGAAATCCAACCTTATCGTTATTCCAAAAGGAAAAAACGACGGGGTAGATTCTTCTCCAAAAAAATATTACCTGGTGTGTTAATATCTTTCTTATCTCCGTCTCCTCTGGTGTGAGGGAGAGAAGAGTCCGTCCTCGCTCGCCGTGGTGTCGGCGCGGAGAGATAAACTAGCAACAGGTATGTTACTGTTTGAAGAAAAAATCAAACCTTACCGTTATTTCGAAAGAAAAAACGGCGGGGCAGATTACAATATTAACTGGTGTGTTAATATTTGTTCAATTCTTCTGCAAAGCAAAAAAGTAACCGGCAAGCGCCCGTCGACCGAATGTTAGCTTGGGTTCAGTCTGTGGACCGTTAAGCTAGCCCGGATACTGATATTCGAGATGTGCTCTGAAGCGAGAAGAGGTGTTTGAATGACGTGGCGCAAGCTACTTAAAAGGTGGGTGGATTCCCGGACGTAGACGTCAAGATCACCAGCCAATCAGGATTGGCGTAATGAGATTGATGCTTCTGTTTGCATATGCGTTGAGGCGCATCCCATAGTGAGACATCTCACCTCATGTTACTCTGAAGGCTGGGGTTACGTAAGTAACCTGCAGTTTTCTATACAGCGGACTACAACATGGATGTATAATAAGAACGACGGACTCATCTAGAGACTGCACCGTGCGCTGATGCTGTTGCTTTATGAACAACAGAGAAACATATTCTTCATGACCAAAGTTGGAATGGAAATAAAAAAGTGAAACTTATGCTCATCACCCTCTCCCTCCGGTCCACATTAATACAAATGATCCCAATACGTATGATTGTATGAACTAAAGATCTTAAAATCAATATAAATGTATTTATTATAAACGTTAGTCCTTAACACCTATCACTGTGTATATCACCATTCAAACATCTTTTAAAAGTTGAACAAACCCCACACAGCTCAGTGAAATGTTGACTTTATTTGATAACGTTCATATTTCTATTTTTGATTACAATACTGATGAACGTTCAAAACAAAGCACTTTGGCAACTTACCACATATGTTTTAAAATGCTTAATAAGCACCGTAACTTTCATGATATAATTTCTCCGTCATAATCGTTTGTGTCCGTGAACGGCCGACTGTTGTGTGACGTCAAATGCTGCGGCTGCAAGGCATTGTGGGGCAGCATTTTCGCTTCTCCTGTCGGTTAGGGAGGTCCAGTGGTTCCTAAGCTAAAGGAGGTTATAAAGGAAGTTTGAAACCTCCTTTCCTATCATTCTCATCATTCTAGAGAATTCGAACGGCACTTATCATGGCTGCCACTGAGGGACTTCCGGGTCATTTCACTCGGTTAGGAAGGTTCCTAAGCTAAATGGACTATTCGACTGCAGCCCTGCTCTCTCCCAAATGGAGCTTTTCCCTATACCAACTACGTAACTTCACTCCTTCCTCCTTTGAATTCCATGGCGTTACAGTAACCCAGCATATACAATTAACCATTGTTGTTCTCTACCGTCCACCAGAGGCCTGTACTACGAAGCTGGTTCAACCTAACCTGTATATGTTTGAGTTAGCCGGTTGGCCTAATCCAAAACATACGCGCTCTCGCTAAACTGTACTACGACGCCGGTTATCAAGTGGATCGCTCAAGCCAGCCGCCTGTCCGCCGCAACCTTCGTTCCCTCTCCCTCTCTACCCTTGCCTCATCGTGCTCTCAGCCCTCCCTTCCTCTGACTCGTTCCAACTCCTGCCTCCAAACTCTGCTGCAGAAACTCTCCTCTCTACTCTCTCATCCTCTCTGGACTCTCTCTGTCCTCTCACATCTCGGCAGGCTCGTCAGTCCCCTCCTGCTCCCTGGCTAAATGACGCACTGCGTGCTAATAGAACCGTCCTTCGGGCAGCAGAGCGGAAACAGTGGAAATCCAAACACCATGACGACCTCCTAACCTATCAATCTCTCCTCTCCTCTTTCTCTGCTTTGATCTCTCAGGCAAAAAGTACTTTCAAGATAAGATCCATTTTTCCTATTCCAATCCCCAAAAACTATTTTCTATCTTAGCCCCTCCCCCTCCTCCCTTCTTCCAAGCGACTTTGTTAACTACTTTGAAAAAAAGGTTGATGATATTCACTCTTCTTTTTCCGACTCACCGCTGGGTCACCAGACCCACCGTTCACCCACACACTGACCTCCTTTTCCCCTCTCTCTCCGAGTGAGGTTCTTACCCTCATTACCTCTGCCCGCCCTACCACCTGTCCTCTGGACCCTATCCCCTCAAACCTCCTTCAGACTATCGCTCCTGATATTCTACCGTTTCTCACCCATTTCATCAACACTTCTCTAACTTCTGGTCACTTTCCAAACAGTCTCAAGGAGGCAAGAGTAAACCCTCTCCTAAAGAAACCCACTCTCAACCCGTCTGATGTTATAAACTACAGGCCTGTCTCTCTCCTCCCGTTCCTGTCTAAAACACTTGAACGCGCTGTCTTTAAACAACTCTCCTGTTATCTCCATCAGAACAACCTTCTGGATCCGCACCAGTCTGGTTTCAAGGCAGGTCACTCCACAGAAACTGCTCTCCTTGCTGTCTCTGAGGAACTGCACACTGCTAAAGCAGCCTCCCTCTCCTCTGTCATCATCCTGGAGTTTCAGGCTCTGCACTTTCCATCCTCAACTCATACCTCAAAGACCGCACCTACAGGGTAACTTGGAGAGGGTCAGAGTCCGACCCTTGTCAATTAACTACAGGGGTCCCTCAGGGCTCTGGCCTTGGTCTCCTCCTCTTCTCTCTGTACACAAAGCCTGCATGGTTTTTCATACCACTGCTACGCTGACGACACCCAATTCATTCTGTCTTTTCACCGTTCTGAAACACAGGTTGTCGCACGCATCTCTGCTTGTCTAGCTGACATCTCTCAGTGGTTGTCTGCTCACCATCTCAAGCTCAACCTTGACAAGACTGAACTGCTTTTCCTTCCGGGAAAAGAGTGTACCACCCTTGACCTAACAATCAACATCGGCGCCTCTGTTGTTTCCCCGACTCAGACTGCAAGGAATCTGGGTGTGATCCTAGATAACAACCTGTGCTTCACTGCAAACATCGCTGCTACAACCGGCTGCTGCAGATACACGCTTTCCAACATCAGGAGGATGCGTCCCCTCCTGACCCAGAAAGCGACACAGCTTCTGGTCCAGGCTCTCGTCACCTCACGCCTAGACTACTGCAACTCCCTCCTGGCTGGTCTACCTGCATGTGCCATCCGACCTCTGCAGCTCATCCAGAATGCAGCGGCTCGTCTGGTCTTCAACCTTCCTAAATGTTCCCACACCACGCCGCTCCTCTGCTCCCTCCACTGGCTTCCGGTAACTGCTAGAATCCATTTCAAGACACTCGTACTTGCGTACCATGCTGCGAATGGATCTGGCCCTTCCTACATCCAGGACATGGTTAAACTGTACACCCCAGCACGTGCACTCCGCTCTGCATCAGCCAAACGGCTCGCTGCACCAGTGCTGCGAGGGGGACCCAAGTTTCCATCAGCAAAAACACGTCGGTTTGCTATCCTGGCTCCAAAATGGTGGAATGAGCTCCCCATTGACATCAGGACAGCAGAAAGCTTAGACATATTCCGGCGCAGAGTGAAAACTCATCTCTTTCGAATTCACTTCGAGCGATAAAATGAAAAAAAAATTAAATGAAAAACCGCACTTAGATACTAACTAAGCACTTACATACTAATAAAGGACTGGCTTATCTATAGCCAGTTGAGTAGCACTTGAAATGTTTTTGCTCTATGAAACCTAATGTACTTATATGATTCTGTTTTCTTGAAGTTTGTATCTTCTTGGTCGAATGCACTTATTGTAAGTTGCTTTGGATAAAAGCGTCAGCTAAATGAAATGTAATGTAATAGCGTAAATAACATTGAACAGAATTATGTAATATGGTAACAAAAAAAGCCATTGCGCATTAAGTTACGCTACATTACGTTATGTAACGTTATATTACATTACCCCGGCTCAGAGGAAACATGATAGGAGGCATATAACTATTATGTGCAAACAAGCAACGGTTAGGAACAGGAAGTGATGGCTGATTACAATGCTGCCTGGGTGAAACAGAGGAAGTGGGCGGAGCCTGATAGCTGGCCAACAGGTGCCAAGTAATCAAGAAAGGATAGAGCGAGCACTTTCAGGGCTGAAGTCGAAAAGTCCAGGGGCGGACTGGGACTAAAGATCAGCCCTGGAATCCTGAAATATTTCTTATAGTCCAAAGTGGACTATGGCAAAGAAAAGCACAAAAGCTTCAAAGCTGTACTGATAAAACAAATGAGAACATATTGTAAATCAAGGCACATATTATTTAAACCAGCTCATGGTTTGAAATGGCAAACATTGAAAAGCAAAAGTATTATTAAAACCATGTACTAAACATCACCTTGGTCCCATCATATACTCTGGGAAGAGAATATTTACTGTGCTTGAAAACTGGTATCACTTTGTGACCTGGAGAACATTTCAGCTGCAACATTAGCTTGTTGATAAGCTTGGGATATGAGATCTTTTTGTAGCCATTCGTGGTGGGGAGGCTCTGTTTTGCCGTGGTATCCTGGCACCTGCGGGCCGCAGAGGGGCGGCGTAGTTTGGGGAGACGAAGAGTGCTGCTCCGGGGGCGAGTAAGCTAGTGTCCACAACGGAGGGTAACGTGATGTCCCCATCTGACCCGTTGCTACTGTCTGCAGTAGATGCAGTATTGCTGGCGTTTAGTGATGGTTGCTTTAACCATTTTCGTATAAATGATTATCCACAGATGTGTGTCACTGCTGTGGAAGCACTTTGGAAATGATGCACGTGCAGCGGAGCAGGTCACGCGCACCTGACACAATTTGTTGTTTGTATTTTTCGCTCCGTTCTCTTTTTTGAATAGAGGGTGCATAACATTCAACTGCCCCGAAGATCCCACCGCGAAGCCTGAAGAGTAAACACCAGGTTTACTATCTACCCGCACAATTTGTCTGGTGTCGGAATGTTTCGCTATACATTCTTAAAAAACAAAACACACCATTTGATTTCGGGTTGAAATGTGTTGTAACTGCGTTAATGGGCATTGTAACGGGTAATATATTACCCACATTTAATAAGTAATGCGTTACATTACTTCGTTACAGCAAAAAGTAATACTGTAACTCCGTTACTTTTGTAACGCGTTACACCCAACACTGGTCACCACCAGGGGCGTCGCCTGGACCTGAAAACATTCGGGGCTTAGCCCACAGTGGCGCTACAGTGGAATTTTCTACTGCAACACTCCTCACACGCAGGGGCGCCGCCAGGGATTTTGGGCCCCATGAAAATATATCACATTGGGCCCCACCACCAGGCACATGCCACTTTGTTTATAAATTACCTCGAGGGCCGTACCAAATGTTCTAGCTGTCCGTATACGGCCCGGGGGCCGGAGGTTCCCCACCCCTGCTTTAATATAATAACATTAGTATTAATATCATAACCAAAATGTCGGTGATTAACATTTTGTTTACAGACTGATGACCCAATGCTTCAAACTGTCCATCATCCTAAATAGACTAAAAGCAGTTTTTTGTTTTATATATATCATTGGCTATGTGGGAAAATACTGTGTTTGAAATGTATAATTTAAATTAGATGTTAGCTTTTTGTTATATATATACAGTGTTGGGAAAGTTCACTTTCTACATGAACTAGTTCAAGTCACAGTTCACACATTTTAAAATGAACTAGTTCAGTTCATAGTTCATAATTCAAAATGTTGAACTAAAGTTCATGGTTTCAAAAATTAACTAATTTATAGTTCATAGTTATTTTTTCAATACGTTGCTGCGAGCTATTTAACCTCCTCTAGGGGGGTCCGGGGGGCATGCTCCCCTGGCAAGATTTGTTGCACTATGAGAGCAACATTAGGAGATCTATGGACACATCTCTCAACACCCAAACACAACTGTAAGCAGATTTTCTTTTAATTTATGGATATTTGACAAATCACTCCCCTTTGAAACTGTATTCTTCTTTATTAATAACTGTCATATAGTATTTTATACCTGTTTACTTTATTCTCTTGTTTTTTTTATAACTATAATGATCATATAAAGATGTGCCTTTACCTCACTGGTTGTAGACAAAGCTTCTTATATTCGTTAGCATAGCTAGCTAACCAGATGCTAATGATAACAACAAAGTTATTGACTGTATGA
Source organism: Pseudochaenichthys georgianus (assembly GCF_902827115.2). Taxonomy (NCBI): domain Eukaryota; kingdom Metazoa; phylum Chordata; class Actinopteri; order Perciformes; family Channichthyidae; genus Pseudochaenichthys; species Pseudochaenichthys georgianus. The sequence goes on along the minus strand of NC_047519.1, from coordinate 10,005,799 downwards.
CAGATGAGCAGATCGCCACTGGGCTTTCAACTAAAGACACAGACACGCAGAAACTGCGGCATGTGTATGGACTTATCGGTACTGCAATTTCTGAAGTGCTGGTGCTCTCCGTCAGAACTGCACCCCTGTCAGTCGAGACATATACCACGTGATGACACGTTAGGCTCGTGTTGTGTTCAAGGACCCTGACCTTGGCCAGGAAAAACAGGCACTAGCTTGTTTCATTTTTTTGCGGTCTAGATTTCTTTCATTTTTTTATTTTTTGCGTGTGTTTATAAATTACCTCGAGGGCCGTACCAAATTGTCTCGCGGGCCGTATACGGACGGAGGCCAGAGGTTCCCCACCACTGCCATAGAGTCTCACTCTGAGCGAGTGCTGCTGCAGCTGCTCTCGGCTTCGTCCATACTAATTCATTCATTCATTCATTCAATGCTCGCCGGTTCCGCGGTTCCACATTGTTTGTTGTGAGGCTTCTGATATATTTAGTATATTTATATTTTAGTGCGACAGCCAGGGGTGACAGGCGCGTACGCGTCACAGGCAGCTTGCTGTTGCCAGATTGGGTGGTTTTCCGCATTATTTTGAAGCCTGTTTACGGTGTGTTTTAACTGGGTTTTCGGCTGAAAGGCATATGAAATCTGGCACACTTTTGAACGCCGTTATAATACAGTGCTGAGAATGAACGCACTTTTGAACGCCATTATACAGCGCTGAGAATGAACGCGTTCTCAATTACGTTCATCTAGCGGAAATACAGTACGTTCAGTTCACGTTCGCCCAAAATATGAACGCGTTCATGAACGATCGTTCATTGAACGCGTTCAGGTACATCACTGTATATATATTGTATTCCAGTCTCCCTTCAGATATGTTAAGTGGCATTCAACACAAGAGCCGCGTTCACACTGCGGTACTTTTCCCACAAAGGTTCATGCGAACTTAGTTCATGATCGTGTTCACACCAAAAAGAGCCGGTACTAAAAGTAGTTCATGCGAACCTTTTTACCCCCTCGAAAGTCCCTGCTAGAAAGCAGGGACTTTCGAGCGGCTCTTTTTTGAGAAAAGAGCTATATTTCCTGATTGGCTGGGCGAATTGCAAACCACGCCCCGTAAAACTCCCAAAAAGTTTTGTGAAGCCGCCATTTTATTATCCTCGCATTAGCATTATTAGCATTAGCATTAGCCCAGCGCAGAAACGCAGAGAGACTAACTTACGGCAACACAAAATAAAACATGGGAGCGGTGGAGATGAGGAGGTGTCGGCGTTCTGGCGATTTACTCGGAAGGCTTCAGTAGAAGCTGCTGGGACTCCCAGCAGCTTCTACTGAAGCCAGTCCCCAACTCCGGGGACTTCCGGCCGGGGACTTTGGGCGGCAGTATACGCCGTGAAGTGGTTTGCGGCCTGCCTGTAAACCCAAAGCAGAAGAAGAAGAAGTGACGTCAGCGGCTTCATTTGCCTAATCCACCCCCAGGGACTTTTTCTGGTGTGAACGCGATCTGTACTTAGTTCATGCGAACTAAAGAGTTCGCATGAACTAAGTTCGCATGAACCTTTGTGGGAAAAGTACCGCAGTGTGAACGAGGCTAATGCTGCTCATCTCCTTCAGTTTGGAGAAAAGCTGGTTCAGGTTCAGCCTTATGGTGGGACAGGGCTGCTGAGCCTAATGATGGATCTGTTGGACCTGGCACCAGGGGGAGGGACAACTGATTTAGTATGAATAGGCGCTAAAAATGTGCCTGCATTTATTAAAGGTAGGTAGGTAGGTAAGAATGGAGAAACCAGCTTGAGTGCGCTAGAATTTGAAAGTACACAACCGAAAAAAATCTGCCCCTTCCTTCAGAGTTCCTTACAGAGCCCCTCCTCCAACACACACAAACGCGCACATAACCAATGAGGGCACGAGATAAGTTTGTGCACAGATGGAAGGCTGACAGGCAGGTAGGCCATCCAGTTATTTTGAGATGGGTCTGGCTGCAGACCACAGCAAGGAGGCGGATCGTATAGGGGCGGATCGTATAGGGGCGGATCGTATAGGGGCGTTTCCTAACTTTTTTTATCCAATAGAATAATGACACTCAGCAGAAATACATACTGTAGGTGGCAGTAATGCAACTTAAGGAATTCCAGCTGCTTTTATAAATCCTCGCAGAAGAAGTCATTCGTTCTAGTGATGGGAATTCCGGCTCTTCTTGGTGAGCCGGATCATTTGGCTCACCAAGAAGAGCCGGCTCTTTCGGCTCCCAAAGGGCTCTTCAGTTTACCACATATTATACCTTTTAATTAAATCAAATGTAGCCCTGTTTTGACTAATGATTTATATGTGTACACATATATCACTTAAATTATTCAAGACATCCTTTGTACTGAAGTATTCAAAAGTAAAAATGACATGTTTAATATAAATTATTTGCTGTGGCCAATTGTTTTCATTGCATTTACAGACCCGTGTAACTCTCTGATACCACCCAATGAATGCATTGACTTGCTTGTAGAACCACGCTACACAAAACAGATAGCAACACCTATAAAAACTATTTTAAAAAAGGGGCTACTGTATCAACCTATATAAAGTATATAAATATAGTTTTTCTCCCTGCAGGAGAGGGGAGCGTGCTTTGAGATCAACTGCTAGGCTGCAGCGGGGAGAAGAGCAGGACAAAAAGAGATCTCCGTCCTCCGTGTTTTATTCTTATAGAAGTAAGAAGAGAAGTAATGGGGCAGAAACCCTCCTTTTTACGCAGCGGTCCAGACATAGACATCAAACGGCGACACATATTCAGTTGCCAGTTACTTTTGGCATTAGGGCAGGGATATCTAGATACTTTCCAAGGTTTGACATAATGAATTGTGCTACTTTTAAAGCAAGCAACGATGTTTTCAAATCTGTAATCAAAAAGCTCCTCAAAAACACAATAGAAGCAGTTCCTGCCGTTGTTACGTTAGTTCAAACAGTAACAACGGACTACTTTTCTTAGCGGATGCATGTCATTTTAAATCAATACATAAAACTATTTTTTAAATCAATAAAATCTTTTTCTAAATCCATAAAAGCATTTAAATTATTATTGGGAGTCATGTCGCTACTTTGTTGAGAATGTGGCCATGTGTAATAAGCGGGATAATGTCCACATTGCACATTGCATAATGTGCCTTCATGCCGATCTAGATCCCTCCGCAAAAACAAAACAAAAAACGGCTCGTTCGCGGGCGAGAGCCGGCTCCCGTCGTTCACTATAGGATCCGCCCCTATACGATCCGCCCCTATAGAGAGGCGAAGTCCCTCCCTTTCCGGGAGCCTCCACACATACAGTATATTCTATACTGTATGTGTGATCTCCTTTTACATCTCGTTGTGTCATTTCAGTTTATTTGCTGTGTGTAGATTCAAGGATTTTGGTGACATGAACATGACCATCGCGGAGGCAGTCCAGTTACCATCCTTCTGTCTCCGTGAGGAGGGTGGGTCATATATCACCCATACTGGCACCAGGTCCAAGGGCAGCTGCACATCACAGACCGGAGTCTCTGCTACTTTGTTGTGTTCACCAGAAGGAGGCGATCATCATCCTCATCCCCAAAGACCCTGCATGTCATGGAAATCTCCTCCTCCTGGAACAATTCTACACCAAGCATATGCTCCCTGTGTTGGCCAGTAGAGAGGAGGACATTTAAATAAACATACTCTTAACACCCTCAGACTCTGCGTTGTGTTTCGTATGTGTGATGGGTGTTATGCAGAGGGGAGGAAAACAGGACACAGCAGATTGGGATTGTGGTGGAGATGCTGAGCAGTTATTTAATTGTTGCATGTAATTATTATTATACTGCGTGCTTCTTAGTTATTCCATCTTTTGCTGTAACATGGATCTGTTTGTAACTCTATATTTACTTGTTATCTACCACACTTCCTTCTACATCATACACCATCATTATACATGATGGTGTATATAGGATATATATATTTGTATACATTACATATCTGTAAATTGTATAATTTAATTTTTCGTATTTGGGATTGTTGGAAACGTCTTTTTGATCTCTGTCTATAAACACAAACTGAGTAAGATTGACAATAAAGTTGACTTTGAAAAATATATATATTCTTTATGAAAATAGTTGACTGTTGGAGAAATGAATCCAAATGAAACGTTGGACTGAACTACAACTACGCCTTTAAATCTCTACGGACTGTTCTTCAGTGGGATGGCAAGTTCCTATCTTTAAACATTTATTATTTTTTTCTCAGAACAGATTTGATTGAAGTTAATTTAACTTTGCCGACCATGTAAGGTCATTATTAAAAGGTACAATCAATTTGTTTAGGGTTGACTAAAATAATGAAAAACATTCATTTGGATAATTTACTGACAGAATAAGAAACTCACCTGTTCCTTTTTATAAAGTGAAACCGTTGAAACGATAGATTTTTAGTAAACTTAAAAACAACCTTCTCCAAAAGCTATCAAGGAATATACCGAATACTTATTTTAGAACGTTATTACATATTATTTGTATATATATATATAGTTTGAATGATCCATAATAATGTCTTTGTAACTTCAGTAAACCACTACCTCACTCATTTCTTTCATTCATCACGGTTCAGTAAACTAAGTGACACATGAACCAGTTTAATCATTATAATAACGTAGGATTGCAACTCTTTGAAACTGTAGGTGGCTCTTAAAAGAGCCGTTGTGTTTGGGTGTGCTGGTCTCGGGTCAGTTTAAGCCCTCTCTCGCGGATGCAGCGGGCCAGCTGGATGTCCTTGGGCTCTTTGCTTGGTTCATCTTACTGGGGGCAGCTACATGGATGTTGGTGCAGTCCACAGTCATTGTGCAGTTGAAGGCAGAATGGATGAAGGCAGAATGAATGAAGGCAGAATGAATGTATTATTGACTCCGAATGAAGCACAACTTCATGTCATACAATACATTAACTTTATTTGTAATTGTGTAAAAACATATGAGCATAATGATTAGCAAGCAGGACCTGCAGGAACAGAGCACGGTGATGGATGGAGCTGGGAAGAGAGAAGAATAAAGAAAACAGATCAACTTCATTTTCGGATATTAAAAATTCAATTTCAAAACAAGTTGCCGCTCCTACAGTTTTCTAGTGTGTAAAGATGATTTCACTTGACCTATGCAAAATATCACACTCAATACATGTGTGTCTCTGGGGGGTGCATTGTGCCTTTGATGTATATAAATAATATACCATAACCAAATACTATTACGTACAGTGGAAATCAGGTTGCCAGAGCAGGTCAGTGTGCATGTTCCTCAGGGTCTCAGCAGTTACAGGTGAGGGAAAGGAAATAAAAGAGAAAAAGCTCAGTAACAACACTTTAAAGTAACAACACTTTGAATAATTATCTCTTCTAATCATTTTCTCTCAGTAATCACTCAACTACTGTCTTTCCAACAAACAGATTGCCTCACCCTCACTGTCATCACGATGAAACACGTCCAGAAGAATGTCATGCAAAGCTCCCTGCCTGCCTTCCACTCTCCCTGACTGCTTCCTTAGCACCCGGTGGATGGCGCAGTAGCCTACTCTTAAAATGTTTCACGAAATACTTACCATCTACTCTTACTCTTACTTCATGTAATAAAATAATAACTTCATGGTAAGGCTACTAAAAGTGACAAGGCTAAGTAATGTAATGCTAACTAACGTGCTCGCTACTCGTCGCTACTAGCTAGGTAGCTAACTTTGACTATATGTTCCATGCACATGTATATTACCTGATATATTTGGTCCAACGACTCCTGGTCCTTTCATCAGACGGGAAGCGATAGAACGAGCAAGTGGTTTGATCACGTATGTGATTACAACCTGGTACAAAGCACACAGGCATCTTGTAAAAGTGAATTTATTTTTAGCAATCTCTTATTTATTGGAGGGAATAAATCGGTTATGAGATCTTCTTCTTCGCTTTAATTACGAGTCGCAACCACTTGGAGCATTATCGCCTGTGACATCACTTACGCGAGCCAGAATGGGATTTGGGATTTGTAGTCTTTGTAGTCGCGTATTTTTCATAGTCTTATATTTCAACAGTTTTACGACAAAATGTGACTTTTTTGACATGGAACTTATTGTTTAAGATTGACAAACATCATATGTGTAGTTCGTGGCACAATTCAAACGGGATCAAAAGATACGTGTTCTCTCTCCATTGAATTCAATGTTAATTTTTCGCTTCCGGGGTCCCATGGGCCGGAAGTAGATGGGCGTGACTTCGCCTCTCTATACGATCCGTCTCCTTGCTGCGGTCTGCAGCCAGACTCTTTATTATTTTAGCTGGGCCGGCTCAGATGATTGGTCGTGCTTTTTACAGCGACACGGCTTCCACAGATGAATTGTTTGTATTTATTGTCAAAGCATTTAATATATTCATTGCTATCGGGATGTTAAGAGCATTCCATGGAATATAACAAAAATGGCTTCTGAAGTGAATTACCTACCATCGCTTAAATGTCAGCTAAAAGAGCAGTGCATTTGCTGTAAAGATATTAACAGTACTTAATGTCAGTTTAGTAAACAAAAAAACATTAGCTAACAGACTAATTTCCACCACTCATGGACCACACCCACCTTTTATTGTGAAAAACTGGGTGACATACTGTCGCCCTTTAGTCCCTCTATCTTGTCTTTCTCTCCTTTCTCTTCTTTTCTAAGAGCCTGACTTTGTTGGTCGTTGAAACATGGTACAACACACGTATGTAGGCTGTACTAGCATCCCTCCTCACATGCTTTCACTCTCTGCAAGTGCTGGTGCCGCACCTGGTTTGGAGGCAGGACCAAACCATTACACGTAAATAGAAGGGGGTGTACAGAGGCTTTGGGTAATTAACTTTTGGTAGAAAATAAGTTAAATGAATCGTAAGTTTAGTGAGTAATTTATCAATATAACGTTCTATTAATGTGAATTATTGAGGATTGATGAAAGGTTACTTACATTTTTTTCTTAATGTTCTGAACATTTTGGGGCCCCTGTCAGTCACGGGCCCTTAGAATCGTCCTAATTTTTCACCCCCTTACGGCCATCCTTAATTCCGCTTTCATCCTCCTTTAACAACATACTTCACATTCATCCAGCTTGTGACAGTAGTTGTTGCATTTTTGAGACTTTGAAACTTTAATTACCACTGTTGCGCTCCCCCCTTGTGTGTGTGTGTGTGTGTGTGTGGGGGGGGGGGGGGGGGGTGCAACTTCCAACAGGAGTCATTTGGGGGGGCTCTTGGGAAAAAAGGTTGGGAACCCCTGTCCTAAATGATAGGAAAGGAGGTTTCAAACTTCCTTTATAACCTCCTTTAGCTTAGGAACCACTGGACCTCCCTCACCGAAAGGAGAGGAGAAAATGCTGCCCCACAATGCCTTGCAGCCGCAGCATTTGCCATCACACAACAGTCGGCCGTTCACGGAAACAACCGATTATGACCGAGAAATGATATCATGAAAGTTACGGTGCTTATTAAGCTTTTGAAACGTATGTGTTAAGTTGCCAAAGTGCTTTGTTTTGAACGTTCATCAGTATTATAATCAAAAGGAGAAATATGAACGTTAGTTTTTACTGAAATGATCAAATAAAGTCAACATTTCACAGTCTTTACTGAGCTGTGTGGAGTTTGGTCAATTTTAAAAAGATGTTTGAATGGTGATATAAGTTTCTTTTTTTATTTCAATTCCAACTTTGGTAATGAATAATATGTTTCTCTGTTGTCCACGTTCATAAAGCATAAAACAACAGCATCAGAGCATGGTGCAGAGTCTCTAGATGAGTTTACAGTAGTCCCTCGTTCTTATTAAACATCCATGTTGTAGTCCGCTGTATAGAAAACTGTAGTTTCCATAGTTTCCCCACAGCAGCAGACGCACAAAATGACGTCCGCTGGCGCATCATAAACACGTCGGATAGTGAAAGTGCATTCGGATTCTCCAAAGTACCGCAGTCTCTTCTCCCAAGTCCTTTTGAATTCTCCTGTCCACTATCCCTTAACCCCGTGACGTTTCACTCAGAGGTCAAGGAATTGACGATAGGGTTAGAATTTAGGAGCTGATTTTTGGATTATCCGACCGCAACCCAGGTCCCCTGCAGAATATGTCATACAGAACAACAGAGCAGTTTAGACAGAACATATGTCATGAGGTCATAGGAAAGTCAGATTATAGGTGATAAAAACTCATCATAATCATAATATAGAGGTCAAAAAGTAATTGAAAAGAATGTCGAAAATGTAATCGTAAAGTATTTCTAAAAATATATTTTTTAAAGTCATAGTAGGCCTATAGTATTTAAAAAACATGGAAATAAAATCCTAGTATAGTATTTCAAAAAATATTGAAAAGTAGTTTAGTATGTCATAAAAACGTTCATTCACAGTCCCAGCAACAAAAGTAGGATTGGAAAATAACACCATCGAGCACTCACTCATTTCAACCTATGTAATCTCATGTTCAGAAAGGCCAAATTAAAGCCAGTATAAAGAAAAGGAAAATGACAAGGGTGGCCAATAACTCAAAAGTGAGTATTGAAATGGAATAGCATTAAAAAAACAAACTCTTTAATATTCTTTAATTTTATTTGTCAAATATAAAAATGCTCATAAATCACAAAATATAATTATAAAAACAATTGAAGGCACTTGGTCTTAATTCAAAAATAAAGTACAATTAGATAACATTATTTAAAATATTTTTGCAGCAAAAATGTATGCTAACAGAATAGTTTATAAATGAAACAAAACAGAAAATACATATTCTGTTTTCTGGACGTGGTTCTTCTGGTCGGGTCGAGACTCGGGGGATTATGCCTTTTCTGTAAAGTTTGATGCAACAACACATTTGATTAAGCTGCATCTTTTTCACAGGTGTTTACATATTTAAAACCTCTTACTTGTTTGCTCCTGCGTGAAAGTGATGTAGGAGTACACCAGACTGCCTGCAATGCTTGGGAAACAAAGAGAAACACACGTCAGACAGAAACAGCAGCCAGCGCCATGACAGCACTGTTTCAGTCCTGGGTGTCGTACCTGATGTTCAAACCTAGGAAGTTAGTCCAGCTGAATATGTAGTCTCCTCCGAACACCATCCCAAGGTACGTCACAAGGATATTCTGCAGGAGTCAGAGAGAGAGTCGTTACACACATCTGTATTTCTGGGTATGGAGGGAGGGAGGGAGGGAGGGAGGGAGGGGGGGTGGGGGGCAGGTGAAAGACCTACCTTAATACAGCCCACGATGGAGGTGGTGAGTGCGGAGTTGTACTGCGTGCACAGCATGATGGAGTACATTAAAATGAAGCTGTGAGACACAGAGGAGTTAGACAAGAGCTGCATTTTGGGATATACTCTATTAAAGGCTACAACAATTATGTTAGAAACGTATTGACATGACGAAAAGTAAGGAATATTGACCAGGATTCCTGCACAGAAAACCCTTTTAATAACCGGTGGGTAAAAGGCCCAAACTTGGGTATAGTTATTGTAATGCCCCTCCTACAGCACTGGGGCAACATAGTATTCAGTGGTGTGCAATACAAATGTCATCAGAATACTAATAGTCTAATATCTGATGAAAAAAAGTCATTAAAAAGTAATTGTATGTTATTATATAAATCATGTCTTGTAGGGGTGTAACGGTTCACAAACATTTCGGTTCGGTACGAACCTCGGTTTTTAGGTCACGGTTCGGTTCGGTACGTTTTCGGGAAAGCAGAAAAAATTATCACAAAACATAACATATTTTTTTTTAATTATTATTAAACTGTGAATAATGTATTCACTCAAATAAATGCAAAATATAATAAAATAAACATTAAGGTGCAGCATTTCGATAAACTGAAATAATCTGTATTTGAACTTTACTGTACTAGTACTCACAAAACATAAACTATTAGTTTAGGGTTTTTAATTATTATTAAACTATGAATATTCACTCAAATAAATATAAAATAAAATAAACATTAAGGTGCAGCTTTTCGATGAACTGAAATAATCTGTATTTGAACTGTACTGTACTAGTACCTAAGCAGCCAGTTTGACATTAGGACTTGCTTGTCATTGTATTTTCATGTTTTTTGAAAGAAAGATGAACTTGTCCACATTGCTTGCCGAAAGGGCAGATCTGCTGGCACTAACAATGTCTCCTGCTGTGGAGAACACCCTCTCGCTAGGGACAGAGGCAGCAGATACAGCCAGGTAGCGCTTTGCTAACATGGCAACATAAGGATATTTGCCGTTTGTAATAGCTCTGGCTCGGTCTGAACTCTCTGCGAGTGGTGGAGGCTACATGCTAGCGGGAGTTGGGTTTGCACTGCAGTCTTTTGGTACCGGTGATATTCACGTTCGGGTGATGCCTTTTCAAATGAGTGTGCAAGTTTGATGTATTGCCAGCCGCGTAACCAATTTTAGTTGAATAATGCCGACAAACAGCGTTGGTTCGGTCCACCTGTCTTTGTCCGTCATCCTTGTTCGTAACTGCGAAACCAAAATGTTCCCAAACCGGAGACTTCAATGATGCTGGAGGATTTTCGAGCTCAACTTTATCTGCGTTCGCCATTTCGACAGTTCCTCAAATTACTGATTACATTTGAACGCATCCCTCTGACCAGCTCGTCCAATGAAATGACTTGCTCGCTCTATGACGCGTTGATCACAATGGGAGCAAATTACTCTGAATGCTGCGACGCAGCACCTGAGATTACTTCCAAGAAGTTGTTCACGTTCTCAATTTTTTACGTTTAACGTTAAATGCGTTCGGTACACTTCGGTACACAGGTGTACCGAACCGAAGGGCCCGTACCGAATAATTTCGGTACGGGTACGTGTACCGTTACACCCCTAGTATAGTATGTCGTAAAACAGTTATATTAAGTTTGTCATAAAAAAGTTGTTACAAACCATAGTATAGTAAGCCAAAACATAATACTGTGCTAGGTCACAAGACAATTCATTTCTTTTTTTCTATACAATGCTGTTATTTCCTGATATTTTCAGGAATACCATAATATTACTTTTTTTCTCATATTTTCAACAAAGTATACTATGTTGTTTTTCTAATATTTGTAAACATAGGACTTGTGTTTCTCTTTAAATGATATAAGGCAACATATAGTACTGATTCACCGAACTGTAGCTTGCTCTGAATTACTTTAAGCAAAGTACCTTTCAAGTAATGCACATTTATCTGAAAACTATGTTGTCTTTTTTCTTATTTTCAACAAATTATAGAGTGGTGCAGGGAGGACGTATTTACCCAGAAGTAAGCTGCGCTTGGGTTCCCTCGACAAAAAAGCAATGGGATTTCTCCATAGGATTTTGGAAAATAGCTGGAAATAAGCTCTGTGGAAAACGAACCTGTTAGATAAATGCACGTTTTGTTCAGCCGGATAATATCCACGTCTACCCTACTTTTATAATTTTCGAATCATAAATCTAATCGCCAGAAGCAAAATACTAACGTTATGCTATAAACGAACTACAGCAGGGTCGCTGCTTCAACGTCACGCCAACTTAAGATCCATATTCAAAACTACAGATTCTAAATTGTACAAGTTGAAGCTTTTGTTTTAACAGTTTGCAGGAGGCTTGCTTTCAAGCAGAACACGGCAAACAAACTTAGAGGGAGTGTTCGGTGTAATGACGTACAACGTCCTCCACAACTTCTGTAGTCCTATTCAGCCACTTGGTAACAACCATCGTTTTTCAGACACCTAAACTCTTCAAAGATCACCAGTGGGGTCACTGCTGATGGATTTAATGTCGTAGAACAAAACCTGATCCGTCTCTTAAATTTGTGTCAACCACAGACCTTATTTGGAGCTATTTTCCAAAATCCTATGGAGAAATCCCATTGGCTCCGAGCCGAGGGAAACAGTAGTGGTAAAATGCTGACTCACTTCTGGGTTTTGGGACTCGTCACTGCGCCACTCTATACTATATCGTTTTAATGAATATTCTTGAAATGGAATACTATTACTTTTCTGTTTTTTGTAAGTCATTAAATATGCAATCTATAGTACTATTCGTCCGACAAAAGTAGTTATTTGACAGGCCTAATGAATAAACAAATGATGGATAAAGAGTTTACCCCATGACGCAGGAGAGCACAAACTGCATCACAAACAGCTGATCAGACCATCCATCAAACTCCAAGCCCTGCACACAAACACACAGAGAAGACATCCGCTTTAGTTGTCCCAAACTAAAATAAAAATATAAACCTGAATTTATTTGCGATAAAAAAAGCAATCCTTACCACTTGCAGGTCCCCTGAGAAGTAAGCGTATGCCGCAGTGGGGAATATCATGATTAAAGCGTTGTAGTACAGAAGCCCATATTTGCCGAGCTCCTATGGGAACAGCAGAACAATCCTTCACAAACAAAGCAGCAAACAAACATCGCACACAGTGAGGGGGGGGTACAACTAGGAGCTCCTCACCTTGGAATCAAGTTTCTGCTTCGTATACACCCCACCGGCCGCTGTCAGAGCATTGTTCAGCATTATGCACATGTATCCTTCAAGGTCGAAAGCTAAATCGGCGCTACAAAAACATGTGAGAATAAGACACTGTGAATCGGATAATACCAGTGTTTTGTGTACTGGTATGTGGAAACGCGTTACAACGGCCTGAAACACATCCATTAGGAGGAACACGCTGCACACTCAAACCAATGTAAATATAAACAAATGTGCCAAAACACATGCAAATGAAGAAACATCTTCACCAAATTGCAAAACATGCGCAGCATTTACTAAAAGCGTTGCATAAACAAAACGCTGCAAGTAAAAAAACTCAGCATGAAGCTGAAAACACCACGCATCGTTTCTGAAAGTGTAGCGCGTTTCTCCTAATGGACGTGTTTTGGGCCATTGTTGCGTGTTGACGCCTTTTGGCCACCGTATTTGGGGATATCTTACCTTGCAGCAATAAAAGCCCCGAATATCATGGTAAACACTGTAATCTTGATTGACGTAGAGAACGTTTTCCTGCCAGGAGAGGAAACCATTTTTTGTATTATTTATTGGCGGGTGAAAGAACAATCTTGTAAAATATTAATGAGGAAACTTACTTCAGCAGGAGTCCCTCAAACACCATGGTGAGGAAAATACTGAACCTCCTCAAAACTGTAAACATGGGTAGACTAGGGAAAGGGGAAAATGTGGTTTAATTTGCAATTTCCTATTAAGGAAAAGATGTTTCATATCATTCATATTTTAAATAAAAGCTCTAACTTGAGTCGTTGTGTCCCAAACAGCCCTGATATCTGATTCCCGACATACAGTAGAGGCAGTGGAAACATCTGGAAGGACAAAAGAAATGTTGAAAGCAGTAGTTTTGATCGTATTCTTGTGTATTACAGAGAATTCATTCACAGTGTCACCTTGCGAGGTATACTCAGATCCGTATCTGGAAAGGAGATAATGCCAAGCGCCTTCCCGATCCTCAGAACTACGACTGTAGCCAACATCTGCAGATATATGGAAGCACCCACACACATTCAGGAGAGGCTTCTCAATTCTTAAATGTCCCCTCCTCGACTCCTCGGTCCTCCGGTAGTGACCCGGAAATGGATTTCAGCGCGCCATGTTGAAGGACATCTCATTTCTCTAAATGCACTTCGAGGACCGAGGATCGAGCGTCGAGGAGGCTCTCTGGAGGAGCTCTAACCGAGGAGACACTGATGGGTCCTCCACGGCTGCATTTCCGGGAACGGTGGAGGCGTTACGCACGACCGGACTTATCTCAGCCAATGACAGCTCTGCATGCATCCCTTGGATATTATATTAGTAACTGCTTTCATCGCAACGCGATGTTTACAGCAGTGTGAGGTCTGTGCAGAAAGCAGAGCAGTGTGTAAAATATATGTCACTCAGTATAACAGACCTACTCTCTTTATTTGCTTTAGTTTAGTAGATAGGCTAACTACAAACAAAGAGTCGATATTTTTATAAAACCATTTAGTGCTTCACATAATAAAATGCACAACGGCTGTATCCTGATTATGCTTTAGGAGCTGTGTGGTACAGTGTGTAGGTGTGTGCGTGGTAAAGTGTGTAGGTGTGTGTGTGTGGTACACTGTGTAGGTGTGTGTTGTACAGTGCGTAGATGCGGCGGATAGACGGGTCTCAGTTGGTTTGGTGTCCTATGCTTACTTGTAAATACAACTTTAGGCCCATAATTTCAATTCCCCATTTCAGCGACCAGAGAGAGGGGGGGGGGGGGATATATCCAGTCTATGATTGTGTTACATTATTATGAGAGTGCTCTCATACTTGTTTGAATCTGAAATTGTATATATTTATATATGTGTGTGTGTGTGTATATGTCTACATCTGTAGCCTGTTATTGTCTCATTATACCGCACTGTGAATGAATCAAAGTAAATATATAAGTGGTCATGAACACATCTGTCCATCAGACAGAGGGCTGCTGTGCCTCCTGTCATCATTAATGGACGTCTCTTTAAAATGACCGCTCAGAGGAGAGGAGTTCTCATTTCTCTAACCGCCTGCTGCTTCCCCTCCTCTCTCCTCGGTTCCTCCGCTCACATCTCCTGTGGGCGGGACTAAGTCTCGAGGAGGAGAGTAGAGGAGGGGGAATTTAAGAATTGAGAAGCCTCTAGGGTCTGTTCAGGAGGACAGGAAGTGTCTATGACCAGAATAAAGACACACTTACCTGGCCGAGTCCGACACATGTTGACGATGGAAATCTGTCCAACACGTACAAAATGGTATGATTTAGGAAAAAAAGTTTGTTTTAGGCACAAAAAGGAAATGAAAGACTTTTAGATTTAGCGTTTTGCATTCTATAATAGAATTGTTTGGTTGCATTTGAAAATAAAGTAGTAACAGTGATTGAAAGTGAATTTGATAAATAACTGTACTAAAATACCATGTCAATAGAGGTACTTGTATTTGAATACTTAACATAAAAGCTATTTGGTGTTGACTTTAAAAAAGCGTGACCGACCTGTTATGCAATATAAATATTTGTTTCTTAAACAAACATAGGGTAAAGTGAGGAATAAGCTGCACTTTGGCCACATACAACATGCCAACACATTAATGCACATTGTTGTTCAGTAACACTGAAAGATTCATTCTGCTGCATGAACACCTTTACTTACATTTAGTTTAGCAACTTTTTATGTAACTTTTAGCAATTAACAGACAACAATTTAATATTAGAGAAAACAGTAAATGGCAAAACCTAGTTTACCAGTAACAGTATTCGTACATAATAGTCATAGTCATTGAACTGAGTCTGACTATGCCTCAGTGGTAACAGCAGACCAAGACCCTGTGAGTGAGTGGACAGGGAAAGCGTTTAACTGCTTATGAATTCAACTTTTTTCTTTAGGATAAGAACAAATGTACATACTTTGCTTCATGACATTTCCAATGCAGGAGTATCACATTAATAGAGTATGTTTACATTGTAAAATGTATACTATTACACAAATAATATGTTTAACACATTTTTCCTATAGTGTTTAGAGATATCTGAAGATGATATAGTTGACATTTTGAAGATTTTTCTCTGAAGATTGTACATAGTTTGAAGTGAAGGGGGGTCGGGGGACATATTGCTTCAGTATTTATGTAGGTATACAGTAACTTAGTACATACTTCTATTCTAAATATTGTACTTGGCGTTCCACTGCAGATCTTGTAACATTAATGTTATAAGACAGATGTGTAAGGAAGACTTTTTCCTGAGTCCAGAATTTCTAAATAAAGGTATTTCCCCCTGCTGTCATTGCTCATAAAGTGTCCGAAACGCAGCTTCCGCTAGGGTAACTTGAACTTTGCCCCTTTACCTGTAGCTGGTGAGGACGCTTTTGTTGACAATAACGATGATGAATGAGCTGACTCCGTAAAACCCCGCAGCTAACAGCCTCAGATACACCGAGTCGCTGTCACCGGAAGTGGCTGTGTTTGTTGCGGAGGATGGTCGTGCAGATGACGGCTTTCTGTCTCCGAGCTTATGTCGCCGTCTGTGCGGCTCAGCCATTGTTTGAACACTGTAGACGTTTCTAACGGAAGCCCACGAGTTCTGCTGCGCATGCGTACAACTATCTGAAAGACGATATCGGTGAAGACGGAAACGGAGAGGGAATCATCTTGACTCCACGTCATACTTTGAATATTCAGGGAGATAAAAAAACACAGACTTTATACTTTTTTTTATTTACAGTCTATAGTTAAAACGCTAGATAGAACATTGCTTTTTTCAGTACGTACATATTATCATATTTTGGTGAGGACATTTTACCTAAAGAACACGATTTCTTATTAAAATTCTGCCATCCTAATTTCTCCAACAATACATTTTAGCCAAATGTTACAGTCATTGCAATTATCAATATATTTAAACAAACATATCTTTAAACACTATTACATGAAAAACCTGTAATAAATAAATTAAACAAAATGACTAATTCATGCAAAATGTCTAATATCAAGTTTTGTCTGGGTTCTCGTTTGCTATATATATATATATATATAAAAAAAAAAAATTGAGTTCATAATTCTATTCAACAAACTTATTTGTTGTTTTTTAACTATTTCATCCATTTCCTTAAGACTGTCCAAAATGCATTGTTAAAAAAATATTGTTCAACTAAAGTAAAATAAAACATTGGAGTATTTAACACTGTTTTAGTTTTAAATACTTTAAAACACGCCTGAAGTTACTTTTGGAGAGTAATTTCTCGAAATACATGTAATTCTTGCTTTTAAAAATTGCACTTTACATATAAAAAACAGTTAATGGAGTACTTTTATTGAGTTTGTTGTTTAAAATGTTCTTACTCGGGACAGCCTCAATTTTTATGTTGCACATTATCACCGGTGCCTGTTTCAAATCGGCGACTTTGGTTTAAAAATCTCACTATTATTGACAAAACATCATTTTATGTAACTACGCAAAGAATGGTTACATTTACAGGTAATACGACTAAACGTTATGGTCATTCTGGAGGCAATAGTGTGTGGTGCTGGTGAATTTAACCAATCAATTTTTATACATTAACATTATAAACATCTTCTCGGTACAAATTAAAAGATACATCAACATTAAAGCCATGGAATGAAGGATGATGTATTAGTAAAATGCCTCAGTTTTAGTTAGTTGTACCGAAAATAACTAGAAGCTTAAATAACACTACGATGGTTGCCGCTTCAAGCAATGACGAGAGTCCAAAGCACGTTTTTTTTTTTACACCTTTAAAATCACAGTAATGATTTTAAACAACCCAAACAGCCATTGGCAGAATACATGTAACACCTCTAAAGCGATTTATTAGAACAGGGATGTTTGCAGAGAAAGTTTCACTGTCATGTGGCTCAAACAGAAAGAAAGAAAGGCTCCAGCCGTCTGTATCAGTGCATCAAGCCAGCAAGTGTTTGCAGAGCACAGCATGTAAAGCTTTCAATTCTCTCCTTTTTAATAACCCCCACCTAATGTTAAATAACACTCGGTGGATATGCTGACACAGGGGGCTAAAGCTCCGTTAGCCTATATTACATTCTGTAGCTCCAGATTGTTCCAAAAATGGCATTTGTTTCAGACAAATTATGCATTGGTGCTGGTTAAATAAAAATAAATAAAAATAAAACGTTTACAGAAGAGGGGAAACAATCTTTAGAGAACTGGTGCCGGTAAAACCAAGTGCTTCAAAAGACATTCGAGATGCTCTAAGAGCAAAGATATGTCCACAGTCTATGTTTCTCACTCGGGCACCGCGTCCACATAGCGCTTCTGCCTGGAAATATATTGTTTCTTTCACAACTACAACCGACTGGATAACTAACTCTCACA
The DNA here is from genome assembly GCF_902827115.2 of Pseudochaenichthys georgianus. Lineage (NCBI taxonomy): Eukaryota > Metazoa > Chordata > Actinopteri > Perciformes > Channichthyidae > Pseudochaenichthys > Pseudochaenichthys georgianus. Next base: position 9,987,963 of record NC_047519.1, on the reverse strand, counting down.
CTTTGGCCGAATGAGCTTCAGCACTCGGTCTGACAGCTGTAGAGCGAGAAGCACGATTTGTATAATGAGAAAAAGTACAGCACTCGTAGATGTTGTACATAGTAAAGTACAACACTCAGCCAGTGGCAGCAACAGTTAAGGCCGACCTGCCAAGCTGCTCCAACAAATCCACTTTTTGGTTCAGTTAGGGGCCCTATTAAGCTCTTTATCTTTCTCATACTGCCGCACCTCTTTTCACCCTCTGTCTGAAACCAGAGCCCAGTCTGCTCTGATTGGTTAGCTGGCCGGCTCTGTTGTGATTGGTCAACCACCTAAAAAGGTGTCCCGCCCCTTACCCTATCACGTAAAAAGTGTCGGAGCACTAGCCAATAGAAGCACGACTGTTACGTAATGATGTCACTAAGTTACAGTCCAATGGTATACACTACAGGAAAGGGAAAACCACCAAAAGCATAATCGGTAAATATTATAAAATACAACTGAAATGACTGTTAAAAAAAGGTAGAGAATTCAGAAAAAAGCGCTATGTGGACTCAGGCCTTTAAATCTTTACCATCACTTCTCAAAAGACTGTATGAACTACCTCAGGTGAGAGGAATACTTCAATTCTAAGTAGCCAGCTGTCAAATTCACTCATTCATTCTTTGCACACACACTCACAGCCACACACATAACCTTAACAACAAAAATACAATATGTGCTTAGTGGTCCAGAAGTAACATTAGCAGTCTGTATGACCTACGAGGACCAACCTAAAAAAATATACACATTGGGCCGTGGGACACCGGTAGCACATCTGGATCAGGGGCAACAAAGCATCACTAACCACTGGTCCACCAAATAATGGCAAGCTATCAAAAAACTGGAATAGAGGCATTTACCTTCACTGCACAACAAGCAGAAAAATACCAAGCTTTTAAAGTCACTGCCTGGTTACCCATCCAAAATGTGTGCCTTGCAAAAAAGGGGATGGGTATTCAGAATCAGAGCGATGACACTTTAAATGCAGTTTAAGCCATACTCCAATAGCATGGTAGTAGATATCTAGGACACGTTTCCTATGTGGTGTAGTGCTCCCACATCAGTGTGTATTACTGGGAGGAAAACACTCCAGTACAAAGTCTTTTCTAAGATCACCCTGTAATACTGAGCTGAAGTCATGAGGGGCATAAAAAGCACAAAAGCTTTCGAAGGTGGGGGGGGGGGAGATACACACACTTCAATCTAAATCGCAAAAATGCATTAATTTAAGCAGCACAAAAAATATCAATAAAGTATGTATCATCTCTGAAAAGAAACAAATAAAGAATGAAAACATCCCTGCTTTCATGTTCCTAAATACAAAACTTCATTGTAACAAGAGGTCCTTTTCCCGCCTTTTGTTCTCCTTTAAAACAGGTCATTGAGAGTCCTCTGGTGGTGCGACTGGTATGGGATGACAGTCTCTTTTAAGTAATTTAAAATCTTTTTTTTTCTCTGTTTTTTTTATATATTTGAAGATGTGGTGAGCATGCAAGCCTCGTAGAGGAGGGGCCCGGAAGGGGCTGCTGGTGGAAGAGGGGGGGCCTTCAAGCCAGTGCGGGGAAGGCCTCAGGGTCGTCCACGTTGGGGACGGACACTCCGCCAGCCTGGGGAGAAACACAGACACACCAGGACACATTAGGAGAGCTGTAATCAGTCCATTAAATACACATTCTTTTATAATATTATTTTTTAAAAAACATTCACTTGCTGTGTTTGTTGAACTCTGTCTGCAGAAAAGTTATTATTAAAGTTGCTATAGGTCACATGTTGCTTTAACTTAAAGGTCCCCTATTATACTGCTTTTCATCAATATATTACAGCTCTCAGATAAATACAAACATGTCTCTGAAGAGTTTGGCTCAAAACACCAAACAGATCATTGCAGCATTACCCATAATCCCCTCTGTTTCAGCCCTGTTTCAAAAGTGCTGATTCTCTGTCTGTTACTTTAGATGAAAACAAGGAGCCCCTCCCCACGCCCCTCTGAGAGACATTTGGTTAAAACAACACAACGGTGCTCTAGGAGGAGATTCAAGTGATAAGGTGTGTGTGTGGGGGGGGTACCTTGTTGCTGATTGGCTAATGGTTACACAAGAAAAAAAATCGTTATGACATCATAAAGTGGCCAAAATCGGATCAGCTCATTTTCAGACAGGTTTTTATAGAAATGGATCAAAAAGAGAGAGAATCTTTGTTCCTGAAGCTTTCAGAGTGTCTTTCCACAGAGGGGACACATGTTGATGTAGAAGAGACATGAAGAAGAGGGGACACATGTTGATGTAGAGGAGACATGAAGAAGAGGGGACACATGTTGATGTAGAAGAGACATGAAGAAGAGGGGACACATGTTGATGTAGAAGAGACATGGAGAAGAGGGGACACATGTTGATGTAGAAGAGACATGAAGAAGAGGGGACACATGTTGATGTAGAAGAGACATGAAGAAGAGGGGACACATGTTGATGCAGAAGAGACATGAAGAAGAGGGGACACATGTTGATGTAGAAGAGACATGAAGAAGAGGGGACACATGTTGATGTAGAAGAGACATGAAGAAGAGGGGACACATGTTGATGTAGAAGAGACATGAAGAAGAGGGGACACATGCTGATGCAGAAGAGACATGAAGAAGAGGGGACACATGTTGATGTAGAAGATACATGAAGAAGAGGGGACACATGTTGATGTAGAAGATACATGAAGAAGAGGGGACACATGTTGATGCAGAAGAGACATGAAGAAGAGGGGACACATGTTGATGTAGAAGAGACATGAAGAAGAGGGGACACATGTTGATGTAGAAGAGACATGAAGAAGAGGGGACACATGTTGATGTAGAAGAGACATGAAGAAGAGGGGACACATGTTGATGCAGAAGAGACATGAAGAAGAGGGGACACATGTTGATGTAGAAGAGACATGGCGAAGAGGGGACACATGTTGATGTAGAAGATACATGAAGAAGAGGGACACATGTTGATGTAGAAGAGACATGAAGAAGAGGGGACACATGTTGATGTAGAAGAGACATGAAGAAGAGGGGACACATGTTGATGCAGAAGAGACATGAAGAAGAGGGGACACATGTTGATGCAGAAGAGACATGAAGAAGAGGGGACACATGTTGATGTAGAAGAGACATGGCGAAGAGGGGGACACATGTTGATGTAGAAGATACATGAAGAAGAGGGGACACATGTTGATGTAGAAGAGACGTGGAGAAGAGGGGGACACATGTTGATGTAGAAGAGACGTGAAGAAGAGGGGACACATGTTGATGTAGAAGAGACATGAAGAAGAGGGGACACATGTTGATGTAGAAGAGACATGAAGAAGAGGGGACACATGTTGATGTAGAAGAGACATGGCGAAGAGGGGACACATGTTGATGTAGAAGAGACATGGCGAAGAGGGGACACATGTTGATGTAGAAGAGACATGGAGAAGAGGGGACACATGTTGATGTAGAAGAGACATGGAGAAGAGGGGACACATGTTGATGTAGAAGAGACATGGAGAAGAGGGGACACATGTTGATGTAGAAGAGACGTGAAGAAGAGGGGACACATGTTGATGTAGAAGAGACATGGCAGAAGAGGGGACACATGTTGATGTAGAAGAGACATGAAGAAGAGGGGACACATGTTGATGTAGAAGAGACATGAAGAAGAGGGGACACATGTTGATGTAGAAGAGACATGGAGAAGAGGGGACACATGTTGATGTAGAAGAGACATGAAGAAGAGGGGACACATGTTGATGTAGAAGAGACATGGCGAAGAGGGGACACATGTTGATGTAGAAGAGACATGGCGAAGAGGGGACACATGTTGATGTAGAAGAGACATGGAGAATAGGGGACACATGTTGATGTAGAAGAGACATGGAGAAAGAGGGGACACATGTTGATGTAGAAGAGACATGGAGAAGAGGGGACACATGTTGATGTAGAAGAGACATGGAGAAGAGGGGACACATGTTGATGTAGAAGAGACGTGAAGAAGAGGGGACACATGTTGATGTAGAAGAGACATGGCGAAGAGGGGACACATGTTGATGTAGAAGAGACATGAAGAAGAGGGGACACATGTTGATGTAGAAGAGACATGAAGAAGAGGGGACACATGTTGATGTAGAAGAGACATGGCGAAGAGGGGACACATGTTGATGTAGAAGAGACATGGCGAAGAGGGGACACATGTTGATGTAGAAGAGACATGGCGAAGAGGGGACACATGTTGATGTAGAAGAGACATGGAGAAGAGGGGACACATGTTGATGTAGAAGAGACATGGAGAAGAGGGGACACATGTTGATGTAGAAGAGACATGAAGAAGAGGGGACACATGTTGATGTAGAAGAGACATGGCGAAGAGGGGACACATGTTGATGTAGAAGAGACATGGCGAAGAGGGGACACATGTTGATGTAGAAGAGACATGGAGAAGAGGGGACACATGTTGATGTAGAAGAGACATGGAGAAGAGGGGACACATGTTGATGTAGAAGAGACATGGAGAAGAGGGGACACATGTTGATGTAGAAGAGACATGGAGAAGAGGGGACACATGTTGATGTAGAAGAGACGTGAAGAAGAGGGGACACATGTTGATGTAGAAGAGACATGGCGAAGAGGGGACACATGTTGATGTAGAAGAGACATGAAGAAGAGGGGACACATGTTGATGTAGAAGAGACATGAAGAAGAGGGGACACATGTTGATGTAGAAGAGACATGGCGAAGAGGGGACACATGTTGATGTAGAAGAGACATGGCGAAGAGGGGACACATGTTGATGTAGAAGAGACATGGCGAAGAGGGGACACATGTTGATGTAGAAGAGACATGGAGAAGAGGGGACACATGTTGATGTAGAAGAGACATGGAGAAGAGGGGACACATGTTGATGTAGAAGAGACATGGAGAAGAGGGGACACATGTTGATGTAGAAGAGACATGAAGAAGAGGGGACACATGTTGATGTAGAAGAGACATGGCGAAGAGGGGACACATGTTGATGTAGAAGAGACGTGAAGAAGAGGGGACACATGTTGATGTAGAAGAGACATGAAGAAGTGTATTTTGCAGAATAGGTCCCTTTAACATTACGAAGTAAAGGTTGATTGCCCAATGTAATGGCCATACAAATATGACACCGTCTGTGTTTAAGTTTGTTCCCCATCGGCCTAGCTTTCAATGCGTTCAGCATCAACATCAGTCTGCCATCAGAGAGGAATTTGCTAAGATGCAACTCAACAAAATCGCTTACAAATCAAAACATTCTCTTATATTAGCTATGCCCAGGTAGCAGAACAACCACAGTAATGGTACAGTTGAAACTAAATGGCGAAAAAGCCCCTAATGACTGAGGAAGAAAGGTGAATTCAGAGAATGAAAAAAAAGCCATGCCTACTTATGAATAAAACTGGGTGCTTTACTCTGACTTTATCGTAGCACTGAGATCAGGGCTTCTCGTTTTTTGGGATTCTTACTCGTTTCTTGTTTTTGAACAATATTGCTAACAAGGTTTTTTTTTTTATTAAATGAGAACACTCTACATTCAATATGAAATGAGGATGCATTTGAGGCAGCTTTTGGTTATTTTTACTTTTTATAAACTGTAATTCTTACGTCCAAGCACTATCACCACCCAGTTCCCCCTGAGCGCTGAGCTGACAGCAGGTCAGCCTGTTCACGGCTCTGTTATTTCAGCCTCAGTGTTTCCAAGTCACTGCTCCACGCTCACTATCTAAATCCCCTGTGGGACAGTAGCTGTTATTGTTACCTTTTCAGGACGTGCTCCTCCTCCTCCTCCTCCTCCTCCGCGTGCCGGCCTGCCGCCGCCGCCGGCACCACCACCCCCTCCAGCTCCACCTCCACTACCCCCGCCTCCTCCTCCTCCTCCACCACCACCACCACCTCCTCCTCCTCCTCCTCCTCCTCCACCACCTCCTCCTCCTCCTCCCCCACGGCCTCCCCTGCCTCCACGAGCCCCGCCACGCCCGCGGCCGGGGCGGCCCAGGTCTCCAAAGTTGATCTCCAGCTGGGATGTGATGTCGTTGGCGGGCTTGCGGAAGTGGTGGTCACTGGACTCGTCGAGGGGGCCCTGCGGCTGGAGTCACATGACGCACAGGTTAGAAATCACAGCCGTCAGTATAGGGATGCATACCGGTATCCGGTATTACCGAAATACCGGTTACTGGTGGCTACGGTATACCGTACCGAAATCAGATCCGGTTTCGATACTTTAAAAAAATAAAAAATAAAAATAAATATTTTTAAATTTAATTTTAAAAGTGAGCCGTAATATCCTTAAACTCGGGCCCAAACCGTCAAATTACGATGTCAATTTCGACGTGAAACTCCACAAACAAGTTACTGTGGAGTGTGGGCTGCACCATATTGTTGACATCCGCCAGCCAATCGCGGGCCTTGCACCGGCTTTGGTGTATGTATTTTTCATTGTTTGTTCAATACTAGAAAGGTAAAAGTCCCACAAATGAACTGTGATGGGATTTGTTTTCTCTCACCAGTGAAGGCAAATGTTGATTTTAAAGATGAGATTTGTTTGTTTGTGCAATGCCGAGATCTCATGACCTTTATTCTATTATTTATTTGTTCTCTAGTCGAATCTCAGGTTTAACATTAATTATAACGGTCTGTTTGCATTGACAAGATGTGGCGGGTGTTATAAAAGATATTCCATAATCGGTTTTCTTCATATTTGTTATGTATTTTTCATTGTGTGTTCAGTACTAAAAGGTCCAAGAAGTCCCACAATTGAATTTAATATTCATTTGACATGTTAACTATATCGTAAAGCGCTTCATGGGAGTAATTGTGGGACGATACATTTTCAAAGTATCACGATATGTATCGGTTGAGTATCGGTATCGTGAAAAAGTCAACGATATGCATCCCTACGTCAGTACACACCGAGGAATGACATTAGTTTGTGTTCTCTGGCTTCAGTCAAAAGTCAAAGTCAACTTTATCGTCCATCTTCTGTGTGTGTGAGATTCAGACAGGGACATCGAAATGCTGTTTCTCACAATCCCGAGAAATATAAGTTAAAGTATCTAAAAATACCTACATAATCAAAACAGACACATATTTACAAATTCCCACATTAAGAGGCATCAATACAAAATATATATATAAAAAAGGCACAACAGTCAATATACAAAAATAACAGTCACTTATAAACGGATGAAGAGGAATATATTACAGTTAAACTATGTACACTAGTGCCCATAGCAGCGTAGTTAATGTACGCACCAATACTAGATTTAGATTCTTGATTCATCTGGAGCCACCTTAATTAAAATTAGAGCTGCACAATTATTTTTTACATTTTATCGGAATTGCAATTGTGGTGCTGAATGAGTCCTGAAAACTATAGGTTACTTACATAACCCCAGTTCTCGAGTAACATGAAGTGAGATGTCTCACTATGGGATGCGCCTCATCGCGGAGCAAACAGAAGCATCAATCTCATTACGCCAATCCTGATTGGCTGGTGATTTTGACATCAGCGTCAGGGAATTCACCCCCTATAAGTATATATATATAAGTCTTTTCCCCTCTCTCGCCAAGTGAGGTTCTTACCCTCATTACCTCTGCCCGCCCTACCACCTGTCCTCTGGACCCTATCCCTTCAAACCTCCTTCAGACTATTGCTCCTGATATTCTACCTTTTCTCACCCATTTCATCAACACTTCTCTAACTTCTGGTCACTTTCCAAACAGTCTCAAGGAGGCAAGAGTAAACCCTCTCCTAAAGAAACCCACTCTCAACCCGTCTGATGTTATAAACTACAGGCCTGTCTCTCTACTCCCGTTCCTGTCTAAAACACTTGAACGCGCTGTCTTTAAACAACTCTCCTGTTATCTCCATCAGAACAACCTTCTGGATCCGCACCAGTCTGGTTTCAAGGCAGGTCACTCCACAGAAACTGCCCTCATTGCTGTCACTGAGGAACTGCACACTGCTAAAGCAGCATCCCTCTCCTCTGTCATCATCCTGTTGGACCTGTCTGCTGCATTCGACACGGTGAACCATCAGATCCTCCTTCACACTCTCCAAGAACTTGGAGTTTCAGGCTCTGCACTTTCCCTCCTCACCTCATACCTCAAAGACCGTACCTACAGGGTAACTTGGAGAGGGTCAGAGTCCGACCCTTGTCAATTAACTACAGGGGTCCCTCAGGGCTCTGTTCTTGGCCCCCTCCTCTTCTCTCTGTACACAAACTCGCTCGGATCTGTCATTAGCCCGCATGGTTTTTCATACCACTGCTACGCTGACGACACCCAATTCATTCTGCCCTTTCCCCGCTCAGAGACCCAGGTCGCCAGATGCATCTCTGCTTGTTTAGCTGACATCTCTCAGTGGATGTCCGCTCATCATCTCAAGCTCAACCTTGACAAAACTGAACTGCTTTTCCTTCCGGGAAAAGATTGTCCCACTCTTGACCTGACTATCAACATCGGCACCTCTGTTGTTTCCCCGACTCAGACTGCAAGGAATCTGGGTGTGATCCTAGATAACAACCTGTGCTTCACGGCAAACATCGCTGCTACAACCCGCTGCTGCAGATACACGCTCTACAATATCAGGAAAATACGTCCCCAGCTGACCCAGAAAGCGACCCAGCTTCTGGTCCAGGCTTTCGTCACATCACGCCTAGACTACTGCAACTCCCTCCTGGCTGGTCTACCTGCATGTGCCATCCGACCTCTGCAGCTCATCCAGAATGCAGCGGCTCGTCTGGTCTTCAACCTTCCTACATTTTCCCACACCACGCCGCTCCTCCGCTCCCTTCATTGGCTTCCGGTAACTGCTAGAATTCACTTCAAAACACTGGTACTTGCGTACTATGCTGCAAATGGATCTGGCCCTTCCTACAGCCAGGACATGGTTAAACTATACACCCCAGCGCGTGCTCTATGCTCTGCATCAGCCAAACGACTCGCTGCACCAGCGCTGCGAGGGGGACCCAAGTTCCCATCAGCAAAAACACGTGGGTTTGCTATCCTGGCTCCAAAATGGTGGAATGAGCTCCCATTGACATCAGATAGCTTACACACCTTCCGGCGCAGACTGAAAACTAATCTCTTTCGACTCCACTTCGAGCGATAGAATTACTAACAAATAACTGCTAACAGAGCACTTATATACTAATAAAGGACTGGCTTATCTATAGCCAGTTGAGTAGCACTTGAAATACTTGGCTCTATGAAACCTGATGTACTTATATGATTCTGTTTTCTTCAAGGTTCTGTCTTCCTGGTCGAATGCACTTATTGTAAGTCGCTTTGGATAAAAGCGTCAGCTAAATGCAATGTAATGGAAGCATTTGATCAATTCCGGTCTAGAACTCAATCTTTTTTTGAAAGCGTTTTGGTGAGATGCTTTAAGTAAGGTCTGTGGTAAACACTACCTTAAGAGATTTTGCTGTCCGACAGGGGTGGGGAACCTTTTTCCTCTCAAGGGCCATTTCAATTTTTTCAACATCCTCCGAGGGCCGTACAAATTATTGACCTCTGCTTAAAAATACTAAAATCACAGCCCATTCATTTCGCCTTTCTTTCATGCTGTGCAAAGAAAAAGCAACATCTTAATCAAGATATCTTACCATGACTCGCTCATAGACACACAAGATGTGTGCAAATGGGTTTAGTTTCCTATCCATGTGGACATGATTTAAGTGGGGGGGGGACCTAACCTCCTCTAGGGGGGTCCGGGGGGCACTCTCCCCCGGGAAGATTTGTTTTTAAATGTTGAAGTTAAAAGCATCAATCTGGTGCACTTTTGATCTATGGATACATCTCTCAACACCCATATGAAACAGAACTGTAAGCAGATTTATTTTTCTTTATGGATATTTGACAAATCACTCCCCTTTCAAACTGTATCCTTGTTTATTAATAACAACTTTTTTTTACTGTCATATAGTATTTTATACCAGTTTACTTTATTCTCTTATTTTTTATAACTATAATGATCATATAAAGATGTGCCTTTACCTCACTGGTTGAAGAAAAAGCTTCTTATATTCGTTAGCATAGCTAGCTAACCAGATGCTAATAACAACAAAGTTATTGACTGTATGATCAGTATGACAGATGAACAGATCGCCACTGGGCTTTCAACTAAAGACACAGCCACGTAAAAACTGCGGCATGTGTACGGCTCCTTATCTGAAGTGCCGGAGCAACGTTCTGGTGGCGAGACATATACCACATGATGACACGTTAGGCTCGTGTTGTGTTCAAGGACCCTGACCTAGGCCAGGAAAAACGGGCACTCGCTTGTTTAATTTTTTTCCGGTCTAGATTTATTTAATTGTTTTCTTTTTTTGCGTGTGTTTATAAATTACCTTGAGGGCCGTACCAAATGGTCTCGCGGGCCGTATACAGCCCGGGGGCCGGAGGTTCCCCACCCCTGCTCTACGATATAAAATACGTCATACCCCACTGGTGAATGGCCAAAGCTTCTATGTGTCATAAAAACAGCTGTTGCTCAATTCGTTTTTTCCCAAAAGGTGCAGCCACACTATGCCATTAGAATATTTGGAGGGGCATTGGACCCCTCAGCTGTCTAACAGGTGGGTTTACACAGAGTGCTACACTGGTGTTTGATGGACTGTGTGGATGGAGGGCAGTGAGAGCTGCAGGCACCTTGGTGAACACGGGGGCGGGCTCCACTTCTGTCTCTGCAGCGTCGATCAAAGCCCCCACAGGCCTCTGGAACACAAAGACAACAAAGGAGCTTCATTAATATCATGTCAGATCGGCTGGAGGGACCGAAAGGCTGCAGGAGTCACCAGACCAGATCTAACAGTGTCAATACATCTGTGAGCATCTTTATCTATTACAAAAGCTTCTGAATTAGCTGCCTTCAAACACACAATTATACAAAATAAATGGCTCAATTTACAGAAACTAAATCTATAAGTACGTTGCTTATGTATAAATAAGTAGGGCTGTCAAAGCTTGTGATTCATCTGGAAACGTGTTCAAAAGAAAATAAACGCAAAATCTTAACATCATAAATGTACGAATACAAGTAAATATTAGCATTTTAAAATGTGTGATTATCATGATTATTACACAATTAAGTGGTTTAAAAAGGACATAATATTCACATTTTCAGGCTCATATTTGTACTTTGTGTCTGTACTGAGACTCTTTATTTTTCTCATAGTGCTTAAGTTTCCAATGTAGGCTCATTCTATATCTCCTGTTGTTTTGTTTTTTTACATTCTAGACATTTAAAAAAACATTATGGTTCAAATGTAAAAGCACCAGTTACTGCTGACCGGTTTAACGTATAAAATAAAGTTCAAATGGTAAGTTTACACACTGAAAAACAACATTTGAGACAGAAGAGACGTTAGAGGTCCCAGTGATGGAGCTGAAACATGAGAGTATGCACTCACGTCTTCACTCTTGGACTTGTGCAGCATGTATCCTTTCTTCCACTGGCTGTCGGCCCCCTCGTTGGGCTTCCGGATGTTGAACTCCACCTTGGTGCGCTCCTTGTCCTGCATGGCCTTCCACTCGTCCAGGGTCATCTCTTTTGGGCCTTCGTTCTTCACCTCTTCGACCTCGTTCTCCCTGGAAAGCCAACACACAACAATGTGGGGCATTAGAGCTCAAACCTGACAATCCTCTTAGCTCTATACATGCTCTCTAATCCTGAGGCCAGGGGGTCATAGACCACGGTGATCCCATTTGCACAAAAGCTTTGTGATGAGAATGCACATGCAGAGATACTGTCTGTGGCACAGAACAACTACTAGAATCAGAAGGAAAACACCTCAGTGCGATTACATAACAGTGCCTTTAAACTGCTGTTTTATGGAGTCGTTAAACAGGGGAAATCCATTAGGCGAACATCAGACAGGTACTCACTTGTTCTCAGAGCCAGCAGGTGCGCTCTCCTCTCCCTCGGGGGTCGTCTCTGAAGCAGCAGTCGGTTCAGCCTCACTGGGAACACACACAGCCACTTTGTCAATAGTGATATACTGCCTGCAGCTCAGACATGATCTTTTACTAAAGTAGCTCACAAACGCACCTATAGACTCTTTACTCTGCAAAGAGTTGGAACATTTCCAGGGCAAGTCAAGCTTGGGAATTTTGCACTCTAAAAATAGTTGAAAAAAGGAGCCCGATGTTCCTTTCCATGTTGATAATTTGTATTCTGTGTAGGGCTGAACGAGTAATCGATTTTAAATCGAAATCGCGATTTGAAATGATGAACAGAAGTGGCCCATGATAGAAGGTGATAGACAGATTGATCCAATCACCTGCCAAGTGCTTTTGAAAGTGCCTGCCCTTTCCAAATGGCTTCCAATGGAGCTTTAGATGGTTTGGTGAAACCATCCGAGTCAGGTTAGTAATGCTCCATGTTTCTATTACAGGGTGAATCTTAAACTGAAGCTTGACTTTAAAGCAACCCAACAGAAGTTTCATGTAAGTTTAGTTCTTTCACTCGTAGCTCGGGCTGCGGGGGTGCTTGAGACGGGAGCACGTTGATACGACCTTCCTAGCCGGAGATATGGCCGCATTTTACAATAAACTTCCGTTGGGTCGCTTAAAAACAAATATCGCAAATCGAATCGCAGTCAGAAAAATCCCAATTAGATTATTTCCATCGTGCAGCCCTAATTGTGTGTCTCTACTGTGACACGTCTCCACGCTTTAATGTTCACAAAGCTCTTTATCTTTCTCATCCTGCCTGTGCTGCAGCACCTCTTTTCACCTTCTGTCTGAAACCAGAGCCCAATCTGCTCTGATTGGTTAGCTGGCCGGCTCTGTTGTGATTGGTCAACCCCTTAGAGATGTCCCGCCCCTTAGCCATCATGTACAATGTGTTGAATCGCTAGCCAAAAGTAGTGTGAGAATTACGTAGTGATGTCACTATGTTACGGAAGTAAAACATGAACTTATTTCAAAGGGGTTATTTACAGGTGATATTAGTTCTTATTGCATGTTTTGGTCAAAGCATGCATTAAGTTATATGTTACTTACTTTTATCCAAAGCAACTTGCATACGCTTCAATACTGTAGATATGACTACAGGAGCAGTTTGGGGGTCGATGTCTGACCCGAAGACACTTCAACATGTTGAACCTCTGATTGGTAGATCAGTACATGAACTCCCTGAGCCGTAGAATCCCATTAAATGACACATGGTCCCATCACTCCTGCCAACACTACTAACAAGAGCCATAACACTAAATGAGTTTTGATTGTAAAGCTGGAGTGAATATCTTTTTAATATTTAATGTTATTCAGTCTGCATTCAAAAGTAGCCTAAAGTACACCGTTTATAACCTGTTTACACCTCCTGCTAGTTTATCAAGCAAGCTGTTACTACGAGGGATGTAACCAACCGAGGGGTTTCAGACATTTCCCTTCATTATTTATTGTTAAAGTTGTTCACTTTTAAACTTTAAGTTTAAGCATGGCCCCAGGTTTTGTAAGCTTACATTTTCAAATAACTTTTTACAATTAGTTAAACTTTAAAAGACAACTTTTCAACAACAAGGGGCTAATGGGGAACCAATCTAAACCCTTAGTGTTATTATTACTCAGCCATAACATTGAGTTCATAATGACAGAGCAATACATGTGTCCATGGCTACTTTAGCTGCTAAATAGCTAACTCACCACATAGCACGTTAATAATGTTTTCATGAAGCTCGTCACATTATATAAATACAGCCCGAGCAGATAACCCTTTTATTTTCCATGGAAAGTTCCCACCTTGGATATTTCCATGGCAACCCTAGTGATGAACATATTTGATCAAATTGTATTAAACACTTACAATAGTTACTGAAGTTAAAACTTTATAGAATGATCACATATGCATTGACCCAAAAGTAAATAATGCACCCGTTAAAACTGGATTATTTGAAACGCGCAGCAAGCCTCATATGAACTCCTATCCCATGTGCATGATCACCGAGCAGACCGCACAGACAAGCAGGCCGTGTGTCCGTTCTTTCACCTCACCTCGGTTCATCCTTCACGGCGCCCCAGTTGTGCGAGCCGCTGCCGCTGCGCTTCTCCTCGATTTTCTGATTGCTGGAGCAAACGGAGAGAAAACACACACTGATTTATGCTGCCTAAATACACACTCAGCTCACAATGAACAGTCAATTCTACCAGCAGCAACAGCCCTTAACCTCAACTTGGTTTTCAAAGGAAGCTTCACGGAGCGGGGTGTCTGCGTTAGAAAATAATTGGCTCCTGGAAGATTTTAATAATCTGACACATGGTGAATATTCTGCTCAAATATGATGTGTGCTTATTGACCTAAACCAACTGATCAGCAGGCATAGGAAGAATGACATCATCGTTCTTTTATCACAACACAAGTGGTAGCTTTGCGCCACTGAGATCTGCTCTACAAACAATCCAGTCTTTCGTTTATATGAATACAAATAATAATTATTGACTGCAAATATTGGCAGTCTGGTTTTTCTCCCTGCATTTATCTGACCAGTACCAGCTGGCAGTTGCTAAGAAACTTTATCCCTTGCAAATCCAATTGCAGTCCAACCCATGTTACACAAACGCTGTGAACAAGTTCCACAGCGCTGTCCTCGGTCCAAACACGGAACAAACAATCCCACACAATGCCAAGACAAAAGCTCACCGCCTGTGACTCACACAACCCAACGCTGTGTGTTTGTGAAGCCAGTAGAAATATAGAATCTTCAGCACATCCCCTCTGCATCAGGTTTGTTATGTATACCAAAGCGGACATTATGAGCGGAGGGATATCAATGTGTGCATTTAACAGATTTTCTGAGTAAAAAATAGCCAGTAATTATCGGATAACGGAAACCCTGTAACTGTGATGTCATTAAAGAACGTTTTGTCAAGATGCCATTTGGGTTGGACTGTTCAATGCATATCCAATATAAAGTACATGTACCTGAGTAGGATACAACTGCCAATAGACTATGGAGTGGTGCAGACATGAGCCCTAAAACCCAGGACTGAGTTCACATTTGACCACTTCCTGTCCACTCGTCTTAACATCTATGTTTCTTTCAACATGTTTTTGGTTAGAGACCTGGATTAAAGGTTCCCTATTATACTGTTTTTCATCAATATATTACAGCTCTCAGATACAAACATGTCTCTGAAGTTTTTGGCTCAAAACACCAAACAGATCATTGCAGCATTACCCATAATCCCCTCTGTTTCAGCCCTGTTTCCAAAGTGCTGATTCTGTGTCAGTTACTTTAGATGAAAATAAGGAGCCCCTCCCCACGCCCCTCTGAGAGAGATTTGGTTACAAAGAACACAACGGTGCTCGAGGAGGAGATTCAGGTGATAAGGTGTGGGGGGGGGGGTAACCTTGGTTGCTGATTGGCTAATGGTTACACAAGACAAAACATCGTTATGACACAAAGTGGCCAAAATCTGATCAGCTCATTTTCAGACAGGTTTTTATATAAATGGATCAGGACAAAAAGTGAGAGAATCTTTGTTCCTGAAACTGTCAGAGTCTCTTTACGCAGAGGGGACACATGTTGATGTAGAAGAGACATGGAGAAGAGGGGACACATGTTGATGTAGAAGAGACATGGAGAAGAGGGGACACATGTTGATGTAGAAAAGACATGGAGAAGAGGGGACACATGTTGATGTAGAAGAGACATGGAGAAGAGGGGACACATGTTGATGTAGAAGAGACATGGAGAAGAGGGGACACATGTTGATGTAGAAGAGACATGAAGAAGAGGGGACACATGTTGATGTAGAAGAGACAAGAAGAAGAGGGAACACATGTTGATGTAGAAGAGACAAGAAGAAGAGGGAACACATGTTGATGTAGAAGAGACATGAAGAAGAGGGGACACATGTTGATGTATAAGAGACATGGCGAAGAGGGGACACATGTTGATGTAGAAGAGACATGAAGAAGAGGGGACACATGTTGATGTAGAAGAGACATGAAGAAGAGGGGACACATGTTGATGTAGAAGAGACATGGAGAAGAGGGGACACATGTTGATGTAGAAGAGACATGAAGAAGAGGGGACACATGTTGATGTAGAAAAGACATGAAGAAGAGGGGACACATGGTGATGTAGAAGAGACATGAAAAAGAGGGGACACATGTTGATGTAGAAGAGACATGGAGAAGAGGGGACACATGTTGATGTAGAAGAGACATGAAGAAGAGGGGACACATGTTGATGTATAAGAGACATGGCGAAGAGGGGACACATGTTGATGTAGAAGAGACATGAAGAAGAGGGGACACATGTTGATGTAGAAGAGACATGAAGAAGAGGGGACACATGTTGATGTAGAAGAGACATGAAGAAGAGGGGACACATGTTGATGTAGAAGAGACATGAAGAAGAGGGGACACATGTTGATGTAGAAAAGACATGAAGAAGAGGGGACACATGGTGATGTAGAAGAGACATGAAAAAGAGGGGACACATGTTGATGTAGAAGAGACATGGAGAAGAGGGGACACATGTTGATGTAGAAGAGACATGGAGAAGAGGGGACACATGTTGATGTAGAAGAGACATGAAGAAGTGGATTTTGCATAAGTGACCTTTGAAAGGTGGGGTAGGTAATTTGAGAAACCAGCTCGAGTGCGCTAGAATTTGAAAATACACAGCCGGAAAAGATCTGCCACTTCCTCACAGAGCCCCTCCTCCAACACACACGACACACACATGACCAATGAGGGCACGAGATAAGTTTGTGCACAGATGGAAGGCTGACAGGCAGGTAGGCCATCCAGTTACTTTAGCCGGGCCGGCTCAGATGATTGGTCGTGCTTTTTACAGCGCTACGGCTTCCACTGATGACGTTTTTTTTAATGTATTTATTGTCAAAGCATTTAAGATATTCATTGCTATCGGGATGTTAAGAGCATTCCATGGAATATAACAACAAGTGTTTCTGAGGTGAATTACCTACCCCACCTTTAAGGTCTGTGTTTAACACAGGTTGAAGACATTTTTAAATGTTGTGCTAACAAGTTGCTAAATAAGACTAAAGTCATAACACAGAACATTAGCCGCCTTTAGCTTAGCGGTGGCGAATGATATGAAGTCATGTAGATGTGATGTAGTTTGTTTATAGGTTAGCTTTTTACTTCTGAAGATTGCTTTTACCATAGGTGCAATAATCATAAACGCATGTTTGCCACAGTTTTTGCAGAATTACAAAATTTGATGCAAAAATCACATTGTTTTTTGACGAGGGACCACCTCATACGATAACTTCCGGGTCGGATTACAACATCCTGACATCGCCACTTATTTATGTGCCACTTGGTCCTGGCAACATTTGGACGTTAAAGAGCTCAAAAGCAACCTCTTGATCATAAAGACTCAAGACTGGGATGCTTTTGTAAGTACTCATTTCTATGTATACATCCACTGGTCTGCTAAGGGCTCAGTTGAGGGCTGACTCACGATTTGTCATTGCCACTGTGTCTGTCGAAGTCTCGTTTGCCACGGGAGTCGAAGCCCTCTCCCCGGCCCATGCCCCGTCCTCTTCCACCGCGCCCACCCCGTCCGCCACCACGCCCTCTGGGGGGCCTGTCTCCAGAAGGCCTAATGGACACAAACATAAAAATAAACCGTATCAGTCGTGATCAACACTTAAGCTCATGTGACAGAGATGCCCATCTGCTCTTAATGCCTGTGACAGTACAACGCTTCACATACATTACAGACGGCAGTGATGTTGAGGTTAAGTGAGCTCAGATTATATCAAACACTTAATCCATGCATACACCCCCACATGGTCTTGTGACCGAGGCAGACAGCCTTGAGTTTATCAGCCTGTCTATATGTGCACTCGGTTATTCATCACAGCTACCCACTTGTCCACGGAGAACTCTCCACCTCCCTCAGGCTTGTCCTCAGTCGGCTTCTCAAAGCGCCGCTCGCGAGGAGGTCTCCGGTCCGGCCTCTTGTCTCCAGGTCGCCCTTCACCCTGCCCCCCCTGGTTCTGGGAGCCAGGCTGGCCCTGCTGGTCTGGTCTTCGGCCCACTCGCCTGATACCTTATGATCAGGAGCATAGAGTCAAACCTTCAGAAGGCAGAGATTTATAACTCTTTATTGTAGTTATTTGTGCCGGTGACAGTCAGCACTTGCTGTTTTTTAGAAAACGCTTTATTGGGCAAGAAAAAGTGGGTAAATTAAGTATGTTTTTTAAGTACTTGGATAGAAATAGCCAAAACATAATTAAAGAAAGGACAATATGAATATTGAAAATGTATTATGCAAAGAATAGGGCTGCAATTCATGTATTTCACTTTCATCGCAATGTCACATGGTGGCATAAACACAACACAAAAGACTGCATCTTTTCAATAACAACTGCAGTTCAAATCTTTTTATGTTTTTATGTTGAGTTCAATTTTTTTAAAAGAATGTCCTTTTATTTTTCCAACAACAAGCAATTTGTATCATTTTAGTAGCAATCACAAGTCAGTACACTTTAATATATATATATATATTAAAGTGTATATTATTTGGTTAATTTTTTATTGCATTATTTTGCATATTGTTATATTATTTTCCTCATATTGTCTGCCCAAATGCAGACATTATAAATGTATACATAAATAATATATCAAACAACCAGTGGCGTAACAAGGTTGTGATTGGCCCCGGTGCAAATATTGTTTTGGGCCAACACCCATATGAAACAGAACTGTACACAGATTTACTTTTTCTTTATGGATATTTTACTAATCACTCTCCTTTTAAACTGTACTCTTGTTTTACTGCCATATAGTATTTCATAACTGTTTTTCATTTATTCTCTTAGCCTAACTATAATGATCATATGAAGGTGTGCCTCGGAAATACTTGTTTACATAAATCGTGACCAAACCGTTTGAGACCCACTGAGATAACTTAGACTAAAGTTAACTATCTAAACACTCAGAGAGTCCTTTAGCTCACCTGAGCCCCTCAGTCTGACAGGAGAGGACATTCCCTTCACCTTGTTGTAGAAACTGCTTAGTGCAGCTAGCTAAACAGATGTTAACAACACGGTCCCTGGCACCGGTACGCTCTCTCTCTCTCTCTTGCTTAATCACACTAAATGCGCGCCTGCCACACACACAGCCGAGCTTGAATGAAACACAGAGACCTAGAAGTACTTGTTCTGTACTGTGGCATATTATTTTAGAATAAATCATTTTTCAAATTATGACATACATTTCTTGGGGGTGCTTGGGGGGTGCTATCGCTATCCTAGGGGGAGCTTTAGCACCCCCTAGCGCCGCCTATGACGGACATACACAACCACTCAGAAGCGCCACATGTAGGCTATCAACAACAGCCTGCCTTGGCCTCAAACCACCACAGCCTGACAACGACACAGCGAACTAAGAAGAGGATTACACTGGTTTCCTTCATGTTTGTCTCTGGGGGATGGGCCGGTAGGTCTTCATGGACCGGTTGCGATAATATAGCTTTTGATCTTAGCGTCTGGGGTCTCAATAGCGCCATAGAGTCCCCTATCGGTTGGGGCCCTTGGGGGAACTGTTGGACCACCGCCGGGCACAGCCAAATCCAGCCTCTCTTCCTGGCTGTCAACATTGCTAACGCTAGCGCTCGATTTCAAGGACGATGTATGACAAAAAAATCTATTTCTAATTTCGTCAGTTTAGCTGTTACATCTCCTTGTTCTCTCTTGTCCTTTCTCTTTTGAGCGCCACTCGTGCTTTGGTTTGCTTTACATTATAAATGCAAGCTATTACATTTTTTATAATGCTGCCGAAATTGCTGCTGCTAGCTACAGTACATTACAGGTTGATTAAACGGTTCGCTCGTCACACAACGTATCACATGACATGAAAGGGAGCACGGTCATTGGACAGACAAATTACAAATTAATTTAGGTTGCTTGGTTACTTTGAAGACTGCGTGAACCGGTCAATGCCATAGAGAAGCGAAGTCCCTCCCTTTCCGGGGGACCTCCATGGAACCGTATTTCGGAAAAAGTATGTATTGAAGTCAATGGCGAGAGAAAGATTATATTTCGATCCCGTTTGAATTGTGCCACGAATTACACATATGATGTTTATCAATTTAAAAGATAATTTTGCAAGTCAACATTTTTTAAAAGTGTAGTAAAACTGTGAAGTAACACTTTTTTTTGTGTGAAACTGCTCAATGAACTACATCTCCCGTCTCGCACCACACACCAAGACGGCCGTCACGTTGGCACATTTCACTTCTTTCTTTCAGAATGAGGCGGAAAGTATTAAAAGAGGTGAAAATCACTACAAGTCTGGGCATGTTGAGAGCTGTACATACACACAAGGGGAGTTAGTCGGTTCCGTAAGAGTCAGCTAAACCAGCATAGCCCAGCATGGATGTCATGCTGGTCTATGCAGAGAGGGCGGGACACGGGGGAACGGCAGTGGTTGAAAGAAAGCGGTATGTTTTGACTGGCACTAGGTCTAGGTGAAGATCAGTTGAACGTTTCTGTGACTCCGCCCAGCGGCTGCTCTTCTGAGAGGCAACGCTCTGACAGTTCTGTCTACTGGGAAACGCGCTAAAAGTCCTTCTGGAGGGAAGCAACACTACACCATAGCCGCTTTCACACCGCAGGACTTGCGGTACTTTAGTGCCGGCACTAAAGTACCACTAAAGTACCACTAAAGTACCACGGCACTAAATCCACCAGGGGGCTAGTGCCAATCGCATTCACACCGCAGTACTTTCCCTGAGGCACGATTACGCTGACGTCACTTCGTCTTCTTCTTCTCTGGGTTTACTGGCAGGCCGCAAAACCACTGCATGGCGAGTACAACAAAAAAACGAGAGAAGAAGAACTACACGGGGGGAGGGGGTATAAAGCCCATCCGCTGTATGAGGCCTCCGATCCCCGGACATGATGGAGTTCATAAGGGTAATTTACAAATAAAATACCCCATTATAACAATGGACTTTATCTTTATGTATTTATTATATATTACCCCCTCAGGCTGATTTTGGAAAAGGACATCAACCCTTGTTTGGTGTTTTTCCCTTATTTATCTAAAACAAATGACATGATAAATGACCTTGTGTTTATGTGTGTAAGACTTGTGTTTCTGATAAATTCAACCACCGACACCTGTCTGCTCTCACATTCTTCTATTCTGCAAATTTGGGGTGGGACACAATAAATAAAGCTTCGCCAGTTTGTTTGTTTTATTGCACAGTCAAGACATAACAATAACGGCATCATGCTGTTCCAGGTGTGTCGTATGCATGTAAATTGAAGTTAAATAACAGTGTGAAATGTAAAATAAAGTGTAAGTAGTTTCAAAACAATGTAACAGTGGCAATATATATAGCAGCAGACACGCCTTAGTGCAAGTTAGGTATCAGTATTAAAAAACAGTGGCAATATATATATATAATAACAATAGAAAATCGTTACCACTCTTATTATTGTGGTCTTTAATTTTTTTATAGTCCTGCCTGAGTTTCTTTATTTTTACCCGGCATCCGTGTGCACTGTGCACGATTCCCAGCTCAAGTAGCGAACATCGCTCAAAACATTTGGAGTTGGGAACTGCTTTCTGTAGAAGCTGCTGCATCCCGTCCTTGGAGTAAATTGCCAGAAGCGCCGACACTTCCTCATCATTCCACCGCTCCGGTGTTGTAGTACGTGTGGTCATAACTGCTTTAAAGTACAACAAAACTACCCGCTCAGGTGTGGATGTGGTTTTGTAGCGAGGGAAAAAATGGCTGCCTCACAAAACAAATTCAGAGTCTAACGGGGCGTGGTTTGCAATTCGCCCAGCCAATAGAAATAGAATAGAAATTGGCACTCTTTTGTCACCAGGTTCGTACCACCTCTCTAGCAGGGACTTAAAAAGTACCAAAAGAGTTCCAAAAGAGTTCCCGGCACTGAGTAGTCCCGGCGGTGTGAACGCGACATTATTGGTACTAACGGAACTAAATAACTAAAGTACCAGGGAAAGTCCTGCGGTGTGAACGCGGCTCATTTCACCGAGTCTGAGAGTAAAAGCTTTCTCGAAGGTTCGTTTTGCTTTCTTACAACGTTATGTTAATGTTAACTTTTAACCTTACGTTTGCTAGGAGGCTAGCTGTCTTAGCTAACAACTAGGGATGTAACGATATACCGAATATCGCGGTAAATAAACGTCCCAATACCGTCGTGAGACTGACAAAATCTACCGCGATTTTTATTAAAAATGTAAAAAAAAAAAATGTAAAACAACTTTTTTTTTTAAATCTTTTTTTAACCAGGTGGTCCCATTGAGATCATAGACCTCTTTTTCAAGAGAGACCTGTCCAACATGGCAGCAAGTAGGTTACAACATGAACATAAAACAACAGAACACAAAAGGACATCGTATTTACAGGGCTACATTTACACACCTAGAGACATTGATAAGTACCAACAGTATATTTATATCTCACCCTGTCAATAAGCCTCACCTTCTTGGCAACAACTTTATTGTTTTTGAAGTGGTGGAGACACAATGCACAGTTTGACCCACCGCCACCCACCGTCACCCATGGCCAAAGCATATCTCTCCGTCCCACTGTGGAGGCGTTTTGATTGATTGATTGATTGATGTATTGAACTGTACGGCAAAGTACGGTTTGGAAACTATATAATTTCCTTTTGGAAGGCATGCATAACACGGCATAACACCAGAGCCTCGCTGCGGGGAAACGTTGGCGCTGTTCCGAGTTTGTTCTAATCTGTCAAAATGACAGACTGCTTTCAGATTTTTCCGTCATTGTTAAATAAAATATACGGTTAACGCGACCACTGCTGTCCCAGCAACATCAGTACCAAGCGAGAGTTTTTTCCAGAGCAGGGGATATTGTAAATGCCCAAACATCCCAGCTTATAAATACCTGGAAATGTGGACATTCTCATATTCCTAAAAACCTTGTCTGATGTGAGTGAGTGACTAGTGAGTTACTTGAAAAACTAAAGTGAAACTTGATTTATTTTATTGCAGGGTCTGATTATTAAATGTTTATTTGTGAGATGCAGTGGCAAAAATGCCTACTTTGTTTGGTAGTACTATAGGTACAAAAACACTGGTTTTCTTGTTCCAGTCTGTTACTGTCACTTTGTTTGTGACACTTTAAAATACTGCTATCCTACTAAAATGCTGTACAAATAAGATTGTAAACTTTTCTTACAAATGTGTGTTAATCTACCTGAAATTGTGGGGACAGTTGTTTTCTACTCAATGATACAGACCATTGTTGAGGAGATGCAAAACATACATATACTTTGAGTAATGTTACTTTGCTGCTAAAAAATGAAACATTATCAGATGAGGACATCACCAAAGTGTGTGAGTCTGTCGGGATTTGATCTGTTCTTTGCATGCCATATGCCACTGCTCTGGTATTAATTAAAAATATTCCAGTAGATAAGAGGGCTGCAGAACAGGCTCTCGCTCTCTCTCAGCTGCCCTGCTCGGTGCAGCAGGACACCGCTCCTCTGGTCTGTTTTATTGTTGGTTGTAACCACTGTGTTGGATAAAATAAATGATTGTCTGTTGTCCTTATGTTACAAGCAGAGCCAGCTTGTAACATATGGGGGCTCGTCCGATTCAAGAACCAGGTGATAGTTGTTTACTTGATTTGTTTGCCTTGATTGTGTAGACAGTTTGTTCCTGGTGTGGGGCATTAAGGAGTAGCTTTGGAATTACCTTTCCTGATAGGCATAAGCAACATCTCCTTCAGGGGAGCTTGTTGGTTTGTTATTTTTGTGCATAAACATGATTCGACATTTTTTTGTCATGGGTACACGTCCGTGGTAGGGATGGGAACGATTAATCGGATATTCGAAATTATTCAGGTATTCGAATAATTATTCATGTATTCGAATATGAGTTATGAATATTTTTATGATTTTTTTTTTTTTCTACATTTTTTTTTTTGGGAGTGATGCGGAAGTTGATTACATGATATTATCAAATTGAATAATTCAATGTATATATATACGACCATGCCATAGCTAAATGTGTTAGGTGACATCTAAAGGTGTGTTTTGCTCAGCTCACCGGTCCCTCACAGCGGGCAGAGCTGCAGGTGCTGATCTCTCTCTCTCGTGTCCGGTTATACTTCACTCGCGTTTATGTCCAAATCCATCAGATCTAGCTGGTTCTAGCCAATGATATGGCTGCTGCCCCTCCCTACACGCAGATCACACAGACTCAAACCTCATCTTAGGCCCAAATGTGGCGCAAATGAGCTCCGCAGCCGTTGCGAGGTTCTGGCGCTAACAGTTCATGAGCGTGCTCCCCCGCCCCCTGTCAACACTCGCGACACATGAGTGGCCAGCCTAAACAACAATAAGCGCTGCTTGGCAACCGTGTGTGGCGGAAAAGTACATAGACATTTTGACAGGAGAGATTTAGTTTTGCCGGTATTCAACATATTTTACCAGTCATAGTCCGGTAATGATTTACACTCCAAGAAGAGTCCTACACAGACATGGAGGAAAAGGAGTAATGTGTGGAAATATTTCGACCAGGTTAGTGAGTGAGGTGTAGAGGTCAAACTATGCCAAATTGAACTTATATACATGCTATACCTTGCTATACCCGCAATCTCCGTTCCAGCTGAGAGGGTCTTCTCTACAGCTGGCCTGATAGTGAATCGCCTCCACACATGAAAGCTGTAGGCCTATAGCTGTCAAACTGTGATCACCAGTTCAATACATTTGACAAATTCGACTTGGTTTCTACACTTATTTGAACATGTATGTATTTCCAAAAAATTATTGAAAAAAAATGTAAAAAAAAAAATTTGAATTATTTTTTATAGGATATGTACATTTCGGTTAACCGGTTAACCGTTGTTTAAAACACCTGTCGTGGCATGCATGAAGACTAGGGTGAGACAAGATAGCTAGTATTGGGTAGGCAGTTAGCTAGGGGAGAGGTATTCCAGAGTGAAACACAAATATATATATATTTGTAGGTG
Organism: Pseudochaenichthys georgianus; assembly: GCF_902827115.2. Lineage (NCBI taxonomy): Eukaryota > Metazoa > Chordata > Actinopteri > Perciformes > Channichthyidae > Pseudochaenichthys > Pseudochaenichthys georgianus. The sequence continues at coordinate 9,962,940 of NC_047519.1, read as the reverse complement.
TCTGTACACCAGGTTCAAGGGAGTTTGCATAATCATGGCTACATTGACAGATTTTGTGAAGTGTCCCAGTGTGGAACTACTGGAAACATGTACTAAAGACCAACTGTTAAAAATTGTAGAGCATTTTGAGGTAGACGTTCCAAAGCAGGGTCGTAAAGACACCATAGTGACTATGTTACAGGCCCAGTTGGTACTGCAAGAAGTTCTGCTAGCAGTGGCTGGCGATGATGGTTCCGAGGAGGAGTTGGCTGAGAAGGCAGCTATAAATCCAGAGCGGCAGAGAAGTCCAGGTTTTTCTTTGTTTGACTTTGGTGAAATGACATTTGAACAGAGAAAGGAAATAATGCTGCTGCAGTACCAACAAGACAGTGAACGTGAGGAACGAGTAAGTGCTCGTGAGGACCGGGCTAGAGCTCGTGACCAGGAAACTGAGATGGAGCGTTTAAGGTTAACTACAGTGGTGCGGGAAGCTGAATTGCAACAAGAGCGTTACAAGTTGGACCTCATCCAAGAGGGTAAGCTTTCTTCTGGGGTGTCCCCAGCTACTTTTGATGTAGCTTATAACTTGAGGTTGTTACCGAAGTTCGAGGAGAAGACTGTAGATTCTTTTTTTGGACTTTTTGAGCGACTTAGCCAAAGACGACAGTGGTCTGATTCGGAGAAAACATTGCTGTTACTGTGTGTGTTAACTGGTAGGGCTCAAGAAGCATTTTCTGCATTAAGTATGGCTGACAGTGAAGATTACTTAAGGGTAAAGACTGCAGTGCTAAAAGCTTATGAGTTGGTGCCTGAGGCCTACCGTCAGCAGTTCAGGAAGCTAAGGAAGTCAGAAGGACAGACCTATGTGGAACTTGTGGAACTCGGGAGCTGACGATGAAATTTAATCGGTGGGTCACGGCTTCCGAAGTAGTAAATCTTAATGATTTGAGGGAACTTTTCCTTCTTGAACAATTCAAAGATATCCTTCCAGAACGCGTTGCAACGTATCTGAATGAGAATAAGGTTAAAAATGCAACAGACGCCGGGGTGTTAGCTGATGAATACACGTTAACACACAAGATTCATTCAGGGGAGAGATTTGACTGGGGAGCAGAAATAACTGGTCTGGTGACCCCAGATGTAAAGTAGATCTAAGTACTTGCTACTTTTGTTTGGGTAAAGGACACCAGAAAAAGGAATGCCCAGTACTTGCAAAAACCAAGCGACTCCAAAATGTTCAGTTTCCCAGGCCTGTTGCCCTTGCAGCTTCTCCCCACCAGGTTGCTAGGGATGAGGCTATAGCTGCGGTTAAACTCTATACTACCCCGCAACCAGTTGCTGCTGCGGTTTCTAACTACGGACCAGCCCTGCAAGAGGTGAAGCCTCGCCCCTCCCAGTTGGCAGATGAAATTGATCCAGGGTATGCCCCTTTCATACGAGAGGGTTATGTGTCTTTGCAAGGAAGTGAAAAAAAATTCCTTGTTAAGATACTGAGAGACACGGGTGCTATCGATTCATAGATAACTGAGGGTGTTCTTCCATGTTCCTCGTTAACTGACACTGGAAGTGGTGTATTGTTCAAGAGAATGGGGATGCAGTTGTTGTCTGCTCCAAAGCATCGGTTGGTGTTGTCCTGTGATTTACGGCAGGGTGAGGTTGCCATGGGAGTCCGGCCATCTTTGCCTGTTCCGGGAGTGGCAGTCATCCTCGGAAATGAATTGGCAAAGCAGCAGCAGGAGGATCCAACTTTGCAGGAGCGTTTGTCCCAGGTTCACCCCAGTTTACCAGTCCCACTGAGGAAAGTCATCACCAAAGAGTGCGGCGTGCAGGTGAATGTCAAAGTGGATACAACCGTGCAGTGCTCGCTGGGTCCTAAAACGCTGTTCTGCTCAGAGGGAGTGGCCCTGTCAAAGTCCCCCAAGAGCCCGGGGCTGGTTAAAGCAGAGGGGAAGGCCCCGTACTGCACTACACCGGTGAGCCACATGCGCTTCCTGCGGCCGGTGTCAATCTACTCCCCCGTGTTTGACCGCAGGATCTCCAGGAAGAAACTCAGCTATGCGGGTGAAGGAGAAGCCGACGAATCCGTGGATCACGTTGAGTCAGGGCATGAATGTGAGAAGGGTGACAGTGGCGAAGAGGACACCGGGAAGGACTTCAAGACAACTTTCCACAGGTCTACAAAGGGGTCCAGCTTTCAGTTCCTGGAGCAGAGGTATGGCTTTTTCCACTGCAAGAAATGCAACATCCGGTGGGAGAGTGCGTATGTTTGGTGCATCCCTGGAACCAGTAAGGTGTACAACAAGCAGCTCTGCCGGAAGTGTCAGGTTGGGTTTAACCCCGACAGGGTGGAGCCCATCCTCTGCAAGGACTGCACTCAGACTACCTGCAACTGTGAGAAGAAGCTGCGGCACATTAACATGAAGAGGCCTCACCGCCAGGACCTGTGTTGTCGCTGAAAGGGCTCGAGGTTGTCCTGCGACGCCACCTACAGCTTCAAATACCTCGTCTGAGCTGCCCTGCATGTTCGCTCGGGTTTGGAAGCTCCCATTCCTCAGCAGACATTCAGTACATTCCACAAATGGAAGTTGACTCTCGTAACGGACTTTAAGATCTTCATATATTCTCCTACCAGCGAGTAGATGGAGATCTTTTGGTGGTTTATTTGAAGCAATCTCAAAAAATCTTTGTTTCCCCTAATTATCCTGGAGCGTAACTTAAACATAAACTATTTTTGTAAGGAAAAATTAAATAAATGTTTCATGTAGTAGCTGTAAGTATAAGCTCCGTTATTGGTTTGGATGTTTCAGTGTCTTGGGGACACTTCTTTTATGGGGGGGTGTGACAACCCTGTGGTTGTCCACCACCAGCAGGACACCGCTCCTCTGTTCTGTTTTATTGTTGGTTGTAACCACTGTGTTGGATAAAATAAATGATTGTTTTGGCCAACTCCGGTGTGGAACTGTTGTCCTTATGTTGCAAGCAGAGCCAGCTTGTAACAATATATACATCCATCATCAATCAATAAAACAAATCATCCAACACTAAATAGAAGAAATCTGGACCTATTTCTTTGTATACCACAGCATCTATTGGGACTGCTCATTGATGGCATCAAGAGCCATTGAGTCTACCTTTTGTAGTCGGCCTCTCAGAATGTTTAGCATTTCTTTGTCTCTTAACATTCCTATAATCATTTGTTTTTTTATTGTTGATATTGTTTTGTTCTTTATTTTTGTTGTGAGAATCACTTTGCAATTGTGTAAGTGAATAAATAGTTATACTAATATTATTGTTGTTACCATCATTACTATTATTAATAATGTCTTCTTTGTTTTCTTTATTTATCGCTGCAGAAAGGTTCAAAAAGTTCCCTGTACATGGAATCATGCCTGTCCTCTGTTCCACATGTCTTCAGTCCGTTCTGGACCCCATGACTCGGACACTAGTTCTACCAAGGCTCATTAGAGGTAAGCAGTGGTAGCAGAGTGGAGTTATCTTTGTATTTAGGCTGCAAGTCGACAAGAATAGATTACAAATCGCTTAAAAAATGGTTCAGATAAGAGGCACCATGTGTTACGCAGGTGTGGCGCTGATATCGTTTATATAATATGCGGTTGAACTTTCAAATTAAATTATTTCCGGTGCAGAGACAAACACTCGAGGTTTACCATCACTCTCTGTACGGAGGCTCAGTCATTGGTACACGTTTATCTATAAAGCTTTGTTGGGTAAACTCCCGTATTATATCTGCTCTCTGATCACACAGAGAGTTGCAAGCAGCTATTGTCTGAGGTCACATGATGTGGTCTTGTTAGATGTGCCAAGAGCAAGGACGGTCTTAGGTAAGACAGCTTTTATGTGTGCAGCTCCACTTGCTTGGAACAATCTTCAGCAAGAATTGAAACTGAGCAATCTCATTCCTCTGCATGTTTTTAAAGCTAGGGTAAATGAAATGCTTGCTGATACTATGGGCACTTGTAAATGTCTATAACTATGTATCCTGTAAATATAATGTGTAATGTCCTTTATTGTTTTATGTTTCATGTGGAACCTATATGCTGCAGGTCTCCCTTGAAAAAGAGATCTATGATCTCAATGGGACCAATCTGGTTAAATAAAGGTTTGAAATGAAAATGAAATGACATGACATACTGGTGTTAATAAAATATAGCATGTATCCCTCAATTTATCGACAATAAGTATGACAATATACATACTTCCGGGTGTAAAGTAATATATCTATCATGTAGATCCTACACATCCACTGGAGGTAGATTCTGAAAGTAAAATATACACCTCTCACTAGAAATGTGATCATAAAGCATTATTATGGCCAAACTATCCTACAATTTAGGATTTTACACTGAAAAAAGTGTTGGATTCAAGATTCAAAGGTTTTATTCTCATATGCTCAGCAGCTACAGTGTAGAAATGTCAATGAAATTCTTCTGACCTGAGCTCCTCCAACAATGCAACATATATAATAAAATACAAAATAAAAAGTAGTGCAAAAAGTGTATATACATGTAATATAATTCAAAACTAAATTTGATACATTTTTCTTTTTCACAGTGCACATATTTAAGTAATCATAACACAAAGCTAAAAGTTAATCTGTTTTTTCTTTCTCTTTTCAAGAGTGTTTCAGAGGATGGCGGAATTCACAAAACCTGGAGAAGACCGAGAGGGAGAAGTTGGCCGGTTACTACATTTCACAAAAAATACAGGACCTTGTGAAAAACTGAAAGAAACAATTGAAGGAAACTGCTTAAAAATATGAAGTAATGGGTGTTTTGAAAATATTTTCAAATGTGTGTTAATGTTCATTGTGTTATAAATTATTGTACTGCTTCTAATCATTTGATTTATGAGTATTTATTTACAGACATTCTATACATTCTGGTACCTTTCTGGTAAGGTAGGTGCTCTGATCTGAAATGATAGATGTTCATTGAGCTACTGCAATTGGGTGAGAGTGTTTCATCATCATATATGACCAGCTTAACTATCAAGTAATCCCAGTTAAAGTTCTACTCAAGATCATACCAGTCTGACCAGCAAATGGTGACCAGCTAGAACACTGTGACCACCAGCTTTTACCAGCTATCCCGACCAGCTAATGGTGACCAGCGAGACCACTGTGACCAAACCAGCTATCCTGACCAGTGTCCAAAACCCCTCTTAACCAGCTAACTAATCCAGCCTAATATTGACTGGTTTTAGCTGTTTTTTTCAGCAGGGCTGTGACTTTTTTTTACATGGAAATTATTTTTTAAGATCATTTGTAATTCGCGGCACAATTCAAACGGGATCGAAAGATAAGTTTTCTCTCTCCATTGACTTCAATACATACTTTTTCCGAAATAAGGGACTTCACCTCTCTATTGGGCCCCCCCCAAAAAAATTAAAAAAAAGTATACGGTGCAGCCGGTGCAACTGCAAACAACACCGCAACGGAGTGTTTAGCCAGTACGAAAATAGTGCTGAGTGCAAAAGGCGCCGAAAATATATATGGAATTATTATGTTGCTTTATATAAATGAGGTATTTCAAGTGGCAGTAAGCACAGTTTATATAATATCATTCTTATATTCCTAATGGCAGTGATATTTAAACGTTAAAAATAATGTTTTTAACCCATGTACGTGCAGGAAAGATCAATCTGTCACGCAAAGCTCCCACTGTCTCCATCCAGCAGCTTAAACAACAGCTCTCACTGCACACTAATAACAACACAGGCTAACAGGGGGCCTTCTTCAATACATCGGTTTGTTAACTCTATTTTAGAGGACTAAACTTAAACAAAATCTAAATACACTGTTGTAAAAAAAATTGACAGATGCAAACAAAGAGCCGTCTGTCTGGTTTCTCTGCGCAGGTGAATGTCCCGCTGCCTGCAGCCGCTAACGGAGCTGCGTAGTGCCCATCCTCCAGCGGACCCGAGCCTGGCACAGTCCTGCGGGATGCTGCGGGAAAAACCGTGCCCGCTCACAGGCTCTCTGGTCCGCAGCAGGTGTACCCGCGCCCCCCCACGGTGCAACCTCCTCTTGTTCTCTAGCTAACCTCGGTCTGTCAGGTTGACCCCTCTGTTTTCAGTTCAGCATCAGCTAAAGCAGCTAAAATGTACATGACAGTTTATAGGATAACGATGAAAATAAACATGCACTGCTCACAAGCTAAAGAGCAGGTGAATGCTTGTGTTACCTTCTTTCTTCAGTGGGACCGGAGCCTGGGGCTCGTCCTTCTTGTCCAGCAGCGGGTTCTTCCTGTCCTTCTGTGACTCCTTCTTCGGCTGCTTCGCGGCTTGAGCTGCAGTCTTGTTGGAGCCAGCGGCGGCCGCCTCCTTCTTCTTGTTTTCCGCCGCTTTTAGGATCTCAAACGGGTCGGACTCATCGTCCAATAACTGGTCGAACCGGTTGGTTACGACACAGCCGAAGCCTTCCTGCAGGTGTCCGGGCATGATGGCGCCCCTTCAACGGGATTCACCTCCGATTCTACGAGGTTTGATGCGAACAATTCGCTGGATGCTGCCACAAGATGGCTGGGAGAGCTGCCCCTTCTCTTCCGGTGCGAGCACCATCCGGGACATCGTGCACAGCGCACCAATCTGAACACACTGAGGCTGCAATGTTTTTATTTACATTATGTAACTATGTGCTTTTATATCCTCCTACAGTAATCCGGGTTTTAATTTCTGAGAGGAATTCACATACAGGGGAAGCTGGTCCTGTTAGGGTTACAAAACACTATTACATATGTCATGGTTTGGCTGAAGAAGTGTCACTTAGGTATTTAAGTCATAAACAAATATACCTCCATTAGTCTACATTACTTAAATACACATTACATTTAGCTGACACTTTTATCCAAAGCGACTTACAATAAGTGCATTCGACCAAGAAGATACAAACATGAACAGAATCATAAACTCTATAGATTCTATACAATTATTGCTGTTAAAAAAGATATGCAGTGTGTTCAAGTCCTTGTATTTTGTAGCATTGACTCTGTGCTGCTACACACACACATATCATAAGATTAAGTGGGATTTGTCAGTTTATAAAAAGCAGCAAATGTTGTGTTTAGAGCCAGCAGGGGCATGCTGAGCAACAGCTGGCGGAACAATATCTGACAAGACCGCCCTGTGCACAGACAGCTCTCAGCACTCTGAAGCTGTCACACTGGATTAAGACATATTCAGAGACTTTTACATGTAACTCCAGTTTGTTTCACCATTGATTTTAAAAACAAGAGTGAAACTCTATTCAGGCCCAGGGCACGTGTTTATAACCATTGCTAATTTTCATTTTAGCGCTTCATTTTTTAGAGAACATCCATCCAGTCAAAATGTGTAATGAAATAAAGAAATAACCTAGAATGGTTGATTCCATAAATTCACAAATAAATGGGTTTGTCCTTGGTCTATGCTACACTGTTTCATAAAGTTGAATGAAAATCGGGCAAGTAATTGTTCCCTAATGTTGCTGACAAACAAGAAAAAGCAGAGCTCGGAACATTTCACCGATTAAAGTTCAGTTACTTTTCTGAAATGGCTTTAAAAGAAGGCCTCTGACGCACATTCATCATGTATATTTTTCTCTTATATTCCTATAATTAAAACAAAAAAAAGGCACTCATCTTGCAAAGCAGTGTGCCGGGAGCAGCTAAAGCAAAACACAATTACATTAAGCAGTCGAGCCTCCAAAGCCCTATTTTTGCTACCACAAAGCAGTTATATTTTTGAATTTCAGTGAAATATCAGTAAAACAACTTGTGCATAAGAGCTTGTGAAAAGAAGAATTGTTGTACCCTGCATGTGTCTGTTAAAGACCTCGTCAGTGAGCATGTCACGCCTTTCAGCTAACCACATCATAATGTATGATCTGTGGTAAAAGGAGACCCTGGTGACAGCTGATGGAAGAGCTGGAGGTAAACAGCTGATTCAAGTCTGTAAGGTTAGAAGCCCGCTGAAGAAGAACATGATACAGGTATCAGGTGGTGGTATTTAGTTACAACATGAGAGACCTCTGCTGGTTACTGATCTCAGAAAGGGCAAATGCAAAGAAAAGTCTTGTGGAATTGTACTTATGTAGAAAAGACAATAGAGACACATTGTTCAGTGATACGAGACGCAAGCAGGAAAAGAATAAGAGCACTTTATTCAGAGGAAAATGATCCATTACAAATGACTCACTATTTCACTGCACTAATTTCCTCGTCGGCATTTTCTTCACTCTGTTTCCTTCTGACTTCTTTCTCAAGCTCGAGGAGTTTTGAATAGAGGACATCGGACGTTCCTTCATCGATGTCCATCTGAGACAAGAATGAAAAACATTATTTTGACTTAAAAACACTTTTACTTCACTTCTTATGTTTATATAAATATTTGACCAACCTTTATTGGACTTTTTACTTTAGCTTCTTATGTTTATATAAATATTAGTAATCAATTTCTTTAAATTTATCTTTTATATAATTCAAAGCTGGAGCAACTCCCAAAACATTTGTCCTTGGAATAAATAAAATGTATATACATTAAAAAGTTAAGATATTCTGATTAAAATACATTCTAAATCACTGCAGTACTGTATTTAAAATATAGCCTACTTTAGTTCAATTGCACATATTGTGCTGTTTACAAATAAAGAAACGGCAGTTGTGCAAAAATGCTAATGAGCCACAACTTGGCAGTTCATTTCTATATTTTTGAACAGGCCTAAAAATAAACTAGGCTTTCAATCATTAGTATAAAATAAAATATATGTATGTCAAATTGTATGTGGTCTAATGTACGAAAATGCACAAAATGAACCCTGTAAGCAGAGGATTATATTGTTATTATTATAAGCTAATTATTTACACAGGTTTTGTAAAGAAATATGTCTGACACTAGCTTTGTAGTAGTAGTAGTAGTAGTTACTGTGATCACTGTAAGTGGTTTCCACTGTACTCAGGTTCAGCTTGTTTCAATTTCACGTAAAGCAGTACGAAGTCTCTCTGTGCCGGTCTCTGGTTACTCACCTGGCGAGGCTGAGTGTAGTTTGTACCGAGTCCTGATGTTAAACTGTGATACTTTGCTCTGGGGTCCAGAGACTCAGGGTTTTGTAGAAACAGCCAGTGCTGTTAAAAAGCAGGACGTCGTGTTTATAGGAATTCATTTTAGAGATATGTGTGCATTATATCGTACTGACAGCAACATACCAGCGCCTCTGCTCCGTTGTGTGGTGTGAGCGTGAATGTGTTGGTGAAGATCCTTATCTATTAAGCACAGAGAGTCACAATGTCAACGACACAATGTCATACTCCTTTCTGCACATATTCTGATTTCACATTTCATAGTTTATATGCAAAAAATCATTCATAGCATTCTATTTCCATGTAAATTACTGCTTTATTTTTTTTATTTATTTTATTGCTAGTTAACTGTATTTTATTACGGTGTAAAAGATTTTGTGTTTTATATTAGGCAAGGCAAGTTTATTTATATAGCAATTCAAAGTGCTTTACAAAAAATGAAAGACATTAAGCATTAAAAAAGAAAAGCTAATAAAATAAACATTAAAAGGAAAAATACATGGATAAAAGTTACAGTGCAATCTAAAATATGAATAGTTCAATTAAACATTATTAGATTTCTTGTTTTTTATATTTTATGTATGCATCATGACATCAAGTCAAATTCCTAGTATGTGCGAACCTACCTGGCAATACACCAGTTCTCATTCATAACACTCCGTTCGATGTCTCACTATGGGATGCGCCTCATCGCGGAGCAAACAGAAGCATCAATCTCATTACGCCAATCCTGATTGGCTGGTGATCTTAACGTCAGCGTCAGGGAATTCACCCCCTATAAGTAGGTTGCGCCACAACACATGCGTCATTCAAACACCTCTTCTCGCTTCAGAGCACATCTCTACAGTAGCCGGGCAAGCTTCACTGTCCACAGACTGAACCCAAATACCCATTTCGGTCGACGGGCGCTCGCCGGCTACTCCTTCTGCTTCGCAGGAAGACGGTAGTACTAACGCAGTTAGTATTAAAATCGACCTCGCCCTTCTCTCCCGAGAAAGTAAGGTAGGTCCGATTTTTTAAGCTAGCAGCACACCTGTTGCTAGCTCGCTCCCTCTCTATCGACACCACGGTAGCGAGGACGTTTTTTCTTTTCTCCTCTCCACGGAGGAAGAAAGGATTAAAAAGGAGCATACTGCCACACCAGTCAGTATTCTCCGGGAATAAAAGACCCACACCGTCCTTTTCTCCGGATTAAGGACAAGGTGGTAACATCTTTTTCTCCCATCCTACCTGTCGAGAGCGAGCCCTCTCCACGCCACGAGGCGAACAAGATGGACGCCCCTCTCCCTCACACCAGAGGAGTCAGGGTGGCTCGACTCTGCGGCTGCGGGTTGAAGATCTCGGGCGCAGACACACACCAGGTCTGCTCGTCCTGCCTCGGGCTGGAACACGCCCGAGGCGCTATCGACAACCCCGGCTCGTGCGGACATTGTGTCCGCTTCACCGTAAAGAGCCTCCGCCGACGGTTAGCACGACAAGCTAGCATGTCGGAGCAGGACCCCCCCATGTCCACTGACCCACCGACCGGCAGTCAAGACACTGGGGCGTCCGCCGCAGAGAGTGAACCCCTCTCCGTGTCGGTCTGGGGCTCATTATCCGCTATGGCCACAGAACCGGAATCCCGCGCCCTGACAGGCCGGGACCCGGTGACGGCAAGACACGCGGGAACGGGTCCCTGCACTTTACCAAGGTGGGGCTCCCGGTTAGACCTCACCATGGTCTCACCCGCGGAGGATGTCCTCGAGCTGGACTACGAGGAGGACGAAGAAGAGGACGCCTTGGCGTTCCTCCTGTCCGAGTCGGATGAACAGGAAGAGGACACCTTCATGTCATTGGCGAGGGCTGCAAAGCCTGGAGCGAGGGCTGCTCTCCCGGGCAATAGCACACCAGCTTCGCCCTGTCTGAGCATGGACCTGCAGGCCGTGTGGAAACGCGCTGCGGCCAGACTCAACGTCCCGTGGCCTGAAATGGCCAAGGAGACCTCCAGGTCCCGCTACGAGGGAAAACATCTTCCACAAGCAGCGGGGAAAAAGAGGAAACTCCTTCCGGTCTTCCCGGAGATGTTGGATGAGGTGTCCCTTCAGCAACAAGGTCCCAACCCAGGGTGCCTCCTCCCTAGACTGTGACGGAATGGAGAAGCTCGGCCTGCTCCGCATACCGCCCATGGAACCGCTGGTAGCAGCCCACCTCCTACCGAAGGTGGGCCCGTCACCGAGCAGGAACTCCACGCTGCCAGCAAAGTCGGACCGTTTTCAGTCGACAATGACTGAAAGGTCCTACAAAGCTGCAGCGTTGTCCGCCAGGGCCCTGCATGTGTCCTCGCTGCTAACCGCCTACCAAGCGGAGCTCTGCGAGGACCTGTCGGGTAACCCGGGGGAAGCCACTCTGGACGAGATGGCAGCGGTCACGGACATTTGTCTCCGTGTCCAACGCTGCGCCGTCCAGGCCACGGGCAAGGCAATGGGGATCATGGTGGTGCAGGAAAGAGCGAGATGGCTCAACCTGACCAACCTCCCAGACCGGGAAAAGGAGGATGTGCTGGATATGCCCATCGTTCCCGAGGGAATTTTCGGCTCCGCTCTCGCCTCCATGCAAAGGAGGTGTGAGACGAAGAAGAAGGACGACGAGGCACTCCACCTCTGCCTCCCTCGAAGGGTCCAGCCGCTGCCTTCGCAGCAGCAGTCCTTCGCAGCAGCAGTCCTTCGCAGCAGCAGTCCTTCGCAGCAGCAGTCCTTCGCCCAAGCTGCCTCGAACTCTGCTCGGTTTAAAGCACCAAAGACGCAGAGGTCGCAGCCCGCCCGAGTCCCCAGCCCAGGCTGAAGACAAGGGCAACCTGGCCTAGAAAATCTCCGGTTCCGGCTGCAGCCCAGGCGCAGCCAACCTAGAATTTCGGCCAGCAGTCGAGGAAGAAGAAGCGAGCGGCGTGACAGCCCCTCCTTCTCCCATCTGTGACAGAGCTGGAAGTTAATTCCCCAGCTCTGAATGTGTTCCCGCCGCCTCGAGAGATGCCTCAACACCATCCTCAAGTCCGCAAAAACACATGTCACACATTGGTTGATTCTTTTGTTATAAAACATTTGCCGCTGACACATCCAGGCAGAGGGCAGAGGGCGCAGCTAATTTTTTTTTAAAGAAAATCAATAAAACCAATAAACAGCCCGTCAATTGTTCCCCTTCTGAGAGCAGCTACAGCATCTCTCAAAAGGCGGATTACTGGCAGGTCTGTGAAGGCACCACCGCCAAGCGCAGTGCTGGCTGGGGCTTTAAGGGCACCACCGTCACGCGCATTCGCAATGCCGGCTAGAGCTGTAAAGGCACCACCGCCACACGCATGCACTGTGTCGGTGGGGATTGTCGAAATGGGGCACCACAGTGCTCAGACACTAGAGGGCCCCATAACACAACAAATAGAGACTCAGAGGGGAAGAGACGTGACATCTCAGCTGGCTCTAAGGAGCATACAGCGGGAGATACTCACGATATCTGCTTGGGTTTCTCAAGACAGTTACACGGAGCTACAGACTCCAAGTCACCATCACCTCCCCTCGCTTCTCGGGCTATCTGTATTCACAAGCCCGGAGAGAGTCAACCCATATTCTGGAGAGAGAGAGGCTCTCTCTCCTAGAAAGGAGGGTTTTATCGATAATACCCGCCGAGCAGAGTCAGATTACACAGACAAATGTCCTCGTAAAGCACCCACTCAACATGGGCCTCATAATAAAACTAAACTAAACTAAACTAGCCACGGCGTGCGGAGAGTATTGGTTATTATGTAATGCGTAGTGGCACTACACCCGACTTTTCTAGTACGGGGCGTGCCTATGGGTGCTGTCCTTTCACGGAAGGTGGTCACCACGGACGCACGTCAGACAGGCTGATAGGGTATTTACGAAGGTCGCCCGGTGAGGGGTCTCTGGAGCAGAGACCTCCAGCGGGCGCACGTAAATCACCCGGAGCTTTTAGCGGTGTTCCCCACCCTAAAACGCTCTCTGCCTTCTCTCAGAGGACACCAGGACAGACAACACGACCACAGTATGGTGTATGAACCTTCAAGGGAGGTTGCGTTGTCTTCAGTCACACACACTGGCACACAAACTGATCCCTTGGAGCGGCAGACGTCTCCTCTCTCTGAGAGCGACACAGGTACCAGGAGTGATGCACCTCGGGACAGAACTACGGTCCAGAGGTGCACCACTCTATGCAGACTGGACTCCACATCCAAGGATCGCGAGTCCGCTGTGGGTGCGTTACGGCAGAGCCGCGTTAAATCTGTTCGCATAAAGAGAAAATGCTCAATGACAGCTGTTCTCTTTAATGCACGATTTAAACGCACCGTTAGGCGGGGACACACTCGTACACGATTGACCTCCGGGTCTTCTGTACGCGTTCCCACCCCTGGTTCTGATACCGCCAACTCTGGCCAGAGTGAAGGTGCAACGCCACACACTTATCCTGATGGCTCCGCCATAGCCCGCAACGTACGGGCTGGCGGGGATATATCAGCTGTTGTGCGGGCAGTCATGGCAGCCCCCACTACGCAGGGACAGATTGTCTCAGGTGGGGGGGGGGCGATCCTTCACCCACGCCCAGAGCGCGGGGCACTATGGGCCTGACCCGTGAGTGGTACAATCTGAATACAGTGGGACTCCCTCAGAAGGTGATAAACACTATTCAGAGTGCGAGAGCTTCCTCCACCAGGTCCCTCTATGACTGTAAGTGGAGGGTGTTTGAGGAGTGGTGCCTTCAAGAAGGGCACATCTCTTTTCAATGTCCTGTCGGGGTGATTTTATCATTCCTACAGGACTTGATCGATAAACACAGAGCTTTCTCCACCATCAAAGTGTACCTGGCTGCTATTGCTGCATGCCATGTGGGCTTTGAGGGTAAGACGGCTAGCCAACATCCTTTGGTCTGCCGTTTTATGAAAGGTGCTCGCAGGCTCCTCCCTGTCTCCAGCTCGCTGGTGCCCTTATGGGACCTGGCAGTGGTTTTAAATGGGCTCAAAATGACCCCATTTGAACCCCTGGAGGGAGCTGACATGAAACATCTGTCACTCAAGACAGTGCTGTTACTGGCCCTGGCATCCGCCAAACGGGTCAGCGATATTCATGCACTGTCTGTACATCCCTCATGCACTCAGTTCGCCCCAGGGCAAACGAGAGTGTTGTTGAAGCCCAACCCTGCCTTTACACCAAAGGTGGTTGGTTCGTGTACCCCAATTGACATTGAGGCATTTCCTCCGCCGCTGGTTTCCTCCGGGGAGCAGCAGCAGGATCTGTTGTGTCTAGTCCGGGCTTTACACACATATATGGACAGATCAAGGGAGCTTCGTCTTAATGACCAACTCTTTGTGTCCTGGGCTAACCCTCACAAGGGCAAGCCTGTTACTAAGCAACGGCTCTCCCACTGGATTGTGGAGGCAATTGCTTTGGCCTATACGAGTCAGAGTTTGCAAGCACCTTCGGGTCTGCGGCTCACTCGACTCGGGGCCTGGCTACATCCTGGGCTTTGTTCAAGGGTGTTTCCATCCAAGACATCTGTGCAGCCACTCACTTTTGTCCGCTTTTACAGGCTAGACGTCTCCGCTCCAAGCGTGGCCCGAGCAGTGCTGGGCACCTTGTTGAGTCGGGACTCCACCTGTTAAGTTCTGGTTGATCGGTGATCTTCGAGATAAGCTCGTCTGGCAATACGGGAGCTACAATTTCCCATAGTGAGACATCGAACGGAGTGTTATGAATGAGAACTATAGGTTACTTATGTAACCTCAGTTATCAGAGTAACATGAAGTGAGATGTCTCACCAGACGGCCCTCCTTGCTATGGTGAAGCGAGAATAGGTGCTTATTTTGAATGACGCATGCGTTGTGGCGCAAGCTACTTATAGGGGGTGAATTCCCTGACGCTGACGTCAAGATCACCAGCCAATCAGGATTGGCGTAATGAGATTGATGCTTCCGTTTGCTCCGCGATGAGGCGCATCCCATAGTGAGACATCTCACTTCATGTTACTCTGAGTACTGGGGTTACGTAAGTAACCTATAGTTTCTGATTTCTGATTCTGAAAATACATCCCATTACATTATACAGTACAAACTCTATGGAGTCCTTGAAGCGCCATAAAAACTAAATATGAGAAAACATTTAATGACACAAAAACATAATAAATAGGTAAATAACAACTAATGTAAAGATAAACAAATAAAACAATGATTACCCAACAAAAAGATAATTAAATGCATTATCATTTTGTTCACATTTGTTTATTTTATTTTCTGTATGTATTATTATGTATTTAAAAAATACAGTATTTATTTTCCTTGTTCTTTTTTCTATTGATTTTGCTTTAAAAAAAAAAAAACAGAAAATCTTGAGTAATTTATCTGCAAAAAACACATTTTAAGAAATAATGCATTATAATATTTCTTTATAATAATAATATTTTTTTATTATGGCACTCCTATGGCTCCATAATATGCGATTCTAATCATGTTTCCCAGAGATGAGTTGGTTCACTCACCAGCCACATGACGGGCATGATGAGGGTCCAGAAGAAGGAGGGGAGGATCCCGTAGGTCAGGTTAGTCATCACCAGCCCGGGACAGATGACAGAGGAGAACAGCCCCTGTCACACACATTTATTTCAGGAACATTTTTACGATCTACCTGATGCACATTGTCAATAACTTTCTATTTAATTAACAAAGTTGATAGTGCTTTAAGAGTGGTGAGAGTTCTAAAAGTTATTTTATGCTTTAAAAAAAAAGGTAAATTAAACATTATTTGCAGGTCAATTAAAATATCTAACTCTACTGGTATATCCAAAGGAGATCTAAAACTATAATATTTCACAGCGCAGATTTTTTACCCCGTCAACCAACAATTTTTTTTATTTTGCTATCATTTTATTCATTGGTCTCAAAAAAATACAAAACAAAGAGTTTAAAGAAAACAAACATAAAGGGAAACATCCGGGGAACGCCAGCAGTTGCTTTTGATGGTTAATAGTAGCCTATAGCCGCGTTCACACCGCAGGACTTTCCCTGGTACTTTAGTTCTTTAGTTCCGTTAGTACCAATAATGTCGCGTTCACACCGCCGGGACTACTCAGTGCCGAGAACTCTTTTGGTACTTTTTAGTCCCTGCTAGAGAGGTGGTACGAACCTGGTGACAAAAGAGTGCCAATTTCTATTCTATTTCTATTGGCTGGGCGAATTGCAAACCACGCCCCGTTAGACTCTGAATTTGTTTTGTTAGGCAGCCATTTTTTTCCTCGCTACAAAACCACATCCACACCTGAGCGAGTAGTTTTTTTGTACTTTAAAGCAGTTATGACCACACGTACTACAACACCGGAGCGGTGGAATGATGAGGAAGTGTCGGCGCTTCTGGCAATTTACTCCAAGGACGGGATGCAGCAGCTTCTACAGAAAGCAGTTCCCAACTCCAAATGTTTTGAGCGATGTTCGCTACTTGAGCTGGGAATCGTGCACAGTGCACACGGATGGCGGGTAAAAATAAAGAAACTCAGGCAGGACTATAAAAAAATTAAAGACCACAATAATAAGAGTGGTAACGATTTTCTATTGTTATTATATATATATTGCCACTGTTTTTTAATACTGACACCTAACTTGCACTAAGGCGTGTCTGCTGCTATATATATATTTTATTTGTAAATTACCCTTATGAACTCCATCATGTCTGAGGTCGGAAAGTAAACAAACGCCTCATACAGCGGATGGGCTTTATACCCCCTCCCCCGTGTAGTTCTTCTTCTCTCGTTTTTTTGTTGTACTCGCCGTGAAGTGGTTTTGCGGCCTGCCAGTAAACCCAGAGAAGAAGAAGACGAAGTGACGTCAGCATAATGGTGCCTCAGGGAAAGTACTGCGGTGTGAATGCGATTGGCACTAGCCCCCTGGCGGATTTAGTGCCGTGGTACTTTAGTGCCGGCACTAAAGTACCGCAAGTCCTGCGGTGTGAAAGCGGCTTATGTTAAAAAAGTATGTTCACATACATTTTTTTACTCTAACAAACATGCCTTTTGGCGCCACCTAGAGGAAACGGGACCACATTGTAACTTTTTTACACTGTTAAAAATTGTTTTGCGGCCTGCTAAGACTTCTTTGCAGAAAAGGACTGCCTGCAGCCACGATAATGACCAACCTAAATGTTGGAGTGTGTGTCAAACGTCACTCCTGAATCGGTAGTGTGCAGACTGTCTGATGGACTGACCTGGCTGTTCTTCTGCCTGTTGAGAGCCAGGCTGAGCATGTCTGAGGCGTACTTAGAGGAGCTGTAGGACTCCCTCCCCTCTCGGTGCTGCATGTCCTCCATGCTGAAGGCGGAGCGGCGGGCGTTACTGGAGGAGGTCCACACGAGCCTGGAGAGCAGCGGCTCCAGCTCCCTGATCTGCACCACACGGTACATAACTTATATACTATATATACTTTATGCATGTACGACTATAATACTAAATAACTATACTGTAACATCATATAGTATTCAGGACTGTATATAGGCTACAATGTCAGATTAAAGGGTTTTTTGTTATATTTTAGATTTCATATCTGTGGTGTACCAGGAGAAAATGACCGAAGAGGTTGGTGGCAAACACTTCCTGCAGACCGTCTGAGTTGAGGCGGTCCTGTTGGGTCAGGATCCCCTCGGCTGTGGCAAACATTCGGACCACATTCCTGCAGAGAGGAGAAAGTGTTACAGAACAGCATGGACACGGACAGGGTTTACAGCCATCAAACTTTAAAGACAACATTTGATGTTGAGAAGTGTGGTTGTTTGAGGTAATTATCCATATTCAATTTATTACCAAATTATAGTTATTCATAGTTGCTGTTTCACGGCAATGTTAAGCGGTGACACAATTGTAAATAAACAAATCAGATAGACTTTAACGTTTTTTGGTTTTCTTTAAGTGGGCCTTTCTTTTACGTACTTCCTGATCCACAGTAGTACATTGCTTAGATTCCTGCCTATTATTTTACCCGACTTAATTTAAATTTCTTCTTTTATAAAAGGCTCCCTTTTATTATAAAGGTCCTTAACGTTATTATTATTTTATATATATGTTGCATTGTTGGAGGAACCTCCGATTTAAGATTAAGATTTCTGTTGCTAATCTTCTCTGTAGCTATTGTGCAATAACATATTTGAATCTTGGTACTCCTGTCTTCATCTCCAAACTGCCTTAGTGCTACGTTCCTCATACAAACCCACTTAAAAAAAATCGAACTTTATATAAATATGAAATCAAATTATAGGATGCAAATTAAAGTAAATTAGGAACTGGATTTTGGGACTAACCTGGAGAACAGACCCTTGAAAAAAGCATTCAAATCCAGTTGTGGATTGGGCATGATTCCTGCATTTAGATACAGGAAGTCAATTCTGTTGTATCTGCAGAGAAACACAAAGGTCAACCTCAGTTCACTATTCAGGTGAGTGCAGGTATATCAACAGTGTCATGACATCACTGTGTCTCTGTGTCAGTACCTGGCCTTGACCTCCTGAGCGGCGCTGAGCACCGATTGGACAGAGCCCACGTCCAGCTGCAGGAGGTCCACATGTGCGTTGGAGTGAGAGGTCAGCAGGGCGGAGCGGGCAGCCTCCGCCCGCTGCATGTTCCTGCAGGCCAGACACAGCCGCAGCTGGCTGTCCTCCGTCAGCAGCCGCTCACACAGGGCCAGGCCGATGCCGCTGGACAAAGTGAGAGGAGGCAGACAAACATTAGGGTGGAAACAAACACCCCTAAGGACTCATCCTACAGACTTTGGAAGTGAAACGAGTGGTAAACATAGAACACTTGTTATGACAGTTGTAGAAGAAATAAATATTAAAGGCAGATACAGAAACAGGTTGTTGTCGCAAATTCTAACACATCTAAATTAAAATGATTACAATGCACGTTGATAGTAAGAACCTATAATAGACCTACTCTGTACGAGTGAACGTTTTAATGTTTTTGATGGAGGTAATAAATCACAGATAGTACCGCCGTAGATACACCAGTATTTTCTCATTTCTGTATGATTTTGTTTATCTTGGATGTATTTTTTTTGTGCAAGTTTTATTTATTATTTAAAATACATATTTACATATACATTTAAATGCATTTGAAAAAAAGCCTTCTGTGGATATATCTTTGAAATTGAATTAGCATTTTATGCATAACTGGTGCATAAATGTATGTTACAATTATAGTGCCAACACCATATACAATAAAAATAAAACAAGTCCCATATTATTATTAAAGAATCACAGACCTGTGCATTAAAATAAATCTAAACACATTATAAATAATGTGGGTTCTTCCTCATTATAACTATGTTCCTTATGGTACATAAGTATAGTAGTACAGGTACTTTTACAACCTTTACATTTAATATATTTTGTTGTAGGCTATGGGTTGCTGTTAGCTTTTTTTGTAATTCCCCTAATGGTATCTTAATGTGCATGTTTTCCAGTGTACGTGATGGATGCACTTACAATAACATTGTGGATAGAAGAGGATTGAACTAACTAGCATTGTTATAACAGTTGTAAAACATCAGTCCGTTCATCATATTTTAGAAGCACTTCTCCCTCAGTGACGCTTTCAGCTCGTGCAGGTCTCACTCTGCAACAATGTTAAATACCGAGTGTCTCTTCATCGTTATAACGCTGTTTTAATGACCTACCTGTTCGCGCCGGTTATGAGGACAACTCTCTCCATGTCTGCCCGGAGCTAGCACCGTCTGTAAGCGAAGACGGGATCGTAATTAAGTTTAAACCAGGTGTGAATCATCTCTAAACGAAGCAGCCCATCGTCCGATTCCAATGAGATACTTTAGCCTATGTGTAGGAGCAGAGACGTGGTGTGATTGGATGTCAACAAACAACCAGCCAATCAGGTCACTCACTACGGAGAGCGAAGAGGCCCAGAATAGCTAAAGAGCGCAACGACTGAAAATGTCGATTATTGATTATGTCTGTAATACGGTCCCAAACCGATTACAGATTCGAAGTAATAGTGCAAAAATACTGTGGCAAGTTGAAATCCTGTCCATCTCGAAATTATTGTGTACAATTGGATTACAATTCGTGGTGCAATGTGTACATTCTCTTTATGTTGCAGCTGGTAAGGCAGTTTGAACTGCTGAGTAGCTTTAAAGGTCACTTATTATGCAAAATCCACGTTTTCACGTCTTTTTTACTTAAACATGTGGTCCCCGTTGTAAAGAGATTCTGAAAGTTACAGGAAAAAAGATTCACTCACTTTTTGTCCTGATCCATTTATATAAAAACCTGTCTGAAAATGAGCTGATCAGACTTTTGCCACTTTATGTCATAACGATTTGTTTGGCTTGTGTAACCATTAACAAATCACCAACCAAGGTAAACCCCCCCCCCCCCCCATATCACCTGAATATAATATATTGATGTAAAACAGTATAATAGGAGACCTTTAAATGTGATAATATATAATGAGTTACTTTATAGTTTATAGTTTTGTAAGAATAATCTAAATGTGAAGTAACTAGTAACTAAACCAAGTAGAAATAGCACATAATGGCAATACTTGAGACTAGTAAAGAACAACAGTAAATATAGCCTACTAAAGTATGTAATGAAAACAACAAGGAAACTGATACACATATAAGTAAAGATTTATTTTCTTTATTACAAGACTCTTTGGTTTGACTTTGGTTTACTCTTTGCTACTATTCAAAGAAATATACACTTTCTGCAAAAGTCTTTAACATGTTTATAAAACATGTCTGAACAGCTGCGGAGTAAAAACAATATTACCATAATTATAATGTCATTTGTTCACCTTCAAATTACAAAGCATAAATATAAACATTCATCAAAATCCCACCTGTATTGACATCTTCTAATAAATGTGCAATAGAATTAGATTAGAAAAAGAATCAAAAATAAAATCTATAGGATTACGGTAGAGTACTCTATAAATAGAAAATCAAAAGGAATTAAAATAAATACACAAAGGAGTGAATAGTGCTAATATATATGATATCTACAATATAAAGCTTTGTTCAAGTTAATTGCTTGTTCTCTTATCTTGTTATTTACAGCGCCATTGTGGCTAACCAGTTTAAAAAAAGATGGACAACATTTGATGAACTTTTTACGAGACGAAAGTCATTCCAAATAAATCCAGACTGCAGGGACAGAGCATGGCGGAGCGATGATGTGTTGCATTTGCTACGCCATGCTCTCCATCAGCTGAGTGTGGATGTCCTGGAAGCTCGGCCTCTGCTTGGCGTTCCTCCTCCAGCAGCTCAGCATCAGATCATTGTAAACTCTGTCCGGACAACACAGAGGCTTCGGCAGGTACACCTGGGAGCACGAGACATAATGTGACAGTAGGATTCATGATTAATGGGGGACATTACGGGTGACAAAAAACAATCATTTATAGATTTCACCAGGCTTGGAGAGGAATGGAATACATGTAACAGGATTAAGATTTAGGATACACAACTGTATTCTCTTACAGTTACATAAAAAAAGACACATTCAGATTACTTGTTAATTAAAAAAGAATGACGATTGCTAGCAGGATTACAATGTTACATAACATTTAAAAAATAAAAACTGATTTATTAAGATGTGTTGTGTTTCTTGTAAGAGGAGCACATTTCATTGAAACTTTACTGTTTTGTAGGCCCATGCTTTTGTTCTTTTATTTATTTCGTATTCAGTAGGGCATTTCAGTGTGATCACATTGTATTTGTGCTTTGATCCCTCTCCCAGGACTGACAAGCGTGAGTTATGTGTTGCGTGTGTAGATACAAATAAATATTATAAGAAAACCACATAGATAATCCAAATGACAAAAATATGAATGTTAACACATATAAAAAACAAAGTCAAAAATATCCCAGTTGCGGCCAAATAATATTATCGTGGGCGTCAGGCAGGACCACGGCACAAAGAGAACCGAGACGATCAGAGATTGTTCTGTGGAGGAAGTGTAACTGCTCACCTGCTTGCCCTGGTCCCTGAAGAACTCTCCTGTGTTCTCGATGACCTGCTCGTCAGAGAGCTGGGAGTATGGCTGCTTCTTACACAGAGTTAGGATCTCCCACAGAGTCACACCGTAGGCCCACACGTCACTGGCCATGGTGAACTTCCCCTGAGAGAACAGACAGCAAAAACAACGAGCATAGTCTTCATGTGGAAGCTGGTTTGTAATAATGATCACAGCACAGCTGCTATATAATGAGCAATCACAATGTCTGGATTTATACTCGGGTTCTCAGGGAAGCCTTGTTTACCTTTATTTATATTTGATTGTCCTTTAGTTCAAACTGACAGAAATAAAATAAGTGATATTAAAAGATTAAAAGTAAAATATAATATAAATAATTATAAGTAAAATGTCCAATTAAAGATGAAATAAAATGTAAAAAAAGATCTATAAACATTGTATGTATTGCATTTTTCAATTGAGTGTAAGGCTGCCAAAATATCAGATTTTCCCTACACAATTATTGTTGCCAAAATGATTCACCATAATGATTGTGTTGCAATGTTTAAAACGAGGGGAGAAAAACAATAATGATATTTTTTAATTCATCTTTTAGTTTGTTCTTGTGTAATTTGTCTCTTTTTTGGCGAATAAGGTTAGATGCCCTAAAATAAGATCTGTTGTTAACACAAGATAAAGACGATGTGTGGATAATACATGTGTAATTACCCCACTTGTGAATTTCCCAAATTCTATTTGTCAAATAAACCTGCTAACAAGAAGCCTTTCGCTCAGCGATGGTGTTGCAGATCCATGCGACCATGTGTTAGTGTGTGTATAGCCTACCGGTAGCTTTTACTTCTGCCGATTGCATTTACGCCTCAAAAATCATAAATGTGATATTAATATGTTGTATTACCCGGCTGAAAAAAACATGTTAAGTATCATAAACATGTTTTCCACATATAGTATTTTCTGCAAAATTCAATGGAAAAATCCAATTGATTTGTGCTGATTGAGCGCTTGCAATGCTAACTTTCAGATCAGCCTACAAACATACGTCCTCGCTGCAACGCTCTATATTCAATACCTTGAGTCCTGTAGTTTGACTGTAGTCCAATTTAAGATGTATATAGTAAAAGCCAATGAACAACCATTTTACAAGTCTTAGAATCCAACTGGACCAACAGGACTGCTTTATTCTCTTCCTCAGGTGCAGCGCTCACCAGCAGGATGCTCTCCCAGGACATCCAGCGGATGGGCAGCACGGCGCGGCCCTGGATCCTGTAGTAGTCCCCTCTGTACAGGTTCCTGCTCATGCCAAAGTCAGCGATCTTTATGGTGTAGTTCTTCCCCACCAGGCAGTTACGGGTCGCCAGATCACGGTGCACAAAGTTGAGAGAGGACAGGTACTTCATACCGGACGCAATCTGCACAGCCATGGCGATGAGTTTACTGTAGCTGCAGAGGCAACACAGAAACAGAACACAGTTATGGTAAACATACAGTAGTGTTCAATGTTGGGGAGTAGCATGTAATTTAACTTTAACTATATTTTGCAACTGTAAGCTTACATTTTGGCTACATTCATAATTGCATGGTCATTCAAATGGGGACATTCTTTTGCTATGTTTGTGTTGGTATCCACTGAAAATAAATGTTGGGCTTTAAAAGAAAAAGGAATATTGTATTACTATTATTTTAACATTGCTTCTAAACTTATAACTGTTAATACTGCATAAAAAGTTCTGAAGCAGTTTTAGTTGTTAATAGTGTACAGATATTGTAAGATATTTTCCGATATTAAAAAAGGACCAGTGCAAGTTGGCAGGGGCGCCATAAGGGGGTGAAACGTTAGGACGATTCTAAGGGCCCGTGACTGACAGGGGCCACAACTATTTTAGAACATTAAGAAGTAACCTTTCATCATTCATCAATAACAGTGGCGAGCCGTGACTTTTATACCTAGGCCCTCTGACCCCCCCCCCTTCCCTCGAAAAAAAAGAAAGAAAAATAGTTATTACGTCACAGCGTATACTGTACATCAGCGGAATATCAAAACAACGGCCAGGGGTGCAAAACACATCAATGACAGCCTGCCTGTTAGTTGACTAAATAGATACATATTTGCAGTTTAAAAATACAAGTTAAATGCAATTATGAATCAAGGGTATTAAAAGAGTTCAGTTAAAAATAAAAGAGAAAATAAGGACACTGTGAAGCTGAGAATTCTCTGCTAACAAGAGGTCAGGTGTACAGTAAATGATAATGTATTGTTAGTGTATGAGCCCACCTGACCATACTCTCCCCCTCCTCTTCCTCCGGCTCTGCCTTGTCTCCACCAGCGGCCTCCTTCAGTCGCAGCATGCAGAGGAACTGGTTCAGGTCTCCGTTCTCCATGTACTCTGTGATCATACACAGCGGGTCGGTGTCCACACACACCGCCAGCAGACGCACGATGTTGGGATCCCTGAGGCGGGACATGATCCGGATCTCCTTCAGGAAGTCGTTCCTGCAGCACAGCGGGGCAAACTATTGTCATGTACGGCTTCATTGACTGAGATTGTCACAATAACATCATTTTAAACCTGATACGACATTAGTGCAAAATGCAATACTTTACATGTATTTCGACACAAGGGGAGAAAGGGGAAAAAAGGAAAGAAAAGGCACACTAAATGTTTTTTTTCTCTTTTATTTTAAAAGAAAGTTATTGAACACATACCACACATCTAACTGTGTTTGTGGTAATTAACATTCATTATTAATATTCTTAAATATGTTCCTTACCTTTAAGGCCTACACATCCTTATATCTATATATTTTTTTTTCTTATGTCTGCCGATTCCAATGTTCTGTCTCTCTAAGAACTATAGTTGACACACACAAACATTTTTGTGATTTTTCTTTCATGGCAAATGTAAATGTAATTTTGTATTCATAAGGAAAAGTTGTTACAAGACCTTCCCTTGCCCAAACAAATCTCCAAATATAAATATTCCACACTACTGGACACATAATGTTGTTTACTAAGTTCATCCTAAGGTTGAAACACTCACTGTAGATCTGTTTGTTTTGATATGTTCCGTACTTTCAATACTATCGAAGGTAGAAGTAATGTGAATCGTAACAGTGACTGAAAAATAACAACCAGCTGGAGACGAACGTGCTGAGCCCCTTTGTATATTTTTAATTGAACCAAAAAAGACGAGCCTTTTACCTTGCATTCTTGTTGGCATCTTCCCGCAGTGTTTTCACAGCGACCAGCAGAGGGGACTCGTTGGTTCCCTCTATGGACAAATCCTCATCCAGAAAGTCCTGCATGCCCTCGGCCTCACACAAGTGCACCTGTTTTAAAAAGCACTTTGTTAGTCCATCACCCACTTGGCACCACTCAGAACCATAATAATAATAATAATAATAATAATAATTTCAATTTATATAGCGCCTTTCACGAAACCCAAGGACGCTTTACAATGGGAAGTAACAAAACAAAAGGTAATAATAATCATACAGAGCAATAGCAGGAAATAAGTGACTGTATATTAGTTGAGGCCAAAGGCCTGAGTGAACAGATGGTGTTTGAGGTGTTCTTTGAAGGTGTCCAGAGTGTCTGCATTCCTGATTGCAGAGGGCAGAGAATTCCAGAGGGTGGGGGCTGCGACACTGAAGGCTCTCTTGCCAAATGTTTTCAGCTTGGAGCGCTGGATGGAGAGCAGCCCTTTGTCAGAGGACCGCAGGTGACGAGAGGGGGTGTAGGGCTGAAGGAGGTCAGAGATGTAAGCAGGGGCTAGGGAGTGGAGAGATTTGTAGGTTAGCAGGAGGAGTTTGTACTGGATACGTGACTTGACCGGGAGCCAGTGAAGGTGGAGGAGGGTAGGGGTGATGTGTTGCCAGGGCTTAGTGTGGGTGAGGAGCCTGGCTGCAGAGTTCTGGACGTACTGGAGCCTGTCCAGGGCTTTGCTGGTGACCCCGAACAGAACTCCATTGCAGTAGTCCAGACGAGAGGAGATGAAGGTATGAATGAATGTTTCTGCAACGGGGTCGGGGAGAGAGGGCCGGAGTCTGGAGATGTTTCGTAGGTGAAAGTGAGTTCCATGAGTTTAATACCACTTAGCGTTGGCCACTTGTCAGCAGTACTCTATTTTCATGCTTTTACCACACTATCACTCAATCTTTAAAATGAGAGCTTTAAAGATACATCATCATAACTTCAGGAGGAATATTCTTTACATCTTTAAACGTCCAAATCAATGGCAACAAACATTAAAGCAACAACATTACTTCTCCAAACTGGCCCTCTCCCAGTTTCTCCTTGAAGGCGAGCTTGTGTCGGGGGAACTCTCTCATGGAGGAATCGGTTCCAGAGAAGAGATTCATGTTGACGGCCGTGATGGAGTAGCAGTCTGCAGACTCCTGGAGGCTGATGATGTCCGCCTCCGCATAGTGGGGGGCTCCGTCCAACCCGCTGGATGCAAGAGCTCTGGGGGAGATGCTGGGTCCTGATGAGGTGCACACACAAACACACACACTACAGCACACAGATATGTCATCTTTAAATGGTATAGGTAATTAGCAAACATCTTTAAGACTGTTATATCAAAATGTGGTTGCTCTAGTCTAGACTATTTTAGTAGTAGTAGTAACGGAGAGAAATGCAAAAAGTGTTGCAACCAGCCCTGATTTGACTCACCTTTTTCCTTTGAAATATGTATTTTGGATAATATGTTATCATTAAATGGTATGGGTAATAAGTATTTAAACATTTGTTTGGTCGAGACTAAATAGTCTCTGAGAGAAAGGAAAAAAATGATGCAACTGTCCCAGGGTTGTGGGCAGTTGCAACAATATTTGGGGGCTCGTCATTTCTAATCAGGTTGGTAATTTGATAAATTCGAATCAGATGGTACATTTGTAAGCTTAGGTTGAATGGCGTTATTTGGCTGAGAGTCAGTTGAATTATGTCCTTCGCTTGAAGGAATAGACAAGTGTCGAAAAGACCATTTATTTCAGATCGCAGATCATTTTAGTCTCACGGTAAAGACGAATGTGGTAAAAGATGAGCTTAAGGCTCAGGTCATAGATCGGTTGGTGGAACGGGGTGTCCTTAAGTTGTCCGGCGAATCAAAGCTGGCTGTGTCTGAGGTACCATGGCCCATATAGAGTTCACACAGGAGCTTGACGGGGAATCCCTGTCTGCCGGCGCGTCGGGAGGGCAGGATGAGGAAGGTACACAGCGGGAGACGCCGAGTCCTCTTCCTCGATTCGATGCACTATCCACGGCAAGTGATGGCTCTCAAGATGTGGTCAGGATTAAAGACCGCATAGCACGTCTTGAGCTAGAGGCTAAGGAGCGGGCCGGGCCGGCACAGCTACAGTTTCAGCTGGAAATAAGGACGCCGGATGCGCAGACACACGCACCAGCTCCACCTGCAGGTATGACACCCAGTTCCACTAACTTGAATTCTGTTGGCTTTGATATTAGCAGAAATACTTCTTTGGTTCCGGTATTCCGTGAGACTGACAAACATATGTGGAGTTCGGCAGGGAAAAGGGAAGCATGTCCGATAAATGGGTCACAACATGTAAAGCGAATTATTTTGCTTCTCTGCGAGAATTGCTTCTGTTAGAAGAATTTAAGAAATGTTTGCCGGATCGTATTGTGGTGTCGAGTGAACCTGGGCATGTCATCGCCAACTGTTTGTCGCTGAAACGCAAAGAGCAGCCGCAGTCAGGCACATTTTGAGTCCTTATGAGTCTGTTAGTCCTTCAGAGTCCGTTAGTCCTTAGAGTCCTTATGAGTTTGTTAGTCCTTAAGAGTCCTTCAGAGTCCGTTAGTCCTTAAGAGTCCTTATGAGTCCGTTATAGTCCTTCAGAGTCCGTTAGTCCTTCAGAGTCCTTATGAGTCCTTATGAGTTTGTTAGTCCTTCAGAGTCCGTTAGTCCTTCAGAGTCCTTATGAGTTTGTTAGTCCTTCAGAGTCCGTTAGTCCTTCAGAGTCCGTTAGTCCTTCAGAGTCCTTATGAGTCCTTATGAGTTTGTTAGTCCTTCAGAGTCCGTTAGTCCTTCAGAGTCCGTTAGTCCTTATGAGTTTGTTAGTCCTTAAGAGTCCGTTAGTCCTTAAGAGTCCTTATGAGTCCTTCAGAGTCCGTTAGTCCTTAAGAGTCCTTATGAGTCCTTATGAGTCCTTCAGAGTCCGTTAGTCCTTCAGAGTCCTTATGAGTCCTTATGAGTTTGTTAGTCCTTCAGAGTCCGTTAGTCCTTCAGAGTCCGTTAGTCCTTATGAGTTTGTTAGTCCTTAAGAGTCCGTTAGTCCTTAAGAGTCCTTAAGAGTCCTTCAGAGTCCGTTAGTCCTTAAGAGTCCTTATGAGTCCTTATGAGTCCTTCAGAGTCCGTTAGTCCTTGAGAGGTCAAACATTTTTTTTAGGGGGAAATGTTTGATTTTTAGTTGAGGGGGTGTTACGACCCTGGTCGTTATGTGTATTGTGTGTAGAGATTTCCTTCGAGTCTTTTAGTCCTTCAGAATTATTAGGTAGGTTTAGTAGTAGGCATGGTTAACAAAACTGTGAGTTTGTGTCTTAAGGGGGGGGGGGGGTGTCACGGCTGCTGCTGTCTGCTCGTTAACCTGTCTGGGATTGTTTTCAGCTGTGTATGTTATATGTATATGAGATGTGCCGTTGCCCGGACGCCATTGGATGCCAGTTTCCTGTCCCTCCTCCGGTAGGCGTGACCGAAGATCTGGATTGGAGCAGGTCGGGCCGACTCAACAATCCCTGCCCACACCTTCCGGGGACTCTTACAAGAGTGTGTGCATCTCAGTTAGACAGGAGAGGTCTGAATCGGTGTCAGACGGCTCTCGGTGCTCTCCTTACGCTCTGTGTAGCTCTGTGTAGCTCTGTGTAGCTCTGTGTAGCTCTGTGTAGCTCTGTGTAGCTCTGTGCTAGTTCTGCTACAGTGGTTAGTTAGGATGTGTGCTTAAGTGTGTTTTGTGTGTATTCTGTGATTTGTGACGGCGTCAAACTTGTGCGAGACGCCTCACTATTTTAGCCTTAAGTGCCCATAGTGTGCTATGACTGTGATAATCTGTGACCTTCGTTTTGTGTAGCGTTATTGTGAATCAACCTCTTACCAAGAACACCTGGTTTCGTGTTGCTTCCCTTTTACCCTAAGCGAGCTGGGGACGTAACATATTTTCTTTCAAATGTATATTATGGACGATATGTCATCTGAAAATAGGATTGGTTATTTGCCGACATATGTTTGATATATGAAAAAAAGAAAGCAAAAAGTGTTGCAACCAACCCTGATGTGTGTTGCAACTGTCCCAGATTTGGGCTCACTTGCAACATCTGCCTTTTTCTTCTTTTCAAATATAAATTGTGAATGATACAGTATGTCATCTTTAACTGGTATCAGTAACTATATGTAAATAATTTAATATATAAACATTTGGTTGGTCTAGACATATTAGAATCTGAGTAATGGAGAAAAATGCTAAAAGTGTTGACACCATCCGTGCTGTGTATTGCAACTGTCCCAGGGTTGGGGTCAGTTGCCAGATCTGACTTCTTTCCATTCAAATATATTGTGAACGATATATGGAATAATCTTTAAACGGTATGGCTAACTACAAGAGATATGTACGTTTGATATATAAAACAATGACTCAGTTAGCTCAAATATTTTCTGAGTAACAGAGAGAAATCTAAAAGGTGTTGCAATCCTCCCCAGTCTTCCCCTATTTACGCATTGTGCTCTCAATCTTACCGAGGTGTTCCGTGGACTGAGCGAACTCGGGGAGTTTCCGGATGAGGCGGGAAGGCTCCTGGTAGTCGGAGCAGAGGGGGAAGATGCTCTCGTAGGTGGAGTTGGAGGTGGAGCCGCTATCGCTGGTCAGAGAGGAGTGGAGGGAGGAGAACGCCTGTGTCTGCACCGCCAGACGAGCGGTGAGTTCATGGTCCAGCAGGCGACGGGAGGCCTGTGGAGATAAAGTGGAGGTTTGTTGTAATGGGAAATCGGTATTGGATGTCCGACTTGTTCAAAAAAGAGGACATTCTTGGAGATAAGCATTTATTGTAACTAAAAGGGTTCCTAACCTTTTTAAAGCATCATAATCAAGGACTTTTTAAGCACAACATTGCATTGCTAACGTTTGCTTTCTCTCTTGTTTTCTGCTGCTGAACCCATGTCTTTCAACTTTTCAATGCCCACATGTGATTTCTTGAGGCAGGAGCGAAGACATAATGCAAACAGCAGAACCTAGTCTATTTACTAATATCACGTACATTTGATAATAGTATAAAATAAATCCAATTTCCAGCAATTTAAATCACTTTGAATGACCCAAATTTCCCCAAATTGTAATAACAATATATTTTTTAGCAGAACTATGTGTGCAAGAACCAAAGCTAGTGAGGTAGACAATAACAACAATTCAACCTGCAAATAAAGAAATATATATATAGACATATTGTTGATATATTGTTTGGGAATTTGTGTCGAATCCATAATTTAAAGTATGGGATGGCAGAGTGTAATGCATAAATACAGAAATATATTTTGTCTCCACATCGCCACCTACTGTAAGACTCTGCAAAAGGTTATTTAATGCCAATACACCATAGGCTGCTGATGGCATTGTCCGCCTGCTTGAAATCGACTTCCATGTGACTGCAGTCAATTCCAGCTCATACAGCTGTCTTATAAAACCAATACAAATACAACCTAGACCTCTTATTGATCTGTTTGGTCTCAAACGAATGGAATGAATACGTCAAATACTCCTCACCTTCTCAAGCATCTTTTGCCAGACCTGCCTCCACAGGATGATGACGATGATAGCCAATAAGATTGCTATAATAGCTACCAGGCAGCCAATCAGGATCCTGGTGTTGCTGTCGTCCACTTTATGAAACGGATCCTCTCCTAACAGCCAGAGGAGGTTGAGTTATTTCATCTTATTAAGAGTACATCCAACACAAATTACATTATCATTGCATAATCTGCTTTATGTTTCGTTGAAGATACAGAAAGAGAAGTGACATCTATTTCCGTCAGATGTCTTTCTGCCTCTCTTAAAAAAGAATTACTTAGATATGGGAAGACTTTAATTTGATCTGGGAGCCTTCTATGGATTTTATGGAAAATAAGGATATGTCTGAAGCATTGAACAGCGAGGAAAAATAACCTTTCATTTATTATTATTATTATTATTATTTTATTTATATGTATTTTTTTTTACATTTATTTAATTCAATATTAGTATTACCTTACCATTATGAGTATATCTTCTTTTTTATAAATGTTTTGTCAGTCAGTGTATTTTGTATTCAATCATTTATTTTAGCACTGTTGTTACATTTGTTTTCTGTTTTATTATTTGTCTTTTAATGTGAAAAAATAATAATGACTGGCAAAAAAAGACAATTTCAGATACTATCAGCAGGGGGCACTGTTTGACCAGAGAACATTTTAGTTCAACTTGGAAACTAACCCACACTTTTAGACTGAAATAAATCACTTTCTTTTATAGCATTATGTATGACACCAATCCCAGCTTGACTTTATTCTACATTTATAGTTTTTTTAAATTATATTTGTAGGTGACTGAAGATTATACTGGACCTGTGTTTTGTTTACCATTACATCACTTTCTATCATCCGTATATCAAACCAGCCACTCCCTCCGGCCAACATTTCTCTCCCCTGCCTGAAAGTCACTTCACCAAAATTACAACTTTTACTTAAAGGAAAACAAATCCTAAAGGGCTTAGTTTCTGACCTGGCAGTAGGTTTGTGGGACGTCCATGTTTGCGAGGAGTCAGAGATGTGTTGTACACGGCAGAGCCTGAGAGAGAAAGAAAGAGAAGGGGAAGCATGGTTAGACAAGAGGAATGGTGCAGTAGACATGCTGCCATGTAAAAGCACAACATGTCATATTGGGCCACTTGGGGTCTCTCAATCCAAACAATAACAAAATATAAGGCTTTGTTGTGTCCAATGCTGTCATGGAAGTCAGCTTCAGTTTAGGATTTCTTCATTGTTTACCATTTAGGAGGTTTTTACCATAAGCCGAATTACCCCCAGAGATCTCCTGCTTTCAAAAACAAACAGACCGACTCCGGGGGAAATAATGAAAAAAGCAGTTGCACATAAAAATCAATCCTGCTCTGCATATAAAGGATGTCCCATGGGCTGCGAGACAAGCTGTCTCTAATGTTTGTTCAGCTTTTTGTCTAATAAGATATAGTAAGATAGAGATGTGCATGAGATTTTAAGAGCTGAATTATCCCCAGAGGTCTCTTCCTCTCCAAAACAAACAGATTTGCTGATTAAAAATGACAAAAGTAATATAAACAGCAGTTTCAAATACACATTTTTGTTTCTCCGATGCTGCTCTGCATATAAGGGATGTCCCATGGGCTGAGAACAAGATTACCACTAATGTTTGTCCAGCTTTTCCTCTGAACGTGTAAGATGTACAGTACCAGGAGATTTTAACCAAGAGCCGAATAAACCCCAGAGGTCTCCTTCCGTCTAAAACAAACAGACTAAGTTTGTTTTAAGTTAAAAACAACCAACATGTGTAATTCTACGGAGCCCCTAGGGGACATGGAGAATAAAAAAAAATGTATTTGACAAAAAAAAAATGTTTTGCGTGATATCGCAAAACCTTTGCGGGATCTCGCAATACTTTTGCGAGATCTCGCAATACTTTTCATTTAGCTCAATGTACTTCCTGGTCAGTTCGGCTGCAACGGCAGCACAGAAACCACAACAATGGAGCGGTTCATCGATTTTACTTTGAGCTTGGCCTTAAATATAAAGATATAACATCAGTGCTTGGCAATAGGCACAGGTTTCACACATATACTGTATATATAAAGGGTTTCACATAAGTGAAGACACCTCAAGAGAATACTCAGAGCGAGGGGACATGCACGTCCCTCTGAGCTGAGTTATTGACAGATTCGAATTTCGCGGATCAATAACTCATGAACATAACGTTGTAAAAATACAAACAACATGACTTTACAATCATAGCAAGATAGACAACGAGCTACAGAGTCGTTGTTATCAGAACAGTTCGATACGCGCCGTCATCCGAGCTAAACATCAAGAATTAGTCACAATCTGCTGTTTGAGGAGGGAGAGGAGTGCTTAGGGACCGTCTACAAACTGCAACGGGGTTTTGCGAGATCTCGCAAAGGTTTTGCGATATCTCGCAAAACATATATTTTTTTCTTTTGTTCAAATACATTTTTTTTTCTTCTCCATGTACCCTAGGGGGCTCCGTAGTAATTCTATCGAAACATTGACTTAAAACGGGTTAAAAAGTTGACAGCGCTGACACAACAGACCAATATATTGAGTTTAAATACAATTGGAAGCCTTTGGAATAAGCTTACATTACAACAAAGACATTTGAATGTGTAAATATAGATATTACTGATATTATACTCAGAGGACTTCCCATCTCACCTGACTGGAAGGCCACCTCACTCAACAGCATCCACCCGTCGCTGAAGTGGAAACGACATTTGATGGCGCTGGCTGTGCGGTCGCCGAGGGGAACAGTGATGAAACGGGCGCCTTGGCTTTTGCGGTCCAACTCGGGCCTGAAGGTCACCGGGTCAGACTCCCAGTCCGGTCCCGAGCGGAAGTAGCAGGTGGCCTGACGGAACATCCTCACCCCTCGGCTGAACATGTTATTACAGTGGACCTGGGGGGTGGAGGTGGGATATGTAGTTTAAACCAAGCAAGATCAGTGTACTAAGAGATGTATCCTGCAAATATTATGATGATAAAACTTACAAGGGAATTAGCTATTTGTTGCTCTACCAATTGTTAAACATCAAGAATTGGTCACAATCATGAGGTTATGACATCATTTGATTAGTACAACATTCAAACCTTAGACTTTATACATAGGACATATTTTCATATTCAACAAGACTTGAGGACTTTAAAGCGCTTTTGTAATTTGTTTTATTTCATTAACCTGTACTTTTCTGATACTGTATGTTCATGTGCAATGCCAACTATAATATGTAAAAGGTTGAAGTTGTTAGACCTAGACGACAGTATGAAGCCATGCTGCAGTGATGAGCTTGTGTTTCTGTATTTTCAGCTAAGCTATATTAGTGACACAGATGTATATTTGAATGTGTAAGTGTAATCAATTAGCGGTAATGCAGATCGGACATTATTCACCAACTTGGCGCAGCATTTTCTGTAAGTCTCATATTATTGCAGATCTGCTGAAAGCTTTCTTACCAAGTAATATCTTATGGAGTATTGGATAACATTGTTAAAATAAGCAGATAAAAGTGTCCAGTGATAGTTGGCTAACTCTATGTTCCCCAAATGTCAACAATCTCTTTGGTCCCAGCTTTGAGCACCATTTTGTAGTGTCCCGTTTCCATTGGGTTTTGAGCTTCTTGCAGTGTATTAATTGTTTGCTTGTTGAATGTTTTCCAAATGCTGTGCATGTGTTGTCAAGTTTCTTAATTTGTATGTGTTTTAGCACATTTGTTATCGTTTCTGATGCTGCAGCGCGTTTCTCCTAATGGATGTGTGTTGGGCCGTTGTAGCGCGTTTGCACCTGCCGGCCACCGTACTGCACCTATCCCTTTACTTACTTTTTACATGCCACATTGCCTTTCCACATTATGATCCATTGTGGTGGTTGTTGCTCAAGAGCTAATGGGTGTCTACCAATCAGATGGTTGGATCCCCAGCCCCAGAATCTACATGATGAACTTTCGTTGGGTATAAGTCGATTTCCATATAGCAGGTAATGTAAATGGGATTCATCATTCAGCAGCTGGGTAAGAGAATATTGTTGAAATCCACCTGGATCCATCTTCTTTTTTAATGTATACACATTATCTATTCTAACATTTGGGCTGTCTATGTTGCAAATGTATTATCTTTTTAAATCTCACTGAGATCCACTCCCCTTTCTTTCCAGTTAATTGTGTTAGGAGTTTTTTCACACACTGCATGGGTCTTATAGGGTGTAGTATGGTGTTGTAAAGCCCTTGACAAATGTTTGTGATATTGGGTTATATTTAATTAAATTGTATTGATTGATTTGTCCTTGCAATGGTGGGGTAATATCAGAGAAATGTATCAGAATGTTTCTGCATGTAGCCAATGAAATCTGATCTCTACCACAGCACGTACGCATTATAAATAGTCCAATTAAACAGAAAATATCATTTTCATACTGCAGGGCTATTTTACATGATTTTATAAATTGTATGTCTCAATAAAATCTACAGCAGCTACAGGAGATGGGTGCTTTCCCGGCACAGAATGTTAGTGGCTCAGCATTTTTTTAAAGTTATTCCACTTTTTCACTATGAAACCGTTTACTGTCCCCTACAACAACTCCTCCTCACCTTCATGGAAGTGAAGTTTCGGACGCGGTCGAACTCAAAGATCATCTCCACGTAACCTTTGGGGAGGCTCTTGTTGTTCCAGCCCAAGTAGTCATACCCCGGCCACATGCCGTATATGTGGCTGTGCAGAAAATCATCTAGTCCCCAGGTGCCATCTGTCAGCTGGCCCAGGCCCTTTGTCAGCCTACCAGAGAGAGAGGGGGAGAATATGAAGAGTGAAAACACAAGGATTGAGAATTCTATTCATTGAGGAGTCCAGAGATCCTTTAATTCATGAATCAGAACCAGAAATCCTTTTGTCCGTCCCATTACAGGACATTTACAGTGTTACAGCAAAGGGCAACATACAATTATTAGAGTAAAACTAACATTTATTATATAAATAACTCAACATTGTGTTGATAAAACAAATTAAAATAACTACAAATCCAATAAGTAAAAGTACAAAAAGAGCAAGTGTGCCATCCATGCTCACAAATAAATTAAAGATAGGTATTTACACTGTTGTCTCATGTAGTTCAAAAAGTACTTTAAACAAAGGGAAAAACACACTTGGCATTGAATAGTAACGGCGATACCAGGCTGCTACTCGAGCAGCACCAGAAGTACTCGGATATTTAATGATTACCGGTATCAGAATGTGGTTTTTGCTTATAATACGTTTTTTATCTCTTCTGGACAACTTCTTTCCTTCTGTTGATGTGTCCTGCTTCTTTGTTTTATTGTGTGAATAAATAAAACCTTAAAAATCAAAAACCTCTATATCAGATGATAAAATGATGTGGATGACCAAAATAAGGCCGACCTTTCAGCTGATGCTCCGTCATACACAGAGTCATTGAAGTAGACATCCAGGCCTCTGTAGATCATTTGGTGTCCCTCTGGAATGGTGTAAGACATCAGGCCATCTACAGGGGGCAGGTCAGAGGTCAGATATGAATTCACTGAATGCTTATAGTGGTGTAGTGATGACATATTTCTGAAGGCCGACACAGAGGTTAGCATAGCAAAGGCTACCTCGACAAAAAACAATGGAATCTTTGCATTGGAATATTGCAGAAAACAAGGTAAAACGTGTAAGATATTTACAGGTTTTCTTCTGCAAGTTAATCTCTACATATTAACCCCACTTTGTGAATTTTAAAGCATCAGAAGTTAAAAGCTAACGGCTGTACATCACCACTGCTAAGCTAACGGGCGGCTAGCGGGCGGCTAATGGGTGGCTAACGGGCGGCTAGCGGGCGGCTAACGGGCGGCGTGATGACGTTCAGTTGTCTCATTGAGCCACTTGTTTGCAACCACTGTTGCCAAGCTTTTGACATTCACCAATGGGGTATTAACTGATGTATTTTATGTTGTAGAAGAAAACGTGAAAAAGTCTTAAGGTTGTGTTTATCATAGATCCTTTTTGAGGAATCTAACCAAATACACGTTAAAAAAAATCTTGAGGGAACAAGAAGTGGTCGAATGCTAACTGATTGTTGGGTTTTAGGACTCATTCCTGCACCACTCTGAAGGATATAATCCATTGGATTGTGGATTTGACAGATCATTCACATTAAAATGAATACAATTATTTTGAAAAACATTTATTTTCGAATGAATCCTTTATTTATAACGTGATTCTTGTATCCTCCAATTGTTAAAATATGTAGCTTACACACAGAAAAAAGGGTTTAAACATGTGAGGGGACCAACATTTGCATCATAGCCTACGTACATCTATAACCCAGCAGTTACCCTTTAATTTGAAATATTAATAGCAGTGGAGTTTGCCTTGATAAGCTAGCTATGTTTGTGTCATTCTAAAACAAGGCTTGAAAGAAAATAGATTCTTTGTGCATGGCCATATTTGTTTGCTTTCCAAGCCAACCTGTATCCTGATTTTCAGCAATAAAATAGAAAATGACAAAAAAATACAAATAAATATTGAAAGACATTTCATTAAAAGGCACATACAGTAGCATTTGCTTAAAGACAGCTTCTCGCCATATCTGCTGAGACCTCTATTCAGTTTCCTGCACCTTGTTACGTGCATTAGGAATAATAGCCTCCTTTTATCATTGTGTTTAACTGCTCTAGACATGTATGTTGATTTGCTGTTTTAATAGTAACGGTTGCTGACCCTTGACGAGGTGATGTTTTCACACTGTGTATAATGGACATGATGACTAACCCAGCCATTGGCAGCCGTACAGCTCCACTCTCATGCACACTATCATGGAGTGGTCAGTCACAGGCATGAAGCGGACGTAACGCGCTATGATGGGCGGCTCCAGGTCCTTCAGCACCACGTCGTACGCATTCCTGTTCCCCTCGATGACCTGTAGACGCAGATTGCACACATATGAGAGACTGAGAGAACACATTCAGCATATAAAGTACTCTATTTTCCAATTGTTTGTGAAACCTTAACAAATCAGTAAAGAAATGTGTTTCCTTTATCTCATGCCAGCGCTTTGGGTATTTCCTCTGTCTCTTAATTTCTTCATATTCCCATGAACTCTTCTGCTACAATAAAGACGTTATCTGCTTTTCATCTCTCACCAGTGACAAAGGGAGTATTCAGATCAGATCCTTTATTTTCTATATATATATTATATATATGTATAGTACTCAATTACATGTTAAATCACCTCATGGAAAAGTACTAATAGAAAAAAATGTACTTTAAAGTGTTTTTCAGAAACATCGCACCTCTTTTACTCTCATTTATTCATTTTATTTAATTTTGTTAAAGCTGATTGAGCTGGGGCACATTTTTAACTATTTGATATATTGTTGGGTAAATTAATCTATCCGGTTAAAATATATAAAAATGAACAACATGTTACTTTATCTATTAAAAGTCAAATTTAGGACAGATTCTGCAGTTGACCTTGATTAAAATGACTATGGGCTATAATATAAGTGCGTTTACAACCCAACAAAATATGTAACATATTTAAAGTTGTTTTGACTTTTATTGTGGAGAAATGCTACATATACCTTTAACTCAAGCACACTGGTCATTTCACCATTGCCTACACTTCTATAACTGGCATTTAGATAAACATGTTTGTCAAGGTTTAATTAAGATACAAGATGAGTCCATGATTATTTATACAATATTACAGATTCATATTAGCTCTATTTAAAATGTCACATACCGTCATAAACAATGCCAGCAGTCTCTCAGGCCCTCCTAATGTGCTGAATGAAATGATATAAGCGTGTCTTGAATGAGAAACACTGACAGACAGTGGTGTCTGCACATGCTCACCTGCCTCCCCTTCCTGTCATGCCAGCCAACCCAGTTGCTGCCGTCGCGGCTGTACTTGATCCTGTATCTCTGGGCGAACTCATTACCCATGCCGTCGGCGTGGCGACCTTGGGTGCCCACCAGCGTGATGAAGTGCAGCGAACGCAGGTCCACCTGGAGGTACTCTGTGAGGCCGTCCGGCTCTGACATGATGTCAGGACACCAGGCCCCGTCCCCGTCTCCGTTATCTAAATCAACTCTAAAGAGGGGTGGGAAATAAGACAGAAGGGCACACGCATTAAATGATAGAGGAAGATAAAAAAGAGAAAGTTATGTTGCAGGAGGAAGAAGGAAATGATTAAATGTATCTGCCATGCATAAATACTAACATGATCTTTTTTTGCTGCAGGACAACAGCAGGTTGTGTAAACACTATAATTATTCAAAAATGGTGCCAGTTCATTACATGTTCACATGAGGCAGAGCTACATTTGACCTTAGAAACAGCTGTTGAGCCAACAATCGTAGGGTTCGTTAAATGACTGTTTGTAAGCTAAATCAATCTGCTGTAAACTAAAGAAGATATGATTAAAAGCTTCTTAATGGACCTCGAGGTGAGATTGTGTTGTGAACTTTGCATAAGAGATTTGCTTAAAGGATCTTAAAACTTAAATGATTGTACAAATATTATAGAAAAAATACACAAGCTAGCTAACTAGCTAATTAGCTAGCTAACTAGCTAATTAGCTAGTTAGCTATCTTATGTATTTGATAATTGTTTAAATAATTATTGTTATTAGAGTTGAAGTTATTATTTTTATGAAAGTACACATTTAATTCCACATCATTTATTCAACCTTATTGTATTTGATTGTTATTCATCAATATTGTTTTGATTTCACAGTGCTTTACAACCATTCACACTATTATATCCTTTATTGTAATTCATAACATTTCTTTTGAATCTATTGTCTCGTTTGACGTATCCTTTGGCTTCTCAGTCATCGGTGAGAGCTCTTGAAACAGCACTCACCTGTATGGAAGGAGCCATACAAACACAATGTAATGATTAACAAAGCATTGCCCACAGCAAAGGAAATCAAGCTTTAAGAATAGAACGTGCCTGCCGAATCTGGCAGCGGTGGACTCCGACCAATGGCTGGACGCAGAGATGTCCTCGTCCTGAATCTGTCCGCCGGTCATACCGAGGGGATATCGACACATTTCTGCAAACACAAAAAGCATCGCTGATACACACTCTGCCCACAACATCAATATATGTGTGTGGGTGTGAGACCTGTAGCATCATTATTTAATTCGGTGTATTTGCAGAACATGAGGAGTGTAAATTGGACACCCCCCTCCTCCACTCTCTGCAGCCCTGTAAGGCCTCTCAAGCCACACAGAGGCATCACTGTAGGTGCCAGTCTCAGCAGAATGAGACGGGAGTGGCCTCTGAGCTAACTTTTCATCCTTTTTCATAATCTTTACCGCGCCGTGTGAGCGCTATGTTGGGGTTTACAAGCATTTGCATCTGCTGGGCATTAGCATTTACACATTAAAAGTAATTGTGGCATGAACTGATGCTACATTAAAGGGTTAAGATGATTTAGTGACTGTAGCGTACATCTGCGTATTGCATCTACCAGAGTGTGACTGTTTATTCTTTCCATCTCTACCTGCTTATTAACACTCGGCTGTGTTTTAGTCATCTTCCCGCACTGACGCCTGACTTTAGAGGAGAGTGGGAGAACAAATACGCCTTTTACTGTAAACATATTCAAAGTGGGAAAGTCCAATGAGTGCATGTGTGTGCGTTTGAGAAAGAGAGTCAAGGTGTGTGTGTGTGTGTGTGTGTGTGTGTGTGTGTGTGTGTGTGTGTGTGTGTGTGTGTGTGTGTGTGTGTGTGTGTGTGTGTGTGTGTGTGACCTACAATTTCTCTTACTTTATTTTTCCATGAATGCCCCCTGCTTGTGAAAGGTCTGCCTGTTCTGACCATATTTGCTGTCTGACCATTAGGTAAACCACACACCCACCCACCCACCCACCCACACACACACACACACACACACACACACACACACACACACACACACACACACACACACACACACACACACACACACACACACACACACACACACACACACACACACACACACACACACACACACACACACACACACACACACACACACACACACACACACACACACACACGCACGCGCGCATGCACGCACACACACACACACTACATTCTTGCATTCTAAGCCCACCCACCTAAAAATGGCCGACTAGTCAACATTCTTATCCCTCAGAAATATGAGGAGGGTCTTTGAGCGATATATATTTTAACACTGATTGCTTCAATCCCACATTACAAATGTATTGTAAGGCAAATAAACTCAACATGTCCTTTTTAGCAGACTTTAACCCCGATAACGTGGATGTAGAGTAAACATTTCTACTATACCTGGGTTGACTTGACATTGCACAGCGGCAGCCAGCAGGATAAAGACGACATGATGAGAGATCTGTTCAACCTTCATGACCTTCATTTCGTCTCAGGAACTGCACACCTGAAAGTTGTATACAACTATAAACATCAATGAAATTCAACATAAGACAATATTTAGGTTTTGGTATATCACGTCATTGGAATCGCAGCAGAAATCCTGTGCTATTAATAGCTTCTCTTAAATGTCTTCTAGATTTTTGTTTCGAGAAAAAATAAGAAAAGATAAATTCAGATGCACCTAAAACATTCTTAACCTTCCTAATCTGGTTTGACCCAGATGTGCCAACAAATCATTTGGAGGCGTGGTCAAGTGTTTATTATTAGCATAGGTAACACTAAAGGCTATATACGGGCAGGTGTTCTTCCATTTGCCGATTGAGTGGTTCAGTGATGACGTTTTCTCGTACGCTGACCTGGAAGTTAGCATTGCAAGAGCTACCTCAATCTTTAAATCATTTGATTTGGAGTATTTCAGAGAACAAGATTTTAGGCAGACAACCGTTTTGTTCGGCAGGATTATCTCCACAAAATATCACCACTTTTATTTAGAATTGGGAAGTAACTAAGTAGATTTACTCAAGTAATGTACTTAAGTTGAGTATTTTGTTCACAGTAGCATGTTGTAAACAGTAGCTTGTTATGCTACTGTGTACTTGTACTCCAGTACATATATGTAATACCTTTAGTTACTTTACAGACTGGATTAATGATGTGAAATATAACACTTAAATCAGACTTTAGTTCCACCTGGAGTAAATCCACAAGCTACCCTGCAGAATACAAAGTCATTCAAACTAGCTGCACCTTCACCAGCTTTGAGAACACTTTCATGATCAATCATTAGAAAACATATCATTGTTGTGCACCGACAAAAGTGTTAGTCAGTCATGTTTCATGTTGTTATTTTTGTATTATTTTTCACTTCTCGTTTTGTTTTGTCACGTCTCATTTCAGGTTCCTTGACTGCCTTTGCTAATGTGTTCTCCAGCGCTCAGCAGCGTCAGCCCCGCCCCTGATCGTTTTCACCCGTGTCTTGTTGTCGAGTGTTTAAACCCCCAGTCTCCCAGTGTTCAGTGTCAGTTCGTCTTGTCCTCACGCCAGAACTCTGCTCATCAACGGTTGCTCTTTTTGTTACATGCCTTATTCATGCTCCTGAAACTTATTGTAATTGTGTTCCTCACGTTGTGAGTGATTTTTTGTTGTGCCTTTGTGAAACCTATTTTTGTTCGCCTCGTGAAGAGTGCTGTTATCTTTTTTGAATATCCTTTTTGGCAAATAAAGTATATTACTTGTACTTTATCTCTGGCTCCCGGGTCGTGCATTTGAGTCCTTGTTTCCCTTTTGTATCCAAGTTCGTAACAATCATATATTATTCTGAAATGGACCAATCTGCACAATGAGAACTTTTACTTTTGGTTCTTTAAGTATATTTAGATTCTTATTCTTTTTTACTTTTACTTGAGTAACATTTGAATGCAGGACTTTTACTTGTAACAGAGTATTCCTACACTCTGGTACTTCTACTTTTACTCAAGTACAAGAGCACCTTTCTCACCTCTGCTTTTATAGAAGTTGAAGCCAAAATCTAATTGCCAGAATTGAAAGCTAACCCTTGGCTATAAACACCTACATCAAGGCTGCATGACTTAACGTCACCACCGCTAAACTAAAGGTGGCTAATCTTCAGCTTTATGGCGTTTAGTGGGCTTTAGTGGATAGAAGTTTAGTGGACAGTATTTAG
The DNA here is from genome assembly GCF_902827115.2 of Pseudochaenichthys georgianus. Classification (NCBI taxonomy): domain Eukaryota; kingdom Metazoa; phylum Chordata; class Actinopteri; order Perciformes; family Channichthyidae; genus Pseudochaenichthys; species Pseudochaenichthys georgianus. Next base: position 9,919,995 of record NC_047519.1, on the reverse strand, counting down.
CCACATAGACAAATCGAAGCTTCAGGCATTCCCTAGTGGGGTATTTACTGACACATTTATGTCGTAGTAAAAAACTTGAACACTCTTGTAAGCTTGAATTACAACAAAGCTATATTTCAGACAAAGCCTCATTCAAAACAGCCATCGACTTTGAGCTAAGCGAACCCAGAAGTGGTAAAACAAGGAACTCATTTGCAGGATTAGGACTCATCCCTGCACCACTTTATACTCTTGCACATGCCCAAGAACTGGAGAGCTGCCACCAAAAATTATGCACAACTATATGAAGAACAATTTGTGAAATTGAGGTTATGTTCATAACTTAAACAAAGTTAATTAGACCAGAAAACACGTAAATCAAAAAGCATAAAAGCATAAAGCAGCTGATCTCACGTTATTTCCCAAAAGTGTTTATAGTCTTCATTACTGTGACAGACAAATTGTATTTATTTAGCTCAGATATATCATAATACAACTATTATAATTACCCTCAAGAACGTAATAATCTAAATGTGATTATATGATACTCATTTTTTATTTTTTTTAGATGGTTTTCTTGCATTGCACAATTATCGGTCTGTGAAAAACATTGTTATTTTGTTATCTTGGCAAGAGTGCTATCTATCTAGCTATTTATCACTCGTAAAATGTTATCTCACCTAAGGGAAAAGCAAAACTAAGATAATTCCATGAAATAAATGGGTAATAACAAAATAGGAACATATCATGGATACAATACCATGTGTACTGGAATGTAGAATAAGCATACTTTTAAATCTGTGCTAAAATACTATTAAAATACACTAATAATAAAGAGTAAAAACAGGATAAAGCATTTGTAGTAATATAACAGTCACATTTCAGGAAAGTCTGATCGTTTTATAGAGTTAAGCAGCCCTAAAACCCACAGTGGTAAACGCAGACACAGCCCTCCTTGTAACCCGGAGTCTTGCTCTCTCCCGCCGCAGTAAATGTATTTTATTTACCTTGTAAAAGTCCTGTGAGTGTGAAGGCCTCAGTGACACACTCGGTATACTCTACAACAACGGCCCCTACAGTCTTTCACATGGTGGGTTTGCCAAATATTTGGGGGGACAGTGTGGTTCTGTGTGTAAAGAATGTTAGAGTATAGCGTATAATAAGTGAGAAACCTATGTCTGGAATAATATTTTTAGTAGCATTTCCATTTTTGGAGAGCTGACATGATGATCGCTGTCTTCTGGAAAATCTTTTTTCTGTTTATTTTTAGGTTTATATTACAATAAAACTGACAACATGTTGTGCATCATCTACTTTTATGTTTACTTTTTTCTACTTAAGCCTATTTTAAACCCATACAATGTGTTTTCCTGATATTCCCTCTATACTGAGCTGACACAAACTTCCTTCAGAGTCAACGTGGACACTGGATTTAATAGCCATTATGAGAAAAATATGGAATTGACTTACTTTTGCAAGTTCTCCGCTTGTTATTAGGAAACCATCTATCTTTAAGGATATTCCACATCTACTGAGACTCAATGCATTCAGCACTGCGAGTTGCTGACCTCGTCTTCCATGGACCTTCTGGGAATGGAAAAGACAGAGAGGGAGAGAGAGAGAGAGAGAGAGAGAGAGAGAGAGAGAGAGAGAGAGAGAGAGAGAGAGAGAGAGAGAGAGAGAGAGAGGGGGGAGAGGAAACGGAGGCTGATGTAACAGCCTGACTGGCGGTAGGAAAGAAACAGAGAAAATAACACGCTTTTGGATTTTGAGGTAAGGCCAAAGTCCCAGAATTCCACCTGATCCACAAATGGTTTCAATTATGGCCCTCGGAGGAAGCTGTGAGCAGCAGAGTCTGGCAGCTTCTACAGCAGCTACTGACAAAAACAGAGTGGAGTTCATTTTACTGAACAAGGGAACCTGCTAATTAGTTATGGAGAAAGAGAAAATAAATCTTGCGCTGCATACAAACAAGCTGAGTCACAGCTGGGATTCAAAGTTAAATGGAAACAGCAGCTATAATAGAATGAGTTTAGGCAGAAGCTTTTGTCTGGTTATCATAAATCAACATGCGGATCAGAATAGTTTAGCAGGAAAAGCACATTATGTATTCTATTATGCCCTTATATGTTTTTTCTATCCTTGATTGGATGCACACCCAAAATGTGCTGTTCTTTCAAATGTAGGCCTATATATTTCCATTTTTCCAAAATTGGATAGAATTTGTAAATGTGTTAGCGTTTCAGGTTCACTGTGAAATAAAATGGAAGTTTTTATCTGTGGGCACCATTTTAATTTAGAACTAGATAATGCAATTCCTGAAGAAATTGCTAGTGGGAATGCTTTATGCTGAAAATCTGACACTAAACTGCTATGCTGAAATGTAATGTGTAAGAAGAAAGTGAATAATTTAGATTGAAATGATACATGAACACCGGGGGCTTGAATGTGCAGATGAGAGAAGAAAAGAAAGTAAAAAGGCTTGGAAAAGCAGCAGAATATTTGAACTGCAAACTTTTGAACTAACTTGATGGTGAATGATCTGTCGCCATGCCAACAGCATTTGATGACATCCCATAATACGCTTAGATGCGTTGATGGCTGCATCGTTACCAAACCTGTGAAGTTTTGGGCCATTTGAAGCATTTTCACTGAAGTTATGAGAAAACCGTGTTTCATGGCGAGCATTGTGTTTCCATGGCAACGGCATTTGAAGAAATCTCAAAACTGTCCCGTAGATGTCTTCACGGCTGGACTGTTAGCACACATGTGAAGTTTGAGCACTTTTTGAACATTTTCATAGGAGTTATAGCGACATCGTCTTTTATGGCGAGGGATGCGTTTAAATGGAAACGGCATATGACGAAACCCCATAATTGACGTAAAGCTGTTGAGGGCTGGACCATTACCCATTATCTGAAGTCTGCTGCTCTGAGCATGTCAGTTGGAGTTATGACAACATCGTGTTCCATGACACAGGTGTTTATATTTGAGCTAACGACGTGTCCAGAGATCAAAGGTTTCCATGGTGATCAAATAAATGTGACAAAGGCTCAAATTTGTTGAACAACACATTTGTAACAGGTTTGTTAATTGACCAAAAAATATGACCAGTTGGAAGATTGAAAATGGGATTATTATTAGGATTATTTGTAGGTCATTGAAAAGTAGAATCATTTAGGAAGATGTGAACATTGAAGGTTTCTATTTTAGAAAAGCTGACACTGTAGTGCATCGCTGGTTTTAAAAGTGATTTATAAGAGTCATGTTTAAAGATGTGCAATACTTAAAACGTTTATAAAGATCCTCTGAGTGTGTGTCATTAGTTAGCTGATAAAATGCTAGGGATAAATACCTTGACATATTGACTACAAGAGCTTGAATCAAACAAGCAACCTTGTATTTGAAAGATTAACTGACATAGCAACAGTCGCACGTGGTATATAAGTGGTGTGGCCGAGTACTTTAAAGGGTTCATGAATAGAGGGGACTTGAATGTGAAATAAGAACAAGAAAATAAAAGTCTAAATGCATGAAAAAGCACCAGAATATTTGAACTGAAAACTTTAGAACTAAAAGCATACGTCTGAACTTACAATTTTACAATCTTACAAGTTTAATGGAGACATGTTGAAAGTTGTTGTCACTTCATGCCCTCAAGAGGCATTTTGTTTAATTATTTTGCTTAATTGTTTTTAATCTTTCAAGCTACGAGATGTTTTCCTACGTTTGTCATGAACAATTATGTCTCAGGAATGTAGGGTTTGGGAATTATGGCAGGTTTAAAAGAAAACATGAAGGCAAAATGAAATCTGTCCTCCACTCTAGCTGTGACATCACACACTCTAAAATCTGAAGAAGGCCTCTTTATCAAGGTCTGAACAATGTATAATATCTCTAAAAGAAAGAATCAGATTTAAAAGTTGTGTTACACGAATAATGTCAGAAAGATGTGTAACATTTTAAAGATGGAATGAAGTTTCTGAGTGAAAGTATGAAGGAGCAGTTAGCAGTAGAAGAAGGAGCAGTTAGCAGTTGAAGTTGCATGAAGATTGTTGAAGTCTGAAGATTTCTCCATTGACTTCCATGTTAAAAATGTGATGAATTATGGGATGTATCTCTAGAATTATGAAAGTTATGAATGATAAAAGTAATAGCCATCGATTCCCGACCGAGCTGAACGTTTTGTTGTTTGAACGGAGTTTCTACGATGTTCAATGTGGGAGAAGAAGCAGCGCAAAATAACCCGGCGGAATAATAAAGAATTTTGTGCGTAGCATAACAGATAGTTGGAATGCTGTGTCAGCATTCCCACCAAATAACAACATAGGCACATAGGTAAAGTGTAGTGGCTGTTGAAACAGGATTTTATTTATTATCAGTTGTAGGCCCCAGGCCTTCTCAAATTAAACAGATCAAAATAAAATCTATGCACATACGGGAGTTCTGCTGCCAGATCAGCACCTCATCACAACCCTTGGTGAGCATTACAATTTAAGTATTTGGAACAGAGGTGGGAAGTAACTAAGAACAATAATTTAAGTACTGTACTAACAATTTTGATATACTAGTAGTTCTACTTTGTACTTCTAACCCACTACAATTCAGAGGTAAATAGTGTACTTTTAGTAATACCTTTAGTTACTTTACAGATTTGGATTAATGATGTGAAATATAATCAAGTCTTAAATCAAATTTTAGTTACACCTGGAGTAAATTCACAAGCTACCCTGCAGTATACAAAGTCATTACATTACATATCATTTACTGTAGCTGATGCTTTTTATCCAAAGCGACTGGTTTCCGACTCACCCTGACCGGGAAGTGGAGTGGAGACAGAAGTGTTGTGAGTTAATAAACTGGCAAAAACTGTTTTACAGTGGTTGGGCCAACATATATGGTGAACCTGCCTCCCCAGATTGCCCCTCACCTGGCTACTTCTCTAACCCCTCCCGGAGCAGCCCCCAAAGTTCCTCCCAAAAGTCTCCCCTGAAAGAAAGTATTTTTCAGAAATTTCCAGTGAGACCCTGACTGAAAAAAACGTATAGCACACACTCCCAGACATGTGACACCCAGTGGGCCTTTAACAAAAAGCCCCCACTAAAAGACCTGCAGCAACCAGTGAGCATCTGATGCGGCTATCACACCAGCGCTTTTCAGTTTCTAGCTCCGAGCGGGAGCTTTTCTGGTTCAGCTCCGGTTTCCCTTTTCAGCTCCCGCTCTGTTCACACCGCCCACTGGCTCCCCAGAGCTGCCCCTGCTGCGTCATGACGTCACCGTTTACATCGCTGATTTGCCCCCCAACGGCAGCCATTACGGCGCTCACAACAACAACAACTGCGTTGGGTCGATGATCGTGTTGCTTTTAATCACACGAAGCCAGAATAAATTGAATAACGACTTCTCCAACCTTATACTTTGCTCCAGAGTGCCGTGGTTCATTGTTTATTAATGTGCTTCTGCAGCATTTACCGACCGCTGCAGTGCTGCTCGTCCACTGAGTTTATTCTCCCGTTAGCTCCCGGTTAGCTCACACTGCAGCGGCCGCTCTAAAGTATTCACTGTCCGACTCACACAAGCAGCTGATGCATATCCCCAGTTCCCCTTAGCCTAAGTGAATGTGTGTCGGTCTGAATTGACGCTGTTTGGTATCACAACGCTGTTATGAAAGTTTCTCTGGTATAAAACGGGTGATGTTAGCATAGCAACCGAAGCTAAACTGACTACTTGCATCCGATAGCTGCAATAATACAAAACAACACGTCTGCCTCTCCACAATGATCGATAACAGCGAACGGATGGTCAAAGTAAGGCACAAATAAACAGAATCACACGAAGCCTGGTTAGTGTTGCCTGACTTTATAAAGTGTGTTTATAGGCACTACTGCTTGTAGGCAGGCATAACAGTCGACCCATGTTCAGGGGAGGTGGGTTTAGTTTCCTGCACGCCTCGACGTAAGCGACGTCGCCTCTTAGCTCCAAAGCTCTTGCCTCTGGACCGACAATTTTTTGGAGCTGGAAATGAAGCGGATTCCGGAGCTAAGAGCCGGCGCCGCTGCGGTGTGAACAGGAAAACCCGGCGCTTTTCAGGCTCTAGCTCTGAGCCGGAGCTGAAAAGGCGCTGGTGTGAAAGGGGCATGAGAGTATCCCGGTTAAAGGACCCAGTTTGGCAGCTGGTGGCAGGAAAAGGCGCGAAACCACATGTAAAACGTACTAATTTACGTTTTAAATATAATATAATACAAATTCCATTCTTGTTACAATTGTTGTGATTATATAATATAATCTTTTCATTGTATTTTTAAACTATAACCCCCCCATTGTCTTTTCTTTGTCTTTGAGATGCAATGCAATACGTTTTCTGGGATCAGTCAATATAATATTAAAAACAAAAAAGGAAATTAAGGTTTTAAGGTTTATGTTGGCACTTCAAGTGCCAGGAAATAAAATGTTGACATCTTGACATTGAGAAGAATAAGTTGAAATGTTGTGAATCAATTTTGAACTTTGGAAAATAAATAATTCTCATAGCGTTAGCACGTACACAGAAATTTTACATTTATTCTTGACATTTCAGATTCATCTATGTCATGGAGAAAAACTAAATTCCCTGGCCCCTAGTACTCACAACAGAATAGTACAAAAGGCCAAAGGAAATGTAATATTGGAAACCAAAACAGACTAAAGGAGCAAAGACATTTTCTACAATTTTACTCACACTCTTTATCTTGAAAACTTTGAACGGTTTTAAGCATATATGATTCTGAAATGCTAACGTTAATCATTAAAGATAAAAGCACTTGATATGATAATGTAACATCTTACTTTTCTTCCTGGTTTTGTCCATTTTGTTGACCTTCGTACAGTTTCCCCGCTTTCACTATTCATGCTAAGCTAAGCTAACTTGTAGCATGCTCCACCTATTGATGTTTCTGGTGTCTGCCTGCCTCAGTTTCTCAGGAATACATAACACACAGAGACATAAACTGACTCACATACTTGCTAAACTTGGTAAGAGTCTGATTGGAATAATGACTAATAATGATTCACTGGAAAGCAGTTGAATTCATTTTGGTAGGTTTTGACAAGTCTAAAAAAAGTCTAGAGCCTTGCTAGCAGTTCTGTGAAGCTCATTGCTTTAAAGGGAAATGGAAACACTTTTCAAACTGCTTTCCATGCGACAATATTACCATTAGGAAATGTATTTATCTAGTCTATTTCCAATGTAAACGATCGAGATACGCGAATTTACTTTTTGAAATACGTGCCTAATGACCATGGGCGCTTCCATTGCTCCGGGACTTTTCCAGTGACGTCACTGATTGGGTACGGCTTCCTGGGCCAAAGCTCAATAACAAACAACATGGCGTGCAATGCACCAGTAGTTTACATTACAAGAAAACGGTCGTCGTCAGGAGTTTATTGTATTGCCCCAGGCTGCACAAATGGATTTTATACGAAGAAGGAAGAAGTACATTTCCATAGGCTGCCACTAAAGGATGAGAAGCTGCTCAAAGTCCAGTCTGGATGCCTGGTTCAATACAAACATTGGATTTGAAGCCAGGATCTGTTCCCACAATATTCGATTTCTCAACGTATGCAGTCGGGAACACCGACCGTCCCAGCACGTCGGCCGCGCAAGACAATGACAGTGTCAACAAACGTGAAGTTCGTGCCACCAAACGAGTTGCTTCAGCTGCCGAGAGAGAGGTAAATATTGCAGCACTACCAGATTACTAGCTCACACATGTATTTACTGACACAGTGTGACCTTATTAATTAACGCAATCGCGTCCAAACTAAATGGTAGCTATTATTATGATGCACAATAGAGAATTAGGGGTGTTCTATAGCTCAACTAATTAAACACGCTCATCTGTCGAAAACAGCCCTAAAAAGGCTAGTATTGCTATTGATGGATGGTATTGCAGGACCCAGAGCGCACGGAGCACAGAGCGGACAGCAGATAACGGAATTGCAGTTGATTGCTTATAGATTATCAGAAACATTTCAAGGGGACACAGCCCCATTGGATATTAACCTATGGATTAACTACATCATCGTTTTTATCGTTGTAATGCCATTGAAGACCAGTTTAGACCAGACAATGAGGAAGGTAAGCCGTTAGCCTGGCGTATGTTAGTATCTAGCGCCACTTGTTTTGATGTACGTTTTTGTGGATAACCTCACGAGTTTGTATCTTTCAGTGTTGAGGTGGGCACCGTTAGATTCTGTGTCTCCTTGCGATCATAAACGATGTGTTGGATGTGCGGCTAGGATAAGTAATAAGGGAGCTAGGAGTGATTTTCGGTGCAGTAATAGGTTAGCATTTTCGCTCGGGGCTAATTCAGAGGCTCACTGTTAGCATTGTGTTTTTTAATTTTTTTTATTCCGGATCGTATGCCACTCTATTCGACCGGATCGGTTCATAAGCATAGGCCATGGGATGCCTGGTAACTGTAGATGCTTCCACATCAATGTCATCTCCCGACGAATAGTCAAATTCATCGTTCAAAACGTCGATCTCATTACAAATTCCTCCATCGCTGCCATATCTGCTACGTTGTGTTGACTTTCGGTGGAGCGAAAACACAGCCAGTGACGTCACCATTTGGGACTCCCCTAATGGCGGAGGCCTGGTCCCGGAATTCCCCACCCAGCCGGCGGATAATTAATTTTCTTTTGGCGAGTAATATCATATACAATAAATATTACGATCAATATCCATTGTAAAATGAATAAACTACCGGAATATTATAACTGTAATTGGTGTTTCCTTTCCCCTTTAAGCTAAATGATAATGTCAACAGGCTTACATGCATTAAGTGACAAGGCTGATATTTAGCATATATAGCATAGGCTATTCTGGTGTGAGTTATGTATTAGTTGTGTTTTGTTAGTGTGGCTTTCATGTAGAATGCTTGGTTTGCTGACAACGCCACCTGTGGGAGTTTCGCCCCCAGGAAAATTACTAAAAACTAAAGTTATACAATTTAATAAAAGGCAATCAGGTTCGTTTTAACACCACAGGCAGAGACAGTATAAAGGACATTACAACAATTGTTATTTTATTGGTACATAATTATATTCCTAATAGTACACAATATAATGTTATAAAAGTTCTCCAGGGAGGAGTGAGAAGACAGTGCTGGGGCTTACCACGGCGGCAATTAACAAAACGGGGAGGAAGGGGTCAAATCAAAATCACCCGTGACACTGCACATCAAACAAAACGGACATGTGAAGAACACCACCACCAGGGATTGGGTTTGCCGCCTCGAGCCCACAGCACCTGTCCGCACAAGAGAAACCGTTACAAATCAGATTATAAAACTTGGTTGGATATGAATAAACAAAAGGAAAACAACTCAAATAAACCAAATCTAAATAACCGTAAACAACAAAGACTCGAGTAAACTATTAAACAAAACGTTAACAAAAGAAATAAACAAAATCACACAATAACAAATACTATGAATGTACTCAAAACATGAGATGCACAAAACAGCTAATCCAAAGAAATCAACTAAACAATAAGTGTCCTTGCAATTCCGCGACCTCAAAACGGCCCTGGTGACAGTCCAACACGGAGTAGTCAGGGCCCAGTGGGCGACTGGTGATTAGGGGCAGGTGGGGCACAGCCCCACCTAGTGTCAGCAGAAAGTATTACAAATAATGATTGCAAAAAAATTGCAAAAAATAAATTAAAAATTATATAAAATATATTTTAAGATCATGTTAATCATCTGATTCGTCTGTACATTGCTGTTTTAGTCTATGTTCTTCTAATTAGTGTCTACAGTGTGTGCCTGTTGAGCTGTTTAGAGCCATGTGAGACAAAACCCGATCCTGCCCCTCCCTCTCTCTGTCTAAGTCAATGGTGACTGTAAAAACTACACTGCGCATGCTCAGAGTATTTTCCTATTTAATGTGTGTGGCAAAAAATAATGACCAGAGATGGGCTCAGAACAGTCTCATAATACACACATGCACACAGCAGGATTCAAACTTTGTATTTCCGGATCCATACTTGTGTTTTTCAATACACACACAAATGTATTCCGTTTCATATACATGTAAATAAATCCAATACAGAAAAGTTTTACATATGTATTTTGATCCTCACTTATTAGTTTCTCCCGTTTAAATCCTCTGAACCTGCAAACACAAACAGCTTTCTGTGCACGGATCGCTTTGCATTCGTGTGTGGGTTTTTTGAGACTCCCCTGACGTCAGGCCGATTCGTACTTGTAATTTTTTCTATCTATAGCCAATCAGATGTCTCCTTCATTCTAAACCAATCACACGAGCGCGCCCCCACGAGGGTAAGATTACTTCATAACGCATTTTGCGTAGTCCGTCAGCTCGCTAAACAGAGGGGCGGAGCTTCAGGTGATCATGCAGAGCAAGCTTGTCTCCGTCAGACTCAGCAGCTGATCTGATCTCTCTCTCTCGCGTCCGTTATACTTCACTCGCGTTTATGTCCATATCGATCAGATCCAGCTCTCCTGATCGGCCTTTATAGAGAGCACCGATCAAACTATTAAGAGTGAATATCGGCCGATAATGACCGCGGGGCTCCCCCCGTTAACAGGTCACTGTCTAGCACTGGCTTCGTAGTGCACTGATCGATTAGGCTAAGCAAACCTGTAGCTGCTTCCCTCCACACTCACAACAACTTCATAACAGACATAAATAAAGCAGCTGTATTCGCCATACAGGAAAACACACATTTAAAAACGGTTTTTCCTGCCGTTTTTTGTGTACACAAGCATTCATCAATGTTTGGAAAGTGGCGCTGTCACCTTAATAATATAAAAGGCTTGTATTTGCGTGCATATCCTGTTCGGAAAGTGGCGCTGTACTGAGAGTGGAGGTGTCCTGACATTAGCGCCTGCAGGCAGGCTCCATGGAGCTGTCAGCTCCGGACTGCGCAAAATGCGTACATGAAGCCTACGTCATGAACGCAAGAAATCTACCCTCGTGGGTGCGCGCTCATGTGATTGGCTTAGAATGGAGGAGACATCTGATTGGGCTATAGATAGAAATAATTACAAGTACGAATCGGCTGACCGTCAGGGGAGTCTCAAAAAACCCACAACACGAATTGCACAGCAATCCGTGCACAGAAAAGCTGTCTGTGTTTTGCAGGTTCAGAGGATTTAACGGAAAACAAATATGTGAGGATCAAAAATACACATGTAACACTTTTTTCTGTATTTGGATTTTATTTACATGCATATGAAACGGAATACATTTGTTGGTGCATTGGAAAAAACACAAGTGTGGATCCGGAAATACAAGTTTGAATCCTTTTGCGGATCATGAAATACAAGTGTGAATCCTTCCTGTGCGCATGTGTGTATTATGAGACTGTTCTGAGCCCATCCATGAGGGGCAAAGTGCTGCCATCCCCACCAGTGGTGTAGTGGGGGCGTTGGACGCGGGGGTACGCCGTACCCCCACTTATTTGGAGCATGATCTTTTTGTAATAGTCTAATAAATATAAAATCATTGCCCAGTCTTATCAGTTTGCAAGTGTGTATTTGTTGTAATAATGACAACATAATACATTTCACAGTAATTATAATAAAAAATAAAAAACTGATTTTCCTTAAGAATTATGATTAGTCATCAGGCTCGTGACCCCCGCGGCGAGCTGGGGTGTGTCAGTGACACACCCACGGCCATCTTACCGCCCGCCGATTTTGCGGCAGCTTCTTTTCCTCAAGAACGTTAACGAAAAAGCTCTATAATGGCAGGCAAACATTTTTTACTTGACTTATTTCTAAAAAGAATATAATTCACAAGAAGAAAGAGTCTAGCAGCACCGAAGCTACAAGTGAAGCTGCTACTAGTACTACAGTACATCATCAGAAAGGAGACGCCTAAAGACGTGGATAATGCTAGCTTAACGTGCACGTTAGCTGCGTTAGCAACGTTCCCCTGGCTAGCTCAAGCTCACCTTTCCCAGAGGTATGGACGGAGGAGATGAGGGAGGGGAGGAAAACAAGAGACATACCCGTGGATAGACTGCAAAGCTGGGAAACTGGGCTGCAAAGTTGTTCATCCATATCTGATGTATCAGTCTTCAAAACGCAAGGTGTGTGTGTGTGTGTGAAAAAAGCAGCGCTGTCTGCTTATTTGCAATGTAGGCTAGGCCTAATCAGAATAATTTCCAGTCCAGATTCAATGTTTGTATTAGTAGGCTATATATATTTTCGTTTTGTTTATTTAATAAGTTAATTTCAACAACTTTGGGAATTTTGTTTGTTTGTTATGAGTTTTAAATAGATTTTGAAAGTGGAGATAGAGAGAGAGAAAAGCAGCGCTGTCTGCTTAGTTGCAATACTGTAGTTTATGCAATGTAGGCTCTACATTGTTTATGTAACTTATGTGCCAGTGTGTCCATGGTTTTGAGTCTGTGTGTCTGTTGAGCACAGCGCCGTCTGCTTTTTGCTGCAGTGTGGACCTGTCTGCCCGTTTTGTGAGTGCACTGCGCGCGTGCGCACGTTGGCATTGTTTGGGATGACCTAATTTAAAATAGCGTCCCCCCAGTAAAAAAATCCCCACTACATCACTGATCCCCACCAGAGCCATTTAATAGAAGAGTTACGACATCTCCGTTCACTCCAATGGACCACTTTTTACAGCAATGGCGGATCGTGGAGCCTCTCAATCGTTCCCCGGAAGTTAGCGCCAAGGCTGGCAGAGCTGTGGAGTTGCAGCATAATACACCGTTCGTGACGGACTTTTAAAGGTAAGAAGAAGTTTAAAGATGTATATTGCGGATATTATCAGTACATCTGATTCAAATGAACATGTGTATTAAAGGATGTCAGTGGATTATCCCTAAATTAGTAGATTTAGGGAACGTTTACAGATAACAGATTAAGCTAGCATACCGAAGCAAGTTAGCAACACACGTTGAACAGCCTTTTAATTGTAAATTCCGTTCTCTTAATGTCATTTCGTCCAACATGTTGAATTAGAGAAGAGGGGCTTCTAAACGGGATTGTATGCGGGGGTGGAGGGAGTTAAATATTAGATAAATATAACTTTGGTGCGTGTAAGAGTGAGTGTTTTTAGCAGAGCCATATTGTGTCCTTGTGATTCTGTGATTATTACCCGTCTGTATAATGTTGCAGCTCAGCTGATTCTGGATTGATGGCAAAGGGAGAGGGACTTAAGTGAGAGTGAAAACACAAGGTACGTTTAATACTACTGTTTTATATAAGTAAACACGTTATCTCCCCAAGGCAATAGGTGTGCTATATAGGTGTGTATAACCCTTTCTCTGTCTGTTGCTCCCTCTCTCAGCACAAGAACCAGAGGGGGATTCAATGGAGCCTGAATACCTGCACTGAGACCCTCATCCTGCACCCTGAGTCTCAACTCTCAGTGTTTTTCAAGCCTTTCCCTGTTTTTTTGTATTAAACAAAACATTAAGCTTTCCCAATGGTGTGGTTTTCGTTTGTGAAAAAGTGCAAATGCAGTGTTTGTATATAAATCACATATTTTGTTGCTGTTGGTCGTGAAATTGTTCCTGCTGACTTGAGCCAGCCATTTTTTCCTCCGCTCTGTGTCAGTGGGGAAGCCGTACATTCGTACTCCTTTCTCTGAGCGATTTGAGCATCCCCAGGCAGCACATCAAACCATGGTGGCGACTAGGAGGCAGCACAGCAAACCAGGACAACACGGAGGAAAAGGCACCGACAAACTGCATGATATGCTATTCAATGTTTATTGAATTCCATGTATTGCAATGGATGTTCCTAAAGCAACACATTTAACATCATCATCATCATATCCTGTCGGTCTCCTGTCCTTTCTGAAAGCCATAAAGACACATTAGTCATTTAGATAACTTGTGTCCTCAATTACCAGGGGAGTACTGAAACTACCATGAATTTAAGAAAATGGTAGAAATGAATCCAATCTGAATTTTAAAGCATTACTTTAGATCCCCTCCCTCTAAATGTATCAATAAACATTATAAAGTGATGCTCCTGACTACCATACAAGTTTAAGAAGATAATATTGGTTTGAAAGAATTCAAAGTTATAAATAAACAGCAACAGGCTCTTTAACCAAGGCACTGTTAGTAACATGTAAACTAGTTGTTCACACTAATCCTAATATTATCACTTAATATTGGCAAATTCGATTCTATTTTTGAAAACATATTGATGTAAATACATACACATATCGATTTGTTATATATTTGATAAATATTGCAAATCAAAACCTTTATTCACTAATAACCAAAAATCGTAGTTCTATCTCCTGTTATCAATGCATTCACATTGCCCGCCATGAACTTTCGGGGAACGATCCCTCGTCTACATGAACCACGTGATGATAACCGTTTTTGGACTTCCGGTGTCGTAAGTCTTCTATTAAATAGCTCTGATCCACACCATACGCCATCTCACATCATTCAGAGCTGATTGGCTGTAAGTACGTGTGCCGCGAAAAGTGTGGTGTGTGAAGAGGAGAGAGAGAGCTGCAGTGAGGCGTCCTAAAACCAGGAAGTAACTGCGCATGGCTTCCCTCCACAAAAAAGCAACGAGATTTCTCCATAGGATTTTAGAAAATAGCTCAAAATAAGATCTGTGGGAAACAACCTGTTAGATAAATGACGTTTTGTTCAGCCGGAATATCCACATGTCTACCCTACTTTTATAATTTCGAATCAAAAATCTATTGATTAGATTAGATTTATGATAGACTTTTGAAACTACAAGAAGATAAGGAGGACTTTTACAAAAAAGTAATAGAGATTTTGTCCAGAAGGATAGGCAAATGGACTTCATCTTCAAGTCAAGGTAAGACTGCAATTTTATTGAAAATGGGATCTTACTAAGAGAGAACAATCCCAATATTTAAATGATAAAATTACTTTGTGGGAATTACAACAAAGCTATATTTCAGACAAAGCCTCATTCAAAACAGCCATCGACTTTGAGCTAAGGGAACCCAGAAGTGGTAAAACAAGGAACTCATTTGCAGGATTAGGACTCATCCCTGCACCACTTTATACTCTTGCACATGCCCAAGAACTGGAGAGCTGCCACCAAAAATTATGCACAACTATATGAAGAACAATTTGTGAAATTGAGGTTATGTTCATAACTTAAACAAAGTTAATTAGACCAGAAAACACGTAAATCAAAAAGCATAAAAGCATAAAGCAGCTGATCTCACGTTATTTCCCAAAAGTGTTTATAGTCTTCATTACTGTGACAGACAAATTGTATTTATTTAGCTCAGATATATCATAATACAACTATTATAATTACCCTCAAGAACGTAATAATCTAAATGTGATTATATGATACTCATTTTTTATTTTTTTTAGATGGTTTTCTTGCATTGCACAATTATCGGTCTGTGAAAAACATTGTTATTTTGTTATCTTGGCAAGAGTGCTATCTATCTAGCTATTTATCACTCGTAAAATGTTATCTCACCTAAGGGAAAAGCAAAACTAAGATAATTCCATGAATAAATGGGTAATAACAAAATAGGAACATATCATGGATACAATACCATGTGTACTGGAATGTAGAATAAGCATACTTTTAAATCTGTGCTAAAATACTATTAAAATACACTAATAATAAAGAGTAAAAACAGGATAAAGCATTTGTAGTAATATAACAGTCACATTTCAGGAAAGTCTGATCGTTTTATAGAGTTAAGCAGCCCTAAACCCACAGTGGTAAACGCAGACACAGCCCTCCTTGTAACCCGGAGTCTTGCTCTCTCCCGCCGCAGTAAATGTATTTTATTTACCTTGTAAAAGTCCTGTGAGTGTGAAGGCCTCAGTGACACACTCGGTATACTCTACAACAACGGCCCCTACAGTCTTTCACATGGTGGGTTTGCCAAATATTTGGGGGGACAGTGTGGTTCTGTGTGTAAAGAATGTTAGAGTATAGCGTATAATAAGTGAGAAACCTATGTCTGGAATAATTTTTTAGTAGCATTTCCATTTTTGGAGAGCTGACATGATGATCGCTGTCTTCTGGAAAATCTTTTTTTTTTATTTTAGGTTTATATTACAATAAAACTGACAACATGTTGTGCATCATCTACTTTTATGTTTACTTTTTTCTACTTAAGCCTATTTTAAACCCATACAATGTGTTTTCCTGATATTCCCTCTATACTGAGCTGACACAAACTTCCTTCAGAGTCAACGTGGACACTGGATTTAATAGCCATTATGAGAAAAATATGGAATTGACTTACTTTTGCAAGTTCTCCGCTTGTTATTAGGAAACCATCTATCTTTAAGGATATTCCACATCTACTGAGACTCAATGCATTCAGCACTGCGAGTTGCTGACCTCGTCTTCCATGGACCTTCTGGGAATGGAAAAGACAGAGAGGGAGAGAGAGAGAGAGAGAGGAGAGAGAGGAGAGAGAGAGAGAGAGAGAGAGAGAGAGAGAGAGGGGGAGAGGAAACGGAGGCTGATGTAACAGCCTGACTGGCGGTAGGAAAAAACAGAGAAAAATAACACGCTTTTGGATTTTGAGGTAAGGCCAAAGTCCCAGAATTCCACCTGATCCACAAATGGTTTCAATTATGGCCCTCGGAGGAAGCTGTGAGCAGCAGAGTCTGGCAGCTTCTACAGCAGCTACTGACAAAAACAGAGTGGAGTTCATTTTACTGAACAAGGGAACCTGCTAATTAGTTATGGAGAAAGAGAAAATAAATCTTGCGCTGCATACAAACAAGCTGAGTCACAGCTGGGATTCAAAGTTAAATGGAAACAGCAGCTATAATAGAATGAGTTTAGGCAGAAGCTTTTGTCTGGTTATCATAAATCAACATGCGGATCAGAATAGTTTAGCAGGAAAAGCACATTATGTATTCTATTATGCCCTTATATGTTTTTTCTATCCTTGATTGGATGCACACCCAAAATGTGCTGTTCTTTCAAATGTAGGCCTATATATTTCCATTTTTCCAAAATTGGATAGAATTTGTAAATGTGTTAGCGTTTCAGGTTCACTGTGAAATAAAATGGAAGTTTTTATCTGTGGGCACCATTTTAATTTAGAACTAGAGAATGCAATCTCCTGAAGAAATTGCTAGTGGGAATGCTTTATGCTGAAAAGCTGACGACTAAAACTGCTATGCTGAAATGTAATGTGTAAGAAGAAAGTGAAGATTTAGATTGAAATGATACATGAACACTGGGGGCTTGAATGTGTGATGAGAGAAGAAAAGACAAGTAAAAGGCTTGGAAAAGCAGCAGAATATTTGAACTGCAAACTTTGAACTAACTTGATGGCTGAATGATCTGTCGCCATGCCAACGGCATTTGATGACATCCCATAATACGCTTAGATGCGTTGATGGCTGCATCGTTACCAAACCTGTGAAGTTTTGGGGCCATTTGAACGCATTTTCACTGAAGTTATGAGAAGAAAACCGTGTTTCATGGCGAGGCATTGTGTTTCATGGCAACGGCATTTGAAGAAATCTCAAAACTGTCCCGTAGATGTCTTCACGGCTGGACTGTTAGCAACATGTGAAGTTTGAGCACTTTTTGACATTTCATAGGAGTTATAGCGACATCGTCTTTTATGGCGAGGGATGAGTTTAAATGGAAACGGCTATGACGAACACCCCATAATTGACGTAAAGCTGTTGAGGGCGGACCATTACCCATTTATCTGAAGTCTGCTGCTCTGAGCATGTCAGTTGGAGTTATGACACCATCGTGTTCCATGACACAGGTGTTTATATTGAGCTAACGACGTGTCCAGAGATCAAAGGTTGTCCATGTGATCAAATAAATGTGACAAAGGCTCAAATTTGCTGAACAACACATTTGTAACAGGTTTTGTTAATTGACCAAAAATATGACAGTTGGAAGATTGAAAATGGGATTATTATTAGGATTATTTGTAGGTCATTGAAAAGTAGAATCATTTAGGAAGATGTGAACATTGAAGGTTTCTATTTTAGAAAAGCTGACACTGTAGTGCATCGCTGGTTTTTAAAAGTGATTTATAAGAGTCATGTTAAAGATGTGCAATACTTAACATGTTTATAAAGGTCCTCTGAACGTGTGTCATTAGTTAGCTGATCAAATGTTAGGGATACATACCTTGACATATTGACTACAAGAGCTTGCATCAAACAAGCAACCTTGTATTTGAAAGATGAACTGACATAGCAACAGTCGCACGTGGTATATACGTGGTGTGGCAGAGTACTTTAAAGGGTTCATGAATAGAGGGGACTTGAATGTGAAATAAGAACAAGAAAATAAAAGTCTAAATGCATGAAAAAGCACCAGAATATTTGAACTGAAAACTTTAGAACTAAAAGCATACGTCTGAACTTACAATTTTACAATCTTACAAGTTTAATGGAGACATGTTGAAAGTTGTTGTCACTTCATGCCCTCAAGAGGCATTTTGTTTAATTATTTTGCTTAATTGTTTTTAATCTTTCAAGCTACGAGATGTTTCCTACGTTTGTCATGAACAATTATGTCTCAGGAATGTAGGGTTTGGGAATTATGGCAGGTTTAAAAGAAAACATGAAGGCAAAATGAAATCTGTCCTCCACTCTAGCTGTGACATCACACACTCTAAAATCTGAAGAAGGCCTCTTTATCAAGGTCTGAACAATGTATAATATCTCTAAAAGAAAGAATCAGATTTAAAAGTTGTGTTACACGAATAATGTCAGAAAGATGTGTAACATTTTAAAGATGGAATGAAGTTTCTGAGTGAAAGTATGAAGGAGCAGTTAGCAGTAGAAGAAGGAGCAGTTAGCAGTTGAAGTTGCATGAAGATTGTTGAAGTCTGAAGATTTCTCCATGACTTCCATGTTAAAAATGTGATGAATTATGGGATGTATTCTCTAGAATTATGAAAGTTATGAATGATAAAGTAATAGCCATCGATTCCCGACCGAGCTGAACGTTTTGTTGTTTGAACGGAGTTTCTACGATGTTCAATGTGGGAGAAGAAGAAGCAGCGCAAAATAACCCGGCGGAATAATAAAGAATTTTGTGCGTAGCATAACAGATAGTTGGAATGCTGTGTCAGCATTCCCACCAAATAACAACCTAGGCACATAGGTAAAGTGTAGTGGTGTTGAAACAGGATTTTATTATTATCAGTTGTAGGCCCCAGGCCTTCTCAAAATATTAAACAGATCAAAATAAAATCTATGCACATACGGGAGTTCTGCTGCCAGATCAGCACCTCATCACAACCCTGGTGAGCATTACAATTTAAGTATTTGGAAACAGAGGTGGGAAGTAACTAAGAACAATAATTTAAGTACTGTACTAACAATTTTGATATACTAGTAGTTCTACTTTGTACTTCTAACCCACTACAATTCAGAGGTAAATAGTGTACTTTTAGTAATACCTTTAGTTACTTTACAGATTTGGATTAATGATGTGAAATATAATCAAGTCTTAAATCAAATTTTAGTTACACCTGGAGTAAATTCACAAGCTACCCTGCAGTATACAAAGTCATTACATTACATATCATTTACTGTAGCTGATGCTTTTTATCCAAAGCGACTGGTTTCCGACTCACCCTGACCGGGAAGTGGAGTGGAGACAGAAGTGTTGTGAGTTAATAAACTGGCAAAAACTGTTTTACAGTGGTTGGGCCAACATATATGGTGAACCTGCCTCCCCAGATTGCCCCTCACCTGGCTACTTCTCTAACCCCTCCCGGAGCAGCCCCCAAAGTTCCTCCCAAAAGTCTCCCCTGAAAGAAAGTATTTTTCAGAAATTTCCAGTGAGACCCTGACTGAAAAAAACGTATAGCACACACTCCCAGACATGTGACACCCAGTGGGCCTTTAACAAAAAGCCCCCACTAAAAGACCTGCAGCAACCAGTGAGCATCTGATGCGGCTATCACACCAGCGCTTTTCAGTTTCTAGCTCCGAGCGGGAGCTTTTCTGGTTCAGCTCCGGTTTCCCTTTTCAGCTCCCGCTCTGTTCACACCGCCCACTGGCTCCCCAGAGCTGCCCCTGCTGCGTCATGACGTCACCGTTTACATCGCTGATTTGCCCCCCAACGGCAGCCATTACGGCGCTCACAACAACAACAACTGCGTTGGGTCGATGATCGTGTTGCTTTTAATCACACGAAGCCAGAATAAATTGAATAACGACTTCTCCAACCTTATACTTTGCTCCAGAGTGCCGTGGTTCATTGTTTATTAATGTGCTTCTGCAGCATTTACCGACCGCTGCAGTGCTGCTCGTCCACTGAGTTTATTCTCCCGTTAGCTCCCGGTTAGCTCACACTGCAGCGGCCGCTCTAAAGTATTCACTGTCCGACTCACACAAGCAGCTGATGCATATCCCCAGTTCCCCTTAGCCTAAGTGAATGTGTGTCGGTCTGAATTGACGCTGTTTGGTATCACAACGCTGTTATGAAAGTTTCTCTGGTATAAAACGGGTGATGTTAGCATAGCAACCGAAGCTAAACTGACTACTTGCATCCGATAGCTGCAATAATACAAAACAACACGTCTGCCTCTCCACAATGATCGATAACAGCGAACGGATGGTCAAAGTAAGGCACAAATAAACAGAATCACACGAAGCCTGGTTAGTGTTGCCTGACTTTATAAAGTGTGTTTATAGGCACTACTGCTTGTAGGCAGGCATAACAGTCGACCCATGTTCAGGGGAGGTGGGTTTAGTTTCCTGCACGCCTCGACGTAAGCGACGTCGCCTCTTAGCTCCAAAGCTCTTGCCTCTGGACCGACAATTTTTTGGAGCTGGAAATGAAGCGGATTCCGGAGCTAAGAGCCGGCGCCGCTGCGGTGTGAACAGGAAAACCCGGCGCTTTTCAGGCTCTAGCTCTGAGCCGGAGCTGAAAAGGCGCTGGTGTGAAAGGGGCATGAGAGTATCCCGGTTAAAGGACCCAGTTTGGCAGCTGGTGGCAGGAAAAAGGCGCGAAACCACATGTAAAACGTACTAATTTACGTTTTAAATATAATATAATACAAATTCCATTCTTGTTACAATTGTTGTGATTATATAATATAATCTTTTCATTGTATTTTTAAACTATAACCCCCCCATTGTCTTTTCTTTGTCTTTGAGATGCAATGCAATACGTTTTCTGGGATCAGTCAATATAATATTAAAAACAAAAAAGGAAATTAAGGTTTTAAGGTTTATGTTGGCACTTCAAGTGCCAGGAAATAAAATGTTGACATCTTGACATTGAGAAGAATAAAGTTGAAATGTTGTGAATCAATTTTGAACTTTGGAAAATAAATAATTCTCATAGCGTTAGCACGTACACAGAAATTTTACATTTATTCTTGACATTTCAGATTCATCTATGTCATGGAGAAAAACTAAATTCCCTGGCCCCTAGTACTCACAACAGAATAGTACAAAAGGCCAAAGGAAATGTAATATTGGAAACCAAAACAGAACTAAAGGAGCAAAGACATTTTCTACAATTTTACTCACACTCTTTATCTTGAAAACTTTGAACGGTTTTAAGCATATATGATTCTGAAATGCTAACGTTAATCATTAAAGATAAAAGCACTTGATATGATAATGTAACATCTTACTTTTCTTCCTGGTTTTGTCCATTTTGTTGACCTTCGTACAGTTTCCCCGCTTTCACTATTCATGCTAAGCTAAGCTAACTTGTAGCATGCTCCACCTATTGATGTTTCTGGTGTCTGCCTGCCTCAGTTTCTCAGGAATACATAACACACAGAGACATAAACTGACTCACATACTTGCTAAACTTGGTAAGAGTCTGATTGGAATAATGACTAATAATGATTCACTGGAAAGCAGTTGAATTCATTTTGGTAGGTTTTGACAAGTCTAAAAAAAGTCTAGAGCCTTGCTAGCAGTTCTGTGAAGCTCATTGCTTTAAAGGGAAATGGAAACACTTTTCAAACTGCTTTCCATGCGACAATATTACCATTAGGAAATGTATTTATCTAGTCTATTTCCAATGTAAACGATCGAGATACGCGAATTTACTTTTTGAAATACGTGCCTAATGACCATGGGCGCTTCCATTGCTCCGGGACTTTTCCAGTGACGTCACTGATTGGGTACGGCTTCCTGGGCCAAAGCTCAATAACAAACAACATGGCGTGCAATGCACCAGTAGTTTACATTACAAGAAAACGGTCGTCGTCAGGAGTTTATTGTATTGCCCCAGGCTGCACAAATGGATTTTATACGAAGAAGGAAGAAGTACATTTCCATAGGCTGCCACTAAAGGATGAGAAGCTGCTCAAAGTCCAGTCTGGATGCCTGGTTCAATACAAAACATTGGATTTGAAGCCAGGATCTGTTCCCACAATATTCGATTTCTCAACGTATGCAGTCGGGAACACCGACCGTCCCAGCACGTCGGCCGCGCAAGACAATGACAGTGTCAACAAACGTGAAGTTCGTGCCACCAAACGAGTTGCTTCAGCTGCCGAGAGAGAGGTAAATATTGCAGCACTACCAGATTACTAGCTCACACATGTATTTACTGACACAGTGTGACCTTATTAATTAACGCAATCGCGTCCAAACTAAATGGTAGCTATTATTATGATGCACAATAGAGAATTAGGGGTGTTCTATAGCTCAACTAATTAAACACGCTCATCTGTCGAAAACAGCCCTAAAAAGGCTAGTATTGCTATTGATGGATGGTATTGCAGGACCCAGAGCGCACGGAGCACAGAGCGGACAGCAGATAACGGAATTGCAGTTGATTGCTTATAGATTATCAGAACATTTCAAAGGGGACACAGCCCCATTGGATATTAACCTATGGATTAACTACATCATCGTTTTTATCGTTGTAATGCCATTGAAGACCAGTTTAGACCAGACAATGAGGAAGGTAAGCCGTTAGCCTGGCGTATGTTAGTATCTAGCGCCACTTGTTTTGATGTACGTTTTTGTGGATAACCTCACGAGTTTGTATCTTTCAGTGTTGAGGTGGGCACCGTTAGATTCTGTGTCTCCTTGCGATCATAAACGATGTGTTGGATGTGCGGCTAGGATAAGTAATAAGGGAGCTAGGAGTGATTTTCGGTGCAGTAATAGGTTAGCATTTTCGCTCGGGGCTAATTCAGAGGCTCACTGTTAGCATTGTGTTTTTTAATTTTTTTTATTCCGGATCGTATGCCACTCTATTCGACCGGATCGGTTCATAAGCATAGGCCATGGGATGCCTGGTAACTGTAGATGCTTCCACATCAATGTCATCTCCCGACGAATAGTCAAATTCATCGTTCAAAACGTCGATCTCATTACAAAATTCCTCCATCGCTGCCATATCTGCTACGTTGTGTTGACTTTCGGTGGAGCGAAAACACAGCCAGTGACGTCACCATTTGGGACTCCCCTAATGGCGGAGGCCTGGTCCCGGAATTCCCCACCCAGCCGGCGGATAATTAATTTTCTTTTGGCGAGTAATATCATATACAATAAATATTACGATCAATATCCATTGTAAAATGAATAAACTACCGGAATATTATAACTGTAATTGGTGTTTCCTTTCCCCTTTAAGCTAAATGATAATGTCAACAGGCTTACATGCATTAAGTGACAAGGCTGATATTTAGCATATATAGCATAGGCTATTCTGGTGTGAGTTATGTATTAGTTGTGTTTGTTAGTGTGGCTTTCATGTAGAATGCTTGGTTTGCTGACAACGCCACCTGTGGGAGTTTCGCCCCCAGGAAATTACTAAAAACTAAAGTTATACAATTTAATAAAAGGCAATCAGGTTCGTTTTAACACCACAGGCAGAGACAGTATAAAGGACATTACAACAATTGTTATTTTATTGGTACATAATTATATTCCTAATAGTACACAATATAATGTTATAAAAGTTCTCCAGGGAGGAGTGAGAAGGACAGTGCTGGGGCTTACCACGGCGGCAATTAACAAAACGGGGAGGAAGGGGTCAAATCAAAATCACCCGTGACACTGCACATCAAACAAAACGGACATGTGAAGAACACCACCACCAGGGATTGGGTTTGCCGCCTCGAGCCCACAGCACCTGTCCGGCACAAGAGAAACCGTTACAAATCAGATTATAAAACTTGGTTGGATATGAATAAACAAAAGGAAAACAACTAAAATAAACCAAATCTAAATAACCGTAAACAACAAAGACTCGAGTAAACTAATTAAACAAAACGTTAACAAAAGAAAATAAACAAAATCACACAATAACAAAATACTATGAATGTACTCAAAACATGAGATGCACAAAACAGCTAATCCAAAGAAATCAACTAAACAATAAGTGTCCTTGCAATTCCGCGACGTCAAAACGGCCCTGGTGACAGTCCAACACGGAGTAGTCAGGGCCCAGTGGCGACTGGTGATTAGGGGCAGGTGGGGCACAGCCCCACCTAGTGTCAGCAGAAAGTATTACAAATAATGATTGCAAAAAAATGCAAAAAATAAATTAAAAATATATAAAATATATTTTAAGATCATGTTTAATCATCTGATTCGTCTGTACATTGCTGTTTTAGTCTATGTTCTTCTAATTAGTGTCTACAGTGTGTGCCTGTTGAGCTGTTTAGAGCCATGTGAGACAAAACCCGATCCTGCCCCTCCCTCTCTCTGTCTAAGTCAATGGTGACTGTAAAAACTACACTGCGCATGCTCAGAGTATTTTCCTATTTAATGTGTGTGGCAAAAAAATAATGACCAGAGTATGGGCTCAGAACAGTCTCATAATACACACATGCACACAGCAGGATTCAAACTTGTATTTCCGGATCCATACTTGTGTTTTTCAATACACACACAAATGTATTCCGTTTCATATACATGTAAATAAAATCCAAATACAGAAAAAAGTTTTACATATGTATTTTTGATCCTCACTTATTAGTTTCCCGTTTAAATCCTCTGAACCTGCAAACACAAACAGCTTTCTGTGCACGGATCGCTTTGCATTCGTGTGTGGGTTTTTTGAGACTCCCCTGACGGTCAGCCGATTCGTACTTGTAATTTTTTCTATCTATAGCCAATCAGATGTCTCCTTCATTCTAAACCAATCACACGAGCGCGCCCCCACGAGGGTAAGATTACTTCATACGCATTTTGCGTAGTCCGGTCAGCTCGCTAAACAGAGGGCGGAGCTTCAGGTGATCATGCAGAGCAGCTTGTCTCCGTCAGACTCAGCAGCTGATCTGATCTCTCTCTCGCGTCCGGTTATACTTCACTCGCGTTTATGTCCATATCGATCAGATCCAGCTCTCCTGATCGGCCTTTATAGAGAGCACCGATCAAACTATTAAGAGTGAATATCGGCCGATAATGACCGGCGGGGCTCCCCCCGTTAACAGGTCACTGTCTAGCACTGGCTTCGTAGTGCACTGATCGATTAGGCTAAGCAAACCTGTAGCTGCTCCCTCCACACTCACAACAACTTCATACAGACATAAATAAAGCAGCTGTATTCGCCATACAGGAAACACACATTTAAAACGGTTTTTCCTGCCGTTTTTGTGTACACAAGCATTCATCAATGTTTGGAAAGTGGCGCTGTACCTTAATAATATAAAGGCTTGTATTTGCGTGCATATCCTGTTCGGAAAGTGGCGCTGTACTGAGAGTGGAGGTGTCCTGACATTAGCGCCTGCAGGCAGGCTCCATGGAGCTGTCAGCTCCGGACTGCGCAAAATGCGTACATGAAGCGCTACGTCATGAACGCAAGAAATCTACCCTCGTGGGTGCGCGCTCATGTGATTGGCTTAGAATGGAGGAGACATCTGATTGGCTATAGATAGAAATAATTACAAGTACGAATCGGCTGACCGTCAGGGGAGTCTCAAAAAACCCACACACGAATGCACAGCAATCCGTGCACAGAAAGCTGTCTGTGTTTGCAGGTTCAGAGGATTTAAACGGAAAACAAATATGTGAGGATCAAAAATACACATGTAACACTTTTTTCTGTATTTGGATTTTATTTACATGCATATGAAACGGAATACATTTGTGTGTGCATTGAAAAACACAAGTGTGGATCCGGAAATACAAGTTTGAATCCTTTTGCGGATCATGAAATACAAGTGTGAATCCTTCTGTGCGCATGTGTGTATTATGAGACTGTTCTGAGCCCATACCAGAGGGGCAAAGTGCTGCCATCCCCACCAGTGGTGTAGTGGGCGTTGGACGCGGGGGTACGCCGTACCCCCACTTATTTGGAGCATGATCTTTTTTGTAATAGTCTAATAAATATAAAATCATTGCCAGTCTTATCAGTTGCAAGTGTGTATTTGTTGTAATAATGACAACATAATACATTTCACAGTAATTATAATAAAAAATAAAAACGATTTCCTTAAAGAATTATGATTAGTCATCAGGCTCGTGACCCCGCGGCGAGCTGGGGGTGTGTCAGTGACACACCCACGGCCATCTTACCGCCCGCCGATTTTGCGGCAGCTCTTTTCCTCAAGAACGTTAACGAAAAAGCTCTATAATGGCAGGCAAACATTTTTTACTTGACTTATTTTCTAAAAAGAATATAATTCACAAGAAGAAAGAGTCTAGCAGCACCGAAGCTACAAGTGAAGCTGCTACTAGTACTACAGTACATCATCAGAAGAGCCGCCTAAAGACGTGGATAATGCTAGCTAACGTGCACGTTAGCTGCGTTAGCAACGTTCCCCTGGCTAGCTCAAGCTCACCTTTCCCAGAGGTATGGACGGAGGAGATGTGGCGGAGGAAACAAGAGACATACCCGTGGATACACTGCAAAGCTGGGACACTGGGCTGCAAAGTGTGTTCATCCATATCTGATGTATCAGTCTTCAAAACGCAAGGTGTGTGTGTGTGTGTGTGTGAAAAAGCAGCACTGTCTGCTTATTTGCAATGTAGGCTAGGCCTAATCAGAATAATTTCCAGTCCAGATTCAATGTTTGTATTAGTAGGCTATATATATTTTTCGTTTTGTTTATTTAATAAGTTAATTTCAGAACAACTTTGGGAATTTTGTTTGTTTGTTATGAGTTTTAAATAGATTTTGAAAGTGGAGATAGAGAGAGAGAAAAGCAGCGCTGTCTGCTTAGTTGCAATACTGTAGTTTATGCAATGTAGGCCTCTACATTGTTTATGTAACTTATGTGCCAGTGTGTCCATGGTTTTGAGTCTGTGTGTCTGTTGAGCACAGCGCCGTCTGCTTTTTGCTGTACAGTGTGGACCTGTCTGCCCGTTTTGTGAGTGCACTGCGCGCGTGCGCACGTTTGGCATTGTTTGGGATGACCTAATTTAAAATAGCGTCCCCCCAGTAAAAAAATCCCCACTACATCACTGATCCCCACCAGAGCCATTTAATAGAAGAGTTACGACATCTCCGTTCACTCCAATGGACCACTTTTTTACAGCAATGGCGGATCGTGGAGCCTCTCAATCGTTCCCCGGAAGTTAGCGCCAAGGCTGGCAGAGCTGTGGAGTTGCAGCATAATACACCGTTCGTGACGGACTTTTAAAGGTAAGAAGAAGTTTAAAGATGTATATTGCGGATATTATCAGTACATCTGATTCAAATGAACATGTGTATTAAAGGATGTCAGTGGATTATCCCTAAATTAGTAGATTTAGGGAACGTTTACAGATAACAGATTAAGCTAGCATACCGAAGCAAGTTAGCAACACACGTTGAACAGCCTTTTAATTGTAAATTCCGTTCTCTTAATGTCATTTCGTCCAACATGTTGAATTAGAGAAGAGGGGCTTCTAAACGGGATTGTATGCGGGGGTGGAGGGAGTTAAATATTAGATAAATATAACTTTGGTGCGTGTAAGAGTGAGTGTTTTTAGCAGAGCCATATTGTGTCCTTGTGATTCTGTTGATTATTACCCGTCTGTATAATGTTGCAGCTCAGCTGATTCTGGATTGATGGCAAAGGGAGAGGGACTTAAGTGAGAGTGAAAACACAAGGTACGTTTAATACTACTGTTTTATATAAGTAAACACGTTATCTCCCCAAGGCAATAGGTGTGCTATATAGGTGTGTATAACCCTTTCTCCTGTCTGTTGCTCCCTCTCTCAGCACAAGAACCAGAGGGGGATTCAATGGAGCCTGAATACCTGCACTGAGACCCTCATCCTGCACCCTGAGTCTCAACTCTCAGTGTTTTTCAAGCCTTTCCCTGTTTTTTTGTATTAAACAAAACATTAAGCTTTCCCAATGGTGTGGTTTTCGTTTTGTGAAAAAGTGCAAATGCAGTGTTTGTATATAAATCACATATTTTGTTGCTGTTGGTCGTGAAATTGTTCCTGCTGACTTGAGCCAGCCATTTTTTCCTCCGCTCTGTGTCAGTGGGGAAGCCGTACATTCGTACTCCTTTCTCTGAGCGATTTGAGCATCCCCAGGCAGCACATCAAACCATGGTGGCGACTAGGAGGCAGCACAGCAAACCAGGACAACACGGAGGAAAAGGCACCGACAAACTGCATGATATGCTATTCAATGTTTATTGAATTCCATGTATTTGCAATGGATGTTCCTAAAGCAACACATTTAACATCATCATCATCATATCCTGTCGGTCTCCTGTCCTTTCTGAAAGCCATAAAGACAACATTAGTCATTTAGATAACTTGTGTCCTCAATTACCAGGGGAGTACTGAAACTACCATGAATTTAAGAAAATGGTAGAAATGAATCCAATCTGAATTTTAAAGCATTACTTTAGATCCCCTCCCTCTAAATGTATCAATAAACATTATAAAGTGATGCTCCTGACTACCATACAAGTTTAAGAAGATAATATTGGTTTGAAAGAATTCAAAGCTATAAATAAACAGCAACAGGCTCTTTAACCAAGGCACTGTTAGTAACATGTAAACTAGTTGTTCACACTAATCCTAATATTATCACTTAATATTAGCAAATTCGATTTTATTTTTGAAAACATATTGATGTAAATACATACACATATCGATTTGTTGTATAGATATTGCAAATCAAAACCTTTATTCACTAATAATTACCAAAAATCGTAGTTCTATCTCCTGTTATCAATGCATTCACATTGCCCGCCATGAACTTCCGGGGAACGATCCCTCGTCTACATGAACCACGTGACGATAACCGTTTTTGGACTTCCGGTGTCGTAACTCTTCTATTAAATAGCTCTGATCCCCACCATACGCCATCTCACATCATTCAGAGCTGATTGGCTGTAAGTACGTGTGCCGCGAAAAGTGTGGTGTGTGAAGAGGAGGAGAGAGAGCTGCAGTGACGCGTCCTAAAACCAGGAAGTAAACTGCGCATGGCTTCCCTCCACAAAAAAGCAACGAGATTTCTCCATAGGATTTTAGAAAATAGCTCAAAATAAGATCTGTGGGAAACAAACCTGTTAGATAAATGCACGTTTTGTTCAGCCGGTTAATATCCACATGTCTACCCTACTTTTATAATTTCGAATCATAAATCTATTGATTAGATTAGATTTATGATAGACTTTTGAAACTACAAGAAGATAAGGAGGACTTTTACAAAAAAGTAATAGAGATTTTTGTCCAGAAGGACAGGCAAATGGACTTCATCTTCAAGTCAAGGTAAGACTGCAATTTTATTGAAAATGGGATCTTACTAAGAGAGAACAATCCAATATTTAAATGATAAAATTACATTTTGTGGGTATCCTTCTGTTGAACTGTCTGTTTAAAATTAATCAAAGCATCAGACAAAAAAATCTTTTGAAAATAATATTATATTTTGATTTAGGTCAAAATATAATATTTGTAAACCTGAAGAGTCAGTGCCAGTGCCTCACCAGCCATGAACCTCACTGCAGAAGCTTATATATATATATATATATATAGTAGGGCTGTCAAGTTAACGCGCTAATAACGCAAAAAATAATTAACGCCACTAATTATTTTAACGCGATTAACGCATGTGTATTTTTTTCCTCGGCCGGGACATTGTACGAGAAGTCAGCACACTCATGATTGCAGCGTCCAGGCAGCTCCCGTTCGAGCATATGCCTTGAGTTGCACACACACACACACACACACACACACACACACACACACACACACACACACACACACACACACACACACACACACACACACACACACACACACACACACACACACACACACACACACACACACACACACACACACACACACACACACACACACACACACACACACACACACACACACACACACACACTACACACACACACACACACACAATATTCAGAGGTTGTTGTGTTTAATATGCATGAGAATATTTGTCATTGTTCAAATGATAATAAACATTAGCATAAAGCATATTTGGTTACGGCGGTTAGTGGTTACGGCGTCCCAACTTTTACAGCTAGGCGCTGCCACAGAGCCCACCAGGAAGGGAGAATGTTTATGGCACCCCTGGAAAGAAATCCCACTGTGACATAGTGTTGTCACGATACCAACATTTTGGTTTCGATACCGATACCAAGTCAAGAATTGCGATTCCGATTCTTTTTCGATACTTTTCTTAAAAAAAGGGAAACACGGAATATCGGCTTTAAAATTAGGAATAACAGATGATTTTAGCAGTCAGAACAACTAAAGCAGCAGTGTTACTAAGAACAGAAACACCAAAGAGTCACATCTAATATAAATATATATAAAAGCATTTATTTTAATTGTGTAGCAGTCAGTTTAACATTTTGGCAGCACTGTTGAGCATTTTGAAAATGTATTTTCATGCCTCTGTGCAAGGCTTAGTCTTTCTATCTGTATAGCCACTGGTGTAAAGTAACTAAGTTCATAAACTCAGGTACTACTTGGGTACAATTTTGAGATACTTGTACTTTATTTAAGTATTTCAATGTTTCTTTTGCTACTTTGTTCTTCTAATCCACTACAGTTCAGAGGTACATGGTGTACTTTTACTCCACTACATGTATTAATCCCTTTAGTTACTTCACAGATGTGGATGAATGATGTGAAATATAATCAAGTGTTAAATCAGACTTTAGTTCCACCTGGAGTAAATCCACCAGCTACCCTGCAGTCTACAAAGTACTTCAAACTAGCTGCACCTTCACCAGCTTTGAGAACACTTTCATGATCAATCATTATAAAACACATCATATATATTATTCTGAAATGGACCAATCTGCACAATGACTACTTTTACTGTCGCTACTTTAATACTTTTACTTGAGGAACATTTTGAATGCAGTACTTTTACTGTAACAGAGTATTCTACACTCTGGTGCTTCTAGTACAAGACCTGAGTACTTCTACTGTCGCTACTTTAACTATATTTTGATGATAATACTTTTGTACTTTTATTTGAGGAACATTTTGATTGCAGGATTGTTCCTACATTCTGGTACTTCTACTTTAACTCAAGTACAAGACCCGGGTACTTCTACTTTTACTCAAGTACAAGATATATACTTATACCACCTCCGTTTATAGCCTATGAAAAAAACGAATAGAAAACGAAGGCTAAAGCTAACGTTAGCAGATAGTGATGCTAGTTTGCTAGTTAAGTTTGCTCAACGATAATATTGCGACAGAAACACTTTTCAGTGCACATCACGCTCTGCTGCTCCGACAGGGAGCTCTGCTCTGAACACCTGAGCGGCCCGTTCACAGACTTCTGGCGTCTTTTTTGTCAACAAGCCGAGGCGCAGAAGGCAGTTGCACTCCCACTTGCAGCCATGCTTCTCGTTTTCTCACATGCTCTGGCAGCTAGCGCGTGGCCGCGTGCACGAGAGAGGGGAGGGACTTAGAACGTGCTTGAGAGGAGCGGGACTGCAGGCACGGCTGCAGAGCAGGGAGTGGAAGCAGAGCGCTGAATACACACGGCTCTTATTAAAACGGCGCTTTTTCACGGGAGTAATTTTCCCCGTCATTCTTAAAGTACCGATACTAATGAAACGGAGGAATCGTACCGTTTTTAACGGCAGGGTATCGCGGTACCTTTCAAGTATCGGTACACCGTGCAACACTACTGTGACATGAATAACAGTCAGTACACCAGAGGAACCAAGCTGAAGGTGAGAATACGGCAGACAACGGCAACTCACCAATAGTTGCAACACTGCAAGACCGGGAACCTCGGGAGGAGCCAATCAAACGCACCGGGCGTCAGCTGCGCTAAGACAGAGTAGTGTCAAGCCGGGTGTCGCTCGTGCCCATGAATAAATGACAGAAATGCAAGATGTTTTACCTGTCTGGTAGAGAGTGTGATGCGCGAGCTGCCACGCCAAACAATCCACGCGGCCACAAAGGAGAAGCGGAGGGGGAGTTAGCAGATTTGTCTCCTCCACTTAAATAGCAGGTGCGCTGGCATGGTGCCAAGCAGCGTCACAGAGGGAGGAGACGTGACGTCCGGTTACATTAGCATGTTTACAATTAGCTCAAGGTATAACTGAGGCTGATGGGAATGTCATCAGTTTTCCAGGTACATTTTTGATCTAATATGGTGCTTCAGGGATAGTCGGAGGACTAAGAATGACAATTAATCCTGAGAAGGTCATTTCCAATATAGGCTACTATGACATTTAACCCAATACAACAAAAGTCACCTCGAAAATAGATAAATAAGAAAAAACAACATTTATGACACTTAAAGAGTTTTGTTTAGCAAGATAAAACATCTTTACAATTGAACCTTTCCTTTAGGATTTTGTGATTCATGTGTTATGGCTAGAAGTAAAAATCAAACGTAAGACTACTGGTGCAACAACGTTTAGTAGTCTCCTAACAATTTTTTGGCAACATGTACAAACTCAAAAACGAACGAGTTGGGTATTCACTGACATATTTAATGTTGTACAACAAAACGTAGCATATAGTAGCCCTCCATTATAATTTGTCATCTGGGAGCTACTGTATAATGCCCATACAAATGTTGTACAAATTCATATTTATATTTTGATATTTACTTTATTAGTAAACCTTTAGAAAATGTAATGACATACCATCTATTAAAAGATGTTTCAGTCTGGACAGACGTGGTTGATGTTGTCATCCCATGAGCAAAGTTGCTCCAAGGGACCATCTTTACACTGCATGCACAGTAAACTATGTTTTTTGAATTAATTTCACCTGCTGAACACAAAGGGGTTGAGCAGAATGACACGACAGAGCATTTGTCATTATAATGAACCAAACTAAAGTAGAGGCCGCCCACTATCTGTGTCTGCAGCAGCTACAATACTGGAGCTGCTGGATGTCGTGGCTGAGTTAATGGCTGATATGCTTCATCATTTCCAGCTTATCCGCCCTCATCTCATTTTCTCAACCAGTTATAAATACTAATGAGAACAACATTTTGAAAAGGTCAGCCTACAAACCGGTGCTGCTTCTCATTATGTACCAGATATATTTCTGGTCATATCACAAAACAATTAGTAACTCACACCGAATTAACCAAATATGACTCCAGACAGCCTTTTAGAAAGGGCATATTGTCCAAAATGAGAAACATTGATTTATGTGCACTTTACTTTTTAGTACACTTTGTGTGAACGGACGTAACCTTGAAGGGAAATATGGTCACAGCAGACGGATTGTGAGTGCAAGAGAGCGGGGAAGAGGTGGCCAGCTTTGGGAAGAAAAGGGGAGCGAGGGTGAGAAAGAGATTTATCGATCTTGGAAAGAGCTCAAAGGCATGTCCCAATTCAGTGATTCAGAGATTTGGCTCACAGTCAGCAAGGTCGAGCTGGTGCTACTGCTGGTGAGAAGAATATGAAAGAGGACAGGAAGTCTTACATACCTCCAAACTTTTCTCTGAATTGGTACTTCAGGACTTACTTTGAACTGGTAATAAAACACTCTCAATTTTATATTGATGCCAAGACCATCAGTGAGAACATTGGCTTTTTCTATATGGTTCTCCTAATTCTTGTCATTGGTGCCGATATAGAATGTCAAATATGGCCCTTTAGTTTAACAGTTTTTCCCAACGACTATGTACTGGTATGACCCTGATAGTTTATTTGGCTTACCCAACACATTCTAAAAACAACCTCTTCTTCAGATGATAACAGGACAAAGCTGACGCACAGTGAGAGCAACAGGACATCCGGGAGTCCATCTTATCAGGTGGATAACAGTAATTGTACTTGTACAATGACAAATTAAAGATCTTATCTTATAGCTCCCTGGAGCCAATCTATCCTTGCTAGGAACAGAACTTGCTTTGACTAGTTATCAAATGTTGATTATTCTCTTAGGAATAGGTAAATAGTTAGGAGTGAGCAACAACACTTCAGAATTGGCTGGGCAGGAGCTGTGTCACTTCGTTGCTGCAGCAAATGTCTTTGTCAATTCTCCGGCCGTCACTTCCAAGAAACCTTCAGTGTCTGTTATTCGTTGGAGCTCTTCAGTGTTCTCCTTGTGTTTCGAGTCCATCGGTTTTATCACAGGTTCCCAGACCAATTTTTGTGAAATTAGATGCAATCCTACAGGATTACCAGAAACTTCTTCCGCTAAGACTTGCAGCGAGGCCTCAGGCAGTGAATAGCCCGCAACAGACAGACCCAGATCTGACTTTTCTGTCACCTATGACCGACAATCGAACCTCAGACGAAAATATTGTGGGCTCCACGCCTAACAAGCTACCGTTTTTGTCCAAAGGGGCCGCCAAATTAAATTCTAAATGAATGTTCTTCATTCAATGGCGGCTATGTTTTTAAAGCACCAGAGACTATGTCTTAGCACCTGCACACAGTGAGATGTCTCCCACTAAGAAACAGTTTCACAGAATCAGAATCACAAATTGTTCTTCAATAATGTCATTGAACGGCTAAAATAGTATGAATAAAATCATGCAAAAATGTTATGCAATGCATCAAGCTTAATCAAACTATAAACAATGTATATTTACAGATGATGTGTCATGACAAGCACCGTTTTTAATTGTCTCAAAACATGTGTTAGCATATCCAGATAGACTTTTCCTCAAAAATCTTCATTGGGTGAACAGAAAAAATTACCACATTGGTGCCGAATGTGTCACAACTTCATAAACACAGACACAACCACAATGTAACAAGCCCAGCGAATCAAGGAACCAAACTGACCAGCACACAGTATGCAACACGTACTAATAGAAAGCAGAGATCTTCGGAAAGGCGGAGCATGAAACACCACAGAGATTATACTAATATACAGTCCAAGTTTTGAAAAGGGCCAAATTCTTATCTGAAAATACATGTTTTGGTCTTTAAGACAGAGCAACAGAGCAAAACATACTTTCAGGCATGGAACATTTTCTCAGTTCACAGGAAGTAGCAAACCGGAACAGAAGAGTAGTAAGTGCTATGTCGATGATGTATTTTACTGATGTCAGAATACATGATTGCATCTGTTTCCCATTGGGGTGGTGGATAAGTGCAATGCTGCTTTGTGCAGCCATGTTCCCACACAGTTTGGTTTTGAGTCCGTAATTAGATACAGTATACGGAGAACGTAAATGTACTTTCCTTTCAAATCAATTTGAGAACTGTAGGCTTTGCTAATCATACATTTAGGCAAATAACATTACTAAAACGTACAATGTGGTAAACTATCTGCATTAGTTAATAGTTCAATATACAATATCAATTTTCAAAAATGTGACTTTCAACATAGTGAAGCAACTGAATTGAATGAAATAGCCTGTTAACTCATTCTCTAATACCACAGGAAGTTAGCATGCTAACATGTGGCATACAGTGTGTGCGGGCCTGTCCAAAAACTGTTGCAAAGTTCCCATTTCTCATTGTTCTTGAAGTTAACTTCCTGACCAGAAAAGTTCTGAAGGAGTTATTTTGCAAACACATTGGGAATTACGGAGGTTTCAAAATGGTTTTACTTTCTGGCGACTTGCATATTTACAGAGATAAATGTGGCACCGAGGCATAAGAGCGCCACTACACCGCCATCTCATCCCCTAAGCAGTCCGGTAGACTTTCTGCGTTCAGCACGTTTAAGAGTCGAGCAGCACCGTCAGCCCCCCCCACTGCATCCCCCTGCCCCAAACTGTCCCGGTCATCACTCTCATCTGTGTTCGACTCATACTCTGACCCGATACCTGACTCCCTGAACCGGAGCAGCTCCAGAGCTCCCAGGACCTGTTCCCCCAGCGGCGAGTAGTCGTCCGGGCCTCCGTCGCTGGGGGTCTCCCCCGAGTCCTGGACCTGCTCCTGGCTGTCCGGCTGGCGGGAGGAGAAGCGGAAGCACTCAAGGCGAACTCCACTGCCGGGGAACCCCAGAGGGCTGGTGTCGGTGCACAGGGTGCCAGGAGAGCAGGGCCCGGGGAGGGAGGAGAACCAGGGGCTGTCAATAATCTGGACCTGGGATTGAGCTGCAAAAGAGCCCATCGATAAAGAAGAGCTGGGTGGTTTGGTGCGGAAAGTGATCTCCAGAAGACTGTCCTGGGAGCCCACTGAGGAAGGGGGAAAAATATAAATTAAGAATGTGTAAGATGAAACTACAAAAATATATATATATTTTGGCTGATAACTTTCAGAAGTTTATCTCATTACGTACGGGATATTATTGTATCTCATACGTCAAAAATAAACAAAAAAACACTAGACATACATCCAACATTTTCCGCAAATTATCCTTTTTAAACTTTGCCTCTCAGGGCTTCCATACGGAACAAAGCAGAGCGAGATTTAGTAGTTATCGCGTTAACAGAGATACAAGACATGAGAAGTGAGGTTTGAGCCAAGATGAGGAGATTACACGGACAGGGATAAAGTCTGTGCTGACAGGATTTAATAATTCATGACTATAAGGTAGCATATTGCCACTGGCTAAGTGCAGTAAAGAGGGAGCCTTAAGCTGAGGCCTGGTTCCACCTGCTCTGCTCTGTTGTGCTGCTGTCGCTGAGGCCTGGTTCCACCTGCTCTGCTCTGCTGTGCTGCTGTAGCTGAGGCCTGGTTCCGCCTGGTTCCACCTGCTCTGCTCTGCTGTGCTGCTGTAGCTGAGGCCTGGTTCCACCTGCTCTGATCTGCTGTGCTGCTGTAGCTGAGGCCTGGTTCCACCTGCTCTGCTCTGTTGTGCTGCTGTAGCTGAGGCCTGGTTCCACCTTCTCTGCTGTGCTGCTGTAGCTGAGGCCTGGTTCCACCTGCTCTGCTCTGTTGTGCTGCTGTGGCTGAGGCCTGGTTCCACCTTCTCTGCTCTGTTGTGCTGCTGTAGCTGAGGCCTGGTTCCACCTGCTCTGCTCTGCTGTGCTGCTGTAGCTGAGGCCTGGTTCCACCTGCTCTGCTCTGTTGTGCTGCTGTGGCTGAGGCCTGGTTCCACCTGCTCTGCTCTGCTGTGCTGCTGTAGCTGAGGCCTGGTTCCACCTGCTCTGCTCTGTTGTGCTGCTGTGGCTGAGGCCTGGTTCCACCTGCTCTGCTCTGCTGTGCTGCTGTAGCTGAGGCCTGGTTCCACCTGCTCTGCTGTGCTGTGCTGCTGTAGCTGAGGCCTGGTTCCACCTTCTCTGCTCTGCTGTGCTGCTGTAGCTGAGGCCTGGTTCCGCCTGCTCTGCTCTGCTGTGCTGCTGTAGCTGAGGCCTGGTTCCACCTGCTCTGCTCTGTTGTGCTGCTGTGGCTGAGGCCTGGTTCCACCTGCTCTGCTGTGCTGCTGTAGCTGAGGCCTGGTTCCACCTGCTCTGCTCTGTTGTGCTGCTGTGGCTGAGGCCTGGTTCCACCTGCTCTGCTCTGCTGTGCTGCTGTAGCTGAGGCCTGGTTCCACCTGCTCTGCTCTGCTGTGCTGCTGTAGCTAAGGCCTGGTTCCACCTGCTCTGCTCTGCTGTGCTGCTGAGGCCTGGTTCCACCTGCTCTGCTCTGTTGTGCTGCTGTAGCTGAGGCCTGGTTCTACCTGCTCTGCTGTGCTGCTGTAGCTGAGGCCTGGTTCCACCTGCTCTGCTCTGTTGTGCTGCTGTGGCTGAGGCCTGGTTCCACCTGCTCTGCTCTGCTGTGCTGCTGTAGCTGAGGCCTGGTTCCACCTGCTCTGCTCTGCTGTGCTGCTGTAGCTAAGGCCTGGTTCCACCTGCTCTGCTCTGCTGTGCTGCTGAGGCCTGGTTCCACCTGCTCTGCTCTGCTGTGCTGCTGTAGCTGAGGCCTGGTTCCACCTGCTCTGCTCTGCTGTTGTAGCTGAGGCCTGGTTCCACCTTGCTCTGGGAACAGTGTGGATACTGTTGTGCTGGACTGGGAGAATGGCGGGTGTCGTGTTTCTGCTGTGCCTTTTCTTGGCTGTGCTGGACAAGGAGAAGATCGCTAGTCGTCCTGAAACATCTACTGGATTCGGGTATGTTCTGCCGCCCGCAGTAGACATCCCCTGTACAGTTTCAGAGGTGTTGCACAAACAATTGCTGGTTGCACTGTCGCCGACATTCATTTCGGAAAATGTTTGTCTTTCTCACATGCCTGCCACGATGGTCCTTCAGAATTGTTTTTTAAACTCTAATCTCACTTTCGCGAAGTTTGCTGGTGACTCTAGAACAGCTGACAATGTATGTGTGTTGATTAAGAGGAAAAGGTGCTTGGTATTTTTATTGTTGTTACTATCAGGAAATGTACAGCCAAATCCAGGTCCACCTAGCAGTATTAGTCAAATAGCTACTCCTGCTGATCTTATATCTAGATCTGGGGTAGGTTTAATTAATTTAAATGTGCGTAGTCTGTTACCTAAATTAGATTTTGTCCGTATTTGGGCGAGTTCGACTGATGCTGATGTCATTGTCTTATCAGAAACGTGGCTAGATAAATCCATTTTGGCCTCTGACATTTACATAAATGGTTACAGTGTATATCGTACTGACCGGGCTAAAAAAGGTGGTGGCGTTGCCATTTATGTGAAAAATAAGTTTTGTGTAACCAATATGGTTTCCAAATCTGTTAGGAAACAGCTAGAATTTTTAGCCGTGAATATTGAGGTAACAAAGGGTCAACAGGTCATGGTGGTGGGCTGCTACAGGGCCCCTTCGGCTGTCAAGGACTCTTATCGTCATTGGCAAAACTGTTATCACAACTTTCCTACAAGGAAATAGTGCTGCTTGGTGATTTTAATGGGACTGGTTAACTTCTGTGTCAGAGGATTTTAAAAACCTGTGTACCTCTTTGAATTTTACCCAGATTATAGACAGTCCTACTCGCCCCAAATATTAAGTCCCCAAATAAATCCTCCTTAATTGATCTAATTTTAACAAATGTTCCACATAAATACTCATCTGTGGGAGTATTTGCTAATGATGTGAGTGACCACTGTGTTGTGGCCACAATTAGGGACACTAAGGTCCAAAAGGTTAAACCACGTATCATCACAAAGAGAGACAAAAAACACTTTGTGGAGCAGGGTTTTTTACATGATCTGTTTGATTTTGATTGGGGTAAAATCAATTTGTGTGCTGATGTAGAAACTGCATGGTCTTATTTTCATCTTGGTTTATGAAAATTATAGATAGACATGCACCTCTGCGTACATTTAGAGTGAAGGGACGAAGCAATCCCTGGTTTTCTGCTAAGCTGTCCAGTCTCCTTCATGAGAGAAATAATGCTTGGGCTAAGGCTAGGAAATCAGGCTCAGAGGTAGAATGGCTACGTTCAGGCAGCTAAGAAATAGCTTCACATCTCAAATAAAAAGTGCTAAATCAAAGTACTATTGTCGGTTACCACAGAAAACCTGAATAATCCTAGGACATTTTGGAAAGCCATAAAATCGATTTCCACTGGTGATATCCCAAATGAGCTACCTCCGTGCCTTACCACAGCATCTGGCACTATATCAGACAGGGCTACTATGCTAAATTGCTTTAATAAGCATTTTGTGTCTTGTGGCTCTATGTTGATTCTGTCACTGACTGTACTTCTGCTTCTGTGAACGCTCCAATCCTTGACTCTGAACAATGTGGTCTGGAAAACCCTTTCAGTTTTACTCCTTTAACTATTGGTATTGTTCATGAAGCATTATCCAAGTTAGATCCTAGGAAACCGGCTGGCCCGGACAACTTAGAACCTTTCTTTTTAAAGATAGCTGCAGATTTTATTGCTCCACCTCTTACTTCTCTTTTTAACCTCTCCCTCAGCACAAATGCAATTCCAAAAGTATGGAAGTCTGCTTATGTCTTGCCTTTACTGAAAGGAGGG
This sequence comes from Pseudochaenichthys georgianus, assembly GCF_902827115.2. Taxonomy (NCBI): domain Eukaryota; kingdom Metazoa; phylum Chordata; class Actinopteri; order Perciformes; family Channichthyidae; genus Pseudochaenichthys; species Pseudochaenichthys georgianus. The sequence continues at coordinate 9,879,884 of NC_047519.1, read as the reverse complement.
GAGGCAACTATTTTAAATAACTATAGGCCAATCTCTAAATTGTCAGTTCTGGCTAAGGTGCTCGAACGCTTAGTGAGTGAACAAGTAAAGGAGTTTTTATGTACAAATGACATCCTGTCTAAACATCAGTCAGGATTCAGAAAGAAACACAGCACCATCACTGCGGCAATGAAAGTGGTAAATGACATTACTAGTATTTTAGATAATAAGCAGAGTTGTGCAGCTCTGTTATTGACCTTTCCAAAGCGTTTGATACCATTGATCATCGCATCTTAAAGCAGAGGCTACTCAGTATTGGCATATCCAGCCTTGCAGTGGGGTGGTTTGTGAACTACCTCTCTGAAAGGTCCCAATGTGTTCATTTTGATGGACTGTCTTCTGAGTGGTTAAACATTTCTAATGGTGTACCACAAGGTTCTGTTTTAGGACCACTTTTATTCTCCATATATATCAACAGTTTAGGTGATAATGTGGATGAAGCTACTTTACATTTTTATGCGGATGATACTGTGATGTATTGTGCAGGTCCCACCATTAAGGAGGCTGTTGTTAAATTACAAGCTGTTTTAACACTATTCAGACTCAGCTCTCTGAATTAAAGCTTCTTTTAAATGTGGATAAAACCAAGGTAATGCTCTTTTCAAAAGCTTAAAAAGACACCAGAGCCTGTTTAGATATTGTAACTACGCAAGGAACAAAACTTGAAGTTGTTGCCTGTTACAAATACCTTGGTATCTGGCTTGATGATTGTCTCACTTTTAAACTTCATGTCAATAACCTGCTAAAAAACTGAGGGTTAGGCTAGGTTTCTTTTTCAGAAACAAGTCCTGTTTCTCGTTTGAGGCCAGGAAAAGGCTAGTCACTGTGACCTTTTTACCTGTGCTGGACTATGGGGATCTGGTCTATATGAATGCACCTGTCAATTGCCTGGTCAAGTTAGATGCTGCGTATCACAGTGCACTAAGATTTGTGACAAACTGTAAAGCATTAACCCATCACTGTACCCTGTATGCAAGGGCTGGTTTGCTTTCACTAACTGTACGGAGGCTCAGTCACTGGTACATTTTTATATACAAAGCCATGCTAGGGAAACTTCCATCTTATATCTGCTCCCTGATCTCACGGAGAATTGTAAGTGGCTACTGCCTGAGATCGAATGCTGTGGTTTTATTAAATGTGCCAACTGCTAGGACTGTCTTAGGGAAGACAGCTTTTAGATGCGCAGCTCCTCTGTCTTGGAATAGTCTGCAAATTAAATGGAAACTGAACAATCTGGTGCCACTAAATGTTTTTAAAGCTCGGTTGGATGCTAGTCAATCGGAAGCTATTGGTACCTGCTATGTGGATAATGATATGAAATGATGCTGTATGATGTCCTTTTTGTTGTTCTGTTTATGTTTTTATGTTTCATGTGGAACTACTTGAGCAGGTCTCCCTTGAAAAAGAGATCAATGATCTCAATGGGATTTATCTGTATAAATAAAGGTTTGAAATTAAATGAAATGAGAGCAGAGAGCAGTATCGAACCCGCTGAGAGCGCTGCCATTGGATAATTAATTGCGTGCCAGAAGTGGATGAAAAAGGAGCCATGACGACAGGAAGGAAGCAGGGATTGAAAGTGGGAATAGGGAGGATTTTATGACAGAAATGATTGAGAGGGGAACAGTAATAGAGGAATATTTGATGCATCCAAACCGATCCAAACTAAATATTAGAGTAAAAATGTCCACTCACTAGATGTTAAGTGGCCCGCAGCTTTGAGCTCCAGCTCCTGTATCTGTTTGACCAGCAGGGAGATGTGTTGCAGCAGGTCGGTGTTCTGCAGCAGCAGCCTCTGCACCCTGGCCTGCGTTTCAGTCCGTGCACACACCTCCACCGACAGCTGGTCCTGCAGTAGATGGACCTGGATGGGCCAAAGCTCATATCGTTAAGAACATACATACCATCCTGTCAAGAGGAAACCTGCTTATTAAATTCCACAGTGGCTCAGAAGTTTGGATTTGACAGTAATAAATCCTTCAAGGAAAGTCTCTCGTTTCTCCAGAGGGCATACTAGAAGAGACAGGCTGGAAGCGGCACATCAGCATTATGAATGAACTTCTGTCAGGAGATCGGCCGATGTCAAAAAGCACACTCTGAAAAATGGTTTTCTTTCAGATGTTCAAAGACCTTTAAACCACTGCTCGGGCATTTTTGATCTAAAGTTTTCAAAAGTCTATGTAGTGGTTTAGAGGAATGAAGGGTGAGAATGTAATCACCCAAAATGTCTCGCCACATCCTATTTAGCACGGCACTGATTGAAAATGGAAGAAGCAATCACGTCACAACATTTATCATTTATCCTGATGAAGGGATTTTGATCTGCATCTTTACGTCATTTGACATTTGAATTGTTCCTTGGACTTAAAAACAAACATGCTCATAACATTATTTTAAATAGATTCTCGTCTATGATCAATTTGTTTTTAGCCAGACAACAAAGCTCCCAGTGAGGCGATGTCACTGTGATGGTCCTTGGTTGATCCACCACTTTGGTGAACTGAACAATGTCATCAACTACTGGATGGATTGCCATGACATACTGTATGGTACAGAGATTTACCTTTCCTCTTTCATTACTGGTGAACATGTTTTTATCCTTAGGATGACTTGACATTTAATCAATGTTGACATTATTTAATGTCAACATTTGCAAAAATGAATTTACGTAAAACTTTAAAGAGGCCCTATTATCCTCTCTATCACAACAGAGCCGGCCAGCTAACCAATCAGAGCAGACTGGGCTCTGGTTTCAGACAGAGGGTGAAAAGAGTGCTGCAGCACAGGCTGTATGAGAACAATAAAGAGCTTTTTGAACATTAAAGCATGGAGACATGTCACAGTAGAGGAATAAAATACAAATATGAAGCTGAAAATGAGCAATCTAGTTGGCCCAATATGAAAATGTGTATTTAAAAAACGTACATTTTTTTAACATATATTTAAACCTATATTAAGACTTTTGCCTTTAAACTCAACGCTAAAATACATATTTCCTCATTCATCTGCCTGTATGTATGTGAATAAGTCTTACGATGACTAAATTGTTTCCCCATGGAAACCACATAAACTGAGCTGATTTAATTGGTTTCTGAACTGCCTGAACTGTACACCTTTACGCCAGTAGAGAACAGACGGATCAATGAAGAGAAGTCTGTTACCAATCAGCTTCAAAGTGTCATTATCCGGTGCAGACGCAATGCGCCAGGCGACAGCTGCTCGCTGTCTGAAAACACCTTGAATCTTGTTGATCTATATTGGGGTCCAATATGTTCTATGCTATAAATCAGGCTAATGATTCATAAACATCCTCCTATGTAAAAACCTCCAGAATATAGATTAGGAATGAAACCTGGTGTTTGGTGTATGTAAATGCTCAGACTTTTTAAATGATTTAAAAAAAAAAACCCCACTTAAATAATAAATAAATCAAAGACACTAGTGAATAAGTGAATAAGCATAAAATACATTGTAACTGATAGCAACCATTAAACATCTTCAATTGATTATTGATATTTAGATATTTAGGTAATCATTTAATTACACATCTTCTGAAATGTTTTGTTTTCAAAATTTGAAAAAACATGTTTTCCATGTATTATCTGGCCTGAATTTAGATAGAAGGCTCGATTAAATAAGAATTCAACAAACTGTAAGCACTTGAAAGGTAGTTACATGCCATAGCTGTGGTTCTACAGGGAACAAGACTGGCCCTCAGTACCTGCTCTGAGGCAGCCAGCGCCTGCTGCTCCTGCTGACGCAGCTGTTTCTGCAGCAGATGGACCTGGTGCTCCGCGGAGCAGGGGGCCTCCTCTGCAGACAGACCCGACACAGAGGCTCCGAGGAGGGGCGAGCTCAGCAGGAGAGACGGGTCATCTGACACCTGCAACAGATAGCCCAGTTAATGGGTCCTAACTTCTTCTAACGCTCTAAAAAAAGAAAGGAACAATAAACTACATTTACAAAACCGTGATGGTGATATCAAAGTAAAAACATGATGGCTAATTTAAACCTTCACGACAAGGGTTTGTTCTTAAATGACGGGGTGACGGAGCGCACTCTGGCAAAAACCGGACCATTTGTAAACTCAGATAGACTTGCCATTGATGTGCAGCTATTGTGTAAAAGTACATTTTTAGCCATACTATTTAATAAGACATTTAGCTAGCTAACTAGTATACATTTTCTCCAACTCCTTCCGTTAGCTTTAGCCAATTTTTTCGAACTAAAGTTTTTTATTTACATGTTCGTTAATTGACATTGAACAACGCTCTCATTACGTGCAGAGCGTGAAATTGGAAGAGTAAAATAATCTTGCATATTAGCACTTTAAATGGTGTTACTCAAAAACATATCACAGCAGGAGTACAAATAGTTGTGGATAGTTTGTACTGTAGATGTGAAAAAAGTTAAGTGTTGGGTAATATAGCCAAGGATCCTAAATAATTTAGTAACAGTGGAAAGTAAAACATCATGAAAGATTGTGTGTAACACTTCAAAGACGTGGTTTAAAGTTTCTCAGCCAATCTAAGATCCCTGGGGAGGAGAAAGAGACTGCAAAGAGACCGCCAGCAGCATAAATAAGTTTCATTACTGCATGATCTTCACCCTTTCAGAAGATAAAGGCTTAAACCTGCTTCATTCATTCAATGCTACGTTAGCAAGTGATATGATTTATTCTGACATTTTCCCCAAATAACTTCCAAAATCTGGGTGTCTTTGTGTCTGGATGAATGCTGGTGAGGGGGACTGGCAAACATGTTTAAAAGTGTTATGATCAATGCTATATCTATTATGTCAAGCTGCTTAAATAAATAATAAATAAAGAAGGAATTGTTTTTCACACCAAATGAAGATGAATGAAGACACAGTGGTTTGTTTAGCGAAGCTGCTGTTGATTGATGATCTTGTATTTCTGCTGCTCGTGTGATACATTTCCATTTGAATTACAGGTGAAGTGCTTGTGATGTTGAGAGGCTGACACACAGGGGTGGAAGTTACATTACTCTTGTTATTGTAATAATGTAGTGTTTTTGTAAAGGCTAAACTTCTCAGACTATTTTTAAATATCATAAATATTAAATTAACTAGTAGTCTAACTATGTCCCTAGGCATCTCCATTACTTCCTGTCTGAGATATTGCAGGGACAGACGTAGGTCAACTTTGACCACCAACACATTACTAGTGCATCCTTAAATCCAAGTGGAGGTTTGTGCCAAATTTGACAAAAGATTATCTACATGCGTTCCTGAGATAACACAGCCTGAAAAAACATTATGCCTCACCAGCCAGATATTTTAATTCATACCAAACAGATGCATGTTTAAGGCTAACAGGCTAAATGCTAAAAATGCGATTGTTGGATCTTCTTGGAAATTTCTCAGAAGCTGTTTGACTGCCGTGAAGGTTTGCTCAGCTTGTTTCTTTGATAACTCTACATACAGGTATAACATATTGTATTTGGTTAAAATACTTTCGAAACAACCAAGAAGTTTTAAAACAGTATAAAAAAATCAATTTATGACTTCTGTCTGGCAGACAACCACAACCAGACAATGCATGCCATTACAGGGGACCAAATGGAAGGGAATGTACCTTGAATCAAAATACAGAATTCTCTGGTTTTGACAATTGTTGGAAACATTTAGCAGAGGTTTTTCTAGAAAAATATAGTATAGAGAGCCTAAGTCCCTCCCTTTCCGGTGGTCCACCATGGGACCTTATTTCGGAAAAAATATGTATCGTAGTCAATGGAGAGAGAGAAATAATTGTTTGATCCCGTTTGAATTTTGCCATGAATTACACATGATGTTTGTCATAATTTTTTTATTTCCAAGTCAGGAAAGTCACAGTTTGTCGTAAAACTGTTGAAATATAAGACTGAAAATACGCAACTAGAAAGACCACAAATCCAAGTGTAAGTGATGTCATAACTCGTTTAACAATCAGCAAAACCTTGTACAGCCGGTCCCGCATGCTGGCTCTTACGGAACCGACTTACTTCCCTTTTGTGTAATAGCAGCTCTCAACATGCCCAGACGTGTAATGATTTTCAATGATTTTCATTCTGAAAGAAAGAGGTGAAATGTGCCAAGGTGACGGCCATCTTGGTGTTGGTGATGTGTATTGCAAGACCAGAGATCCCACACGGAAAGAAAGTATAGGAACATATATGCCAATATATGGCAAATATATGCTGCATATTGCCATATTCAGGTTCATATATGTTCATATATGTGGATTAATAGGAGATATATGTGTCATATATAGCTCATATATTTCCACATATGTGCCAAGTCAGGTTCATATATTTGCATATATCTCCTACATAATGCCTCATATACAGCTCATATATCTGTCTTTGTGCATACATGTCATACAGAATGCCTACATATAGGTCTTTGCAAGGTAATGTGGTGATGTGCATATTATTCCAAAGTTCTATATAACTACATGAATTAATCATTGTACTTATTTCCATTCAATGCAGATTGCCAATTCAATGTATAAAGACAATATCGTTTGATTACGGTATGCTTTATTGTGTGAAGCAACATTTTTAGTTTAGTTATTTCACAGGAACCGGATGTTTATATCCGCTCGACGTCAGCTGATCAGTTTAAGATTAGTAAATTATTAAATATTTGATAATTGTATATTATTGTTAAAAAGTTAACGTTAATAACGCGTTTTTTAACGCCACTAATTATTTTAACGCGATTAACGCATACATATTTTTTTCCTCGGCCGCCCCGTAGTTTCAGAGCGCATCGAGTTTAAAATACCATCTACAAGCTGATGCTGACAGCCCCGCTCCTGCTGCCCGCTTGCAGCAGACCACACTTCCACGCTCACCGGCAGGCACCGACTGGCCATCGGGAGGACCGGGAGGGTGTGTGTATGTGTGGCCCGAGCGAGCGAGAGAGAGACCTTACGTGCATTGTTGTTGTTAGCATCTGGTGCTAGCTAGCTGCGCTAACGGATATAAGGAGCTGTTTAAATGAAAACAGAGGAGCGACATTTCGCCGACAACTGCGCCGAGCACTTGACTTTATGCAGGAAGCAGACAGTGGGACATTGTAGAAAGTCAGCACACTCAGCAGAGTGCAACATGATTGCAGCGTCCAGGCAGCTCCCGTTCGAGCATATGCCTTGAGTTGCACATAGCTCCAACGATCCATCACACACACACACACACACACACACACACACACACACACACACACACACACACACACACACACACACACACACACACACACACACACACACACACACCACACACACACACACACACACACACACCACACCCAGTCTCACGGCATTTCGTGTTCACCAACACGATTTTTAATCTATTGATTCGTGTTCACCATCACGATTTGCCCCTTTTATTCGTGTTGCACAGGACGATTTTAAAAGCAATGTATTTCTACTGGTAACGTGTTTCGTGCCTGCAGGCTGCAGCACGTCTTTTTCTCCGGTCGGGTCGTGGAAGACCGGAAGCTGTGTGGTTCATAAAAACATGTTCTTACTCAATATCAAGCCACAGTTATTGCTTTTATTTTAAATCGTATAATTTCGGACTTTTGTTGCCGTCTGTGAGGAAAATAAATGGGGCTCAGAGCCTCAGGATACTGAAATCTGTATTTTTTAAATCTTTTTTTCCTTCTAATTTGTTGTTCTTTTCAAAATAACACACTTTTATTTACTCACCAATAACACTCAATTATCCTTGCTTTTATTTATTGGTTTAATTCCATAATCTCGGGCTTTTTTGGCGTCCGTCAGGAACTGAATTTCAAAATAAATATAACCGGAAACAGACGTGGGCATTTCGAGCGATTACCCAAGATCCTCAGCTATGGTTTTAAGCTCGTTGATTGGATGTGTTAGCCGCAATGTATGCTGGGATTTGGTGTTTATATTATATGAAATCCGGAAAACATTTTAAAAGTATAAAATAATACCTAATTCCGAGTGCCCTTGCTTTTCTCTTTGAAAGTCATCACATAACGGCATTGTAATACACGGTTCGGCTGCATTACATATTACAGATCTGCCGTAGAACTTTATTTATTTATAGCGCCCTGATGAGAAGACCTTTGGAAAAACTGGAAGAAATGGCGCCGAAACTGAATACTTGACGTGGATCATAAATATATCAACAATTAAACAACATCTTCAATTTCTCTTCACACAATACGTCTCCTTGCAGTATCAACACTAATTCGGCTGACTTTTACATTTGATCTAATTCATAGATAGGTTATATTTACACCATAACGGTGCACAGCTGAGAGAAAAGGACTGTAGTTTTCAAAGATATTACTGATTTTCTTTGAATGTAAGAATGTAAATACTGAGTCTGAAATAGTATAGCAATATGCTGTAAAATGATGTGAAAGCATGCATAAAACTATACATCTTCAGATGTTGTACATACACACTAATAATACAAAGTTATTATGGCTGTGTGCACCTCGTGTGTACCTCCTAGTGGTTAAAGCACGTTATTGAATTATTGTTTTATGTGTTATATTTGATTACAAAAATATTAAGAGTACATACTTTCATAGGGGGAAAGTATAATATAGAAATATAGAATATAAAAAATCAAGAAGATACTATAAGTTATCTCTACAATAAAACAGTTTAGTGCAGGATGTACACAGATATTAATAGGAGGAGGTGCAAAACAGAAAAACGGATTAACCTTTATTTAAACATTACATATTAAATATTAAGCCTGACAAAGTAATTAACGTCTAATATATTGCTTTCCTGCAATGTTAACTATGTTGAAGCACTTATTTTAACTGATATTATACACATTAATTATACTCTTATGTATGTAGATAGAATAAGAAATGTGCAGAATATGACAGTTTAATGGTGGAGGTACACACATATTGATAGATGTCTTGTAATGCACTGCTGAGGAACCTGTGACCCCAGTGTTTCATTCATTGCATAACTACACCGTAGTTGTGTATGATATGTCAATAAACCTTTGAAAATCTTGAAAGGGATGTGCAAAATAGCCATAATATACAGTCTTTAATTAACTATTAGTAGAGAATAACGAGTAATGAATATACTTTATTACTTGTTTCCATTCATGTCAATTGCAGATACATGTTTAGTAGGGATGCACGATATTGGTTTTTTGAAACCGATACCGATACCGATAACTTCCTGCTTCTCAAGACCGATACCGATACCGATAACCGATAATAAAAATAAAAATTACGCCACTAATTATTTTAACGCGATTAACGCATGTGTATTTTTTTTCCACGGCCGCCCCGTAGCTTCAGAGCGCATCGAGTTTATAATACCATCTACAAGCTGATGCTGACAGCCCTGCTCCTGCTGTCCGCTTGTGGCAGACCACACTTCCACGCTCACGGCAGGCACCGACTGGCCATCGGGAGGACCGGGAGGGTGTGTGTTTGTGTGGCGCGAGTGAGCAAGAGAGAGACCGTACGTGCATTGTTGTTTTATCATCGGGTGCTAGCTAGCTGCGCTAACGGATATAAGGAGCTGTTTAAATGAAAACAGAGGAGCGCTCTATCCACACAACTGCGCCGAGCACTTGACTTGATGCAGGAAGCAGACAGCGGGACATTGTAGGAGAAGTCAGCACACTCAGCAACATGATTGCAGCGTCCAGGCTGCTCCGGTTCGAGCATATGCCTTGAGTTGCACATAGCTCCAACGCGCGCGCGCAGACACACACACACACCATTTGTATTGTATGAGAGAGGTTCCAGGTTGAATTGAGGCGAATATTTGTAATGTTCAGAGGTTGTTGTGTTTAATATTCATGAGAATATTTGTCATTGTTCAAATGATAATAAACATTAGCATAAAGCATATTTGTCCACTCATATGTTGATAAGAGTATTAAAAACTTGAAAAATATTCCTCTAAGGTACATTTAGAACAGATCAAAAATGTGCGATTAATCGCGATTAACTATGGACAATCATGCGATTAATCGTGCTTAAATATTTTAACCGACTGACAGCCCTATAAACACATTATCTGAACCACAAGTTTTCACTAAATGTTACCTTTAATTGTTTTCGTTTTTTTATATTATTAGAGAATAATAGAGACATTCGCTGCAGAATGTGACGTCATAGAAAAGCGCCACTCACAACGAGCGAGCATTCATGACGTCATCCCCTGTTTATTCCAACCGCTCGCGGGTACAGGAAACACAACAGACAGAACAAACATACAAATTACATTAATGTCACCATGTGCACGTTTGCCCTGGTGGAGTGGACAGAAGGTAGTGACAAGGGACTTAGGAGCATTCTGCCGAATGACTGTGTTCGAGATTTTCATGAAGAGAATTACTTGAATGGCGACAAAAAAACTCCTGAGGATTTTTGGTGGAATGGCGCCATGGACGCAAGGGAGCTAATAGACCAACCCAGTCTCACAAAAAAACGTGTAATAACTACGTTGGTCCACAACGTAGGACGTAGTATTTATACGAAAACGCCTCTGAAATTGTAAGATCCCTACGTTTTTTTTCACCATTCATTCCAATGGCTGGCGTCTATGTCACCTGATCTTCACATTTCTCCCTGCAGGAAAAAAAAAAGATGGCCGAACTTCGTTTTATTCTCGGTGTAAAATGCCTATTTAAAGTTACTTTGGCCATTAAAATGCGTTTTGATGTCATTTGATGCGAGAAATATGAGTTGTTATTTCAGATTATGTGTACAGTGGATGTACATGATCTTTAGTTTGCTAGTTATTACGAAGATTACTTCAGGAAATGGTGTCTATACAACGTTTTCATTGTTACCAAGGTGGTTGCTAGGGACGCTGCTATCGATATTATTTATGTTATGTTGTGTAACTGTTTAATGGTGTTATCTTTATTGCTACCTCCTTCCCCGTCAAAGTACAGTATAGTGTTGGTCCACAGCGCAAACGTATTAGTTTAACAAAATCCGCATCTAAAATGGTGCAGAAACGTTATTTTCCCCCTGTGCAATTCCAGTCTCACATCTCACAGCACATCGTCATTAACAAATACCGGAAACAGACCGAAAACACTTTATTCCGAGTGTACTTGCTTTTCTCTTTGAAAGTCATCACATAACGGCATTGTAATACACGGTTCGGCTGCATTTATAGAGCCCTGATGAGAAGACTTCTAGACAAACATGAGGAACTGCCGCCTACACTGGAAACGTGACATGGATCATAAATATATCAACAATTAAACAACATCTTACATTTATTTTCACACAATGCGTCTCCTTGCAGTATCAACACTAATTCGGCGGACTTTTATATTTGATCCAATTGGTAGATAGGCTGTATTTACACCATAAAAGTGCACAGCTGATATAAAGGGACACCTAGTGGTTAAAGCATGTTATTGAATTTCATTATTTTTATTATTAGATATTAATAGATTCCCTATAAAGTATATTCATTACTCGTTATTCTCTACTAATAGTTAATTGAAGACTGTATATAATGACTATTTTGCACATCCCTTTCAAGATTTTCTAAGGTTTATTGACATATCATATAGGCCTACACAACTATGGTGTAGTTATGCAATGAATGAAAAACTTGGGTCGCAGGTTCCTCAACAGTGCATTACAAGACATCTATCAATATTTGTGCATACCTCCAGCAATGTTAACTATGTTGAAGCACTTATTTTAACTGATATTATACATATGTATTATACTCTTATAAGATGTAGTAGATAGTATAAGAAATGTGCAGAATACGACAGTTTAATGGTGGAGGTATACACACATATTGATAGATGTCTTGTAATGCACTGTTGAGGAACCTGCGACCCAAGTTTTTCATATTGCATAACTACACCATAGTTTGTGTAGGCCTATATGATATGTCAATAACCTTAGAAAATCTTGAAAGGGATGTGCAAAATAGTCATTATATACAGTCTTCAATTAACTATTAGTAGAGAATAACGAGTAATGAATATACTTTATAGGGAATCTATCTACTAATATAAAAATAATGAAATTCAATAACATGCTTTAACCACTAGGTGTCCCTTTATATCAGCTGTGCACCTTTATGGTGTAAATACAGCCTATCTACCAATTGGATCAAATATAAAAGTCCGCCGAATTAGTGTTGATACTGCAAGGAGACGCATTGTGTGAAAATAAATGTAAGATGTTGTTTAATTGTTGATATATTTATGATCCATGTCACGTTTCCAGTGTAGGCGGCAGTTCCTCATGTTTGTCTAGAAATTCTTCTCATCAGGGCTCTATAAATGCAGCCGAACCGTGTATACAATGCCGTTTGTGAACTTTCAAAGAAAAAGCAAGTACACTCGGAATAAAGTGTTTTCGGTCTGTTTCCGGTATTTGTTAATGACGATGTGCTGAGATGTGAGACTGGAATTGCACAGGGGGAAAATAACGTTTCTGCACCATTTTTAGATGCGGATTTTGTTAAACTAATACGTTTGCGCTGTGGACCAACACTATACTGTACTTTGACGGGGAAGGAGGTAGCAATAAAGATAACACCATTAAACAGTTACACAACATAACATAAATAATATCGATAGCAGCGTCCCTAGCAACCACCTTGGTAACAATGAAAACGTTGTTAGACACCATTTCCTGAAGTAATCTTCGTAATCTAGCAAACGAAAGATCATGTACATCCACTGTACACATAATCTGAAATAACAACTCATATTTCTCGCATCAAATGACATCAAAACGCATTTTAATGGCCAAAGTAACTTTAAATAGGCATTTTACAACCGAGAATAAAACGAAGTTCGGCCATCTTTTTTTTTTCCTGCAGGAGAAATGTGAAGATCAGGTGACATAGACGCCAGCCATTGGAATGAATGGTGAAAAAAAAACGTAGGGATCTTACAATTTCAGAGGCGTTTCGTATAAATCTACGTCCTACGTTGTGACCAACGTAGTTTTACACGTTTTTTTTGAGACTGGGTTGGTCTATTAGCTCCCTTGCGTCCATGGCGCCATTCCACCAAAAATCCTCAGGAGTTTTTTTGTCGCCATTCAAGTAATTCTCTTCATGAAAATCTCGAACACAGTCATTCGGCAGAATGCTCCTAAGTCCCTTGTCACTACCTTCTGTCCACTCCACCAGGCAAACGTGCACATGGTGACATTAATGTAATTTGTATGTTTGTTCTGTCTGTTGTGTTTTTCCTGTACCCGCGAGCGGTTGGAATAAACAGGGATGCGTCATGAATGCTCGCTCGTTGTGAGTGGCGCTTTTCTATGACGTCACATTCTGCAGCGAATGTCTCTATTATTCTCTAATAATATAAAAAACGAAAACATTAAGGTAACATTTAGTGAAAACTTGTGGTTCAGATAATGTTTTTATAGGGCTGTCAGTCGGTTAAAATATTTAAGCACGATTAATCGCATGATCCATAGTTAATCGCGATTAATCGCACATTTTTGATCTGTTCTAAATGTACCTTAGAGGAATATTTTTCAAGTTTTTAATACTCTTATCAACATATGAGTGGACAATATGCTTTATGCTAATGTTTATTATCATTTGAACAATGACAAATATTCTCATGATATTAAACACAACAACCTCTGAACATTACAATATTCGCCTCAATTCAAACTGGAACCTCTCTCATACAATACAAATGGTGTGTGTGGTCTGCGTGTGTGTCTGCGCGCGCGCGTTGGAGCTATGTGCAACTCAAGGCATATGCTCGAACCGGAGCAGCCTGGACGCTGCAATCATGTTGCTGAGTGTGCTGACTTCTCCTACAATGTCCCGCTGTCTGCTTCCTGCATCAAGTCAAGTGCTCGGCGCAGTTGTGTGGATAGAGCGCTCCTCTGTTTTCATTTAAACAGCTCCTTATATCCGTTAGCGCAGCTAGCTAGCACCCGATGATAACAACAACAATGCACGTACGGTCTCTCTCTTGCTCACTCGCGCCACACAAACACACACCCTCCCGTCCTCCCGATGGCCAGTCGTGCCTGCCGGTGAGCGTGGAAGTGTGGTCTGCCACAAGCGGACAGCAGGAGCAGGGCTGTCAGCATCAGCTTGTAGATGGTATTATAAACTCGATGCGCTCTGAAGCTACGGGGCGGCCGTGGAAAAAAATACACATGCGTTAATCGCGTTAAAATAATTAGTGGCGTAATTTTATTTTTATTATCGGTTATCGGTATCGGTCTTGAGAAGCAGGAAGTTATCGGTATCGGTATCGGTTTCAAAAAACCAATATCGTGCATCCCTACTAACATGTATCTGCAATTGACATGAATGGAAACAAGTAAAAAGTATTCATTACTCGTTATTCTCTACTATAGTTAATTAAAGACCGTATATTATGGCTATTTTGCACATCCTTTCAAGATTTTCAAAGGTTTATTGACATATCATACACAACTACGGTGTAGTTATGCAATGAATGAAACACTGGGGTCACCAGGTTCCTCAGCAGTGCATTACAAACATCTATCAATATGTGTGTACCTCCACCATTAAACTGTCATATTCTGCACATTTCTTATTCTATCTACATACATAAGAGTATAATTAATGTGTATAATATCATTTAAAATAAGTGCTTCAACATAGTTAACATTGCAGGAAAGCATATATTAGACGTTAATTACTTTGTCAGGCTTATATTTAATATGTAATGTTTAAATAAAGGTTAATCCGTTTTTCTGTTTTGCAACCTCCTCCTATTAATATCTGTGTACATCCTGCACTAAAACTGTTTTATTGTAGAGATAACTTATAGTATCTTCTTGATTTTTTATATTCTATATTTCTATATTTACTTTCCCCCTATGAAAGTATGTACTCTTAATTTTTGTAATCAAATATAACACATAAAACAATAATTCAATAACGTGCTTTAACCACTAGGAGGTACACACGAGGTGCACACAGCCATAATAACTTTGTATTATTAGTGTGTATGTACAACATCTGAAGATGTATAGTTTTATGCATGCTTTCACATCATTTACAGCATATTGCTATACTATTTCAGACTCGTATTTACATTCTTACATTCAAAAGAAATCAGTAATATCTTTGAAAACTACAGTCCTTTTCTCTCAGCTGTGCACCGTTATGGTGTAAATATAACCTATCTATGAATTAGATCAAATGTAAAAGTCAGCCGAATTAGTGTTGATACTGCAAGGAGACGTATTGTGTGAAGAGAAATTGAAGATGTTGTTTAATTGTTGATATATTTATGATCCACTAAAGTATTCAGTTTCGGCGCCATTTCTTCCAGTTTTTCCAAAGGTCTTCTCATCAGGGCGCTATAAATAAATAAAGTTCTACGGCAGATCTGTAATATGTAATGCAGCCGAACCGTGTATTACAATGCCGTTATGTGATGACTTTCAAAGAGAAAAGCAAGGGCACTCGGAATTAGGTATTATTTTATACTTTTAAAATGTTTTCCGGATTTCATATAATATAACCCAAATCCCAGCATACATTGCGGCTAACACATCCAATCAACGAGCTTAAAACCATAGCTGAGGATCTTGGGTAATCGCTCGATGCCCACGTCTGTTTCCGGTTATATTTATTTGAAATTCAGTTCCTGACGGACGCCAAAAAAGCCCGAAGATTATGGAATTAAACAATAAATAAAAGCAAGGATTTGAGTGTTATTGGTGAGTAATAAAAGTGTGTTATTTTGAAAAGAACAACAATTAGAAGGAAAAAAAGATTTAAAAAATACAGATTTCAGTATCCTGAGGCTCTGAGCCCCATTTATTTTCCTCACAGACGGCAACAAAAAGTCCGAAATTATACGATTTAAAATAAAAGCAATAACTGTGGCTTGATATTGAGTAAGAACATGTTTTTATGAACCACACAGCTTCCGGTCTTCCACGACCCGACCGGAGAAAAGACGTGCTGCAGCCTGCAGGCACGAAACACGTTACCAGTAGAAATACATTGCTTTTAAAATCGTCCTGTGCAACACGAATAAAAGGGGCAAATCGTGATGGTGAACACGAATCAATAGATTAAAAATCGTGTTGGTGAACACGAATGCCGTGAGACTGGGTTGGTGTGTGTGTGTGGTGTGTGTGTGTGTGTGTGTGTGTGTGTGTGTGTGTGTGTGTGTGTGTGTGTGTGTGTGTGTGTGTGTGTGTGTGTGTGGTGTGTGTGTGTGTGTGTTTGTGTGTGTGTGTGTGTGGTGTTGTGATGGATCGTTGGAGCTATGTGCAACTCAAGGCATATGCTCGAGACGGGAGCTGCCTGGACGCTGCAATCATGTTGCACTCTCCTGAGTGTGCTGACTTCTCCTACAATGTCCCACTGTCTGCTTCCTGCATAAAGTCAAGTGCTCGGCGCAGTTGTCGGCGAAAATGTCGCTCCTCTGTTTTCATTTAAACAGCTCCTTATATCCGTTAGCGCAGCTAGCTAGCACCAGATGCTAACAACAACAATGCACGTAAGGTCCTCTCTCGCTCGCTCGGCCCACACATACACACCCCTCCCGGTCCTCCCGATGGCCAGTCGGTGCCTGCCGGTGAGCGTGGAAGTGTGGTCTGCTGCAAGCGGGCAGCAGGAGCGGGGCTGTCATCATAGCAGTAGATGGTATTTTAAACTCGATGCGCTCTGAAACTACGGGGCGGCCGAGGAAAAAAATGTATGTGTTAATCGCGTTAAAATAATTAGTGGCGTTAAAAAAACGCGTTATTAACACGTTAACTTTTTAACAATAATGTACAATTATCAAATATTTAATAATTTACTAATCTTAAACTGATCAGCTGACGTCGAGCGGATATAAACATCCGGTTCCGGTCCTGGGTGAAATAACTAAACTAAAAATGTTGCTTCATACAATAAAACATACCGTAATCAAACAATATTGTCTTTATACATTGAATTGTCTTGGGCAATCCGCAAACCTCAATCTGCATTGAATGGAAATAAGTACAATGATTAATTCATGTAGTTATATAGAACTTTGGAATAATATGCACATTACCACATTACCTTGCAAAGACCTATATGTAGGCATTCTGTATGACATATATGCAAAAGACAGATATGAGCTTATATGAGGCATTATGTAGGAGATATATGCAAATATATTAACCTGACTTGGCATATATGTGAAATATATGAGCTATATAAGACACATATATCTCCTATTAATCCACATATATGAACATGTATGAACCTGAATATGGCATAATAGCAGCATATATTTGCCATATATTGGCATATATGTTCCTATACTTTCTTTCCGTGTGGGATCTCTGGTCTTGCACAATACACATCACCAACACCAAGGCCGTCACCTTGGCACATTTCACCTCTTTCTTTCAGAATGAAATCATTGAAAATCATTACACGTCTGGGCATGTTGAGCTGCTATTACACAAAAGGGAAGTAAGTCGGTTCCGTAAGAGCCAGCATGCGGACCGGCTGTACAAGGTTTTGCTGATTGTTAAACGAGTTATGACATCACTTACACTTGGATTTGTGGTCTTTCTAGTTGCGTATTTTCAGTCTTATATTTCAACAGTTTTACGACAAACTGTGACTTTCCTGACTTGGAAATAAAAAAATTATGACAAACATCATGTGTAATTCATGGCAAATTCAAACGGGATCAAACAATTATTTCTCTCTCTCCATTGACTACGATACATATTTTTTCCGAAATAAGGTCCCATGGTGGACCACCGGAAAGGGAGGGACTTAGGCTCTCTATACTATATTTTTCTAGAAAAACCTCTGCTAAATGTTTCCAACAATTGTCAAAACCAGAGAATTCTGTATTTTGATTCAAGGTACATTCCCTTCCATTTGGTCCCCTGTAATGGCATGCATTGTCTGGTTGTGGTTGTCTGCCAGACAGAAGTCATAATTGATTTTTTTATACTGTTTTAAACTTCTTGGTTGTTTCGAAAGTATTTTAACCAAATACAATAGTTATACCTGTATGTAGAGTTATCAAAGAACAAGCTGAGCAAACCTTCACGGCATCAACAGCTTCTGAGAAATTTTCCAAGAAGATCCAACAATCGCATTTTTAGCATTTAGCCTGTTAGCCTTAAACATGCATCTGTTTGGTATGAATTAAAATATCTGGCTGTGAGGCATAATGTTTTTTCAGGCTGTGTTTCATCTAGGAACGCATGTAGATAATCTTTTGTCAATTTGGCACAAACCTCCACTTGGATTTAAGGATGCACTAGTAATGTGTTGGTGGTCAAAGTTGACCTACGTCTGTCCCTGCAATATCTCAGACAGGAAGTAATGGAGATGCCTAGGGACATAGTTAGACTACTAGTTAATTAATATTTATGATATTTAAAAATAGTCTGAGAAGTTTAGCCTTTACAAAAACACTACATTATTACAATAACAAGTAATGTAACTTCCACCCCTGTGTGTCAGCCTCTCACATCACAAGCACTTCACCTGTAATTCAATGGAAATGTATCACACGAGCAGGCAGAAATACAAGATCATCAATCAACAGCAGCTTCGCTAAACAAACCACTGTGTCTTCATTCATCTCATTTGGTGTGAAAAACAATTCCTTCTTTATTTATTATTTATTTAA
Organism: Pseudochaenichthys georgianus; assembly: GCF_902827115.2. Taxonomy (NCBI): domain Eukaryota; kingdom Metazoa; phylum Chordata; class Actinopteri; order Perciformes; family Channichthyidae; genus Pseudochaenichthys; species Pseudochaenichthys georgianus. Next base: position 9,861,225 of record NC_047519.1, on the reverse strand, counting down.
GCAGCTTGACATAATAGATATAGCATTGATCATAACACTTTTAAACATGTTTGCCAGTCCCCCTCACCAGCATTCATCCAGACACAAAGACACCCAGATTTTGGAAGTTATTGGGGAAAATGTCAGAATAAATCATATCACTTGCTAACGTAGCATTGAATGAATGAAAGCAGGTTTAAGCCTTTATCTTCTGAAAGGGTGAAGATCATGCATAATGAAACTTATTTATGCTGCTGGCGGTCTCTTTGCAGTCTCTTTCTCCTCCCCAGGGATCTTAGATTGGCTGAGAAACTTTAAACCACGTCTTTGAAGTGTTACACACAATCTTTCATGATGTTTTACTTTCCACTGTTACTAAATTATTTAGGATCCTTGGCTATATTACCCAACACTTAACTTTTTTCACATCTACAGTACAAACTATCCACAACTATTTTACTCCTGCTGTGATATGTTTTTGAGTAACACCATTTAAAGTGCTAATATGCAAGATTATTTTACTCTTCCAATTTCACGCTCTGCACGTAATGAGAGCGTTGTTCAATGTCAATTAACGAACATGTAAAAAAAACTTTAGTTCGAAAAATTGGCTAAAGCTAACGGAAGGAGTTGGAGAAAATGTATACTAGTTAGCTAGCTAAATGTCTTATTAAATAGTATGGCTAAAAATGTACTTTTACACAATAGCTGCACATCAATGGCAAGTCTATCTGAGTTTACAAATGGTCCGGTTTTTTGCCAGAGTGCGCTCCGTCACCCCGTCATTTAAGAACAAACCCTTGTCGTGAAGGTTTAATTAGCCATCATGTTTTTACTTTGATATCACCATCACGGTTTTGTAAATGTGTTTATTGTTCCTTTCTTTTTTTAGAGCGTTAGAAGAAGTTAGGACCCATTAACTGGGCTATCTTTGCAGGTGTCAGATGACCCTCTCTCCTGCTGAGCTCGCCCCTCCTCGGAGCCTCTGTGTCGGGTCTGTCTGCAGAGGAGGCCCCCCGCTCCGCGGAGCACCAGGTCCATCTGCTGCAGAAACAGCTGCGTCAGCAGAGCAGCAGGCGCTGGCTGCCTCAGAGCAGGTACTGAGGGCCAGTCTGTTCCCTGTAGAACCACAGCTATGGCATGTAACTACCTTTCAAGTGCTTACAGTTTGTTGAATTCTTATTTAATCTAGCCTTCTATCTAAATTCAGGCCAGATAATACATGGAAAACATGTTTTTTCAAATTTTGAAAACAAAACTTTCAGAATGTGTAATTAAATGATTACCTAAATATCTAAATATCAATAATCATTGAAGATGTTTAATGGTTGCTATCAGTTACAATGTATTTATGCTTATTCACTTATTCACTAGTGTCCTTTGATTTATTTATTATTTAAGTGGGGTTTTTTTTTTTAAATCATTTAAAAAGTCTGAGCTTTACATACACCCAAACACCAGGTTTCATTCCTAATCTATATTCTGGAGGTTTTTACATAGGAGGAGTTTATGAATCATTAGCCTGATTTATAGCATAGAACATATTGGACCCCAATATAGATCAACAAGATTCAAGGTTTTTCAGACAGCGAGCAGCTGTCGCCTGGCGCATTGCGTCTGCACCGGATAATGACACTTTGAAGCTGATTGGTAACAGACTTCTCTTCATTGATCCGTCTGTTCTCTACTGGCGTAAAGGTGTACATTCAGGGTTTCAGAAACCAATTAAATCAGCTCAGTTTATGTGGTTTCCATGGGGAACAATTTAGTCATCGTAAGACTTATTCACATACATACAGGCAGATGAATGAGGAAATATGTATTTTCGTTGAGTTTAAAGGCAAAAGTCTTTATAGGTTTAAATATTGTTAAAAAATGTACGTTTTTTAAATACACATTTTCATATTGGGCCAACTAGATTGCTCATTTTCAGCTTCATATTTGTATTTTATTCCTCTACTGTGACATGTCTCCATGCTTTAATGTTCAAAAGCTCTTTATTGTTCTCATACAGCCTGTGCTGCAGCACTCTTTTCACCTCTGTCTGAAACCAGAGCCCAGTCTGCTCTGATTGGTTAGCTGGCCGGCTCGTTTGTGATAGAGAGGATAATAGGGCCTCTTTAAAGTTTTACGTAAATTCATTTTTGCAATGTTGACATTAAATAATGTCAACATTGATTAAATGTCAAGTCATCCTAAGACATAAAACATGTTCACCAGTAATGAAGAGGAAGGTAAATCTCTGTACCATACAGTATGTCATGGCAATCCATCCAGTTAGTTATGACATTGTTCAGTTCACCAAGTGGTGGATCAACCAAGGACCATCACAGTGACATCGCCTCACTGGGAGCTTTGTTGTCTGGCTAAAACAAATTGATCATAGACGAAATCTATTTAAAATAATGTTATGAGCATGTTTGTTTTTAAGTCCAAGGACAATTCAAATGTCAAATGACGTAAAGATGCAGATCAAAATCCCTTCATCGGAGAAATGATAAATGTTGTGACGTGATTGCTTCTTCCATTTTCAATCAGTGCCGTGCTAAATAGGATGTGGCGAGACATTTTGGGTGATTACATTCTCACCCTTCATTCCTCTAAACCACTACATAGACTTTTGAAAACTTTAGATCAAAAATGCCCGAGCAGTGGTTTAAAGGTCTTTGAACATCTGAAAGAAAACCATTTTTCAGAGTGTGCTTTTTGACATCGGCCGATCTCCTGACAGAAGTTCATTCATAATGCTGATGTGCCGCTTCCAGCCTGTCTCTTCTAGTATGCCCTCTGGAGAAACGAGAGACTTTCCTTGAAGGATTTATTACTGTCAAATCCAAACTTCTGAGCCACTGTGGAATTTAATAAGCAGGTTTCCTCTTGACAGGATGGTATGTATGTTCTTAACGATATGAGCTTTGGCCCATCCAGGTCCATCTACTGCAGGACCAGCTGTCGGTGGAGGTGTGTGCACGGACTGAAACGCAGGCCAGGGTGCAGAGGCTGCTGCTGCAGAACACCGACCTGCTGCAACACATCTCCCTGCTGGTCAAACAGATACAGGAGCTGGAGCTCAAAGCTGCGGGCCACTTAACATCTAGTGAGTGGACATTTTTACTCTAATATTTAGTTTGGATCGGTTTGGATGCATCAAATATTCCTCTATTACTGTTCCCCTCTCAATCATTTCTGTCATAAAATCCTCCCTATTCCCACTTTCAATCCCTGCTTCCTTCCTGTCGTCATGGCTCCTTTTTCATCCACTTCTGGAACGCAATTAATTATCCAATGGCAGCGCTCTCAGCGGGTTCGATACTGCTCTCTGCTCTCATTTCATTTAATTTCAAACCTTTATTTATACAGATAAATCCCATTGAGATCATTGATCTCTTTTTCAAGGGAGACCTGCTCAAGTAGTTCCACATGAAACATAAAAACATAAACAGAACAACAAAAGGACATCATACAGCATCATTTATATCATTATCCACATAAGCAGGTACCAATAGCTTCCGATTGACTAGCATCCAACCGAGCTTTAAAAACATTTAGTGGCACCAGATTGTTCAGTTTCCATTTAATTTGCAGACTATTCCAAGACAGAGGAGCTGCGCATCTAAAAGCTGTCTTCCCTAAGACAGTCCTAGCAGTTGGCACATTTAATAAAACCACAGCATTCGATCTCAGGCAGTAGCCACTTACAATTCTCCGTGAGATCAGGGAGCAGATATAAGATGGAAGTTTCCCTAGCATGGCTTTGTATATAAAAATGTACCAGTGACTGAGCCTCCGTACAGTTAGTGAAAGCAAACAGCCCTTGCATACAGGGTACAGTGATGGGTTAATGCTTTACAGTTTGTCACAAATCTTAGTGCACTGTGATACGCAGCATCTAACTTGACCAGGCAATTGACAGGTGCATTCATATAGACCAGATCCCCATAGTCCAGCACAGGTAAAAAGGTCACAGTGACTAGCCTTTTCCTGGCCTCAAACGAGAAACAGGACTTGTTTCTGAAAAAGAAACCTAGCCTAACCCTCAGTTTTTTTAGCAGGTTATTGACATGAAGTTTAAAAGTGAGACAATCATCAAGCCAGATACCAAGGTATTTGTAACAGGCAACAACTTCAAGTTTTGTTCCTTGCGTAGTTACAATATCTAAAACAGGCTCTGGTGTCTTTTTAGCTTTTGAAAAGAGCATTACCTTGGTTTTATCCACATTTAAAAGAAGCTTTAATTCAGAGAGCTGAGTCTGAATAGTGTTAAAAACAGCTTGTAATTTAACAACAGCCTCCTTAATGGTGGGACCTGCACAATACATCACAGTATCATCCGCATAAAAATGTAAAGTAGCTTCATCCACATTATCACCTAAACTGTTGATATATATGGAGAATAAAAGTGGTCCTAAAACAGAACCTTGTGGTACACCATTAGAAATGTTTAACCACTCAGAAGACAGTCCATCAAAATGAACACATTGGGACCTTTCAGAGAGGTAGTTCACAAACCACCCCACTGCAAGGCTGGATATGCCAATACTGAGTAGCCTCTGCTTTAAGATGCGATGATCAATGGTATCAAACGCTTTGGAAAGGTCAATAAACAGAGCTGCACAACTCTGCTTATTATCTAAAATACTAGTAATGTCATTTACCACTTTCATTGCCGCAGTGATGGTGCTGTGTTTCTTTCTGAATCCTGACTGATGTTTAGACAGGATGTCATTTGTACATAAAAACTCCTTTACTTGTTCACTCACTAAGCGTTCGAGCACCTTAGCCAGAACTGACAATTTAGAGATTGGCCTATAGTTATTTAAAATAGTTGCCTCCCCTCCTTTCAGTAAAGGCAAGACATAAGCAGACTTCCATACTTTTGGAATTGCATTTGTGCTGAGGGAGAGGTTAAAAAGAGAAGTAAGAGGTGGAGCAATAAAATCTGCAGCTATCTTTAAAAGAAAGGTTCTACGTTGTCCGGGCCAGCCGGTTTCCTAGGATCTAACTTGGATAATGCTTCATGAACAATACCAATAGTTAAAGGAGTAAACTGAAAGGGTTTTCCAGACCACATTGTTCAGAGTCAAGGATTGGAGCGTTCACAGAAGCAGAAGTACAGTCAGTGACAGAATCAAACATAGAGCCACAAGACACAAAATGCTTATTAAAGCAATTTAGCATAGTAGCCCTGTCTGATATAGTGCCAGATGCTGTGGTAAGGCACGGAGGTAGCTCATTTGGGATATCACCAGTGGAAATCGATTTTATGGCTTTCCAAAATGTCCTAGGATTATTCAGGTTTTCTGTGGTAACCGACAATAGTACTTTGATTTAGCACTTTTTATTTGAGATGTGAAGCTATTTCTTAGCTGCCTGAACGTAGCCATTCTACCTCTGAGCCTGATTTCCTAGCCTTAGCCCAAGCATTATTTCTCTCATGAAGGAGACTGGACAGCTTAGCAGAAAACCAGGGATTGTTCGTCCCTTCACTCTAAATGTACGCAGAGGTGCATGTCTATCTATAATTTTCAAAACCAAGATGAAAATAAGACCATGCAGTTTCTACATCAGCACACAAATTGATTTTACCCCAATCAAAATCAAACAGATCATGTAAAAAACCCTGCTCCACAAAGTGTTTTTTGTCTCTCTTTGTGATGATACGTGGTTTAACCTTTTGGACCTTAGTGTCCCTAATTGTGGCCACAACACAGTGGTCACTCACATCATTAGCAAATACTCCCACAGATGAGTATTTATGTGGAACATTTGTTAAAATTAGATCAATTAAGGAGGATTTATTTGGGGACTTAATATTTGGGCGAGTAGGACTGTCTATAATCTGGGTAAAATTCAAAGAGGTACACAGGTTTTTAAAATCCTCTGACACAGAAGTTAACCAGTCCCATTAAAATCACCAAGCAGCACTATTTCCTTGTAGGAAAGTGTGATAACAGTTTTGCCAATGACGATAAAGAGTCCTTGACAGCCGAAGGGGCCCTGTAGCAGCCCACCACCATGACCTGTTGACCCTTGTTACCTCAATATTCACGGCTAAAAATTCTAGCTGTTTCCTAACAGATTTGGAAACCATATTGGTTACACAAAACTTATTTTTCACATAAATGGCAACGCCACCACCTTTTTAGCCCGGTCAGTACGATATACACTGTAACCATTTATGTAAATGTCAGAGGCCAAAATGGATTTATCAGCCACGTTTCTGATCGACAATGACATCAGCATCAGTCGAACTCGCCCAAATACGGACAAAATCTAATTTAGGTAACAGACTACGCACATTTAAATTAATTAAACCTACCCCAGATCTAGATATAAGATCAGCAGGAGTAGCTATTTGACTAATACTGCTAGGTGGACCTGGATTGGCTGTACATTTCCTGATAGTAACAACAATAAAAATACCAAGCACCTTTTCCTCTTAATCAACACACATACATTGTCAGCTGTTCTAGAGTCACCAGCAAACTTCGCGAAAGTGAGATTAGAGTTTAAAAAACAATTCTGAAGGACCATCGTGGCAGGCATGTGAGAAAGACAAACATTTTCCGAAATGAATGTCGGCGACAGTGCAACCAGCAATTGTTTGTGCAAACCTCTGAAACTGTACAGGGGATGTCTACTGGGCGGCAGAACATACCCGAATCCAGTAGATGTTTCAGGACGACTAGCGATCTTCTCCTTGTCCAGCACAGCCAAGAAAAGGCACAGCAGAAACACGACACCCGCCATTCTCCCAGTCCAGCACAACAGTATCCACACTGTTCCCAGAGCAAGGTGGAACCAGGCCTCAGCTACAACAGCAGAGCAGAGCAGGTGGAACCAGGCCTCAGCTACAGCAGCACAGCAGAGCAGAGCAGGTGGAACCAGGCCTCAGCAGCACAGCAGAGCAGAGCAGGTGGAACCAGGCCTTAGCTACAGCAGCACAGCAGAGCAGAGCAGGTGGAACCAGGCCTCAGCTACAGCAGCACAGCAGAGCAGAGCAGGTGGAACCAGGCCTCAGCCACAGCAGCACAACAGAGCAGAGCAGGTGGAACCAGGCCTCAGCTACAGCAGCACAGCAGAGCAGGTAGAACCAGGCCTCAGCTACAGCAGCACAACGAGCAGAGCAGGTGGAACCAGGCTCAGCAGCACAGCAGAGCAGAGCAGGTGGAACCAGGCCTAGCTACAGCGCACAGCAGAGCAGAGCAGGTGGAACCAGGCCTCAGCTACAGCAGCACAGCAGAGCAGAGCAGGTGGAACCAGGCCTCAGCCACAGCAGCACAACAGAGCAGAGCAGGTGGAACCAGGCCTCAGCTACAGCAGCACAGCAGAGCAGGTGGAACCAGGCCTCAGCCACAGCAGCACAACAGAGCAGAGCAGGTGGAACCAGGCCTCAGCTACAGCAGCACAGCAGAGCAGAGCAGGCGGAACCAGGCCTCAGCTACAGCAGCACAGCAGCAGAGAAGGTGGAACCAGGCCTCAGCACACAGCACAGCAACAGAGCAGAGCAGGTGGAACCAGGCCTCAGCTACAGCAGCACAGCAGAGCAGAGCAGGTGGAACCAGGCCTCAGCACAGCAGCAACAGAGCAGAGCAGGTGGAACCAGGCCTCAGCTACAGCAGCACAGCAGAGCAGAGCAGGTGGAACCAGGCCTCAGCCACAGCAGCACACAGAGCAGAGCAGGTGGAACCAGGCCTTAGCTACAGCAGCACAGCAGAGCAGAGCAGGTGGAACCAGGACTCAGCTACAGCAGCACAACAGAGCAGAGAAGGTGGAACCAGGCCTCAGCCACAGCAGCACAACAGAGCAGAGCAGGTGGAACCAGGCCTCAGCTACAGCAGCACAGCAGAGAAGGTGGAACCAGGCCTCAGCTACAGCAGCACACAGAGCAGAGCAGGTGGAACCAGGCCTCAGCTACAGCAGCACAGCAGATCAGAGCAGGTGGAACCAGGCCTCAGCTACAGCAACAGCAGAGCAGAGCAGGTGGAACCAGGCGGAACCAGGCCTCAGCTACAGCAGCACAGCAGAGCAGAGCAGGTGGAACCAGGCCTCAGCGACAGCAGCAACAGAGCAGAGCAGGTGGAACCAGGCCTCAGCTTAAGGCTCCCTCTTTACTGCACTTAGCCAGTGGCAATATGCTACCTTATAGTCATGAATTATTAAATCCTGTCAGCACAGACTTTATCCCTGTCCGTGTAATCTCCTCATCTTGGCTCAAACCTCACTTCTCATGTCTTGTATCTCTGTTAACGCGATAACTACTAAATCTCGCTCTGCTTTGTTCCGTATGGAAGCCCTGAGAGGCAAAGTTTAAAAAGGATAATTTGCGGAAAATGTTGGATGTATGTCTAGTGTTTTTTTGTTTATTTTTGACGTATGAGATACAATAATATCCCGTACGTAATGAGATAAACTTCTGAAAGTTATCAGCCAAAATATATATATTTTTGTAGTTTCATCTTACACATCTTAATTTATATTTTTCCCCCTTCCTCAGTGGGCTCCCAGGACAGTCTTCTGGAGATCACTTTCCGCACCAAACCACCCAGCTCTTCTTTATCGATGGGCTCTTTTGCAGCTCAATCCCAGGTCCAGATTATTGACAGCCCCTGGTTCTCCTCCCTCCCCGGGCCCTGCTCTCCTGGCACCCTGTGCACCGACACCAGCCCTCTGGGGTTCCCCGGCAGTGGAGTTCGCCTTGAGTGCTTCCGCTTCTCCTCCCGCCAGCCGGACAGCCAGGAGCAGGTCCAGGACTCGGGGGAGACCCCCAGCGACGGAGGCCCGGACGACTACTCGCCGCTGGGGGAACAGGTCCTGGGAGCTCTGGAGCTGCTCCGGTTCAGGGAGTCAGGTATCGGGTCAGAGTATGAGTCGAACACAGATGAGAGTGATGACCGGGACAGTTTGGGGCAGGGGGATGCAGTGGGGGGGGCTGACGGTGCTGCTCGACTCTTAAACGTGCTGAACGCAGAAAGTCTACCGGACTGCTTAGGGGATGAGATGGCGGTGTAGTGGCGCTCTTATGCCTCGGTGCCACATTTATCTCTGTAAATATGCAAGTCGCCAGAAAGTAAAACCATTTTGAAACCTCCGTAATTCCCAATGTGTTTGCAAAATAACTCCTTCAGAACTTTTCTGGTCAGGAAGTTAACTTCAAGAACAATGAGAAATGGGAACTTTTGCAACAGTTTTTGGACAGGCCGCACACACTGTATGCCACATGTTAGCATGCTAACTTCCTGTGGTATTAGAGAATGAGTTAACAGGCTATTTCATTCAATTCAGTTGCTTCACTATGTTGAAAGTCACATTTTTGAAAATTGATATTGTATATTGAACTATTAACTAATGCAGATAGTTTACCACATTGTACGTTTTAGTAATGTTATTTGCCTAAATGTATGATTAGCAAAGCCTACAGTTCTCAAATTGATTTGAAAGGAAAGTACATTTACGTTCTCCGTATACTGTATCTAATTACGGACTCAAAACCAAACTGTGTGGGAACATGGCTGCACAAAGCAGCATTGCACTTATCCACCACCCCAATGGGAAACAGATGCAATCATGTATTCTGACATCAGTAAAATACATCATCGACATAGCACTTACTACTCTTCTGTTCCGGTTTGCTACTTCCTGTGAACTGAGAAAATGTTCCATGCCTGAAAGTATGTTTTGCTCTGTTGCTCTGTCTTAAAAGACCAAAACATGTATTTTCAGATAAGAATTTGGCCCTTTTCAAAACTTGGACTGTATATTAGTATAATCTCTGTGGTGTTTCATGCTCCGCCTTTCCGAAGATCTCTGCTTTCTATTAGTACGTGTTGCATACTGTGTGCTGGTCAGTTTGGTTCCTTGATTCGCTGGGCTTGTTACATTGTGGTTGTGTCTGTGTTTATGAAGTTGTGACACATTCGGCACCAATGTGGTAATTTTTTCTGTTCACCCAATGAAGATTTTTGAGGAAAAGTCTATCTGGATATGCTAACACATGTTTTGAGACAATTAAAAACGGTGCTTGTCATGACACATCATCTGTAAATATACATTGTTTATAGTTTGATTAAGCTTGATGCATTGCATAACATTTTTGCATGATTTTATTCATACTATTTTAGCCGTTCAATGACATTATTGAAGAACAATTTGTGATTCTGATTCTGTGAAACTGTTTCTTAGTGGGAGACATCTCACTGTGTGCAGGTGCTAAGACATAGTCTCTGGTGCTTTAAAAACATAGCCGCCATTGAATGAAGAACATTCATTTAGAATTTAATTTGGCGGCCCCTTTGGACAAAAACGGTAGCTTGTTAGGCGTGGAGCCCACAATATTTTCGTCTGAGGTTCGATTGTCGGTCATAGGTGACAGAAAAGTCAGATCTGGGTCTGTCTGTTGCGGGCTATTCACTGCCTGAGGCCTCGCTGCAAGTCTTAGCGGAAGAAGTTTCTGGTAATCCTGTAGGATTGCATCTAATTTCACAAAAATTGGTCTGGGAACCTGTGATAAAACCGATGGACTCGAAACACAAGGAGAACACTGAAGAGCTCCAACGAATAACAGACACTGAAGGTTTCTTGGAAGTGACGGCCGGAGAATTGACAAAGACATTTGCTGCAGCAACGAAGTGACACAGCTCCTGCCCAGCCAATTCTGAAGTGTTGTTGCTCACTCCTAACTATTTACCTATTCCTAAGGATAATCAACATTTGATAACTAGTCAAAGCAAGTTCTGTTCCTAGCAAGGATAGATTGGCTCCAGGGAGCTATAAGATAAGATCTTTAATTTGTCATTGTACAAGTACAATTACTGTTATCCACCTGATAAGATGGACTCCCGGATGTCCTGTTGCTCTCACTGTGCGTCAGCTTTGTCCTGTTATCATCTGAAGAAGAGGTTGTTTTTAGAATGTGTTGGGTAAGCCAAATAAACTATCAGGGTCATACCAGTACATAGTCGTTGGGAAAAACTGTTAAACTAAAGGGCCATATTTGACATTCTATATCGGCACCAATGACAAGAATTAGGAGAACCATATAGAAAAAGCCAATGTTCTCACTGATGGTCTTGGCATCAATAAAATTGAGAGTGTTTTATTACCAGTTCAAAGTAAGTCCTGAAGTACCAATTCAGAGAAAAGTTTGGAGGTATGTAAGACTTCCTGTCCTCTTTCATATTCTTCTCACCAGCAGTAGCACCAGCTCGACCTTGCTGACTGTGAGCCAAATCTCTGAATCACTGAATTGGGACATGCCTTTGAGCTCTTTCCAAGATCGATAAATCTCTTTCTCACCCTCGCTCCCCTTTTCTTCCCAAAGCTGGCCACCTCTTCCCCGCTCTCTTGCACTCACAATCCGTCTGCTGTGACCATATTTCCCTTCAAGGTTACGTCCGTTCACACAAAGTGTACTAAAAAGTAAAGTGCACATAAATCAATGTTTCTCATTTTGGACAATATGCCCTTTCTAAAAGGCTGTCTGGAGTCATATTTGGTTAATTCGGTGTGAGTTACTAATTGTTTTGTGATAGACCAGAAATATATCTGGTACATAATGAGAAGCAGCACCGGTTTGTAGGCTGACCTTTTCAAAATGTTGTTCTCATTAGTATTTATAACTGGTTGAGAAAATGAGATGAGGGCGGATAAGCTGGAAATGATGAAGCATATCAGCCATTAACTCAGCCACGACATCCAGCAGCTCCAGTATTGTAGCTGCTGCAGACACAGATAGTGGGCGGCCTCTACTTTAGTTTGGTTCATTATAATGACAAATGCTCTGTCGTGTCATTCTGCTCAACCCCTTTGTGTTCAGCAGGTGAAATTAATTCAAAAAACATAGTTTACTGTGCATGCAGTGTAAAGATGGTCCCTTGGAGCAACTTTGCTCATGGGATGACAACATCAACCACGTCTGTCCAGACTGAAACATCTTTTAATAGATGGTATGTCATTACATTTTCTAAAGGTTTACTAATAAAGTAAATATCAAAATATAAATATGAATTTGTACAACATTTGTATGGGCATTATACAGTAGCTCCCAGATGACAAATTATAATGGAGGGCTACTATATGCTACGTTTTGTTGTACAACATTAAATATGTCAGTGAATACCCAACTCGTTCGTTTTTGAGTTTGTACATGTTGCCAAAAAATTGTTAGGAGACTACTAAACGTTGTTGCACCAGTAGTCTTACGTTTGATTTTTACTTCTAGCCATAACACATGAATCACAAAATCCTAAAGGAAAGGTTCAATTGTAAAGATGTTTTATCTTGCTAAACAAAACTCTTTAAGTGTCATAAATGTTGTTTTTTCTTATTTATCTATTTTCGAGGTGACTTTTGTTGTATTGGGTTAAATGTCATAGTAGCCTATATTGGAAATGACCTTCTCAGGATTAATTGTCATTCTTAGTCCTCCGACTATCCCTGAAGCACCATATTAGATCAAAATGTACCTGGAAAACTGATGACATTCCCATCAGCCTCAGTTATACCTTGAGCTAATTGTAAACATGCTAATGTAACCGGACGTCACGTCTCCTCCCTCTGTGACGCTGCTTGGCACCATGCCAGCGCACCTGCTATTTAAGTGGAGGAGACAATCTGCTAACTCCCCCTCCGCTTCTCCTTTGTGGCCGCGTGGATTGTTTGGCGTGGCAGCTCGCGCATCACACTCTCTACCAGACAGGTAAAACATCTTGCATTTCTGTCATTTATTCATGGGCACGAGCGACACCCGGCTTGACACTACTCTGTCTTAGCGCAGCTGACGCCCGGTGCGTTTGATTGGCTCCTCCCGAGGTTCCCGGTCTTGCAGTGTTGCAACTATGGTGAGTTGCCGTGTCTGCCGTATTCTCACCTTCAGCTTGGTTCCTCTGGTGTACTGACTGTTATTCATGTCACAGTAGTGTTGCACGGTGTACCGATACTTGAAAGGTACCGCGATACCCTGCGTTAAAAACGGTACGATTCCTCCGTTTCATTAGTATCGGTACTTAAGAATGACGGGGAAAATTACTCCCGTGAAAAAGCGCCGTTTTAATAAGAGCCGTGTGTATTCAGCGCTCTGCTTCCACTCCCTGCTCTGCAGCCGTGCCTGCAGTCCCGCTCCTCTCAAGCACGTTCTAAGTCCCTCCCCTCTCTCGTGCACGCGGCCACGCGCTAGCTGCCAGAGCATGTGAGAAAACGAGAAGCATGGCTGCAAGGGAGTGCAACTGCCTTCTGCGCCTCGGCTTGTTGACAAAAAAGACGCCAGAAGTCTGTGAACGGGCCGCTCAGGTGTTCAGAGCAGAGCTCCCTGTCGGAGCAGCAGAGCGTGATGTGCACTGAAAAGTGTTTCTGTCGCAATATTATCGTTGAGCAAACTTAACTAGCAAACTAGCATCACTATCTGCTAACGTTAGCTTTAGCCTTCGTTTTCTATTCGTTTTTTTCATAGGCTATAACGGAGGTGGTATAAGTATATCTTGTACTTGAGTAAAAGTAGAAGTACCGGGTCTTGTACTTGAGTTAAAGTAGAAGTACCAGAATGTAGGAACAATCCTGCAATCAAAATGTTCCTCAAATAAAAGTACAAA